>NC_072800.1:63922500-64547500 GCF_028583425.1 Eublepharis macularius | reverse complement strand
CTGGAGTCTGACTACTGTTGTACTTGTTTTGTTGTACAGAACTCTCCTAATTCTTATCTGTTGCTGATACAGATTTGCTTAGATACACTGACATAAAACCATGCCTGTTCATATCAATACACTTTTTGCCACTAACATTAAAACTCATTGAGCTAGATTTCCTATTACTAAAAATGTTCCTTTTTATAAAATTCTCAATTTGTTTATCATAGCAACTATTACGAGAATATTTACTGTAAAATTCTTTTTTGTTTCCATTATTAAAATCAGTAAAAAATAATTTTCAAATGAGTATGTCTGGTGTCTTGTATGTTCTTTAAAAAAACACTCTAAGATTTGGAAAGACTTAGTTAAAAGTCCTGTCTTCTACAGAAAGCAAGAAACATATTCATCATCTACTCTTACCGAACTAGCCCTAATAACAGCAGGTCAAACATGACATAGTAATTTCACTGATGAATCACTGCCAAAATATAAACAGCAAGTTCTAAGTTTTGTGACAACAAATTTCATATGCCATTTAAGAGCAATAGGAAACCAAAAACTATTTTCTTGTTTGGAAGCTGTTGCCCATTTCAACAAGGAGGTTGGCTTAATCTACACTGCCTTACCTTTTTTCTCAGAAAATTTTTCCATGTGGTCTGGTCTGTGGGTATGCATGTAGAGGTAGTAACAGTTCCCTACAAAGGGGGAAATTCTTGTTTGAGAAGGAATCTCCTAGTAGCTTATCATCATCTATTGTGGGTGACTGATTTAAACGGGCTCCTATGAAACAACTGCATGAGAAACAGTTCAGAATGTTGTAACAAGGAATCATTTTAAGCATGATCATCTTTTGTTAGAAGGCTTGATTTTTGCTACTTCAACCTCTCCATTGCACTCCACATGTTCCCCAACTCATAATAGCATTTCTGGATGCTCATTGGCCTGCCACAGAAACAGGGAAGCAGGAAAGATCCGCTATGCTTGGGATGCAAATCATGTTCATTGATTGCATTGATTGCCATGACTGTAAATATATTTTACCACTCTATATTATTACTTTATAGGGGTGTGCAAAACGAAACAAATGAGCCAGAAATACCTCCAGAAATCACTGTTTCATTCTGTTAATACAGCTTCCAGAATGATGAATCAAATCTTAGAAATCAAATTATAATGAGCACTCTTCCACCAAAAAGTTCATGTGTTTCTTAGTTTCAGTTCTTGCTCCACAGTGACAGGCAGGCACTGGGCTAGCAGCATCTTGTTTTCCTTAAAGGCATTGTCTCCTACCAATCGGGTCCCAAGCAGAGAGTCATTCCGTTATGCCACCTAATTAACTCTGTTGGGATTGGGGAACACGTGTGAGTGTATCCTTTTTTTCCTGCAATATCAAGGCAATGGCATCTCCCTGCCAATTGGGCCCTTGCAAGAACACTGACCCCTCTCCACAACTCCCATTATGGGAATATGAAGGGAGAAATTTTTGCCCGAAAAAATCATAGGGAAAAGTACTGGACTGGAATGAAGGTCTTCTGGAGAGGGAAGATGCAGGTTGGCCAGAGAAATGCACCACTCCTGCATCATGGCACTGGCCTGTCTCCCCCAAGCCCATCAAGGCACTTGGACAGTTGATCATGGTTGTCAGTGTGAGAAGTGCTGCTGGGCAGGGTGCAAGTGGATTGTTTGATCAACTGAACTTTATAAAAGCCCTGGAAGACTTCAAACATAGTATTTGGGGGCTCTGTTTTTCTCCAAGTCAAATGGCAAATGTGTACCCCAATGAAACTGCAGTTACTTCACAGTTCCCACCCATCCAACAAGCAATTTAGTTTTCAGGTTTCTCCATCCTACTGCAACCTCCCTACCCCTGCAGACGACATCTGCCAAAAACATTATTTAAAAAAAATTCTCCAACTCAAACTTAAGTCAAGCCCACCTGCAAGCCAGTGGTCTATTCCACCCTTTTACAAACAATACCGCTTGCCCACAGCAAAAGGAACATTTATGGAAAAAACAAAGGCGTGTTTGGGGAGGTGGAGGAATACAGACAATCATGCTGCCCCCGTACTTTGGTGATAGTGATTGGAGGCGTTTAATGCAGGAACAGACACACACGCCCCATTTTGCAGCAGAAACCTGAGCATTAAAAGGAAGGACTTGCTTCATTGAGGGAATAAAACCGCAAAGCACAAGGAAACATGGCAGCAACAAGTCAACAGCAGGATGCGAAGGTAATCATTTATTGGCACTACCATCACTTAAAAAAAGAAAAAAGCGAACATAAAGCAGGATTTTTTAAATGTCACGTTAATAGTTGGAGCATTCTGCTGCTTGGATGCCGGACTGCCACCGCACCACTACTCCCGCTTTGCCAGTTTCCTGGCACTTGCTTTCCATTGTTGTTTGCAGCTAATGTACTTGGTGGATCAATGCTTTAGATGGGGGATTGTGGTCTATGTGATTTTGGTGCTGGTACGTGTGAAAACAACTGTCTCAAAGAACCTTGAAGGCCTCATTGTAAAGAACGAGTCCAAAACTTATGCTAACAAAAAAGCCAAACAGATTACAGCCAAACTTGTAATACTTTCCTGCCAAATAACAGCGGTTAGTTTAAAATCCCTGCATTCAAAACAGAAATGAAAATTTCTCAGTACACACCTTTATTACTTTAGATAACGGGGGGGGGGGGGGGCTTTTGAAAGTAGCCCCTAAGAACATCAGCTGTAAGTTTTTTTCAGAGGTTCCCAAGAATTCAGGATAATTAAAAAGTTTAATATTGCCAAACATCTTAACTTTCAATATAATCACTGAATACTTGCTTTGACTTAGGAAAGCTTATTCCCTGGAAAATTTCATTAAACTTTCAAGATGCTACTGGACTCAGATTTTGTTCTAGAAACACAGTACTTTTTTCAGTTTGACACAAAGGCTGCTTTCAGACATGCTGGATAATGCACTTTAGTAATCACTTGCAACTGGATTTTCCTGTGTATGATGCAAACAATTGCTAAAGTCCACTGAAAGTGCATCATCCAACATTTGTGAAAACAGCCTTAGTTAATGTAAAATGTTACACAGTGCATTACTTACAGAATTATGAGTTTTACTGATAACTGAAGACCACTATAGTATTAGCAGAGCGACAACTCTGTCAAACTCCAAACTGTCTAAGCTGAACTTTGTATTTCTCTGTCAGCTTCTCAGTCTGACCATCTGGGGTTGTAGCTTGTCTTGTCCTTCCATCAGCCTAGTCACAGCAGTTGCCTAGCAAATCCTGCAGCATATTCCATGGTGATCTGGCACTCTGCATAGGCGGCAGCTTCTTAGAGGTGAAGTCAGCCTCACCCTGCCTACCTCTGTTTGGTGGCTACGTTTACATAGCACTACAGGGGAACAAAGAGAACCTGCAAAGAGCTTTTGTTGATGCAGGTATCCAGGGCGCTTCTCCAGAAATCAGAGATGTTTTGATGTTCTCTCACTGCTCAAACGTTCTCTGAAATCTGATAAGCATAATGGTTTAAATACAAATGAAAAAGTAATTCCTTTGGGAAAAGGGTAATGCATTTTTTTTTATCCAACATGTGGACCTGATGCAAGCGTGCTAGTGGGCAAGATATACTTTTTGTTATTTTTTTGACCGTTCAGCACGGCTAAAATTAAGCTAATCAGATCAGTATATCAGAATTACAAGATCAAGTCTCTCAACCATAACTATTTCAAGATTATTATAGAATTGGCTGGCATCATTCCTGTACCTCAGAAACGTTTGCAATAGGGAACCCTCCTATCAACAAGCAGGACTCGCTGCCCTGCCTCTGCCATCCCAAGCAAGAGGATGGGCGTTTGCAGGCAGGAATATGTTTCTATTACAGCCAATCAACACAGAACTGACTATATGTTATAGATAACAAAAGAAAATGCAACTTTTACCCTGTGTTCATTAACGCAGAGAAATGCTCCTTATAATCACGTAGAAAGCTATTATACATTACAGTTCTCAATATACACAGTCATGAATTCACATTTTTAGCACATGCACTGAAGCATACACTGAATATTCCAGCATAACTGTTATGTTAAATGGGGAAGTTATATTAAGATTAGGATGTGGAATGGCATGGGATAGTGGTACAAAATTAGTTTGTTTATGGTATGTAGAATATGGGAAACCTCTCTCTCTTGAGGAATCAAGTTATCCATTCAAGGTATTCCCACGGTTCTCAATGAGATTGCAGCCTTCCTTCTATAACATTTAAGTCAGAATACAAAAATAAGTGGTGGCTTAACCTTATCAGTGTAAGAAGATCAGCGCTCAAAAATGTTGCATGGAATAATTAGCATGATCAACTATTAATTTACTATTTCTTGTTCCTTAAAGCAAAAATTGATTTTCAAAAAGATACTGTGTTTGGGAAGCCACACTGGGATTGTTGGGAGGTTTCAGTTCTATCTGAACTAATGCAAGTTTCTCTACCACTTTATGCAGTATTGCCATACATCTACATGCCAAAGGCACAAAATAACAGAAGGTATAAACAGTTCTTTGTACAAGAGATGATACAAAACTGAGCAATAATATTGTTACTTGATACACAAAGTGAATTACACCAATCAAGTGAAAAACCAATCAAATAAAACCAAGATTTATTTCAGTGTTCTTTCATTTGTTAGTTATCAAAACTATAAAGGCATATAAATCAATATTAATAAAATATGCAATACCATTCAGTTACACAGCCATGATTTTTTTTTTTTGGTGCAAAGCGAAAACCAAAGTGGAATGGTGATCACGCTTGGTCTCTTCCTTCATTACAAATTAGATGCTCATAACACACTGAATGAACTGCAAAAAAAAACCAGAACAAAACAAGGTGCATGTTAAATCCTGTGTAGTATACACATCTTCCGCTACTGCTGAAATGTTTTCATTAGAACCAGCTGATGGTGCAGGTATAATGGCTTTTGAATACAAGGGCTTTCAAACTATTCCTGAAGTTCTGAGGGTCTGTGAAGGGTAGCTTAATGCTAACAGATAACCTTCTGTGAGAAGTTTCTCTACTGATCTTCCCCTATACAAAGAGAACATTGGGTATGCTAAGAGTATCAGGGGGGCATAGCTGGCATAGCTCCTAAATAGCTCCTAAATCTGGCAATTGCTGCTCCATGTGAATCGAGGGCATACCCTAGAAAATGTCCAGAATCTTCTACAATATCTTATCCTGGAAGTACAGGGGAGCTCCAACAACGAAGCACCATCGTGCCAGAGACAAGTATTGGGAAAGGTAACAGACAGTTGAGTTACGCCTCTGTGTGGGAAGATAACAGGTACTTTAATTAGGTTTAAACTAAAGCATTGGTTCCCAAACTTTTTGATATGGAGATCCACAAGTCCAAATTTATGTTGTATAGCGGCCTGTCCAGGGCTGGGCCAAGAGACTGAGCAAGTGCTGATTGGGGGGGGGGGGGGGCACCAAGTTGAGAAGATCTGGGAAGATGGCAGGTAGTGGCAAAGAGGTGGATGGCAAGTGGCTCAGTGCAACACATATCACACAGCAAGTAGAGGCAGCTGAGGCAAAGTTTGGGGGGCTGAGCAAGAGTTTGGGATGCTGAAGGAGCAGCGGCAAGACAGAGCTTTTGCTTATTCTCCCCTCCTCTTGTTTTTCCACGTGCTGAGCAGCTCCCACCTACTCTCCAGGAGTTTCACAGAAAACACGTATACGCTTGGTCAAGGTGATACGGACAAGGTTCTCCAAGGCTGAGAAGTCTGAGCACTTCCTAGGCTTGCCTACACACAGCAACTTGCTTATTCTTATGCTTCTTTGAAAGCGCTCAGTTTTGTCAATGTAATGACGTTAACTGAGAAGTCTTAGCCCTATAATTATTTTTCAACAAGCAGGCTTACAGACTAGAACTGCTGCTCTATTTCCTGGAAAAGGGCAGGATACAAACTACAGCAAAAATTCAAGCCTTGAGTTCTCAGCTTAGCATAAAATAAATGGCTGTTAATTTGTACAGAGACCTGTTTTAGTTAGCAGCTCTCCTAACCAAGCCAAATTCAGATTAACTTACGTCATCATACTGGAAGTTCACCATCCCCTGCTGGGCTGCATCCCTTCTCCGAAAGCTATCTGCAAAAACATATACAACGAATCATGCATTGAGAGAGAAACCAGTTTATATAAATTACTACCTGTAAAAATAGGAGGGATGCATGCTAACATATAAGATGTCCTGATGTGTTATTAAAACACTTGCTTAAAGCATTGTTAAAATGTCTTGTTCACCACCTTTTTCTAGTGGCAAGGTTTTTCCCTTGTCTGATTTATCTAATGGATTTTCTTTCCTTAGAAACAAGTAGAACAACTTGATGGTTTTAAAATTGTTGCTTCTCATAGGAGACTACAGTGTGGTCTTCTGAGCAGAAGCCATTGAGAACACGACTACTACAGTTTTTAAGTGCATGGACAGAACAAAAGGCAGAATTTAGGTAAGTAATTATGATCAAGCACACCAGAACAAGGAGAAATAAGACTGGGAACCAACAAATGTTTAGCCATGAGAGGCAGTATCGAAGTTAACATTAATCACAGCATTTGTAGTGGACAGTGCCATTATGTCTTAGCTGACTTCTGTGGATATTTTCATGAGGTCTCTTCCGATTGCCTGCCTCTGCAACCCTGGTCTTCGTTGGAGGTCTCCCATCCAATCACTAACCAATGCCAACCCTGCTTAGCTACCAAGATCTGACAAGATCAGTCTTGCCTGTGTTATCCAGGTCAGGGAAATCTTAGCATTTAACCTAAGTTTAACCTAACCCCTCTTAGCACCATGTTACAATTCTCAGAATTCCTCAATCCAGTAACCACAGTCAAAACATCCCTCAAAGAAGTCAGCTTTTATAAGCTTTCTTGAAAGCTAAAAGGGTAGGGGCTGTTCCTGAATAGAGATATCTACTGAGTGGTCAGTTTGACACAGGTCAGATAGACTAACCACGATGAAGGGATAGCCAGGAGAGATTGCTGGACCAATATGAATATGCAGCAAATTCACTGTGAGTTGACAGCACTGTGAATGGTGCAATCCATTTAGTTTAACACGCTTTTGAAATCCATTTTGTGAACTAATCACATGATGTTGCAAATACACAAATCCACTGATAAAGAGTGTAGGTTAATGCACACACACAAGATGGTGGGTTAACAGGCCTAAGGACATGTGGTGGTATGGTGGGAGTTCTTGCATTGAAATGCCAATATCAAGCCCTTTGCACTGTATCTTTATTTTATCGTTTATGTGTTTTTGTGCTCTCTCGCTCTCTCTAGTACACAGATGACCTGAATAGGAAGCAGCTAACAACTCAGCTTCACCTTTATGAGCAGCTACTCATATGAACTCCTATATGCTATTACTGATATACACTAATTAGTCTAAGGAAATGAATGATTATAACAGACCCATTATTTCTAATAATAAATCAGTGAACTAAAACATACCAGTGAGAGCTCTGAGTTTAACACAGCAGGCAATGTAGTCATCAAATGTAATCTTTCCATGAGAACTGTATCGTTTTGTTATTGCATTAATTGCCTGTGGGCTCAACCTAAATCCTAAATGGAAAAAAGAGTGGATAGAAAACAAGGTGTGAAGGAATTTAATACAGTCATCCTGCTGAATGTTTCTCAGTGTGCTTTACCTTAGTTACTAGTAGGGCGCAGTCCACCAAGAATAGCACAAAAGTGCCATTCAGGTCAAATGGAGTTTTGTGCATTTGCTTGGTGGCTAGTCCAGAGGTGACTCTGAGCTCCCTCTCCCATAGTACTAGCACTCAGGAACACAATGCAGTTGATGGATAACAGACTCCAGACACATAAAAAGAAATACTTCTTTACTCAGCAATTAAATAACTGTGGAATTCACTGCCTCAGGATGTGGTGATGGCCACAAGCATGGGTGGCTTTAATGAAGAGCTAGACAGATTCAGGGAAGTGATGTCCATCAGTGGCTCACAGCCATGGTAACTAAAGGGAACCTTCACATTCAGAGGCAGGAAACCACTCAATGCCAGTACTAGGAGGCTGCATCAGGGGAGGGTCTTGGTAAGGCAATACTATATAACAGAACTCACAGTTAAAGATGTATTAAGAGGAAATATATGATGTGGAGAACTAGAATATCAATAAAAGCAAGCATAAGGATAACTGTCTCACTTTCTATATGCTTATTCTTTCTCTTCTTTTCTGCTGTGTGAAACTGGTTGCTAGACTAAATGGATCACAGGTCCGAGCCAGCAGGGCTCTTCTTATGGTCTTGGCTTACCCATAGACGCCAAAGCTTTCTGCATCTCCTGAGAATCCACTGTGCCACTGTGATCTGCATCCACACTCATAAAATGCTGTCTCCAACCACTCAGCACAGCCCAGAGCTCTTTGAACTCATTAAAGCCCAGTGTGCCAGACATATCTCTCTGAGCTGTGACTAAGGAGCATGCCATTTAGTAGCAGAACAAATGCAAAATAAATATTATTTAAAGCAATGAGGTCAGCTGCAAGAACACAAGAAAAGTCAACTGCAGCTTCTCCACTGGTCTCTGGGAATGCTAGTTCTATATGCAACCAGGCTGCCATACCAGGACTAGTCGTTTTAGTCAAAACTCTAATCAATGTTTGATGGATCATTCTTGTGCTACGCTAAATGGAGAGCTCATCAATTCTTTAAAAATGTCTAGGGAACAGATCTTGACATATTTTGACACAACTTATCTGCTGTGTTGTAAATAGATCTTTACACATTTTATTTACAACACAGAAGATAAGTTGGTTGAATCAATCAATCAATCAAGCTTACTAAAAAAAACCCATGAAGATATCTATATTTCTCTGGATACTCTTCTCAGAGCCACTAAATGTGTTCAGACTGCATACTCAGGGGAAAAACTTTTGTATAAAATGTAGAAAAGGTGTCACAATGCCCACCAAAAACTTATCTAGCTATTTTGAAATACATTTTTTTAAAAAAAAGCATTGCAAGTCATTTCAGCCATCCCAACCTCTACAATCTCAAAGCAAAATAAATAAATAAATAAATTGCAAGTCAGATAACTCAAAGGATACATCAAGCATGGAGATCATAAGCCTGCAGGTCTCTAAGTTGAAAGCTGGGGGCAAAAAGAGAAGATACATTAGTCAACAGCAACATCTCTGCTCTCAGCCAATATACATTATTTTCCAGTATGCTCTCATTCTGCCCCCCTCTAATTCCTGAAAAAAGTAGTTTGGGAGGCGTGGATTTAAACAGTACATTGATTCATGACTCAAAATGTCAACATGGCCAAGCTTATTAGTTCCTCAGGATTTACTTAATTTCAGACATTTCCACATGTTACAAGAAGTGAAAAGGTGCAGAGGATTGTGTTACGTGTTTAAATTGTCATCTAGATAATGAAGTCTCGTAACAGTTTTACCATATTAAAGATTTAAATGTTTAAACCTGCTAAACTTACGTTTATATGCTCCTGAAAGGCCTGATTGGCTCAGACATCTTTGAAGCTCATCGGCATCTATTTGCCCATCCTTTGGAAAATAGAAAAAAAAAATCCACTCCAACTTTACTTGCTTTATGCCTAAATTATTTATTAATCAATTTAAAACATTCATATGCTGTCCAATTAGGGCCTTTAAGGTGGCGAACAATTAAAGGAGATTAAAAATCTGTTTTTTAAAACAGTACAAGACAATTAACAAGGGAAGAGGAGGTTCGGTATTCCCTTGTTAAAGAACCAATAGGTTTCTCTTGAGACTCACGACCAGGCCACAGACAAAAATTGACAGATTAAATCCAGACGAAACTGGCAATTTCCCCCTTCCCACTACACAGTTCAGGTTGTGAACTACACAACCTTCAGGTTGTGCCTCAGGGTCCCCCATTCTCCAGGAGCAGCATTTCTGAAAAGATCAGTTGGTTTTAATGGGAGTGGGGACCTAGGAAATTTCTGTTCTGATGAAGGACAAATTAGTTGGTATCCAAACCAAGGCTTAGGAGTTCTCCACTGCTGCCCGTTTTATTATAGTGACCAGTAATCTCAGTCCAAACATCTGCATGAAGCTGCTGAGAGTGTGGAACCAAGGGAATGAAATCCTAGGGCCTCCAGTCTGCCTGAAGTCATGGAGTCAAGCATGTGATTTGTTTTCAGATGCCTTTTGGGTTGGAACTGGAAGTGGAAGCAAACCCGAGGGAATCTCTGGTCGCCTGGGATGGCTCTTAGAGAGTCCTGCCTTAGCAAGGGAAGGGCTACCAACATTCAGCCTGTTCATGAAGAAAAATCCATTCTCTATTTTATTTATTTTAGTACACACATACTAAAGTGTGTAAAAGACTTGTTAAAAGATATAAAACTAAATACTTTAAAATACCACAAGTACAAATGTCATGTACAATTGTAAGTCCAGTTTTCATGTAGAGCCCTGTCGGCAGCGTTCGATACAGTCGATTACGATCTTCTGACTCACCGCCTCGCCAATGTGGGGATACGAAGGACTGCCTTACAGTGGCTTCTCTCTTTTCTCCATGGTTGGGGACAGAGGATGGCGCTTGGGGAGAAATTGTCATCCCGCCACCCTTTGGTGTGCTGTGTCCCGCAGAGAGCAACTCTCTCCATTATTGTTTAACATCTATATGCGCCCCCTTGCCCAGTTGGTGCAAAGTTTCGGACTTGGGTGTCATCAATATGCAGATGACATCCAATTGTATCTGATAATGGATGGCCGGCTCGACTCAGCCCCAGATGTCCTGGAACATGCTTTTGCAGCTGTGACTGGCTGGTTGAAGCAGAGTCGGCTGAAACTGAACCTGACGAAGACGGAGGTCCTGTACTTGAGCCACGGGGGATTAGGTTCAGGACTCCAGCTCCTGGCCCTCGATGGGGCACCATTAGTGCCAGTTCCGAGGGTTGAGAGCCTGGGGGTGATCTTGAATGCCTCCCTGAAAACGGAGGCACAGGTCACAGCGGATGTCAGGTCCTTTTTTCCAGCTGCGGCAGACCAGGCAACTTGTCCCTTACCTGTCAACCCGTGACTTAACTACAGTGATCCAAGCAACGGTCATCTCTAGGCTAGATTACTGTAACTCGCTCTATGCGGGGCTGCCCTTGAGCCTGACCTGGAGATTACAGCTGGTTCAAAATGCAATGGTGCGTGTTATTACGAGAGTGCCAAATAAGGCACATATAACACCGTTTTTACGCGAGCTGCTTTGGTTGCCAGTGGAGTACCAGATCAGATTCAAGGTTCTGGTATTGACCTATAAGGCCCTGTGCAGATTGGGACCAGCATATCTACGGGACCATCTCTCCCCATATATTCCCTGGAGAACACTCCGATCAGGGGACAAACAGCTGTTGGTGGTCCCTGGCCCCAAGGAGACCCGCCTAGCCTTGACTAGAGCCAGGGCCTTTTCAGTCCTGGCTCCCACCTGGTGGAACGCTCTGTCTGTTGAAATCAGGGCCTGGCAGGACCTACTATCTTTTTGCCAGGCCTGCAAGACAGAGTTGTTCTGCCAGGCATACGACTGAGGCTAGGCTTCTGCCGGCCTGAAAAAATGGTGTGTATAAATCTTAACCCTCCCTGTGAAGGCTGTCCACCATCCAGTTTTAAATGTGTTGTTTTTAGTGTACATGAATTTTTTAATTGTATTTTTAATATGTTGTTATCCGCCCTGAGCCCGCTCGCGGGGAGGGTGGAATACAAATCTGAAATAAAATAAATAAATATTTGAGATGTGTTATAACTGCTCAACAGACTTTTTAAAAAAGCATTAAGGATATGCACATTGCTTACACTGCAACATACAGGATATCTAGAATAATGATGAAGTTAGGAATGGAATATCATGCAATTAGATCAGCAATAAAAGAGGAACTTGTAAGGACGTTTCAAATTAAATAAAGAACACACCTGCCCAGCCACTGCAGCAAAATAACCATATAAGGGATCCTGAGCTTGACCAGGAAAAGCTGGTCCTCCTGGAGCACTCCCATACTAGTGAGAAGAACAAATAAGGAATTAAACTAAAGTCAGTACTTTTGTGACACTTAAGGTATGTCATGCTTCCCCTTAACCCCTTCAACAAAGCTTGTTTTGAAGGCTATTCCATAGCAACTGCGGTTACAACATGCTAACTAGCAACTCTGTGAGCAGTTTTGGAACTAGGCCTGGCAAGTAATTCTTCTAACCTCTAAAATGTTAAAAGTACAAGGAGATTTGGCATTTATTTTATTTAGGAGTAAGCAGGGACATGCATGGGGTCTCTCACGACTTGCCACAGGTGATGAGAGTTCTGTGAGGAGAGAAAAAGGCAAAAAGCCCCACAATGGACATGGTAGCGGTTGCTGCTTTCTATTCCACTTCTACTTTCTCTCATGTCACACAAATAATCTGCCTTGTCCTCATTCCACAGCAGAGACTCAGCATAACTAGCAACCTAAAGCCTTTGTTTATTGCTGCCCATGAGCCTTTGTTTAGAGACAACTGCAGGCCCAGAACTTTCCAAAAGCAAGGGCAAGTAGTTGCTTGGCAGAACAGCGTATTCATATGATGAAAAGGAACTGACTTTGTTTCTGGCAGGGGAGGGGGTGAGTGCTGATAAGCAGATCTCCCGTGTTAAGACAGCGTTCCTAGAGGAACACACAAGATCTCTCAGGCAGGCCCAGGAGGTTGCTGGCAAGCATCCCTACATGTGCACCATCACATAATGGCTGCCATAGAGGCTGGGGCCTATCATAAAATGCTGGGAGGCTGCAAGCCAAGCAGCCTCCCCAGTGATGGCTGCTGCTGTTTCTGAGTGGGTGCTCCCCAAAGAGACAAAGGCAGACGCCTCCTGCTTCAAAGAGGTGGAAGGAAGCCACGCCTGCCTTGGGGGAAGGGATTCAGTTTTTAATGAAGGGGGAGGAATTAGCTTTCCTGTGCCATCACAGGGAGAGGCTTCTATGCCCAGAAACAGAAGGCAGGCTGTGGCTATTGCCAACCTAGGTTGTAACACACCTGCCTAGCATGGGCTTTGTGGGCAGGGAGCAGCCTGGAATTCCCCCACCTTCCACTCAAGATCTTTTGGATTTTATCTCCATGGCTCAAGAAGACATTGGCAGCCATGGCCTTGCTAGGGAATCTCTGGAGTAGAATGTACATTTAGACAGACACAAAAAACTTTACAGAGGTTCCTGCCTACACAGAGATGAGCTATAAACAGCAGGGAAGCAAGTACAGCCTTCTTCAGTTTTTTTTAAAAAATACTTTATGGATTTTTTCCAAACTGATAGAAAACAAGGCTATAGCCTCCTGAGAGTTGAGAAGGCAGGCTGAATGCTGTGTTCTCAGTGTTCCTATGCGCAAAACAAAACACCCAGGCCAGATGCGCACATACATCACAGACCTAAGTCATTCAAACAGCTAATCTTTTATCATCGTGGTCTCCCAAAACTGTTGCCCCTCCTTAAATGGCAAGTAAGCAGGTCCCACAAATGAGAGTGCAAAGTTGTTCTGTTGCATGCCAGTATCAAGCCACAGCCAGAGCAGTTCAGGATGGCTCAGTTCACATATGCAAGAAAGTGCAATAAGTGAACTCTAAGGTGGTGGATGGACTTTGCCACTTCAGGCTGCATATTTTGGAATGTTCCTCTGAGTTAAAAATTCCCTGCAAATAGAAAACTGATACACTAAGAACCGGTGTGTATGTGTGTTGGTGTCTCTCTCTCTAGAGCATCTCATTGCTACAGGTATTTGTAAAATTTGCACAGAAAATTACAACCAGCGTTGGCCTGCAGTTCAAGAGCAAGATTCGGGTCCAGTAGCACCTGAAAGACCAACTAGGTTTCCGTGTAAGTCCTTTCCAGAGTCAGAGCTCTTTTCATTAGATGCAAGTAAGAATGGAGAGCCCTGAGTCTTATATCCCCGTCTGAAAATGGGAGGGGTGTATAAGGGATAGAAGGGCCACACTCTTCCCTGTATCTGAAGAAGAGAGCTTTGACTCTCCAAAGTTCATACCTTGGAAATCTAGTTGATGTCTACGGTGCTCCCGGACCCGAATCTCGCTCCTTTGCCAAGGGATTCTTGTCCCCCCACCCTTGCAAAACGCAGTAACATGAGAAGGCGCGTCAAGACCGTTGCAAGGAACACAAGCGGACAAACAAGGCGCCGCCCTTCCGCCTAACTGTTCAGCCCAAATTCTTCTCTCTCCCCCATCTGCACAGCCCAGCATCGTCGCCGAAGCGAATCGGAACGTCCGCCTCCTTAGTCAGGCATTAGGACCCTCGGATTGCGAGCAGGGAAAGCGAGCACCAAGGAGGCGGGCTGGAGCCGCGCCGAGCGCTCCAGGGCCGCCCCGGCTGCCCGCAGTGCACTTCCACCTGCCGCAGGCTTGCTCACCGCGCCCTGATAGTAGCCGCCTCCGGCGCCAGGATGGCCAGGATACGCCATGATGCTCTCCGGCCTCAGCAGCGCCGCAACCCCGGCCCGACCTCACCGGCTGCAGCACCGCCCGGAGGAAATCCGGGTTAGTCCATTCTCACGGAACGGAAGGGGGAGACCGAGCGCTCCTCGCGCTCTTCCTTCCCGCTGGACTGCCGAGGAATTGCGTTGCAACCCTACCCGTCACCTTTGCGAGCGCAATGGTACAAGCTGGAGCAACTCTGGGTGAAACCGAAACGAAGCTGTCTGCGCGAGCGCGAAGCGTCGCGCGCTGAGGGCTCGGAAGAACGTGAAGGGGCGGGGATGGGACTGCGAAAGGGGCGGCCGCTGGACGGGAGAGACGGGTGGCTCGCTGTGCTCGAAGCCCGGGCGGAGGAGTACGTGGAAACTTGGTGCGCTTGATCTGCAGCGTGGAAGGAAGGAAGAAAGAAATGCCGTTTTCTTTCTAGCTCTTAGGTGGCTACACTCCATCAGAGTAGTAAACACTGCCTAAGTCTAACAGCGAGCCTAGGGAAGCTAAACAGTGGCGTGCTTTTTACATTTTATTTATTTACATTATTTATAATCCGCCTTTCACACTGAGACTCAAGGTGGATTACACAATGTGAGTTAATACAGAGAGTTTGAAGAAACAATGTAGGGTATATAAATGCAAATTTGCAAATATTTAAAACCAGCAAAGTTCAAATACAAAGAAACGTAAAATCTTATCCCCCTGATATTCAATATTTATGTAAAGCCTTTAGGAAAATTCATCCGTAGGTATGGAACTGGAGGCTATCAATATGCAGATAATACTCAGCTCTGTCTCATCCAAATACCCTGGTGATGCAGTAGAGATACAGAGTCCCTGCTTAACAGCTGTGTCAGTTGACTGAAAGCAAACAAATTGAAACTGAACCCAGACAAGATGGGGATGATGCAGAGATGGGGATCAGTTGACCCTGGCTGACTCAGTTAAGAGCCTGGGGGTTATACTGGACCCAGCATTGCTGCTAAAGAAGTAAGTAATGCAGGTGCTAAAAAGGCCTTCTCCCAACTCAGACTAGTCTGGAAGATAGTCCCTTACTTTGACGCAGCTGATCTGGCCACCTGGATTCATGGCACAGTAATATCAAGACTAGACTACTGTAATGCACTCTATGTAGGTGTTTCTTCAAAGTCCACTTGGAGACAAGTTGGTGCAGAGTACTACATTTACAGGAGCACCCCCGTTTTGCTGTCACTCCATGGGCTTCCCATCAGTTACCAGGTGCACCTTCCAGGGAGTTTCTATGCTGCTAAACTTGTCATTGGAATTAATTATGTTTTGTTTCACATTTAATCTCTGTGCTTGGCTTCATGATTATTTAAAAATTTTCTACTACCATTTCCCTGTTGTATCTGTTTCCTGTAATGTCCTGTTGTTCATTATTGTACTTTGCTCAGTGAATGTCCTAGCTGCTGATTACATTATATTTTCACCCACACTGTGTAATCCACCTTGGATATCAGGGAGAATGGTGGCCAATAAGTAAGTAAATAAATAAATAATATATGCTAAGACTGACATATTAAGCAACATAAAACTACCAGTTGGATCATACTTAAAGCAACAGATAGGACAGAGTAGCACAAATATCCATCACATACAACCGGGGCTTTTTTTCAGCTGGAACGTGGTGGAATGGAGTTCCGGAACCTCTTGAAAATGGTCACATGGCTGGTGGCCCCGCCCCCTGATCTCCGGACAGAGAGGAGTTTAGATTGCTAAGCGGCGCGGATGGCAATCCAAACTCTCCTCTGTCTGGAGATCAGGGGGCAGGGCCACCAGCCATGTGACCATTTTCTCCAAGTGCAACCCACTTGAGTTCCACCACCTCTTTACCCAGAAAAAAAGCCCTGCATACAACTCCGATATGAAACCAGCACAGTCTGACATTGTACCATTTGCAGTGCAATCCTAAATAGAGTTACCCAAGTCTAAGCCTATTGAAATCACTTGAGTAACTCTGCTTAGGATTGCACTGTTGGTTTCAATAGATCCTGAATTACTCACTCACTAAAAAACAATCAGAAACCCTTTTGTGGGTTTACTGCTCCATTTTTTCGTTCCTAGTCCAGTGACTGTTCATTGGAAGTGTATTCTAACTTAGCTACTTGAATAGTCTTCATTTATTTGACATCTAAAATCATTTGGTTTATGTACTTGGTATTGTGGCAGACGTGCAGATATATCAGGGTTAAATGAGTGGTACGTGTGAGTAAACCTGATTTAGACTCCAAGAAGTGGCCCAAGGTTGCAAATTTTCCATCCTTAGCTTAAAGGACTTGTGCAGCAATTAAGTGTATTAGTCTGGATTTGCTCTTTCTTTGTTTACCAGCAATCTTGCCTGTAAGCAGTTGTTGCTAAGTAATGCAGATAAGGATTGCTTAACTGTCTTTATGTGACGTTTATTAGAGTAATTAAATGAGTGAAATAAAGCAATAAATCATACCACTCCGCTCTCCCATAAACAAAATATTCATGATGACCCCACCCTCCTTTAAATATTTAGATAAGTTAACTGTTCATCTTGCAACACAAAAATGTTGTAGTCAGTGTCATCAGTGAAAAATGATGTGCCACAAAAAGACTTACAGTGCAATCCTAAGAACAGATACTCCAGTCCCAATGGGCTTAGACTGGAATAACTCTTTTTAGGATTGTGCAGTTACTTTATTGTTGCAAGTGTTTGTTACGCTTAGTTCTATTGCATAGGTACAGAGACTATACACTTAAGTATTTCATCTCTCAAAGACTTTGCTACATTGTTCTGGATATCAACATAAATAGGAGAACACTAAGTAGTGAAACACATTCTGATTTCTAACTGCTGTATGTTAACTAGATGTACTTGCATCTGTCCGACATCAAGAACAATTTTATGTATTATCTAAAATATTTATATAGCTGCCTTTCTCTTGAGCGTCTCAGGACCCCGGGCAATTAAACCCTGTGATTCTGCGCTTGATTTCAAGGGAACTTATTTTCCTTTTCTCTAAAATCCTTCATTTATTCCTACTTTCCTCTGAGCATCTGGGACTGTTGGAGGAGCAAAATGGAACAAAATGGCAGGAATCAACCTCTAGGGTTTGCTCCATGTTCAGGATCCAAACAACCATCATACTTGGAATTGGACAGAATGTGTTTCTCTCTGTCAGATGTAATTGTTTGCTTGAGACATTGTCTTCTCTTATTTTATTCTTTTATTTAAGCATCAAGCAAACAGTTGTTTACATCCATGAAGATGGAAATCCCATGTGCGTCTATTCTGTCCCATTCAGACTTTTTAAGTTCTTGACTCCCATTTCAAAGTGCAGTGTTGGCAAGAGAGCAAATGTTTGCTAACATTGCATGCACAGTAGCTAAGGGCTCCTTTTAAATGATGTGCTGGGCTTAAACTGTGACACAGATAAGTTCTATTCCAAATGTATTGTATTGAAATCAGAGCGTAGTGTCTGAAGGGGGCATGCAACTTTCCATGCCTAATGTTCTGACCTTTGTGCTTCGGCTTACTCTGTGCTGGATACTTTTGTGATGCAAGCTTTTTATGTCACGGCTTTCAAGGGACAAAGGTGCAAAAGTCCCATTTTGGTATGTTAAATTTACACATGCACTGAATATCAACATGGTGTTAATATTTATAAGATTTATTTATTACACATTAAAGATTTATATTCCATCTTTCCATTCCAGAGAATCCCCCCTCCCTCTCTCACTCTCTCTCGCACACACACACTCTCCATGAATCTACTAAAACATTTAACTCCTAAGACAGTCAGACCCAGTTTTAAGAAGGATCAGTAAAACAATCAGAATCTAGAATCTACTGCAATAAATTATAGCAGTATTTGTTTTGAAGTTTTAAGATGTGTGAAACAGTCTCCATACTGGAAGATTTGGCTTATGTTATGATGATAATTTCAGCAATCTAATACTATTACTGGGCTCAAACACTAGAAATGTGCATTTTTCAGTGCTTTTTGCTATTATTATCTTTGTGGACCACTCTGTCCTCTTACGAGAATGACCTAGTCATTCTACAGGGTCTACCTCAGCTAGCCTCCTGACTATTGCTGCCTGACTGTCACTGTTGTCTACTTCAGTTGATGCCAGACTAAAAGAAAGCAGATCCTCCTACACAGGGGTCATTTAGTAGAAAAAGAGCTGCAGGAACTTATTAGCATAACTCATTAGCATATGTCATGCCCCCTTGCCATCACCGGAAGTGTGTCATTAGCATAAATGATTTGCATATGTCACCCCCCCTGACCTCACCTATCCTGGCTGCTTTGGACCCAATCCTGGCCATTCAGAGCCGAAATTGGGCCCAAAATGGCAAAAAGGGGCTGAAAATGGCTGAAAAGGGGCCCAAAATGATCAGAATTGGGCCACTGCTGAGCGGGAGAGTGATCCACCACCCGTAAGAGGCCCGATCCTGGCCATTTTGGGACCAATCCTGGCTGTTTTAGGCCCAATCCTGGCCATTTTGGGCCTAATCCAGGCCAAAATCGGCCCCAAATGGCCAAAAATCAGGTGGGCGGGGCCACTTGACATGTGACCTCTTTGGAGAACTACCGGAACTGCATTCCTGCGCGTTCCTCCTCAAAATGAGCCCTGCTCCTACACCTATTCCTGGGAATGTCAGACAGAATGTGCAAATACCCTGGCATACTCTCAGAAACTCCCAGGGTTCCTGGATCCCAGTTTGAGAAATGCTCTTATGCAACTTTTCATGTGGCACAGTCTTGAAGGCATGTCATCTGATACTAGGCTTATTATGCAAACAGTGATTTCAAATGGTTTAGACTGGAGTAACTGCTTAGGATTACACTGAGAATCAAGTTCTGCTGAGTGTAGTTGGATTTAATACATGTAGGGGGCGTAGGACTGCAGTCTTCTTTTAGGTTACTTTTACAGCTCTGATACTGGACTCTGTGTGGTATACAAATTCTTTAGTTAAGAAATGGCCTCACATAATGTAGGGCTAGTCATTATTTATTTATTATTTATTTATTAGGCTTCTATCCCGTCCTTCCCACAAGTGGGCTCAGGGCGGGTTACAGCAATAAAACATATAGTCTACATTAAAACTACAGCATTTCCATAAAACATCACCCCCAGACAGCAACTTTATAACCCACCCCTGCCAGTAATACAGGGGGGGGGGTGGTAGGAGAAAGAAGGGGGAACAGGCCAATCAGTTTGAGTTGCAACTCATGGGGGGGGGCTCGATTATGAATTTCAAAGAAAAATGCAATAACTTACCATGCTGTTCTTTGGTTGTAATTGCATGCTTTATATTTCTTGCTTAGCTAGCAACCTAGGCAAGGGTTTCTATTTCACCTATAGAAAAAGTTTAGAGGAAGAGAGGAGACAGTTAACAGTTTTAAGGTATGGTCAGTAGGAGTATTACTAAGTATGATATGAAACGGACTATATAAGCTGGAATCTCACCTTTGCAGTGTGTTGATTTGCTTTCCGCTGACTGAGTGTAGGTGTGTACAGGTAGGGTGTGTGCAAAAAAAAAAAAGACCTTGATGAACAAATTCAAGTCCAGTCTGCCACTTCATTTGCAAGGTAAATATTTCCCTGCTTTTGATATATTTGAAGAAATGCTTGTTGTTTGGCTTAATGTGTTTAGTTCTCTTTTTGTTTGCCTTGATCTCAACTTATATTTGTGCTCCTTTCTGTTTACCTTAGTTGGCAAAACCTTCTACTTAAAAAAGGAATCTTTTTGCATAGTCAATGAAAACTTTCTGGTAAATGACATGAAACACTTGTGTCTCTTGCAGACAGAAAGATTTTGCAGTTGGACAAAGGAGAAAGTATTCTTAGGAAGTTTTTTCCCCTTAGCTTTCCACAAAACTTTGTTGTGAATTAGAGCTTGATCAAACTAGAAAATTTGGAACTACACTCTGCGTATCAAGGAAGGAAGGAGTGGGAGGAGTTGAGAGGGTGTAGGAACAAACTGCAAAAAAGCCCCCCTGCTTTAGTGTCTGTCACAGACAGAGGTTTGTCTTGATATGTGTATGCAGCCGGAGTTTAATTTCAACATATTTTCTCAGAGTGGTGAATTTGAAACTTGCAGCATATTCTTATTTCACCACACCTTTTAATTATGTAGTTTCATTTTGACAGTGTTTTTTTTAACAGCACAGTGGTTCCAAATGTATGTGAATGTTTTGTCTAGAGAGATTGTGAAGATTAGGGTTATAAACATCACTTAAAAAGAGGTAGCGTGGTGAGTAGTTTAACCAATGTTTTCTCTACTCCAGCCTCTACTGTCCAAACAGGCCCTAAGTGGCTTCTGAAAGCAGTAATTCCCAGATGAGGCTTGAGGTAAAAGAGGAAAAAATAGTAACTATTTGTCTGGGGTCTGAGGCTCAGCTCCCAGACTTACCGGAAGAAGGGTATGAGAGGCGGTTGGGGGACAGCCACCCAGCCACCCCAACTGGCACCCAGGATCAGAGCAGACCAACAACAGAAGGGGGGAAGGAGGCATCCCTGCCACAGGAGGGCAAAGAAGCGCCCAAGCCTCAGAGAGTCAGGCAAGGCAGGTGGAAGCCAGTTAGCCCCACCCTCTGGTGGGAAGGCAGGGGGCCGGGCAGGGAGAGTGAGGACCCCCAGGAGAGGAGTGGTGGATGGATGACTGCAGTGGATGACTGCGACCCCCACTGGACAAAGTAGCCTCAGTGAGTGATATTCCCTGGCCTCGCACCAAGAAGCAGATCTGGCGCTTCCTAGGGATACTGGGCTACTGTGGAAGGTTCGTCCCCCACTTTGTCTCCAAGGCTGCACCACTGACTGACTGAGGAGAGGGACTTCCAACATAGTGGGGTGGACGCTGGAGTGGGAAGCCGCCTTCCAGGAGGTACTGCCTCAGTGAGAACACCGTCCTCTGGAACCCAGACTTTGAACAGCCCTTTCAGCTCCATACAGATGCCTCAGAAACGGGCCTCGGAGTTGTCTTGACCCAGGAACAAGAGGAGGAGGAAGTCCTGATCCTTTTCCTTAGCCAGAAGCTACAGCCCCCAGAATGGTGCTACGCCACAGTGGAGAGGGAGGCACTGGCGGTCAAATGGGCTGTAGGGGCCCTGCAGTATTATCTGGCCAATAATCCATTCACGCTGTTGACCGACCACGCCTCCTTGCAGTGGATGCACAGGATGAAGGATCACAACCCAAGGGTCCTGAGATGGTACCTCTCACTCCTTCCCTTCAAGTTCTCCATCAAATATTGGGCAGGCATGCAGCACCTGGGTGCAGACTTTATGTCTAGACTCTTTGAGCCGGACCCCACAGACCCGAAGCTCACTCGCAGTGTGTGTGGGGGGGGTGTCTGGTGTCTGAGGCTCAGCTCTCGGACTTACCAGGAGAAGGGGATGAGAAACAGTTGGGGGACAGCCACCCAGCCACCCCACTGGCACCCAGGATCAGAGCAGACCAACAACAGAAGGGGGGAAGGAGGCATCCCCGCCACAGGACAGCAAAGAAGCGCCCAATCTTCAGAGAGTCAGGCAAGGAAGGTGGCAGCCAGCTATCCCCACCCTCTGGTGGGAAGGCCCTTGCCTGCTGGGCAGGGAGAGTGAGGACCCCCAGGAGGGGAGTAGACCTGAGAGAAGAAACGCAGGAAGCAAAAGCAGTCAGCCAGCAGCCTTACCAGACAGGGAGAAGAAGCAGCCAAGGCAGCACAGAGCCAGCCTGCAGACCAGCTAGAAGGCAGTAGCCTGGTCCAGCAGAAGCCAGGAGCAAAACAATCCCAGGTGAAACCGCCTGAGGCAATCTGCAAGAAAAGCTTGGCAGCCAGCCAAGGAGGCACAGGTGTACCTGCCCCAATCAGCCAGCAGAGCAAGTCCAGATGCAACTGCCTGAGTCAGCCAGGGCTGTGGATAGAGTGCAGGAGGTGGGTGTGGCTGACAGGTGGAGCAGGGAAGAGATGAAGGGCTAAAAGGGAAGTCCACCCACAGGGCATGGTGGGTTGTGTAGGAGCATGGTGGAGTTTGGAGAGAGTGAGAGAAAGAAGCTGGAAGAAGTAGGAGTGAGAGAGATGAAGAATAGGAGGCTGCACTGTCCCTGACGGCTTCCCAGAATCAAGGTCAGGCGTTCCAGCACCCAGCATAAAAGGGAAGTCCACCCACAGGGTGTGGTGGGTTGTGTAGGAGTATGGTGGCGACTGATGCTATTATTAACTTTCTAGGATAGAATAAGTTTGTAAGAGGCTTGAAATTATATTTTATGTATTCATTTAAAGCATTTCTTTGCTGCCTTTCCACCCAAATAGGGTCCTCAAGGTGGTGAACATCAAATCTTAGAACCCTTCAACAATAAAAACATTTAAAATAAAATATATAGGCAATTGTTCAATGAAAACATATAGTGAGAGAGAGAGCATTTGCTGGGATTAGAAAGTTATAAAGTTCCAGTTAACAAGGCAAGCAGCTTTCAGCCAAGCTTTTATCCCTGAGGTAAATCTATCGCCTTTCTACAACATTAGGATTCTCGCAGTTTAAGTGTGAACTCCTTCTAGGAGTACCAATTACTTAGCCTGCTTCCCAGAAAACCAGACTCTTATACAGGGCATTCTCCTCTTTTAAGTATTCACTGAAATTAGCATGCTTTGTTCCAAAAGCCAGGCTTGGAACATACAAAGTCTCATGAGAAAGGATTCCCCCCCTCATACTCTTCTAAAGGTACAATCCTTCGCTGAAAACATTCATTGTTTTATTCTGCTTAAATCAGGCTCTGAGACATAGAAAGTCTCCTGAGATAGAATGTCTCCAACCTGACACTCTGGAGATGCAAACCGTATCTGACAAGAGCTGACAGTGTAACAGATCTTCCTCTTTTGCTCCCCCCTTCTCATCTGGATCCTCATTGGGCCATCCATGGGCCTGGATCAGCTGTTGTTACCCACCCTGCTCCCCTGTGAAACAGACATGCAGGGGCTGGTGACTGACAGAAAGGAGCAGAATCTTTGCCCATCCATCTCATATACAATATAGCCACCTGATTCAGTGGGTTGAATCCAGTCAGCTTTTCCACTCAATCTCACTCAATTCTCATCCATACTATAGCCCTCATCTCACGTGGTTTTTGTAAATGCAGATTCCATGATTCTCAGTATAGCTTTTTAGGGTGGCCCAAGAGGATGCTGTTTTCTTTTTTCTGCTAGCAGATAAGTAGTTGGAGTAACAGAGTTAGGCAGGTCTATGTACTTTCCAGGCTCTTTGCCCTGATAGTTACTGCGTATGTGGTTGGCTTGTGTCAGTGTTGCCTTTCAAGGCTACAATAAGACCCCATGATCCAGAGTTTTCCAAGTAAGGAGACCAGAAGGTCACCAGTTTCATTTTCCTCCAGAGCCATGTAACTGGATTTGCATAGCACAATAGGAAGGTCAGGAGTGCTGATAGTTAATTTTCTGCTAGTGGTGCCCCTGGGATTCTAGTATAAGATCCCATTAGGTGCTTTGCTCACAGAGCTGTCAGACTCATGGAATTAGCCTGCAAGACTAAATAGAAAAACTGCCTACAGCAATGCAGTTTGTAAGGGTTTGTCTGTACTAATAGTTTATCTTGGAGCAGTGTTGTATGAAAAGCAATTTAAGCCACGACAGACCTGCAACGCAGACAGTGAAAACATTCTGGGAAATGACATATATAATTTGTCTCTCATGCAAACAGGAAAACTTTGCAGCAGTGCAAAAGTGTGGGTAGATGGAAATTCCAAATTAGAAACCATGTTGGTGGTTGAGCACTGTCACTCAGTTGGCCTGTCAAGATGATGCTCCTTGCATTTTGTGGTACCGTCTTTCTGAATTCACCCTGGCACAGAAAGTAGAGCATGATGTGTCTAGGTTAGTCCAATCACCTGGCTTCTTTCTGCATATTTCTAACAGTTTTTGCAACTGTACTAATCTAAAGCAAGTCTTCATTGTCTTATTTCAGTATGAGAGAAATGTAGAGATTTTCATTTGTCCAAAGAGACTACTCTTTATCAAATATCTTAGTGACAGTGGGCCAGATGTTATCCCTGTGTTCTTTGCACAGCTCACTTTACCCTGGTGGAAGCGGAAATGTGGATGAGGTTCAAGACAGATGTCCAAATATGTTGTAATCAGAGAAATAAAATTATGCCAGTATCAAGTGAGGTCGCCTTCAATATTTGGCTATAAACCTTAGGAAATAGTTACAGCTGCTCACCATTTTATTAAGGGAACAGGGATGTGGTAAAATGGAATTGTACAGAAAGGGTGCTTTTTATAAGGGAAATGGGACTGTAATTTTAATAGCCCATGAAAATTTGGGACAGTTTTTCCTCCTTCATGCTGGTTAACAGATGTATTATACTGTATTACATTGTTCTCTAATTGTGAAATCCAGTTTATTGTACATATTATACTGTCTGTATTTCTCTGTTCTTTAATTGCGTAATCTACATTATTTATTGTATATACTACAATGGTCTCTATTGCAATGTAGGGGTGTGCGTTTAGGGTTTCCTATTCAGATTTTTAACAGAAATCAAGCTGATTTGGAAAGATTCGGGGTTCCCAAATTAGCCCCAGCATTGCTGAGCCAATTTGGAAATCCCGAAGCAAAGCTTCCCGAAGCAATTGTATTGCTTCGGGAAGTTTCAGGCAAAGAGCAACACTTTTCTTGCTGCTTGCTGCTTGCTGATGGGAGGGGATTCCCCACTCATCAGCTGAAAAAAGCTCTTTAAATGCTGGCTGCTTTGGTCAGGAGAAGGATTCCCCTTTCATCAGCTGAAAAAAGCCCCTTAAATGCCAGAATTTAAAAGGCTGATGAGAGGGAATCCCCCTCCTGTCAGCTGAAAAAAGCGGCTGGCATTTGAAAGCAACACTTTTCTTCCTGTTTGCAAAGGGCAAGAAAAGTGCTGCTTTGAGCTTTGGGATTGCCGCTTCAGGATTTCAGTTATTCTGAATTGTTTTCCTGTTTCGGGTAAACCCAAAGCAGGAAACCTGAATATTTTTTGGGTGCACACCCCTATTGCAGTGTTTTTACAATTCTGCAGTCTACCTTGTGTCTCAATGAGAAATATGGATGATAAATGAAGAAAATAAATAAAACAATTGAGAATGTTTAGTTGAGTTTTCATGAAAATTAAAAAAAAGACCAACAACAGTTTTCTAGAGCCTGTTATATTTTTTCACACAACATGCTTCGTTGCTAGTAGGGAATAATGGAAAAATTGCCGATCTCAATCTTTACTTTGTTAAAACAAGAAAGTATGGCAAACAGATAGTTTTCAGTGGAAAGGTAAACGTTTTTTATTTTCAGTCAGTCATTGTGAGGGCAGGGAAATTAAATGAATGCAAATGGGGAGGTTATGCTGAATGCCCAGTTTGGACTCTCCTGCTAGGTTGCCACTATTTCAGAAACCAGTAGAGAGAAGAGCAGCTATGCAGAGAGACCTACTTTGGGAGTCTGTAAAATTGACCCCCTTTGTTCAATCTGCTTGAAACTTAGGTCTTTAGATTAGAGGAAGGACTGTGTTCTGTGCAAATGTAGCTCCATTGCCTTTATAAACAGCTGCCCCAGACCCTTGAACAGATTTCCCATCAAAAATAATGGTTCTGAAGCAAGTGGGACATGGATTTGACTTCTAAACTGGTAATATCCTATCTGGAAATAAGTGGCCATGATCTAAATTTCCCTCCGAAGTCTGGATCAGAAAGACTGAGAGGGAAAGAGACCTTGGGGTCATAGTGGATATTCCAAAAAAAGTGCAGAGGTAATAACTGTCTGGATACCAGTGCCAGGAGGCCACTTCAGGGGAAGGCCTCGGCTTCTCTGCCATGTTCGCAACTGGTTGGCCACAGTGTGAGACAGTATGCTGGACTACTGGTCTGATCAAGCAGGGCTGTTCTTAAGTTTATTCTCTTGCTTTCCCTAATACAAGGTGGATAGCCAGATCCCTTCATTTCATTACTTTCTTCCCACCTTAGTTCAACACTTCTTCATCAGCAAAGGAGGAAAAGAAAACAAGAAATCTGATGGCGTTACTGCCATCATACGAGCAACAAAGACAAAGGGAAACTGGTTCCTAAAACAGATTTTCTTTATAATGTTAAAAATATACATGGTATAAATTTTGGATGAACAGTGTTTGTACATAGTGATTTCCAGCAGTAAATATATTGTTCCATATGGGGAAAGAATCCAATACTACATGCAATAGTAAGCCATAGTGTGTAACACCAGTGAGTGGAACTATTAGCCTATTATTGATTTAGCTTGTGAGGATGAGTGTTTAAAAAACGTATATCCTACTTTTGTCCCTAATCAAGCCCCATCACAGCTTATTATATTTATCTCCCCTCTTCCGTTCTCACAACAACAATCTTGTGAAGCAGGTTAGGTTGAGAGATTGTGATGGGCCTAGGGTCACCTGGCAATTTTCCATGGTAGAGTGGAGATTCAAACCTAGTTGTCCCATGTTCTAGGTCTGACACTACGGCTATGCTATGCCAGATGACTTTATCATAACCTCATTAACTGGCTTTTCTCCACTGAAGTGCTCTCTAGCCTAAACCAAGGATTATGCTGTAATAAATTGATCATGTTGCAATCCTAAGCAGAGTTGCTCATCTCTAAGACAATTAAAGTGGACTTTTAAGGTGCCAAAAGCCTTCCTTTTTGTTTTGGCTTTTCTCTAGTTCCAGAGTTATTGTAACAAATACGCACAGAGAATTCTCTTATGGATTTATTGGAAATGGGAAGTTAGAAGTTCTACTTTCATCTGCAGCTGTGGATTGCATTTGTCATGAAAATCATATTCCACTGGCTGTCCATTTACTAGACCCCTATTTACTAGCCCCCCCCCCAAACACCACAAAGCTATAGCCAGCTTCAAATGTGACAAAATTTCTTCATAAAAAAGGGCTTTTATGCATGTGTAGATATTTCATATTTACATATTTTTGGATGCCATTGCCTGTAATGTAATGTTTGAAGTGCTTTTAATATTAATACAAAAATATACATCTGAAAAGGAACAGAACAGGGAGGGAAGTAATAATTCAAAATAATTGTTGCTATGGCCTGTTGGTTCATACTCATTCAGAGTTGACATACTTAATTTGAAAATCTGATGTTCAATTTCAAGACAGGGACAGGGACTTCCATAGTAACATATAATTAATTGAAAAAAACAATATGACCTTATACTAAAATTCATTTAAAATTAATAGTGTTTGATAATATTAAGATCACTTTATTGCTCTGGCACCTAGTGGTTTGGTTTAGAGTTCATGTTGGTCAGAAAGAATGAGGAGATCATTCAAATATCAGGGAAATGTTTATCTACCCCCACCAATTTGACTGGGGCTATTGTGTTTACCACTGTTGCAGCCCAGGAGGAGAGGACTATTGTGGGGAGAGTATCTCCCTCCCCTGACCCTTAAAACTCCTTTTGGCATATCGGAGATGCTGTGTATTGGTGTATTCTGGGAAAAGTAGTCCCAGGAGGCCTGACCGATAATGGCAGGCATGTGGTTGCCAGGCTGCAGACAGCAACCCCTAAGAGGAAATGCAGGACATCACCACACCATTCTTACATCAATTCCAGAAAAAAACAGGAAGTGACATGGCAGATATTCTAGCATTCTGCAAAAACTCTATAGTAAAACCATACAGTGGCTGCCATGTCATGTCAGGTTTTTACCAGAAGCAATGTAAGTGTTCCAGCATGCCACTGGTGCCCCATTTCCTCCCGCTGGTGCCACAAAGCGGGAGTCCTGGCAACCTTAAGGCACTGTGGAACTACATTGCTCAGCTTGCAGCAAGGTACAGTGCCCTGGATATATCAGAAAGTGGTGCCAGAGAAAAGAGATAACATTTCCCTACCTATATTGAGCAAACAGCCCCAGCCAAAACAGTAGGTGTGGGGAAGAGGGGGAAGAGATAATAACAAAAATAACCAAAAGGAATTGGATTAATAACAAATATAATGAAAATAAATACCTTTTGAAAAAATTTTAAAAAACTAAAAAAAAATTGTGCAAGATAGGTTTCTATGTTACCCAGAGCAGGTCAGAAATAGTTTATAATTGTTTTCTCCAACCCCAGAAATAGGAAGGAATATACATCCTCTGAGGCAGAATGGGAATTAGATGATAACAATTTAATTGATGCCGAGAATGGTGGTCTTTACAGAGTAATTATATAGTACATAGTTCTGAGTCATTTTTAAATGCGCCTCAGTTGGTCATTTTTAGCTATTTGCAATTATATACAAGTCACAGTACATTGACTAAAAGTTTACACAGAAGACCTGCTTAGGTTGTTGTATGGCTCGCAGACGTGTTTGGGTTTCCTCTCCCATCCCTGTCGAATTGCGGTGAGTGGTCTGTCTATACACGGAAGTATCAGAACAAACTTTATGACCAACACAATGCAAGGGATAATGAGAGAGAGGATGTAAGCAGCAGGAAGTCCCCATGGATACGAACGAACGTGCAAAAATCTCTTTCCACCATAGACGAGCGTATGGGCAGTGCACAAAACAAGTGTAAGATAGCCCAGATAAGACTGTGGGATGAAAAAGAGAAGAAATAGTTGTAAAATAGCCATTTATTTATTCATTATATTTTTCCTGCCTTCCTCCAAGGAGTTCAAAGTGTGCAATGGAAACGTTTTCTGTAAAAGCAGTAAGGCCCTTAAAAGAGGATTCCACAAGTGCCATCAATTATTCTCAATTGAGCTAGACTAAAATTTCCTGTTACAGGCCAGATCAAGTTTGAGGATGTCTTAGGCCAGCGATGGCGAACCTATGGCACGTGTGCCACAGCTGGCACGCAGAGCCCTCTCTGTGGGCACGAGAGCCAAGTCGCCGATCTCTAGGTCCAGGGCTCATTTGGAGGGGGAACGCCTGCAACGGTGTTCCAGTAGCTCTGAGCAGAGATCACATGGGTTTTGGCCCTGTCCACATGATTCCTTTTCCTCAAGGCTGCCTCCCTGCTGCCCGTCTCTTTAGCAGCAGGAAGTGGAGGCAGCAGCGAGGCTGCTAGGGCTGGCTTTCTAAAGAAGAGTAAGCTGCTTTGATTTAACTTGCTTTACTTTCAGTCGTGGCTCTTGAGAGAGAGAGAGAGAGAGAGAGAGAGAGAGAGAGAGAGAGAGAGAGATGTTAATTAGTTGGGACAACTGTATGAGTTGTTTTTTCTTAACTAAAACCTCAGTATTCAGGTTTAATTGCAGTGCTGGCACTTTGAAATAAATAAGTTGGTTTTGTGTTGCAGTTTGGGCACTCGGGCTCAAAAAAGTTCGCCATCACTGTCTTAGGCTGATAATCCTTACAATATCCTTCTGCAAGTTTCACCAATGTCAAGAATTGTGATGCATTAGTCAAAGGCTTTATTGTGCTGTTTGCTTACCAGGATAACTACTTATGCACTACAGTGTTTTTGAAGTTTACAACTGGAATCATATGAGCCAGACCTTCAGATAATTAGCCCTGCAGGGCACTGTGTTCCTTCTTTGCATAAGATAGGAAGACATGGCGTGAACAATAGCAAAAGATTGGCAGGAGACCTACATTTATTTAAATTATTTCCTATGCCAAAGGTGGCTTATGGCTTTTTTAAAAAAGAAAAACAATAATGAAACTTGTATAAAAATAAGATTTTAAACCCATAATTTATAGTAGCACAGGACATTTATTACCCAGAAAGCCTACTATCTATTATAAAAGAATTTAGAAAGATCCCTCAGTTTCCTCTAAGAATTTACCTTGTCCGCTGAAAAAGGAAATGGCTATGTTTATTTACACATTACACAATTTGGGCCTAGAGGCCCTAACTACCACCATTCCAACAGCCATATCACATCTACAGTTAGTTCCCCACTCACAGACTCTTCTAGGAGGCAGGTGGCCTCATCCCTCCAAATTAACCCGTTATTAACTGTATAATCCTTGTGTATACTACAACATCAAATTAATCTGCCATGAGCAAATAACCTTTACAAAATGCCCCCAGTTCAGAAGGCAGGAATAATAATGGAAGATTGTTCTAAAAACGGAAGCAACGGGAAGGCAGCTGATGTTCTAGGTGCAGGAACCAGGAGAAAAATCTTTGAAGATTACCTCAAAAATGGGTAAACTAAAGTTTGTGATAGCCTTTTTTTCCTCCCGCTAGCACTGGTTCCACTTCAATACCGTGTAAAATAAAATCAGCAGAAGTAAAAGAACCCTATCACTTTAGAGGCTGCAGTCCTGAGCACATTTAGTTGATGGGAGTAAGTCCTATTGAATTTGGTGGATCTTACTTCTGAGTAAATGTGCATAGGAACACAAGAAGAGACAACACTCTGACTTCAGGTACTTACCTGAACAAACCGAAACTCTCTCCAGTTGACACTGTTGCTGACGGAGGGCAAGGATGTAATTCCAAGCAGGACGAACAGGAAGAAACCCAAGATACCCAAAGCAACATAAGAGTCACTAATCCAGCCCTGAACAGTATTAAATGGATCTGTTTTGTTGTTAAATGCCTGAGGTGAGAAAAATTAAAAACAGGTTTTAATTGTAACCTAACCATAACCGGTCAAAAGATTATCTTGATACTTTTGCAAATTTATATCATCTTTGCCTTGAGAAGGATGGAAAACTGTACCCGATAGAGTTAATAGTTGATTGGGGTGAAAGGCTGAGCAACAAAGAGTTCTCCTCCATGGGGACTGAAACTGAAGGCTTGGCCACATTGGTTTCCATCAGTCATGGGTAATATACAATGGAGTACGGGAAGGTTGGATAAGATGATTTAGGTGGCGGCAGGAGAATTGTGTGCTGAGTACATATTTCAGTATGTACTGAAATGTCTTTAATACTCCAAAATAATGTAGTTAAGAATTCAGAAATGTTATTGTTATCTTTGCATTTAGAGGACATGGATAGAAAGGATAGAGTAATACTGTACTATATGATAACGGTGGCAAGAACTTTGTATGCACAATATTGGAAGAAAGAAGAAATACCGAAAACTGAAGAGTGGATACAAAGAGTGCTATATATGGCGGAAATGGACAAATTAACAAGGAAACTGAGAGAGCAAGATCCAAAGGAATTTTTTGAGGACTGGGGGAAATTGAAAAAATACTTAGAAAAAAGGTGGGATGTTAAAGGACAATTATGGTCTTTTGAGTGTTATTAAGTAAGATAAGATATAATGTAAATCTTTACCATTAAGTTTAAAATGACAATTAAGAGATAGTATTTGTAACAAGAAACGGGGGGTTGCAGTGCTGTTGGAAGTCAGCAGAGGAAAGGGGGTGGGGAGCGGGTGGGGAACACTATATCTTTAGGGGATAATTCGTGAGTAAGATGTAATAATATTATATATGTTATGTTAACCATCCAATAAAAATTTTAAAACGAGAATTGTGTGCTGAGCTATGACACTTCCAATAAAAAACCAGAAGTGACATAGAAATTGGGATCTTTATGATAAACAGTAGGTAAACTATAGAGTTTACCATAGCGTTTCTAACAAGTCCTAGAGCTATTCCATTTTTTTTTAACCAGAAGTGACATAGCACCACAGCTGGCATCATGCCCCCCATTTCTCCACCCCATGATGGCCTCAGACTCTGAAATGGATCTAAAAGGACTGGAAATGCCCCAAGGCCCCAGGATATAATCGGAAATATGCCAGGGCCTTGAGGCTTAGATGATTGCCATACCACTCCCATGTGGACTAGGCTTTCCTCATCATTTCCCTCAGAAGTCCCTGGGCAAGTAAGGCAACAGCAGAGAGAACACTATCCGCACAAAATGGGGTACATTACACATTGTGGCTTTTTATGTGGTTTCAGTAACAGCAGAGGTCACCCAGCAGCCCAGGGCTCTGTAAATAGGGCTGTCAAATATGGCTCCCTCTCCCCCACCTCCTGTTGCCTGCTGCCATTCTGATTGGTGGTAGGAGGGAAAAAAACAGAAGCATCATGTGTGGGGCTACATCATTTTTGATAAAAACCCAGAAGTGACATAGGGTAGCTCCAGGAATCACTGGAAACTATGTTTCCTATAAAGCTTTACCACCCTCAAGGCTGGTGATGAAATGAAAGAAAAGACAGCACAATGTCAGCTTACCTGTTGAAGAACATAAGAGTTAAGCCTCCATCTTACATAATAGCGTATAGGAATGACCAGTGTATACAAAACATGTAGGAAAGCAAAAGCCAAGGCAACCAGTCCGAGCTGTTTTCTACAGAGCATCCACTTGTCCAGCCAGTCTGGGAAGCGCCTGTATTTTGTCCCTCTGTATAATTGAAGGATAGCAGCAAAAATCCCGGGCAAGTAAACCAAAGCAAGTAGGATGAGTGCCACAATGGGGCAGACACGGTTTGGAATACTAATAGCTATGAAAAAGGAAAAGTCTTTGTTTTTCACAACATAATTGTAGACTATATCACGGATCACACTGTAGAAGAAGAAAAATGCACTGATGGCCAGAGACAGATAGATGGGGTATTTCCACATAGGGAACAGCTGCAGAGGGTAATCCTCAATTTCTTTTGTTGCTAAGAGAGATCCTTTATCCAGTGGCGTAAGGCCAAGGCTTCGAACAATATCCATCACTTTTTCTTTTGATTTGCTGTCATTACCACAGACAAACACCTGCAGCAAAAAAAATAAAAATAAAACAGAAATATTTAGTGTTATAGTATACCTAACTTGAACAAGAATCTTCTTGTTCTCATGATAAAATGGTTTCCATTTATTGTTGGCTCTTTGGAGCAGAAAATAAAAAAAATACCTTCAGACTTTTTATAGGTAATTAGACTGAAAGTCTAAAGTGACACAGTTCACAAGGTTATCATAAACAGTTTATGTAGAGAACTCTAGAAATATTTAGCACTGTATATGAGTGGAAATCTGAATTTGTAATGGAGCTTCCACTTTATCTCATGCTGCTGCTTTTTACATACACAGCCTGTAGGGCCACCATTTGTTTCCAGAGATATTCTTACCTGTCTGCTTGCATCCAGTGCACCCGACTGTAGAGCCCATGCGGACACTGAGTTAAATGCTTTTACCACTTTACTCTCTGGTATCAGCTGGGCAAGATATTCAGCATTGGTTTGAGGATACTGATTTATTTTGAGGTTGTTGCTAACGTCCACCAGCACTTTCCCACTGAGCATTTCCTTTAGGGTTTCGAGAAAGTTGTAACATGTCCTGTGGATTGCGAGGATGATGATGTCAGACATCTCTGCAGCTTCTGCGTGGGGTAACACTGTGGCTCCTGGAGGAATCAGACTGGAATCCTGAGGGTTTCGGCTTCCGAATACTATAGAATAGCCACACTGCATCATCTTCTGTCCTAGAGATCTTCCAAAATCTCCTGTTCCAAAAATACACACAGTCTGCTTCTTATTAGGTGCATCTTCAACAAGTGGGATCGGAGAGGAGGAGTACTTCTCCATTTTGGACAAAGATGAGGTTACCTGTTAGAGTACAAAGTACATATTAAAGCTCTTTTAAAAATTTTACTAAAAATAAAGGTATCTGGTAGCCTATTCCTCCACATGCACTGGTATTTGAAAAAGACCCCTCCCCCCCCCGCTTCATTCAAAAAATCATTTATCAGTGATTTACAGATTAGTATAGATGGACGAGATCCCAGGCTTACTTATATCTACAAGTCCTATTGGCAACCATGATGGCATCTGCCAAATAATACAGTGAAAGGTGGTTCCCTGGGTATTTGTTATGTGCAGGGCTTTTTTTCAGTGGGAATGCAGTGGAACGGAGTTCCAGCACCTCTTAAAAATGGTCACATGGCCGGTGGCCCCACCCCCTGATCTCCAGACAGAGGGGAGTTTAGACTGCCCTCTGTGCTGCCATGTGACCATTTTCGCCAAGGACAATTCAAATTTTAAAAAACTCCCCCCTTGTTCCAGCTGACCCAAAGTGACATCATTGTGCGGTCTTGAGTTCCACCACCTCTTTTCCCAGAAAAAAAGCCCTGGTTATGTGACACAATTTTATCAATAGACCTATCACATACTTTTTGCCCCTTGAAAATGCCAAATAAATTAAATACTGCAGTTCTGACAGTAGGTTTCTTCTTGGTTTCTTCTTCCAGGATGCAGAGAATGGATAGGTCTAATGGACAGATTTCATATAGGCACTTTCTTAAGCTGTTTTCTCCACTGTGTTGGTTGCTCAAATTATGTCTCAAGAGGGTTGCCTTCCAGGTGTCAGTCATGAACTTTTGTTCTCTGAAGAATTCCACACTCGGCTGTGACATCATCTCATTTAGCTGCACCCTGTGTGTGACCTGTGTCTTTTTTTCACCCCACCCCCACCCCAATGCGGGATGTACATCATGTGTACTGGTACAAAACCAGGAGGACCAAAAGAAGCCTGTAAAACATACATGTACGCACACACACACACACACACGAAAAGTGGTAAAAAGATTATGTGCTCTGCTCACTTACTTCATTATATTTTTAATACAAAGTTGTTTGGGCAGAAATTGCTGAAGTTCTATACTTCTAAACATCAAACACATATTTGACCCATTTGGGACAGCCAAGCATTCTTGAAAGTTATTCTGCAAAAGATATAACTAGACCTCTCCAAGGATACCATCTGAGGAGGGGTTGAAGAACATCTCCTTAGTGTTTGTGTTCAGTCTCTGAAAAGTGAGACAGAGTAGTATATTTGTCATGCTAGAATAACTTTCTAATGATTCTGGTGTCCTTGGAGACTCAAATGGAAGAAACTGCAGAATTCTCTTTTACAGATATTCCTGGGTTTCAGCACAAAACACGAGATGCTTGCGTTACATGACAAGTTGCTCAGAAGTTAATAAATTAATACATGCCCCCTTGTATTCCTTTTCATAAATGTCTTGATTTTGTTTGGAACAGGCTGTTAGCCATGTTAAAAGCAAGTATCTAGAACTGGAGTAGTGGTTTTTACAGACGCCTTGGGAATCTTGATCCCTAGAATCTTGGCTCAGACTCATTCATATTTACCCCATCTACTTCAATTTACTATGTTTCCTCTCTTCCCAAGGGGAGGCATAAAAACAAATAGTTTTATGTAAGAATATATTGCTCTGTGCTTGTGCAAGAAATGAAGGGATGCACAGCTCTAAGGATCTTATAAGTATTAACAGACATAATCAGTGTTTTTTTAAACATATTGAATCCATAACATGTATTTAGTCAATGTAAATTGCTTGCAAATATTCTTCAATGCTCCGCTAATGGTGCAATTCTAAATGAACAAATTGAGGAGGAAACTCCATTGAACATTACATGGGCCCTACTTCCAAGTAAAAATGCATAGATTTGCACTGAAAGTTACATTTGAATTTAGTGGAACTCATGTGAGAATGGCTATATTCAGCATGAATCCAATGATTTTTAATAGGTAACTTTAATGCAGCAGTATCATTTCTTTACAATAGTTTATTCTGTGTTGGTTTAGGGAAAATAAAAATTCTGAACTCACCCCCAGTTGGGAAGAGCTAGAAATTTAGGAGTGTGTAGACAGGATTTTCAACCACTAGGTGGCAGCATGACTTTATTTGGCTGTGCTATGGTTTAATGCGTCAACTTGGCTATATATTGCTTTTTAAAAACTGGATACTAAGGAAATATATTTGGTTCTCTTATGGGGAATAAACACTCTAGAAATACAATAAATAAGTAAAACAACATTTACTGTGCACTGTATTTTTTTACTAAGTATAGCTCTATCATCTCACTGTTTCTGCAAAAATGGGGGTAAAAAGGGCTGAAGATAGTGGCCAGGAATATGATGGTATTTTTTTTCTCAAGTGGTGAAGAAGTTGTGAGGTCTATCAAGAATGCAGTTCTGCCTCTTTTTTTCTGAAAGCTCCACTCAGATCTCCTGCAGCATTAAATGTTTGGCGTCCCCTCCCCGAACACATCCGAGCGTCTCTGTGTTTAGTTTTTTCTCTGTGATTCAGTGGGAGCTAAATGCAAGTGCTAAGTCTGGGTTTCAATGTGACACTGACTGAGACCAAACACATTGTGCATGCTGTGCTGTGAACATATCCCTGGAGACATCCAGATTTCCTAAGAGTTTGTGTTGTATTATTCTACATTTTTACCCACTGTTTAGGTAAGCGTGCCAGGATGGCATATTTTAGATCTCCAGTTGCATGGAGGCTTTTTCTTTGAAGTGGGCTGTGTGCTATTGATATTTAACCTGATGGTTATTTTTAATGATTATATATACTGGCAGCTACTGAAAGATAAGGGGGGTGGGATATGTTTTAAAAAGAACTATTAATCAGTCCATCTCACAATTGCTTAACCAGGTACATTTGCATTTTGACTTTCATCCAAGGACCTCGTTTCTGTGTTTCAGGCTCGCAGTAGCCCTGTGAAGGACAGCTTGAGAGAGGGCGATGATTGCCCAAGGCATGCCGTGAACTTGAGAGCTGAGTAGGCAATAGAAAATGTACTTTTTTAAACATCTAAAGCCATCACACTGACCATCATGCCTCTGGTGACTGTAAAATAAATGCATTGGATTGTGTTGTTGGTTTAGCACATTGGTATTACCCAGGCCGTCCTGTAGCCCAGTATTTGCCTGGTCATTTTAAATTAATATGTGATCCATCAACTCTGCAGTTTTTTACAATCTACAGCTCTCTTCTCTGCCCATTCTCTTCCAGTTTTTCTTTTCCTCTTGGATGCTGATTGAATAAAATGGGACTTAAACTTTTGAGTAGCCTGCTCAGGATTGTTCTCTTCACTACTTAAGCTAGGCTTATCATTTGCCCAGTGGCAGTGGGCAATCTCCCACACCTGTTCTTAGTCCCCCATTCTCAATAATTTGAAGAATGGGGGGGAAGGGAGGCATGGATGGTGAGTCTCCAAGGATGTCCTCCAATCGCTATAGTAATAACAAGTGAAGTCATATCCATTGACCCTCCACATCTTTCATGCCATTCTAGGAATTTCCCCAAACTCTATGGTAAAGACCAAAGAAACTGGGGAAATTGCTAAAGCACTTGATAGTATTGACCTACACTGTGTAACCCTCCTTGAGTCTCAGTGAGAAAGGCAGACTATAAATAACGTTGTTTTTTTTAAAATCGCCCAGAAATAATGTTGCATTCCCCTGCAACTACCCCCTTCCCAAGCATTCCACCCCCAATTTCCCAGCATTAGCTGTCAACCCTAAGTGACAACTTTGTTCTGGCTAGAATCTTTCCTTCTTTGGTACACATGTTCCTGAAGCCCAAGCTTTTTGCTAGATACCTCCCCCCACCCTCAGCCCTTTTGCTGGGAACAGCCTTGACTAGTGATCCCCTCTGCTTCTTGACTCTTCTTTTACAAAGAGCCATGCTCCTGTTCTAACTTCTAGCAGATGTGAGACAGTACCCCCAGCCACTCTGAAATACTAGGGCCGTTTCCACACATCCTTAAAGGGATGTGTGGCTTTCCCCCTTCACTCCACACGTGTCCGATTTCAAAATGGTAGAAGGCTGTTTGCCTTCTGTTTTGTCGGTGCCTTTGCCGAGAATGCATTTTCCTGTGGTTCCCAAAAAGGTGCCAACAAAATGGAAGCCAAACAGCCTGCTACTGTTTTGAAATCAAAGTCATGTGGAGTGAAGGGGGAAAGCTGGCAGCATTTGGTGAGTGGTCTGTCCCTTTAAGAACATGTGGAAATGGCCTAGGTCAGCCCAGCCAATCACTACAAAAAGCTACTCTATCACTACAAAAAGAATCCTCAGTATAATACAATACAGAGACTACTCCTTTCTAGTTTCCCTCTAAAAATGGAGGTCAATGTAGAGGAATGCCCCAGCATTGGTGTGTTGCCTATGACCACACCATAGCCCTGATGTATCATAAATTGTACGACACTTCCCAGGGATTAAATTCTGTACAAAGTATTTATGTGCTGGAGCAGCAAGTCTGGAAACTGGGAGTTAACTGATACATTGACATTAGGATAAATCTCTGTCTTAAACCCATTTCTCAGAGGGCGGATTGTATTTTATGAGCAGTCTGTCATTTTCTTCTGTTGCTGTCTGATAGATGAGTGACAGTGACAAATAAATGTCTTAAGGAGGGAGCTCAGTGCTGGCAGCTCAGTGTGCACGGCTCCTTCCAAATCTGTGCAGGCCAGTTAAGTTTGATAGGCTAGGTATGTGGAAGCTGAGGTCAAGCTAAACCAGCAGGTCAGCAGTGGGACAGTAAAACAGCAGTCGGACAAGAGAAGACTGTCCAGAATTTGAAACTGACCATACCTGAAAGGTTATTTATAGGGCTCAGTGATACATTCAGGTAATTTGAAACTTTGGATTTGTCTTATCCTACTCTTCATTATCTGGTGTTCTGATGAATAATGAATTGAACAGAATTCTCCCATATCGAGATGCAACCGGCATTTGGGAGGCCCTTGCTGAGCCATTGTGGCTGGGGCCAGAACTTTCACCCTGAAGACCAACCCTGATGGTACCACTGATAGGGCTTTCTGTCAGAAGATTATATTGGGAGTCAATTTGGGTTAAGTACCTCAGTGGTACAAATCCTATGGCTCCAGAATGTGGCTCAGTATGGAACCAAAGAAAGAAAATCAAATCGTGAAGTTAAGGCATGTTAAGGGTGTGTGTGTTAAATGTTAGAATACCCAGTATGTGAAGAGATCCAGAGGAGTCAGCCGTGTTAGTCTGTAGTAGCAAAATGGCAAAGAGTCCAGTAGCACCTTTAAGACTAACCAACTTTACTGTAGCATAAACTTTCAAGAACCACAGTTCTCTTCTGAAGAAGAGGTTAGTCTTAAAGGTGCTACTGGACTCTTTGCCAGTATGTGAAGGGCAGGCAAAGATTTTTATAAGACCAAATGGCTTACTGATGCTTTACAGAAAGGGAAATGATAGAGGTGAACCATCGCCAGTGATGCAAATGCCAACTATACCCAGATTTATATAGGATATATCCTGTCTGATTATACATCAGAAAAATACCTTATTTTTATTTTCAGGTATATTCAGACATCTAAAGAGGTATTAGGGATTCTTGGGAATACTGGTATCTGGGTCTAATATATTTCTGGAAATATTTGGGAATATACAGGGCTGGAATTTTAAGAATTCAAAGTCTATTCTTTTCCCCTTTAATGGGGTTGCCAGGCAACAGAATGGATGGGGGAAAGCATCACCTCATCAGGCCCGGAGGAGGTAGCTCCTGTCCAGCGTGAGCTATGTGCAGGGCCCATGAAAGCTGTGGGGCTGATTGGCTCCTGATGCCTTCTTCTTTTCTTCCCTCCTTTGTGGCAGCTGGGCCCTTTCCCAGTTGGCAACCCCTATAAGTAGGATGGAAACAGGAGTCTTGTTCAGAGGTCCTTAGAATTGGACCCCTCGGTTCCAATTTTTGTGTCATTTAGTTGAAAAATAGCCACTGCCTCTGCCCTGAAAAACATCCCGCATAGAAAATTATGGAACCCAATTAATTCTGGAATCCGGGAAAAATCCAAATCTGAATCTTGAAATGGTATAGAATCTGAATACCACAGCTTACCAGTATTTACCCCAAAATACAAATCTGAAAAATATCTTTTTTTTCAGCTGTACATCCCTCGATTTATGCAGTAAAACAACAAGCCAAGGTGTTCCTGTAATTGTGAGGCCAAGACTCCGCACTTAGTAAAAGGGAGATATTGGATCCCTCCTAATATTTCCTTTGAAGATTGGGATATCAAAATAAAATGTTGCATGCTTGTCTGGGAGACAATTCTACATTTTTAGGTTCAAGGAAGATGGGTACAATTTATTTTGCATGCAGGATCTACTTTGAGGAATGAACGGTGGTGTTTGCTTTGTAGTGTACACTGTAGTGTAATATCTCAAGTGATGCCTCTTGAATGCTGCACTTTACTAAACATTTAAGGCATATGCATGACCAAATATAATGGCAGTAGAAGTACTGGTAGATTTCCCCCCCTTTTTAATATTACTGTTGCTAATGGGAGAGATTCTCTGTGCACTTAGGCCCACTGTTCACATTCATTTTTTTCACATTCCTAATATGGATCTATTATGTGGCTCTTTGCCCCTCTTCACCCCACACCTCTCTGCTTTTTGTTATAAACACTTCTAAATGCAGTGCCATGTGGTAAGATTTGGCATTTATCGTGACCTGGAGAACTTTAGCTTTTAGCTTCTGTAGTGAAAAGGCATAGAAACACAAGTGACATTTTTGACAACTTTCAGAATAAAGAGGATGTCATAAGTTCAAGAAGACGAGAGCAATGTATACATGCCTTGTTCTGCCTCATACACTAAAAGTACATTGCTAGACATAAAAACAAAAGGCCTTCTCAAGTGCATCTTATTGAGTCTCATTTATCTAACAGAATTCTTACTTTCTCAGATACCTGTGTAGTTTTCCTAAGTGTGAAAATAAACAGCATTTTTATAATCTTTTTGGGATTGAATTTTAAATTACACAAATTTATCTTTTCCTTGTTCATACCTCATTTATCCTGTTTTTTCCCCTCTCAGTACCACTACATCAGGGAGATATATACCCAGCTAAAAAGGAAACAAAAAAGCGTGTCATGAATTGGAATGATGTTCTATTACAAAGCCCTCCAGAACATCACAAACAAATATCAAGAATGGGTAAAAAAAACCCAGAATTTTAACACAGCAAATTATCGCTGTAATTTATTTTTTAAGGAAATGAGGTTCTTTTTCTTGGGCAGATACTTTCAGCAGAAAGGTCTGTGCTGTGAGTTTTGACACAGCAGATAAAACGAATTGTTAGAGGAGATAAATCCTCCCATGGAGAACGCACAGCTATTCTGCTCTTCACATCTCCGCCTTTTATCAGGAGAACACTAAAACTGCCTGGAGCTTCTGCGGACGTATGAGGCAGAGGCCTAAAAAGATGTGCTTAATGTTGTCTAAATCATAACAAAGTACTGAGAGAGCTGCAAATCTTGCCACCTCAACCTGTTCCCATAAATACATAAGACCAGGCTTAAAAGTTGAGTCATTTCCTTTGCATTTTCAGGGTTGTTGAACTGTTCAGAGTTTAAAAGTATCAATTGTTAATCCAGTCCAGTCAAGTGCACAGTGAATTAGAAATGAGTCCATAAAATACTAGAAGTTTCTGAGGTGGAGCAGAGCTTTAAGAATAGAAGACTGATGGAGGAAAAAATAGATATACCTTTGACACTGGTAAAGCACGCTGCTGGCTTGTAAGGGATACAAAACAAATAATGAGGGTTTTTTGGATCAACTTCTCTTCATGTGACACTGGGCAAGCTTTTGCATTTCACAGAGGTCTTCATCAGGTGGATTGGTGGGCCAGACCTTGTTAAGTGCTGTTACTAATGTAGCCAGGCTCCTTTAATATCAGTGGCAACTACAGGTGTGCATAACATCAACATTCTTATGCACAAACAGATTGTATGGAAAGTAACAATTGACCTTCCAACAATTTTTTGCTGTGATAAGAGAAATTGCTTAAAACTGAGACTAGATAACAATATTTGATTTATATACCACCCTTCAAGACAACTTAATGTCCACTCAGTGTGGTTTACAAAGTGTGTTATCCTCTCAACAATCACCCTGTGAGGTGGGTGGGGTTGCAAGTTCGGAATTTTTATTTGTTTCATTATGCTGCAATTTGGGTATTTTTAAAATATAATTCTGAACTGAGTTTCTTATCTAGTGTGTTAGTCAATTAGTCAGTTTTATAGTTTTTAATATTTATGAGCAGTAACTATCCTCTTCTCTGCCAACTACAGGTACAGCTTTGTCAAAAGTCTGATTGGAGCTCAGTCCAAATCATACCCTGTAGTGTGAGCTGCAGCATAAGGCATCTTGAAGTTTCAGGACACTCTGCTCCACTTCTGCACAGAAAAAAAGTTTTCTATGGAGTGTGGTGGCTCAGCAAATCCTGCGCAAGAAGTAATTTCCTTGATGTTGCAACAGACCATTGTTGCCAGCTGTTGCTGGTAAAGTCTTGACAGCAAGGCTCTTGACACTGCCTGACGTAAGGCACTTGACAAGAAACATTTCTCCCTAGGACAGAAGGACTCATGCAGAGGGGTGAAGGCATCAAAACAAAATAGGAGTTGCTAGTCAAACTCAGGTCAAAATCACATGTGAACTGTAACGTGCAGGAAGGTGGAAAGGCAACTGTGAATCAAGCTTCCTGCATAGCCATCAATAGATCTAGAAAACTGATAAGGGTGTATTAAGAATTGCCTTTGTATTTTTCATGCTTATGTATCAGCAATAGGGGACCAGCCAAAAAGTTCTTTCAGCAGCACATTCAGGCTTAGGCCCAGTTGCAGCCGTAAGATTAGCGATCCCCTCCTGACCATGGTGAAAAGACATGGAATGTACTGCTGAACTCTGTGTTTTCTTCCTCCTCTCTGCAAAGTCCACTCTTTGGCTGCTTCCACACACGTTGGATAATCCACTTTCAATACTCTTTATTTGTAACTGATTTTCCATGTGTGGAACAAAAAATCCACTTCCAAAGGATTGCTAAAGTGCATTGAAAGTGCATTATTCAATGTGTGTGGAAATGGCCTTTGTCCAGAAACTGACTTGGGGCAGGAGGGGGTGAAGGCTGATTTTGTACCAGCCCCTCTAGAAATCTCTAATTCCCTTCTCTCCAGAATTTCAGAGGGCATTTTGGGCTGCTGTAGGAGAGGGAATCAGTGAAAATTCTCCCACCCTCCATACTTGTATGTAGGGAAATCCTAGGTGGGGGTCCAGCCATTAATTGTGTTAACACTGCATGTTCCTTGATTAGGCTTGACATTTATCCCACTTCGGCCATTTTCTGCAATTAGGAATTGATTCATTACTGTTTTGATTGGATCTTTCTGTATCTGCACCCCATGAGCCTCAAACCTCTCTTGTGATCCATTTTGTGCAACAGCTGTATCTGCCGCGGTCCCTTTCACTGAGATACTAAATGATCCAGAGCAGGTCTTTCTGTCAGAGCCGGATCTAGGGTTGCCAGCACCCAGGGCAACCCAAGTCCGGCTTTCCTTCTGAGCGTGCGCGCACAGCATGACATCATCATGCAGTGCCAGGAGGCGTGCCACCTGCGTGGCTAGCTGGCCACCCTGGCACACGGTGAGTAGCGGAGCTGGCAGTGGCAGCGCGGGCAGCTGAGCAGAGGGCTGGGAGGCCGCCCACGCCATTCGCCTGCCCTGCTGATGGGGCAGCCAGCTTGCTGCGCACTCCCTGTCCTGTGCCTGCAGCAAGCCAGCCGCCCCATCGGCAGGGCAGGCGAATGGCGCAAGTGGCCTCCCAGCCCTCTGCTCAGCCGCCCGCGCTGCTGCCGACACCGCCAACTCTGGCCTGCTCCTGGCAGCTGGCAGCCGCACCTGGCGCCCCCACCTTTAGCAGTACTGGGGGCAGACTACCCTTCCTGCCTCCCACTGTCAATCCGGCCCTGCTTTCTGTGCTACAACTTCATCTCCTGCCCCTCCTTTATAACTTTTGTTTACTTTTGTTGTGCATTTCATATGCATCTGAGGAGGTGAGGTCTGAGTTAGGATAACTTTTATTAGTCTTTAAGGTGTTACTACATTTCTATTTTATTCTTCTGTCCCTGGTTAGTGTTGACTTGTGTTAGCCACGATGGTCAGGCTTTATATAAGACTTTGGAACCATGGATAGTTCAGATGGAGGGCATTTTCACATGCCCAAAGCCTCCAGAAGATCATGTGAAACTCATGGCATGAAGTGCCTTCTTAGTGCAATTTCCCGGCACAATCCTCTTTAATGGCATGATTTCTGATGTCATCGCACCATTAAAGGGGATCATGCCGGAAAATTGTGCTAGGAAGATGCTTCATGCCATGAGTTTCGCATGATCTTCTGGAAGCTTACAGGTACATGTGAAAACGACCATAATTAATGTTGCTAATAGTGAAGGGAGGATTCAGATGGGGGAAGGAGAGCTTAAATTCCAACCATGCTACTAATCTCTCAGCCATAGTTAGAAAGTTGCGAACCACATCCTTTAGCAGTAAGTGAAAAGGGTTTGAAGTCTGTGTCATGGAAGTAATGCTGACATGATTTAACATTTTATATCCTTGCAAGACACCACACCAGTTCACTGGGAATCATGGACTTCAGCCCTATTAAATGGGGACAAAACCTGCTTTACATCTGAAAAGGAAGAATAGTTGTGTGTGAATTGCTTGGGCTTGTTTTTGCTTTCAGAAGACCTGTATTGCAGCTCTACGGTCTCCCGTAGAAGTGCATAGCCTCCACTGACTATGAAATCAAGGGTCCTTTTGCTGGTATTGTTCTTAAATAAGGCATGTCTCTATTAAACAAGTGGCAAGATATTGATGAAGGCCTCTTAACGTACAAAAGTAGTTCTAGCATTTTGAAAGTGAGACTGTAAGTTGGGACTGATCTTTCTAACTCCTTAAGAAGTTCTAAAGAGTTGTTTGAAAGAATATCTACTCAGAAGTAAATCCAGTTTCATTCAGTGGGGCTTACTTCCAGAAAGTGTTCTTGGGAAGTGCAGTGTTCCGGGATACTCTTGGGATTGCAGCCTAAATACGTCCCCCCTTCCTCCTCCTTTGATTTCTGAATGGCTCAGAAAACATGCTAGCAACCACTTTCCTTCTCAGGGCAGCAGCTGTTCCTTGCACACATAAAGGAAGACTTTTTAATATGTATATATACTTCTCCTGCTTCATTATTTCTGGAAATAATTCTCTGGCTTCTTCATGCATCTCTTAAGGCCTCAGAATAACATAGCCTCTTGTACTCGGAGATCAAAGACATTCTTCTGTGACAATCTGACAATTCACTGATGGGTAGAAACCAGGAGAGCCGACTTGGCTTTCTAGCTGGGGCTGAGATGATTAAGAAACAATAGGGCTTGTCTCTGAAGAGATCAGTCAGTAAGTGGTTGCACCTGGGTAACAAGTATTTCTAGAAAGGAAGGGAGAGGAGCAGCTGATTTCCAAGTGAGGAGCAGAGAGAAAAGAGCACTTAAGGGGATTAGTTGGATGGAGATGGAAGAGGCTGGTTTTTATCTAGGCCTAATTAAAATAGAGCCCTGAATCTACAAAGACAAATTGTGAGTTAAAATAGACTTCTGGTTTTATGATTATGTTTTGAACCATATGCACATACGAAGAGCCGGTTCACCAATGAAAGGGCCAGGCGTATAGACTCTCCATGCACAAAGTAGTGCTAATCCTCCTCAACTGCAAGTTGTGTGAGTGCAGAGTAGGCCCTGCCTGCCATAAAAAGTGATATATGGAAGCCACCGTCCCAATTTGTGATCTACCGCATGAATAGCTTATGCACAGACATCAACAGATCCAATTGTGCCTACTCCCTAGAAGAAATTAGGCTACCTGTGAGAGGAATGTATATCAGCAAGCATTCCCTCTCACAAAGGGTCAACTGCACCATGGTCTGGAAGTGGTGTGAAACAGCAGGAGTCTCATTTTACCAGTTCTTATTTAATCTTAAACCTTCACGTAATTGAAGTAAGGCCCTGCCTCTCTCTCAAGTCTTCTGCATGCAGTGCCTGATTTGAATGTGAGGCAAAATAATTTACCCCTGCAACTTTGCATGCCCCCAATATCTGATTTCAATGAGCCAAAGCAGGTAGGCATGCTTAGCATACCAGCACAACACCCACACAGCTACAGAGGTTTGGAGTGCTAAGGGCCAAAATAGACATTATGTGTGACATGAGTCAGGTTACAGGTGCCCAAGTCACATATTCATGTGGGGATTAACTTTTAAAAACCTCTCTATCGCTTTGCATGGCTCTAAATGCTGGGGGCAGGAGCAGAGGCTTTGGGCTTCATCCGTGGAATCACATCTGTAGGGCCAGTTTGCTCCTTCCCCGGCTCTTTGTGTACATCCTAATACATGTGGAACCTGACCTTGATAGCCCAGGTGAGCCTGATCTTGTCAGAGAAGCTAAGCAGGGTCAGCTGTGGTTAGTAATTGGATGGGAGACCTCCAATGAAGACCAGAGGCGGGCAATGGCAAACCACCTCTGATAGTCTCTTGCCATGAAAACCTCACCAGGGGTTGCCATAAGTCAAGTCTGACTTGAGAGCACTCTCCACCACCAGGACACATGGAGCCCGAGAAAGGGGGCAAACAGAGCCCTCCCCCGCGACTGTTTCTGCTGATGAAAATGGCACAGGAGGGAAACCTGAAACCCCTCCTTCCCCTCACAGTGTTCAGAGCTGTGCAAAGCAACAGAAAAGTTTTTAAAGGTTAGTCCTTGCATGGATGTGTGACTGAGAGTTGGGTTGGGTACCCATAACCCGATTTGTGTCCCACATAACATGTATTTTTGCCCTGAGTATGCCTAGCTGCTTTGCATGGGAAGCAGACCAGTTTAAGTGATATGATGGTTGCAAGGTAATGTGCCTTGGCAGCATTGTGTATGACATGGCTTTACTTGCGCTTAGAAACAGTGGAATTTCAGACTGCTGCTTACCTTCCCCTAACCTTGGAGAGAGATTCCTTACTTCTCTCCCAAACCAGAGGGCTTCAGAAGAGGTGTGTCCTTCTCTCACTTGCTGTGGTTTGGAAAAGTTAACGAATAGCTGGAATATTCTCTGGCTGTTGTTTCTTTTCACTATAAGCAGCCCAGCACTGGAGAACCCAGGTCAGCTCTTTATTATGCAAGCTGCAAAACAAATATCCCTATCCCAGTGCTTTTTTTCTAAAAAAATGTTTAGGGGTGCTCTCAGTTTGACTCAAGGAAATCACCATTTTATAGTTCAAATCGGAAAAAATAAATGCAGTTAATGGACAAAATTACCAAGAACATGCATTACCTCATATTGCACAGCTCACAATAACTTCCAGATTGGCATGAGGTTATGTTCACTAACATCTTCCCAACTCTTTGCGCAAAACGTACACAAATACACAAATTGGTCACTACCACCAGGGGTAGCAACAAGACTGACCAATTACTGTACTAGATTCCAACTACCAGAGCTCCAAGTGGCTTAGAGAAGACTTGTTTGTATTTGTCTGCACCCTAACGATCACCGATTATGCCAGCGATCTTGGTGGGGGGTTCGATGCTCAAAGACATTCCATTTTTTGTAAGACGAACAGCGCTCCAAGTGAGTTTAAATATAACTAAACATCTTTGTTGCCAACACATGCTACATAAAACTTAACAAATCACATAAATATCCATAATACGTTTGGAGTTGGTTTAGCGGGAATTCCAACATTTTAAATTTTTTACTTTCTCCCGTTAGAGTCACAAAATGTTTAGGGGTACACGTACCTCTGCGTCCCCCCAGAAAAAAAGCACTGTCCCTATCCCTCTTTGTGTGTCAGATGATTTTATCTCCCGGGAGCCATCTGGGACACTTAGAGAGATTCCAGGGAACAGGAATCTCTCTCTCTCTCTCTCTCTCTCTCTCTCTCTCTCTCTCTCTCTCTCTCTCTCTGTATATATGCATATGTGTTAACTTGTCCTGAGATCTGGGTAAGTCAATGATTGTTTGTTAGCTTTTTCCATCTTTTGTGGCAATGTACCGTCCTCTCCCCAGGACCCTTTGTACAAAGCAGAGTGTTTAAGGGAGGAGACTGGCGCAAGTTCCCTTTTTTGCATGACCATAAAATATGTAATCACTGTGGTGTTTCCTTGCAGAAGGGCCTATCAGTATGAGTCAATCCCGAGTAACAGAATATTGGGAGGCTCCTAAGGGACAATGTTCCTACAAGCAGGTCTCTGGTACATATTGTAACCACCCTCCCATGATAAATTAGGGATTCCTTTGGAAATGGCATCAAAGTTAAACATCCTGCAGGAGGGCAGAAGCCAGGATAAAAAACAATTCTTCCTACTTATTTAACAATTTCTTCAAAGAAACATCAGTGGAAGCGATTCTACGGATGCCCCAAAGAACTAGGTTCATTGCTCAGTTATTCTAACTGTTATCTAAACCCCTTTTTCTTTCAAAACAAATCCAATTTTCTGCCTTCCTGCAACTGATTATCCCATGGTTCCTTTCCAAGAAGTATAACATCTTCTTTGTGTGTAATATATGTAGAGTTTAAAGCAGTAGGTAATTAACTACCGAGGATATGAAACAAAAGATAAAAGTATTACTCGATAATTGTGAGTTGGAACAGAAAGAAATAGACTAAAATTAAGTAGAGGAATTCATATCCATGCCTGCAAATGCACAGAAGGCTCATTCACAGGGAACAGAAGGGTCACACTATATGTGGCATCTGCCCTGAGTTGGGCTGTGGTTCTCCACCCCAACTTATGGACAGATGTTACTCAGTTTGGTTCACAGGGCTTCCCACAACATGCCATGCTGCAATCACTGCATGTGGAGTCCCAGAACAGGGCAAACAGGGCCCTCCACAGCCAATTTAGCCTGGGGAACAAGTGCAGGGGCAGGGGGGGGAGCCTGAAGCCCCTCCTCCCCCTGCACTGCCCTCTCAAGACAAATTGGAGCCCAGAATGTTTCCTCTTATAAACTGGTCAGGGAATCCCAACCCCACTTGTGGCAGACATCATGTTTAGTTTGGCCCTCAGATGCTGGCTAGGGCCTCTGGCTGTCCAAGTGTTGCTGAAAAGACAGCTGCTGAATGCTGTAATGATCAGTATGGCAAGGGAATAAAGTCTGTATGGTCCTCGGCAGGACAAAATGAATGATGCCTGCAGTGGTACACAACTGGAACTCCCATCCCAGGGCCACAAACCAAGGGTTGGTCCCTGAAATTCTTTTCTGCAGAAAGTCCATTTGGGAACTATGTTTATGGCACTTTATATCAAGACAGCTCATCAGTCTAATCCATCATGGCTGCTCTTAGGTTCTTAAGGGTATCTTATGGCCGCATGCAGAAAGACTGACGTGGAACTGATTCGTATTTGTAATGGGAAAACCTACACTGTACAAAATGCCCCTCTTCTGCTTTCTCTCCCCAAAGAAAAACTATCAGATGTTAAATGTAAGCTTTCCATGAAAAAAAAATCTCTATGCAACTTTAAACCAACTTCAGTATATTCAGTGTTTTCACTACACCAGTGCACAAACAGCTGCTATGTTAAAAATGCCCCTTTCTATCATAAAGTAGTTTTGAAATAATGTCTCTAGTCAAGTGCTCCTTAGATTTATCAACTTGTTTTTCTAGTGCATGGAAGTGAGTGATTGTAAGCTTGCAATTGCTGGCAAATATTTTAGTATGCAGTTGGAATACTTTCTTTGTTGTTATTATTTCAAACTATTGTAAATCACCCCTATCATTCAATCTAGGTCCTTGGAAAGGTCGTCTTGTTTTTCTTTCTTTAAAATAATGTTGCTGTTTCTATTCTAATGCACCATTTTTGTTAGAAAAAAAGAATACAGTCTGAAAAATGTACATGCATATTTTAGGATTTTTTTTGCTATAGATATACAGGGAATACAAGATTTACAAACATCAAACCCAAAGAAGAGTACTTTCAACAATACCAAAGTGATACCTGGAGAAATGATGTGATAAACATTTAAGAATTAAAATTTGTACTGTGGAGTTGACTGAGATCCTTTTGCACAACAGCAAATTCACTAAAATGAGAAAATGTTGCTTTACATTTTCTGCCTCCATTTGACCCCCCTCTTAAAATGACCTAATGCAGCCAATGAGGAGGAGCAGGAGGTAGCCTCTGGCTGCTGCTGTTGAGTGGCAGTCAGTGGAGGAGAAACCCCCATCCTTACTAGCAGGTGTTGGAGATGATGGGAAGGTGGATCTGTGCTCTGCTGGCTAACCAGCAATGCCCAGCTGTGACCACCTGGTGATGCCCCAATGACACCCCACCCCCCGTCACCCAGTACTCCCCATCTCCTGGGTGCCTGTCAATGGTGGCAGTCAAGTACTGCCTCCTAGCCCATCTTGCCAACCTCATCAGTGGATTGAATGGGAGCCTCTCTAGTTTGCCAAGCTGGACATGCTAGTTTATGCTACCATCCTATGCCCGCTCATTGGGAGCATCCTATCTATTGAACAGCATGAATTGAATTGAATCATGCATCCGATTGGAATGCCGGGAAAGTAAATGAAGCATTGCTGAAGAAGGTGTCTGTCATTGCTAAGTTAATAGACCCCCCCCCTCATATCACATTAAAAAGTTTAATATCTGTTTTAAGTAGAAGATTATTATGTTAAATAGATGAAAAATGCCCATGGAATGAATTAGGGGAAATTCTATTTGCTAACTGCATTTTTTTTACTTCTTGTGGCATTGCAAACTGTTCTTTTGGTGTTCTGGACCCCAAACACCCAGTAGCCCCTTTTCAGATGGAAAAGTGAAGAGGAGGAGGGAGACTTCTAACTCTGTGCCCACCACAATTTCTCTGCTCCAAATTTTCCCTCCAGCAGCTTTTCCACAGCTGTAAAGGACTCGGCAGCTGCTTCATCCTGGAAGAGTTTTTTTCCCCTCCAGTCTCAAAAGGCCACTGGAGAATTATTCCATGCATGTATATATTCTAATATTTATAATTCAACTTTCCTTGCTGGTAGGGACCCAAAGCAAGTTACCACATCATTCCTCTCTTCCATTTTATCCTCACTGCAACCCTGTGAGATAGGCTAAAAGTATGTGATGGCCTGAGGTCACGCTGCTGCACATTTGAATGCAAACGCTGGAGCCGGCAAAGCGATTCCATTCCGTGTATCCATTTGAGGCTCGGGGAGGGGCTGCATTAAATCTGTGACTTACCTGACACACCCAGTCTTCTTCTGTGCTTCCCCCCTCCGTTCTTGAGCCCAGCTACAGCTGCAGTAGCATCTGGATGAAGGACCTGCAGAATCTTCCTGAGGCTTGGAATGGAGTGAGGAATTTGTTGGTCACTCTTGGACATTTATGAGCTGAGACGAGAGGCAGGAAAAGGAGGGGGAGTGGGGAAGATTGAGGATTTTGCAAGACTGTACCCATGAGGAAAAAACATTTCCCAGCAAGCGTTTTGGGGGAAAACCCAGCCTGCCATGGCATTTGCTGGGTGAGGTTCAGTTGCAGTTGCTTTCTCTTTTTTGCACTGGTGAGTGGCAGCCTTCTGTATGCTTGCCAGTTCCTCTGTTCTGGCTGCCGTCCTGTCTGAGGTTATGAGAGAGTCAGAGTCACTTTGCTGCTTTAGAGATGAGTGAAGAAATTGTTGCAACAGGATTGGCAGAATTAAGCCCCACCTGTGGTTTAGATGACAGGTGACGACTACTCTGTAGGAACACCCACCCATATATCGGGCTGGCTGCACTGAGTGACTCCTGCTGATGTTCCATTCACTCCCATTTCTCCAAGCAGTGAGAAGTTCCAGGAACGAAGGCTTATCAGGGTTGGGTTTCCTTGGAAGGAGAGAGTACTGTAGTCTTATGGTATAGAGAGGATTTCCTTGATTTACAAACAGAAAAGCAGAAGCATTTGATCCTGCACCCTCCCAGCGCTTCCTTTTACTCCTCTGCTGTGGCTGTCTGCTTCTCTACTTGACTGTCTCTTTGCCCAGTCTCCCACATCTTGACTCCTGCGCACGCAGCCTGTCTCCTCTCCCTTGCTGTTGGGGGCAGCGGGAGGTGGGATTATCTCCTCCAGTCCTGAAGGTTGTTGGGCAGAGCCATGAAGGCACATTGAGAGGCCATATCCACAGTCCTCAAGACACATCAGTAAGCCATCCCCTCCTTTTTGTCATGTCAGGTGAGTCACAATTAGGGGACACAAACAGCCCACCAATTCCAAGCAAACCCTCAGCTTGTTACTCTATTAATAATACCTGTATACCAGGCAAAAGGGATAGCCTTTATTCCAATAAAAGGGGTGAATGGCCTGTGGCCATGATACTACCATTGTTGTTATATAAACTCTAAATTCACACACACAGTGATCAGAGTATAGTGCAAGTGGTGTGAGCGCACATTGGATGCATTTTGAGCAGGCAGAAAAAAGTAAGCGCCCACATCCGCCATGCCCCCGACCACCCACGGGTTCCAGGGAGGGGGGCTGGCAACCCTATCTGAAGGGATACAGCTGTTTAAATTGTGTCCATAGTGTTAGGGAAGGTGGGTTCAGCTGTGCCATTTCCACACCCAGAAAAAAACCCTTAAGATGAGTCTTAAAGCAGCCTGGAAGAGGAGAGGCAGCTTTTCAATAATGGAAACAGCACAAGAGGAAGAGAAGAGCACCCACTTCCCCAGAGCTATGGCTGGGATTCAGATTACCCTTGCTGTTTTGGGGGGCCAGATTTACATATCTGGGGTTCCAGTTACGGAATTCTAGCTTTCTGTGTAGTTTGGCCCTGTTTTGGTATGTTAGCTTGAGTAGATGGTGAATTATTCTAGACAGCTTCCACCAAAATCCTTCTAAAATATTATTATAATCACCATTTGAAAGGATCAGATAAGAGTTGAAAATCTATAGTGGGATAAGAAGTCTTTTCAGATTCCTTTCCTCTAAAACAAACACACTCCTCAAGATATGCATTCTAGTGCAAAGGAAAGAAAGCACACAAATTCATAACAACAACAACAATAAAGAACACATTGCCTGTTGCTGTTGTTAGTATTATACTCCACACACCCTTTGCATTTTTATCAGCAATTATGAACAAGCAAATAATTTAGTTAACAAATTATCTTTTCAAGCAGATAAGCATTCACCTTTAGTGAAGGAGACAAATGTAGTGATGTTTACCAAGTAAGGAATTTTTAGTTGATTGATTAATAAATGACTTCTTTGCATACAATCAAAACATCAGTATAAGTGACTTCCTAAGATATATGAAAGAAATGAAATACAATTTACAGTTGAATAAACAGAAGCTACCTGAGAGCTAAAAAGAAAGATCATCATTAATATTCTGTTTTTTAAATTCCCCGTGACAGCGACTCACTGCATGCAAAACAGTCCCAAACGATAAGTGGTGGCTTACCTCGTAACCCCACCTGTTAAAATTGCCTTCCCTGATTAAAATTGGATTCTTCTGATTAATCATCCAAAGTTTTAAGTTGATTTACATGATGATTAAAGCTTACAACGCAAAAAGGAAATAATAAGCCAAAGATTTACATCGTTTACTCAGAGAAATTGGCCTCTTTATTTATTTATTTATTTATTTATTTATTTATTTATTTATTTATTTATTTATTTATTTATTTATTTATTTATTTATTTATTTATTTACTGGGCCAAATATTGATTGTTTAGATTTTAGAGACTTTTAGGGATTTCAGCCTTCTTTGCACATCCTGAGAGATCCAGTCATTTCTGGTTTGATTCTGCTTTACTTCTGGAAACACTTTCCAGTGGTGTGTGATCAGGCATTTCAGAAAGCTGATGCAACACAGAGAAGCATAAGAGTATGGAGCCCTATTGGTATGAATCCCACCTCTGCCATAATACATATCACCAGGGAAGTTTTTATATCAATTGGGGCAGAGAACCTGCTTTGCATGCCAAAGGTCCCAGATGTGATCTCTCACAACTTCAGTGAAAGGATCTTGGGGAGCAGATGCTGGGAAAGATCCCTTTCTGTCTGAGATCATTAAAAGACAACACAAAACAGGTAATGCTGCTGAGTCAGTATAAGGCGTCTTTATATTGCTCAATGCAACAGGTGACACTCCTGCATATTTATTTTGCAGAATTTCTAGGTGTTTTGACTTTGATCTCTAAATTTATACTCCATAGGACAGCTGGGTTCTAGGAGGCATCTACCAGGCATTGGAGGGAGGACTCCAGTTAGCCATCATGCCCATGACAATATTAGAAGGCTGTATTTCAAGTCAATGTTGCTCACTGTGCTTCAAAGGACTTTGTTTTAAATTGTGGAGGGAACCCTGTATAGACAGAGTTGGGTTAGGATGGTTCGGGATGGTGATGATTTATATAGCCCTTGACTATTAAGTGCTCTGCAGGGATTCAGTTAAAAGCAATCGATCCAGAGGTGTTAGCCATGTTATTTTGTTAGTCTGTAGCTGCAAAATAGTAAAGAGTCCAGTAGCACCTTTAAGACTAACCAACTTTATTGAGGCATAAGCTTTCGAGAACCACTGCTCTCTTCATCAGCATCTGACAAAGAGCACTGTGGTTCTCAAAAGCTAATGCCTCAATAAAGTTGGTTAGTCTTAAAGGTGCTACTGGACTTTTTACTAATCAAAAGCAAAGGGCTCAGGGCTTGCAATTCATTGCTGCAGAAGAGGGATAAAGGAGGAGAAGGGATGGGAGGGCTGTCAAGGAATGGTAGCATGCCGCACAGAGGTGAAAGTTGGGCAAGGAACGGTGGCACATAAATGTGCACAATATATGGAATGAGATGAGAAGAGTGAGAGAGGAATGGCGTGAGGAGCTTCGGCAGAGTTTCAGGAAAGATAGGCACCTGGAACAGAGAGATAAGGGCGATGACTGTGGCGGGGGGAAATATCTCCTTCACAAAAGCACTGCAAGGGACAAAATATAACTGTCGAAGGAGAAGCTGTTAGATGCCAGGAGTACATACCAGGGTGTTGGCAAGTTAAATAGGTTGACCTTGAATATTGTATGCCAACACTGTTGGAAAAATAATGGTTTTGAGGTGCACAAAATGTTGCTCCAAGCGACCCCCCAAAATACTTTTTTAAAAGGATATTTATGGCTGCTGGTGGCATTCCCTTTCTCTGCTGCAACTTGGATGCTAGTGTTTCTTCTTTTCCTTCTTTGTCACCTAATGGGAGCCACCCAGAGTTCAGGCTGTGAATATCACAGTATAAAGGTTCCACATAGCCATTTTGTTGTGTCACCGACTGAGGTCAAATGAAGCTGGATTACCCTTGTTTTATTCTTTTGTGAAGATGAACAGTAGCAGAAGTTACTACTTGTAACATCTCCCTTCTGGTATCCTAAAATGAGCCATCAAGGATACCCTCCAATTATGAGGCAATAAATAGGTTGAGGCTGGGATGGAAGAAAATTGCCTTTGGTGCTATTCATATCTTTCAGTTGTCATCATTTTCTGCCCAGATCTTCTCTCACATTTCCACAGATACAATTTAGGGAAGGCAGGAAGGGGCTTTTATATTTCCAGGTCTATATGATTATTTCAGGTGAATTCCTTGATCTGTAACCAATTTGCTAATTCTGCACTGAGTGATTGCACCGATAAACAACAGATGAGCCTGTGTACTAGGCACACATGCCAAAAGTGCAAATATTTTTGCTTCAAAAAGCATCTTCCTTAAAAAAAATTTTTTTCAGGAACTTTTCAGATAGGACAGAGTACAAAAAATAATTATAATACCGGAATCATTAAAATGAGATTGTATCACAAAGGCATGCATATAAACCAATTAATAAAAATATCATGGTAAAGTTTTACTAAGTAAATAACATAAAATGCAAGACTAAACCTATAACCATTATGCAAATTTGAAGGAAGCAAAAGGAAAAAAAATTAAAGCCCTTGACTTTTCCAATTAATTAGTGATAGTGTCTGCCCCCAAAGAATTCACCTTTGAAGACGATCTAACAATTTTAGGACTTTCATTATCATAGAACAAGAACATTAACCAATGAATTCCTCAGACTATGAACAACCTTTCATGCCTTGTAAATGGTAAGTAAATTTCTTCAGTAATACCCTTATGCAAATTTATGTAAATTTCTTTAGTAATGCACTGTCTTGTTCCAAGATTTAACTTAAGGCCTGTTTTTTTAAGTTTCTTGTCCTGAGCTACATAATTGCTGTAGTAATTTTTTAAAGGTTAGAACAAATACTTTTAAAGACTACTTTTAAAAAAAAAATCTTGGATCAATTTGAAAGTGATTTGGTATCTTTTTAAAGGCTGCTATCATATACAGGTATGAAAATGTGCTTCTGGCATGGCAGCAACAGCAAGCAGTATAGAAATGGGAACAGCATACCATTCCAACCCAATCACTGCTGCTGCTACTCCCACCCCTGCTTTTCTCTTTTTGCCCTGCCATACCCCATTTTGAAAGTGGAGCATAGCTCGGTCCTCTGTGTCCCCCCCCCAATAGTGGCAAGAGAGGAAGAGTCCACATGGACCCTCCACAGATTCCCCTTTAAACTGAAGAAAAACAGATTTTTCCCCTTCAGGATTAAAAGGGAAAGCCCCAGGAATACCGTAACTTAGGACCAAGCTACAAGTGATGCCTGACGCAGGTTGGACACTTGTCAGCTTCCCTCAAGTTTTGATGGGAAATGTAGGTGTCCTGGTCTTGCAGCTTGGCTCTCCGACTGCTGTCCAATGGAATTTTCAACTGTCACTTGTCCAACATTCCGCCAAGCTGCCTACATTTCCCATCAAAACTTGAGGGAAGCTGACAAGTGTCCAACCTGTGTCATTTGTCACTTGTAGCTTGGCCCTGAGTTCCAATATAACTTACCCGGCTCTCCATTCAATAACTACTATTTTCTCTCTTTCTGAGACAATACATTTGGAAGCTCGTATAAAAATCTTCTACCCTTAATTATATTATAGTATCAGTGCCATTTCTTTAATTTTTTTTCAATTTTTTTTAAACTAGGAAAAAAAGTTGTGGCGAAATAGCCTAAGCACTTGGCATGTCTTACATCTAGTTAACAGTTAAGTGGCTAATATTTACTTTATGTTCTGTTCTGAACATTTGCATTTAGTTTTCATTTTAACAGGGAGCATCCAGGTGACCCTGGGGTTCATTGTTTGTCTTACAGTAATTAGTTGGAGCTGTAATTTAGATCTCCCCAGTTGCTGAAGTTTGAGTTACTTTAAAAATTTGGATATGCTTTTAATTTGCAGTCACATTTCCCCATTTCTTCTAACTAAGGATATTGTGTAATTCATGTTGTATTATACATTAGAATTATGACCATCTATAAGCACAGAACCTGCCGTTCTTTGCCTGTTCAGTAAACCCCAGCTGATTCCTAGTTTGCAGATCACACTACGTCTTCAGGTTCTTGTTTTGAGTCAAACATCTGTGCTCTTGAGTTGGATTCATTTTGAAGTTTGGTCCAAGAGCACAAGAAACATAAAAAAACATCTGTTAACTTGTTCCTTAAAGCAATACCCTCTGGAGATTGCATCGACTTCCAAAATTTCAAAGTATCTTCTTTAAAAAGGAGAATAAAGGAAAACATAGCATTGTAGAACAACCTTTACTGGTAGGCACAATCACCACCAGTAGGCACAAAACCTTTTCCATTTTCAAATGTTAATATTAGCCTTTTGTGATGTGATGGAAGTTTGAATGCCTGTAGCTGAAGCATCTTGTATGGAATTCATTAGTATGGAAGACACTGGGGCAGGGAGGGAAATTCCACAAGCAAACACACTGCACAAATTGTTAACGTTGTTAAAAAACATCAGTGGCTAGACATCTGAGACTACTGTGTGCTGGGGTTCTGATGGTACAGATGGTTTCAGTTTGCAATGTGGTATGGACAAAGTACTATTTATTGCTAATTTTGGTTGATTTGCTGTATTTTTATTATTGACAGCCAGCATGGCATAGTGATTAGAGTGCTGGGCTACATTCTAGGGGACTCTGGTTTAAATCCCCGTTCTACCACAAAACCTTGCTGAGTGACCAGTCACACCCTCTCAGCCTAATCTTCCTCATAGGGTTGTTTGTGAGGATGAAATGGACCCACAAAAAATGATGTAAGCTACTTTGGGTCTTTATTGTAGAGAAAGTCAAGGTATAATTTTAATTCCTGTAGTATGTTTTTCATTTGATGAGGAGGAGCTGTATTGGCGAATTTTGTTTCAAACAGTTGTAGGGCTACAAATACCTAATAACAGATAATAATACAGATATATTTATTATAACATAAGGAGCCACTGTGGTGTAGTGGTTAGAGGTTTGAACTGAGATCGGGGAGATCCAAGTTCAAATCCCCATGCAACCTGGCCTGTCTCACAGGATCATTTTGAGGGCCCAGTGAGAAAGGAGAATCATATATAACTCAGCTCCTTGAAAGTAGGAAAATATGATAAAAGTTATAAGACTTACAGAGGTAAGGATGTCAGATCATGCATGAGATTAATGCCTCTAATTTCTGTGTGACTGAATCTTGGAAGTTAACATTTCTGGGAATCACGGTAAAACCAATCAAATAGGCTCTGAAAATTGTTAGCCGTTGTCATATGGGTTGTATTCTTTACAGTTACGCTACATGAAACTGATGGGTTAGCAACTCGCAATGATTTTACCCACATCGAAAATTATTGTGGGCATCAAAATGAAAGGAATGATCTTATTTTTTTGTTTGTCTTAAAGTGTACTAGGTCAATCAAAATTCAGAGTTTGTTTCCAGCATTATTTCCATGATATTCGTAACAAAGAGTTTCCACAGTGGTGCATCCATTATCTGTCACTGACCACCTTAGGTCATTCATTTAATTATGCAACTACCAATGATGTGTACCAGAGATAACATTGTTATGTAAATGATCAAATCACTTCAGCTTTTGATTTGACCCTTGAACATATAATGAAATAAGAGCTATGGGGTTACTACCCAGCATAAGTTATGGTGCTACTCTGTTGGACCCATGTGACAGATACCAGTATTTTCTAGAAATATGATTATCTTTGCTTGACCTAAAGATAAGTTTAAAAAGGTTCTTTTATTTCTCTGTAAAGTTATGGATTTGTGAAAGGAAGTAATGTAAAAAGGGAGGAAGGCCATTTTTCAAATCAACTTCCTAAAGTTGCAGTCCTACAACACTAACTAGGGACAAAGTTGCTAGGATACTTCTTCATTGTGCAAGTGTTAGAATTCTTCAATGATTGGGGCCATCTATTTCCATCGGAACACAGCCAAGTCACGCACCTGGGGTCCGACTGGGAGGAGTGGCCGCGGAATGGTATGTAACCCTTCACGACATGGTAGCCCCCAAGCTGTTTGACCTACAAGCCTTCATTTAAGCCTTACGAGCCCAATATGAGGACTGATCAAACAAAGGTACAAGGCTACAAGTGCCTATATACCAATGCCCGAAGTATGGGTAATAAGAAGGCCGAGTTTGAGCTTCTCTTGCAAACAGAGGGCTATGATATAGTAGGAATTACTGAGACTTGGTGGGATGATTCCCATTAGTGGAATGTGGTAGTGGATGGGTACAAGTTGTTCAAGAAAAACTGGAAGAGTAGAAGAGGAGGCGAAGTGGCAGTGTGTGTGAGGAGAGGGCTTGATTGCCCCCTCAGTCAGAATGAAAGGCAGAAACAGTATTTGGATTCTAAAATGGGCCGCTTTATTAAAATTACAACAATTAAACATAAACTACGGCAAGGGCCTAACTAGCAGTAAAGGTCAGGCCCTGGGGTCACTCCTGGACCCCGCCCTGACCTGTCTGGGTGAGACACCCGCTGCCCCGGGTGCGAGCCATCCATGGTATGGCTGGGACCCGGCCTGGCCAGGCAAAGTGGTTCACCCCTGTAAAGCTCCCCCACCCGGCCGTACGGCAGCGAGGGGAGACTGGCTTGTCCAGGGGTTCCCCACCCAGGGCGTCTGTCCTCGCAACTGGGCCGTACAGCAGCCAGCCGCTCCTGACAGACCCCAATTCCCCAACAATAGGGAGGTGCCAAGTGTGCTCACCGGCCCGTTCAAATTTCCCCCTAACGTAAATCCTGCCACCAGGGAATTATCTCAGTCCCACCATGCCAATTACCTTCCTCTTCTCACAGTGCAAGGTAGGCGAAAAACCTCCATTCCCAAGTGCCAATCAGGGACAAGGAGAGAAAAATTCCTACCTGGCCCAAAAAGGTGACCGGCTAATCCTGCACTGCAATAGGGTGAGGTGGGTGGGCTGAGCACGAGGCCCAACTGAAGGCAGTGGGGCGGAGAAGCCAGCTAAGGCTACAGACTCCACCCCCAATGCTAAGCCCTGGATGCCAGGGTGTGCCTTCTGCTTTCCTCCTTCCAAGGAGGCAAAGAGCTGCCACCGGCCTGAGTGGCTGTTGCCACTGTCTGGGATGGCTGAATTGTCAGCAAGTTCTGGAGAATGTGGTTGACAGCCTGGTGGAAAGTAAATGGGTGGAAATAAGGGGAGGAAGGACAAAGGGTATTGTTGCTGGAGTCTGCTACAGACCACCTGACCAGGGAGAGGAAATAGATGCTGCCCTCCTTTAACAGATTGGTAGAGTATCCAGACATCAGAACCTTATAATTATGGTGACTTCAACTTCCCTGATGTGTGCTGGGAGACAAGCTCAGCAAGCAACAAGACTCAAAGCGACAACTTCCTGATCTGCCTGGCTGATAACTTCCTTTTTCAAATGGTGAAGGAAACTACAAGGGGCTTGGCCATACTAGACTTAATATTAACCAACAGGGAAGAATTGGTAGATGGGGTGAAGGTGGTGGTGGTGGGGGAAGTGACCTTGTCCTCCTTGAATTCCAGTTGCTGTGGGGGGCCAAGAATGTTCGTAACCAGACTCATAGGTTAGATTTTCGTAGGGCCGACTTCAATGAACTTGGAGGCTTGATGAGAGTCATTCCGTGGGGGAGTGTGCTGGAAGAGGAAGGAGCGAGTGAAGGGTAGGCTCTTCTCAAACATGAGCTTTTGCAAGCTCAATCCCTCACTATTCCAGGAAGATGGAAACATGGTAAGGGCCGATTCCAGATGACTAACCTTAAGTCGCTTCATGCCGCCCTCTTCCGGATTGCGACGGGGAAAATACGAAATATCGCGTTTCCTCGCGCGAGTTTTGCGCGACGACGCAAAACTGTCATCTGGAATCGGCCAAGGGCTCCAAGAAACTGATGTGGATGAAGAGCTCCAGAATATGCTAAGGGAGAAAAAGGAAATGTTCAGGAAATGGAGAGGACAGACCTCTAAAGAGGAATATATGAGGGTTACTAGGTACTGCAGATCAGCCATCAGAGAAGCCAAAGTTCAGTATGATATGTGAGAAGCAAACACAAGGTAAAAGAGGCAATTTGGTTTGCTGTTGGGAGTGGAAGAAGAAACTCTGATGGAGGACAGAGAAAAAGCAGACAGGCTTAATGACTTTTTTGGCTTTGTTTTCTCCCTGAAGAACTTGAGCCCATCTAGAGATGGTAGTAGACATGACAGGACACCTGGGGGGCTAGTTGATATTGACAGAGACGTTGTGGAGAGGCACCTGGCTGCACTGGACGAATACATATCCCCTGGGCCAGATGGTGTGCACCCAAGAATGCTAAGTTTCTAGAGAACTTGCAGAGCCTCTGTCCATCATCTTCAAGTCCTCCTGAAGGACTGGGGATGTGCCACAAGATTGGAGAAGAGTGAATGTTATCCCTCAGTCTGGGGACTGAGCCCTACAAGGAAAGGCTGAGGGCCTTGGGAATGTTTAGTTTGGAGAAAAGGAGATTGAGGGGGGGCATGATTACTCTCTTTAAATATTTGAAAGGCTGTCATTTGGAGGCGGGCAAGGAGCTGTTCCAGTTGGTAGCAGAGGATAGGATTTGAAGCAAGGAGCTTAAATTACATGCAGAAAGGTACCAGCTGGATATTAGGAAAAACTTTCACGGTCAGAGTAGTTCAAAGGTGGAATCAGCTGCCTAGGGAGGTGGTGAGCTCCCCTTCACGGGCAGTTTTCAAGAAGAGGCTGGATGAATATTTGTCAGGGATGCTTTAGGCTCATCCTGTAATGGGCAGGGGGTTGGACTAGAAGGTCTGCATGGCCCCTTCCAACTCTGTGATTCTGTGATAATTACATCATAGATTATATTTTCTTTTGAAACAATAGGTTGTCTTAATTTTCCATAATGGATCCCTTCCTAGGAACATTTGGCCATGAACTAAAAGTTATCTTGCCCAAAAAACAAAAACAAAAAACCTTCTATCTTTCTTTTCCTAGTTTACTTAAGAAGGAAATAACTGAAAAAATAACAAATGAATTGCAGCATATAAATATTTTCTTTTTACAGAGGTCAAAAGAACATGAGTAACATTTGAAGCTTTTAATACAAATTCTGCCCTATTCATATTGATTAAGAAAAGGTTTTTTGGCTTGTGGAATTGGCTTTTGGTATAATTGTTTTGGACTAATGCCTCTGTGAGTAACAGTGAAATTGCATACCACCTGTTGGCATCTTAGGCTGTGCCTGTGTTTTGAGTTTATTTGTGTGTGTGTGGCTGCCTGTGCTCTGGAGACTTAGGGGGGGCAAGGCATGGTGAAAAGCTCTCTGGTAAAACCCACAGAGATCAGGAATATTCCTAGAGTGTTGCTAGTATCACTTCTGGGTTTCAGCTCAAACTGAAGTCAATATATTGCCAACCTCCTGCGTCCCATACCCCACACTACTCAGTTGAGAGCACATAGGAATGGGGGAGCATCAGTTGGCAAATGGCAAGCCTACACGTAGCACATCTAATGCCCACTGTTTATATACACACATACATGCTACTTTTCTAGCGGTCACTATGGAATCAGTGAAAACTGGACAGCCTTTCCCATATTTCATTGTGTGGGTGGGTAGGTCTGGATTATGGCATGATGAGGCAGTTTCAGAGGCCCCATGTAATAAAAACAATACTTTATTTTTATTGTTTATATTGTTAATCTTCCAGAAGGAACACAGACAATATATAAAAAGGGAAGCTTTATTTTTGCATACCTGCAAAGGCATAAAGAAAAAAAATTATAATCTAACTTTATTTCTTATTTAGAGGCCCCTTGTATTGTGAAACCCCAGATGGGAGTTTTCATAGCTTATTCCTATACCTGGCTGTGTGTATGTGTGTGTCTTCATAGACTGTGAATGGTCAGAGGTTCACACCTGGGACTTGAGCTGTGCTGGAGTGATGTGCACAGAGCGCTAATGCACAGGCCTATGTGTCACTGAGCTTTCAATAATAGTTAATTATAGGGAATATGGGTTTTTTTTAACCTTGGCAACACATCCTCTTCAATTTCGCTTCCCATCCCCTGTACTGATAATAACCAAGTTGCTTATCTATCCTGTTCTTTTTGCTATTTGTTATGATTCATTTCAATTTTAAAATAATTACCCATCATGTGAGGCAGAACATTTTTGTTTTCCTTCAAAACACATTTTCCCTCACAACAAGGACAAGACTAGAACATGGTGGAGGAATATGATCGTTTCATTAGCTGTTATGTTAATTTATTTTAATTATTTTTAGCGGCACTCTCAGTTGAAAGGCTGCTGAAGTGGTTTATAGCGGGTAAAAATGATTGCAAAATTAAAAATATATGAGCCCCATTACATTTGATATACTCTATCCAATTTAGTAAATGTTTCATGAGCATTATTATTATTTTATTGCTAATGGATTGTTAATATATTTTAAAACCACTGAAGCCTAAATTCTGGTGCTGCTCTGTATAACTTTGACTGATCAAGCTGATTCCATGCTTGCTTGCTACTTTTGAGGGATCAGGCAAAAGAATTCTCCCAAGGGCTTGCTGATCTCTGACTGGCCTGTCCTCCCAATGCTTCTCTATGTATTCTTGGTGGGCCCTGACGCTGTGCTACTGCTTTTAATCACATTCTGCTTTTATTTGATTGGAGTTCTATCCAAACAGATGGTATGTGGCTTTTATTGGAGCTTATGCTGCTGCCTACTGAAACTGATTTTTAGATTTATGCTGTTTTAAGTTGGTCTAAAGTCTATTTATACCTGGAAATGAACCAGAAGAAATGTGATCGATAGTTTGATTGTTGTGACACTTTATCTAGATTCTCCGCTGATAACTTCTCTCTTAACTCTTTTCACTTAGAAGGCAAGTTTTCCTGCAGTTCTAGTGCCTGTCAGTGGCATTTGAGAGGGGAAAGACAATCAGGTGGAAATGCAGGATCTGCTTCAGTCAGCATTCTTTTTCCAGCAGTAGCAACCCAGATTCCACCTCCAACCATTTAAATCTTACCTAGGGAAGTTACCTCCAGCATGTAAAAAGTGTAGGACTGCTCCACTCAGAGTCAGAGAGATCAAGGGTCTACCCATCTTCCCTTGCTACTATCCTATCCGTTTGGAAGGTATCCTGTTGGGAGAGCTCAGTCAAATGTTAGAAAATAAAGCTTTGAACTCATTGAGTTCATTTGTGGCTACATAGGCTATCATAGGACATTTTGGCTATTTATTTAAGGTGGGTGTTATAGTAATGTTGTACTGAGTTAAGATGGCCAAATAAAACAAAGAATATCTATGGGGTTTGTGGGCAGGCACGGAATGGTTAATAATTCAGAAGGTCAGGCCTAGCAGTGGGTGGAGAGGAAGATACTGAAATAGCACATTATAGCAACATTATGGAAATAGACCAGGAATTATGTTTCCCACGTGGATCCTTCGTAACACTGAGCCTTAAGATTATATCATGCTGTACTTCCTGTTATTGCCTAAGGTTCATCTGTGAGTGATAACATTTTGTAAAAGATGCATAGTTTCAGAATTTAATTTGTGGCTGAGACTATTTAGACTTACTTGCTTGCTCATGCATTCTCTCTTTAAAAATCCACCACAACAATGGGCATTATAGATTTGTATCAAATGTGCATTTTAAACCACAGTGCAGGATTCATTGCTTTTCACGGATGCCAAGGAAGGAAGGAAGGTTCAGATCACATATCAAGCTGCAGGAAATAATTCCATCTGTAGGTGGACGCTAGGTTTAAAAATGACTTGAAAATAGTATATGAGAGGCATTTTTTCCCCATGAAGTACATAATATGTTTGTTTTGTCCTCTGGTCAAATGGGTTTTGCAGGTTTTTGAAACATTTCAAAAACCTACAGCTCAGCAACCATTTTCCAGAGGCAAAACCAAGATGAGTGTAGATTCTGGCCTGAAATGGCACCTAATTTCACTGCTGGTAACAACCAGCCAACAGTCCTTTTCAGCAGTTTGAAAACAGTAGCTTTCACTCTTTAACAGTGGCAATCATGCTGCTGTTTTAATCTGTTTTTTTAAACCTAAAGATATGAGAATAAGATCACTGCCCTTGCTTGATTTTAGTGTGATCACAACAAGGCCGAATCCACATTACCTCCGCGCGGCGCTAAATGTCCGCGAAACACCCGGAAGTATAGCGTCTTTCAAGCGCGATTTCTGAAATCGCGCTTGAAAGACTCTATACTTCCGGGTGTTTCGCGGACATTTAGCGCAACACCGGGATGCGCGAAGGTAATGTGGATTCGGCCCAACACACAGCCAATTAGATTTGGCTCAGTAATGACTAGAGATCACTGCCCTTGCTTGATTTTAGTGTGATCACAACAACACACAGCCAATTAGATTTGGCTCAGTAATGACTAGAGATGGGCACGAACTAAAATACGAACCAAAATTAAGCACAAACTAGGCTGGTTCGTGGTTCGCGAACCAGCGGTTTGTCAAATCCCATTTCTGATGAACCGCCACGAACTTTAGGCTGGTTTGTTTGGTTCGGTTTTTGGTTCGTCACTGCAGACAGCCTGGTGGCAATCAATCAGTTTCCTAGGCAACGGGAGATGGACTTCCTGCAGACCTTCTGCTGACCTGGAAGTGACCTTCTGCTGACCCAGAAGTGACGATTTTCTGACCTGGATGTGACGTTTTCACGAACCAAACAAACCAGTTCATGAACCAGAGGCAGGTTCGTGAAAGTTAGTGAAATTTGACAAACCACGAACCACATGGTTTGGTTTTTTTCCAGTTCGTGCCCATCTCTAGTAATGATACCTGAAACCAATATTGGAAGTTTTATATTTAGGTTTCTTGGTTTGAAACTATAGTTATGTAAGACGTTTATAGTAACACTGGAGAGTTATTTAGGCAGAAGCGTTTAGACCCCTAAAACATGCATTAATTAGTCTTCAGACATATCATAGAAAGATACAGCATACAGTTTTATTGAAGTAGATTCCTTCCATAGCAATATCTTGTAGTAAGGGAAAGATCCTAGTCTAAAGAGTTACATTCCCTAATTCTAAACCATGGTCTGAAAGTATAGGCAGCGAGTTGTAAGTCTGTGGGAAAGCGACCTTCATGGCGGAGCATGGAAGCTTACATCTTTCTCCTTGAAAGGCCATGAGGCAAGAGAGAGATTCTCCCAAGAGGCATAGAGACAAGGAGGAGGAGTCAGGAGGTGTACAAAAGAGTGGAAGATTGCTAGAGTTACACAAACATATAAGGAGACATGCAGTGCCCCCCAATGTCCAAGGCATGCTGAGTTGCCTATTCCAACAGCCAATAGGGGCAGTGTTCCTTGTTATTGACTACTTCTTTATTTACTTCATCTATATCCCGCTTTTCTCCCCTATGGAGACCCAAAGTGGCTTATAACATTCACACACCTCCATTTTATTCTCACAACAACTCTGTGAGGTAGGTTTGGCTAAGAGTGTGTGACTGTCCCAAGGTCACCCAGGAAGCTTCTGTGGCAAAACAGAGATTCAAACCCAGCTCTCCCAGATTTTAGTCCAGTAAGCTGGAAGTTTTCAATTTCAATGGGAATTTTAGGCGTGCATTTTCAGAGGTTCAGCTGTGGCTTTTTGGCTCAGGCCTGAAGGGTACACACTTTCAGTCCTTGAAAAACTATTTTCTTTTTCCAGTCTTAGTGGTGAGTTGTTTAACCCCTGTCAATCATCCCTTCATAAGAAATGGTATAAATTAGTAGGTGTAATTGCTGTCATATAGTTGTCTCTCTCTGGATGTAGTAGTATAAATCATTTGTTTAAAATTATGAAATCCATTGCTATCAAACTGAAACTGTTGATATTAGTAAACTGCATTGAATATAGTTGGTAGTAACATTTTAGGAGCACTGGAATATAAGATCTTTTGATTCAACTGTTCGGCTGATTCTAAAATTTAGATTTAGAGAGCCAGTTTGGTGTAGTGGTTAAGAGCACAGGACTCTAATCTGGAGAGCCGGGTTTGATTCCCCACTCCTCCACGAAGCCAGCTGGGTGACCTTGGGCGAGTCACAGTTCTCTGGAGCTCTCTCAGCCCCACCCACCTCACAGGGTGATTGTTGTGGGGTAATAATAACACTTTGTAAACCTCTCTGAGTAGGCATTAAGTTGTCCAGAAGGGCGGTATATAAATCGAATGTTGTTGTTGTTGTTGTTGTTGTTGTTGTTGTTGTTAGATACGAATTTCCACTTATTTATAAATGAGGTGAGCGTCTTAATAGTATGCTGAAGAAAGTGTGAATAATTCAGCAGTGTGTGTAGGCTGTAAAATTCAGGGTTAGTTGAGCATGTGATTGTGCATACAGGAACAAAATTTATCATTATAGCCCTACAATCTAGAAAGTATTTTTCCCATGAAAATGTTACACTTGCCTAATAAAAGCCCGCACTGTGTTTATCTCTGTTGGCAATGCAAACTAAAGGGATAAAATAAGCATAGTTAAGTCATATATTACTAGCAAAGATGAACAGGACTCTCAGGCAGACATACACATACTTAATCCAATAGATTAACCACTATATCACGGTGCTTTATGAGGGATTTAATAGCAATTGTTTTTCATCCTGATTGGATGATAGCAATTTTAGAGAATTCACTTAAATCGTACCTTTTCTTTTGCATAGACTGAAAATATTTCTTTTAGTGGTATTCTACATGTTCCAACACGTTCCTGTACTGTAGGCGATGGGCAATGGGGCAAATGGTACAGATTCTGTTCCCATCCCCTTCCTTTCAGACTGCTGATCTCTTGTGTATGGGTAGCTATTGGCTCAGAACAACAGGTTACAGGCACACCATTTGCCCCAATGAGGAAATAACAACTTCAGGGTTAGGCAACTGACATCATGAATTTGGTGCAACAGAGGCATTCTTGTTACCCTAGAACCTTTACACTCCTAGGGCTTATGAAGACAAAGTATAGGCAGACTTCCATCTTGGATCAAACCAAAGAATTATGATATGAATTGTGCAATAAAATGCCATCTCATAATAAGACAGCCAGATTCTCATGAAAATTGTCATACTTAGAGTTGCTAACATCCAGGCATCCTGGAATTAAAAGTGATCTCTAGAGTACAGAGATCAGTTCTCCTGGAGCAAGTACTTTGGAGAGTACAATCTATGGCATTATACTCTGCTGAGGTCCCTCCCCTCCCCAAACTCTCCTCTTCCTTGTCTCTACCCCCAAATCTCCAGGAATTTCTCAACCTGGAGCTGGCAACCCTAGTCACACCCCTTCATCAAGAAGGGACCTCAATGGGGTATGTGACTCCATGGGATCTCCCCACAGCCAACCAAATACACAACCAGTGTTGGTGGAATAATAATTTATACAAAAAATGTCCACAATAATACCTGCCTGCCACATAAAGCAATCAAGTCCTTGAGCAGTGACAATACTTTTGTTTCCTGCCCTACTAGCGCCCGCTTGGAATAACTAAGCATCACTGTTCCCATTAGTGGGAGAAAAAGGCATGCATTTTGAGGATAAAAAGGATCATACTGGGCAGTATACGAATCCTCCTTCTCCTTCCTCTTGACTTTCCTCCCTGATCTCTCTTTCATTTTTGTCACAGCTACACTCTTTCTGCCCTTTCTCTCTGTTGGAGCCTCAGCTGTGCCCTTTCTGCCAACAATGTACCCTCCTTGGGCAACCAGTCCCTTGGCACCGTGCTGTCTACAATTCCCTTCCTTCCAACCTTCTGCTTTGAAATTCCCCTTGGAGCTCACGCTGCTCTCTTATGCCTCCCCCAACCCCTTTCCCAGTTATGATTCTTCTCTCCCATGCCTGTTCAATCAGTCTGACTCTTTCCCAGCTCTCACAGCAATACCTTCCCTTCCCTCTGCACTTTCTCTTCCATCTCCCCGGGAACCCTGTACACACACACTCACAGGTGGACACATCTAGTTAACAAGTCCACTAGGAATTATCTAAGTGCCCTTCCATGCATTCCACATCTTGTGTAAGAACATAAGAACATAAGAACATAAGCAAAGCCATGTTGGATCAGGCCAGTGGCCCATCCAGTCCAACATTCTGTCACACACAGTGGCTAGAAATCCAGTGCCATCTAAAGGACTGTCAGTGAGGCCAGGACACCAGATGCCCTCCCACTGCCTTCCTTCCAGCACCAAGACAACAGAGCACCACCTCCCCACAAAGAGAATACCATCTATCTCCTGTGGCTAATAGCCACTGATGGACCTCTGCTCCATATATTTGTCCAGTCCCCTCTTGAAGCTGGCAATGCTTGTAGCTGCCACCACCTCCTGTGGCAACGAATTCCATGTGTTTATCACCCTTTGTGTAAAGTAGTATTTTCTTCTATCTGTTCTAACCCGACTGCTCAATAATTTCATAGAGTGCCCATGAGTGTAACTTTGATTTCATTAAATTGATTGTTGAAATTGGCTTCTTTTTCTTGCCTTTCTCTTTACAGCCATACCCAATAAAGAATAATTAATCAACCCCCCTTTCTCATCTTTCCCTAATATCGTCTTAAGTATTTACTTTCCCACAGGTAGGATCCCCAGACCTGCATTTGTGAGGTGTACATGTGATGGCCATGCATATACATTCTTCCTCTTGTTTCCCAAATGGCAATACATTTCTCCTGCTCCCAATGGCTACTTAAAAAAATAATTAATTAAAGAGTCTTGGATCGTCTGTGTATCATCTAGTTGGCCGTTGAGACTTGTAATCTCTTATACCACTGTTAGCACAGAGAACTACTGCATCTCATGCAGAAAGTCTCAAATGAATACTGGTTGGTCTTGATGTTCAAATTTTTCTGAATGGCTGGGCTTCATATGTGTTGGGGCTCAGTTAATAATAGGGCCAAGTATTGCTGAATTTATGTAAAGTAGCTGGCAACTCTATACCTGGATGGTGGCAATAAAATCTAGTTATCAGTTTAAAAAATGCAGACTCCACCTGCCCACTCCCCCATTCTGAATCAAAGGAGAAGCTGCAGATTGGTGCAAATCGTGTCTCATTAAATCAGGGGCAGTATTATACAAGTGAACTTCAATCACCAACCCATCTTCTTTCCCTACTGCTTCCACTCTCTCCTTTATGCCCTCCTGCACATTCTTTTTCTTGTGGAAGTCCACAGTTTGCTATTACCTCCAAACTGACCAACTATCACTTGAGCTTGCCCTCCCACACCAGAGCTGGAAACCACAATTCAACTGTAGTTTCCAATTCTGGTATGGAAGGCAGGCCCAAATTAGTTTGTGTGTTAGGGTCTATTTATTTATTCACTGGTTACACTTTCAGCTTGCTTTTCTCCCTCCCAGGGAGAACTCTGGTTTGCCATGAAAGGAAGGGAACCAGAGCATGCAAAGGGGAGAGAGAAGAAAAGAGGTTGGCTTGGCAATACACAGTAAACAATAGAAATGTCATCTTTTCCTGAGCAACCACAGCTAGTCCCCAGACATTTTAGGGAAAGCCAACAGAATAACTTGAGAACGTTGCATCTTAACTGCAGTGAGACATTTTAACATAGCATTGTTTTGCTCACTGTCACTTAAAAATGTTTTCAAGATATCAAGTTTTCCCATGAACTGAAGCATCTCTAGAATGGGTCAACTCCTTTATCAGTGTCATGACTGCACTTAGCCTTTTATTATCTGTTTCTTTTAGTCAAAGAAGTGTTTTTTAAAGCATAAACTTTTCAACATTTTTTGTTGTTACTGGTCAAATGTTATGACATGCTCTGGGCCAGACATGGAACTGGGAAATCATAAACAGCACATTTCCAGTAGAGGAACTCGCTCCCCCACCCCACCCAATCTGCAAAGCATTGCCCTCAAGTTTAAACAAAACATTAACAAGGGTTCATTGTACTGTGCCACAACTTGAATGTTACTTCATATACTTCCATATGCTTCATTTCGCTTCATATGCTTCCATATGCTTCATTAGCGACTGCAACAGATGCTACAAATACTAATACTATATTACTATATTATGCACAAAAAAGTTCTATGTGGAACCTATCCAATCAGTGGAGCGTGGCAGTGTTGTGTCTGATCCCTAGATCCGGGGCTGTAACTAAACTTCTTTACTAGGTAAAGATGCAATATTTTGAGATGTAGCCAGGACCAGGAGTAAGCTCATTTACTGAACAATGGAATTCTGAATCATTTTGTTTGGCAAACAGAACTCTGTTCAAGCAATCGAGGTGAGCCCAGTATTTGCTCCATTGGGGATGGCAGAATGGAAGAAAGTGACAGGCATGGTTTGTGCCTATAATTGCTTCCTAGACCTTTGCCAGCTGCATTTGAGGTAAATGTCTGAGGTATTCACAATACTGCAGGGAGTGGCCTGCTCCTAGTGTGTCTGACAAAGTACCACTAGGCTTGCTGGGATGGGGCATCCCCTGCTCCTGGCTCCCATTGCCATGCCAGTGAGATAATTTTTTAAACAAAATTGCTGTTGGTATGGCATCACTCCACTCTAGGAATTACCAGAACCTCTCTGATAAAACCATAGTTTCAAGTGACTCCTAGAATGGAGTGACGTCACTTCTGGGTTTTTCCTGGAAGTGACGTAACACTGTTGTGCTGGTGATGCCTTCCTGTCTGCTTCCCAGACTCTTGCTGGTTGCCAGCTTCTGACTGACAACCTTAAGTATAACTCTAATCCTCCCCCTCGTTTACTGTCCTGTGATGGACAGAGCCACGTTCATCTCCTTTTTCATATTTCTCAATCCCCTTTGTACCCTGTTGATCAGCGAAAGCCAGAAATGGCCAGTCACAGAATCTTTAGCGGGAGAAGCAGGGAGAGGAGCAAAGGAAAAAAGAAAGCATCTATTAAGTTTGTGATTTTGGCCCAAAGTGATTTCAGCCAGGCAGTGATTTCAGCTCATGAGAATATCTTTATTGCAAATACAATTAATAATCATGCTTCCGAAAGAGCCAGATATATACACCCAAACTACACCCTTTCAGTGACCCACCAATAGAAACACATGCAACTAGGATCCCTCATTTGCATGCCCTGAATACAACACAACTTGTTTACCAAACAGCAATTGGCCCGCATCCCAGAGAATCGATTGGCTGCTGCTAATTTACTACCCAATAGAATTTCAGACCTGAGGAGCCTAGCTTTACCTGAAGCTAGCCCAATACATAACAGAGCCTTTTAACTGCTGTTTGAGAGCGGAACTACAAGTGACAAAAAGCACAGGTTGGACACTTGTCAGATTCCCTCAAGTTTTGATGGGAAATGTAGGCATCCTAGTCTTGCAGCTTGGCTCTCTGACTGCTATCCAATGGACTTTTCAACTGTAACTTGTCCAACATTCCGCCAAGCTGCCTACATTTCCCATCAAAACTTGAGGGAAGCTGACAAGTGTCCAACCTGTGCCTTTTGTCACTTGTAGTTCCGCTCTGAGTCAGAGAGGGTTTAGAGGTTTCTTAGGCAGGTGCAGGATCTTGCTCTGTCACCAGAGTACATGTGGAAGTAGGCTGTTGATGCTTGTCACACAGTTTTTCAAGATGAGGCAGGCTGCGGTCTGTGACTTAAAAAGGCTTGCAAGTAATATAAAAGGTTAGGAAGAAAGTTACCACTTTCAAAGTCCAAAGCAGACTGGCAGTTATCGGCATTTTCTCCGCTCTGACACTATATATTTATTCTATTAAGAAAGTTTTTCTCTATATCTTTATCACTCAATAGGTTACATTTTTATACTATGGGTCATGAACATCTCCAGTTTCCTTTCCCCTCACTGTAAAATAAACCTTTTTCTTATTGTGTTCAATCTCTGCTCTTCTCCATGGTATTAAGAGAAGAAAAGGTTATAACTGGGTTTTACCAAAGCAGGAGGGAGGGCACTATAGGAACACCATCAGAATTTACCTCATGGGTGGCTAAGAGTAAATAATGCCAAGCACTAATAGTCCAGTAAATAAAGATGTCTTTGGCCTCTTTCCAGAGGAGTTAGCCATGTTAGTCTGTAGTAGCAAAATAGAAAAGAGTCCAGTAGCACCTTAAAGACTAACCAACTTTACTGTAGCATAAGCTTTCGAGAACCACAGTTCTCTTCGTCAGATGCATTGATGCATCTGATAAAGAGAACTGTGGTTCTCGAAAGCTTATGCTACAGTAAAGTTGGTTAGTCTTTAAGGTGCTACTGGACTCTTTTCTATTTAGGCTACATAAGAGACTTTCCGCCAAAAATATTTTAGTGCCCACTTCCGCCATCCCAACTCATCTCATACCCGTTTAAGCATCCTGCCAGGCTCACAGTCACAGTAGCTGAAGGGCTTTGTTTTCTGATCAGAAATTTTCATAGACTGAAAGCAAAGTCCCATTAAAAAAAAAGACATTGCCATGTCACAAATTAAAATCCAGAGTTCTTAGGAGGAGTGAAATTGTACTAAAGGTAAGATACTGGCCCCACCTGAGATTACAGCTCCACCCAGGGGTATATTTTGCTTCTTTGCTGTAGGTTGGCATTAATTATGTTAAGTCTTTAAGCAATATTTACCTTGCTGTTATTGAGTCAAGTCTTTGTGAGAACTTGTACTGACTGTACTTTGGCTGCAGACCTTCTGAGCACCATGACATGCAGAACAACAATGGGGAACTAAAACCTGCTTAACAAACATCATGATGGATGCTACTTTGGCAAGTACAGTACAGCTCAGCTGAATATTTTGCCAGAATTAATAACTGAGCAAGGGAGGTCCCGAGAGTTAGAACTGAGTAAAGGATTTATGGTGGTGAATGAGCAGTGGATTTATGGAACTGTTGCATCTCTCTTGCTCTAGAAACATACAGGACATTCTCTAAGCCCTTGTTTAGATTGTGCAACAACTGAATTGCTGTAGCTATTGTTTGACTACTTTTCATCCACAGGCTTATGCAAGTCAAGTTTAGAGCATATCCATCTAGGAACATCCTGCACGCCCATTTTTCTCCCCAGAAGTGGTCTCAGAAATAAAGGTATGATATATAGTGGGTTTCACACTCTTAACTTATCCATGTATAAACTGGCACTTATGCACAGCCTAGAGTTTCTTTGCTGTGAGGAAAAGTATTGGATCTGGGTAGACTCTTTATTAACTTGTAGCTTGTTTTGTTGTTGAATACAGAAGGCAAAAATGAACAAAAATACAAAACCCTGGCTCTGAAGGTCCTGTGTTATAGTGTTCTTAATTTTTATCAGATCAGCAAATAATGGCAATATTTGAGTTTGTTTCAAATGTGACTTCTGTTTACTCAGAAGAAACAAGGAAAGTATTGTTTCTCAACGGTTGCATATAGAGAATAATTAAAAATATTCAGCGGCAGAGGCAAAAAGAATTCATGTTGTTTCTATATTTGTGCTTTTCATTATTGTACAGTAATTTTCTTCTGTGGACTAAGATTTTAAAATATAAAATTAAAATGCAGAAGAAAATAAAAGTTTCCAAAGTAGTTGCAAGTAAAATAGGGATCTTTTTGAGATAGTCTTGAATTAGATAAAATAAAAGTGATGTGGAAAGAATAAGGCCCTAAGAAAGGTGTGCCTGTTATGCAAGATGCAGGGATCTGCATGTCTTCCGTGTAATGATAGGATGACTTGTGGCTTCCTGCCATGCTTTTCTTTTTCAGTTTATCTTGATGTTCTACATTTAAATGGGTTGTTCTCTGTTGAAAGGCCAATTAATGTGGCCATTTTTAAGGCTGTGGGAATTTGGACTGGATATAGTGAACTCATATATCTTAATGGATAGACTTCTAGCATTCCACTATTTGGGGCAGAAATCATTTTTACAGCTGACAATAAATCTGACATCATATGATAACATTTAGGAATAGCACAATCATTAACCCACCACAAAAACTGGTAGCTTGGTGTATTTGTAACATGGTTTTCCTCTGGGGGCAACAGGGTACAGGACATAGCCATCTAGGATCCTGGGTATAAATCTGGGTCCTGTTTGCCTAGAAGGTTTTTCTGAACCAGTAAGGAAGACATAGATGAACTGACACATGGATAATAGTGCCTTAGTAAACAGTTTAAGTCATTTTTATTGAGCTATTAATACATTGTTAAGGCTCTGTTGGCTCTGTCTGGTCCAGTTGTGGACCATTTCTGTACACTCTCTTTGTCAGATGCTGACAGGGTCCTGGTCCTGAGAAACCAACAACTTGCTCCTTGCATCCTTGCCTTTCCTGATTGGTGACAGCCTGCAGGGAGGTGGTGGTAGACACCTTGAGGGAAATTTTAACTTGGCCCTCACTCAGAGTTGTTTCCCTAGCTCCTTGAAGGAGGCTATAGTTAGACCTTTATTGAAAAAACCCTCCTAGGTAAAAAAGAACTAGCTAATTACCGCCCAATATCTAATTTACCATTCATGGAGAGAGAAGTTGCTGAACAGCTCCAGGCCTTTCTGGCTGAGACTTCTGTGCTTGACCCTTTCCAGTCTGGCTTCAGGCCTGGGTCTGGGACTGAGACAGTGCTCTTAGCCCTGGGTGATGACCTCTGCCTCAATTAGATATAGGTGGTTCAGCACTGCTGATATTGTTAGATCTGTCAGCCACTTTTGACACAGTTGATCATTTGATCCTGGTCAACTGCCTGGCCTTGCCTTCAAGGTACTGCCTTAGCATTCCTCCAGGGATGTTCTCAGAGGGTTGCCAATGGAGACAAAAGGTCCTCCAAGCAGTCACTGGTGTGTGGTGTTCCGCAGGGTGCGATCTTGTCCCCAGTGTTCTGCAATATTTACCTGTGCCCTCTGCTGTTGAGTGTAACTAATATGCTGATAGAAACCACCTCTTTCTCCTGCTGAATAAGCAGCCTGAGGCAGCTTTCTCAGATCTGGCCCAGTGCCTGGATGCCATGGTCAGATGGTTAAGAAAGATCTGGCTGAAACTGAATCCATTTAGATGGAAGTTATATGATTGGGGAAGACTGGGCCTCTGGAGGGGGTGCAGCTACTGGCTCCTGATGGGGTTCTGTTATCTTTGGTGGGTTCCATGAAGAGCCTGGGGGTTGGTTGGATACCTTGCTTTTCCTTGGACAAGGAAGGTCAGCATTCTACCATTCATACCTTGCTTTTCCTTGGACAAGCAAGGTCAGCATTCTACCATCTTTGCTGAGCTTGCCAGCTAGCCCCCTACCTGTCCTGGCTGGATTTGGCCACAGTGATTCACACCATGGTCACCTCCCGGTTAGACCACTGTAATTCACTCTACACAGGGCTGCCCTTGAAGATGCTTCAGAAACTACAGGTTATCATCCTGACCAATTCATCACAGTCTGTCCATATGCAGCCTATGTTACAACAGCTGCACTGGGTTCCAGTTGGTTTCTGGATCAAATTCAAGGTGCTGGTTTTAATCTTTAAAGCCCTAGATGGTCAGGGACCATCATACCTGTAGGAGTAGCTCTCTCAGTATGATTCCCCCACAATGTCTGCATTCTTCATCTCATGGCTTATTGGTGGTGCTCGGACCTGAAGTGGTTCATATCTCTTCCACTAGGTTGAGGCTTTCTCTGTGGTGGCCCCATCATGGTGGAATACTCTGTCTGACAATATGCGTGCCTTGAGGGATCTATCTAGCTTCCTCAGGATATGCAAGGCAGAATTGTTTCAGCAATCTTTTAAGTAGCTGTAATATATCATGGAATCTTTGCCACCTGGTTGGTTTTTTTTTTTTACTATTGGTTGTATTTATGGGACTTTTTAATTGTAATAATGTTTTTAGTTTTAATATATATAAATGTATTGTTGTTTTTCATTGTTTTTAATGTTGTAAACCACTTTGGATCTCATTCGAGGAGGGAGAGGCAGTATAAGAACCAACCAACCAAGCAACAGTTTTAAAGATGAGCCACATTGGTGGGGTTGCTGAAGGCTCTGGGGTATGTGTGGTTTTGTGTGTGTGCATATGTGAGAGGAAGGAGCTAAAGGAAGAAGGTGGCTTAATGGATGGGGCATCCTGTGGGTGCCATGATATCTGCCAATACCTTTCCTAGAAAACACCGAGTGCTTTAGAAAATGGGTGGAGCTGGATGGGGCTTTTGGTCAGCGCAGCTTCTGATTGGCCACTGAAGATCTGATTGGCTGTGCAGGTCTTAAAAAATGTTACTTTGGCAGCACCTGTCACCACAACTAAAATCTTCACTGTGTTACTGAAGGTAAGCTGTATGTATGCAAGAAAATAGTTTTAAATAATATTTTCATTTTAAAAAGCATCCTGCTAAGCAGAGCATCTGCTTGATATGTTGAAGAATTAATATTAGAGTTATGGAGACTCTCACTGACTGACACATTTTGTGATTGGCTCTGCTTCCTGTGGCAGCCATTTTGTGGCTGTGCCCACAACCCTGTGTTAGAATTCCAAAGATGCCTGCAAGTTGATAAAGGTTGAGGACCCCTGAACTAGGGTTTGGAAGACCTCTTTTAAGGCCAGATTCTTCAGGACCTCATTACGTTAAATTTTATGAACCCACAAAAGCATAGTAAGGTTCAGAACTTGAATGCTTTCCTTTTTTTTTTGAAAATTTTTTTATTTTTAATATCTAAAACAGAAACCTACAGAAAAAAAACTACAAAAGTACAACGGAAGGGGGAAAGGGAAAGAAGAAAGAAAAAGGGAAAGAGGGCTAGAAAAGGGGGGGAGGTAATATACAAACAATAAACACTACACTACAATGGTTGTTGTGGGTTTTCCGGGCTGTATTGCCGTGGTCTTGGCATTGTAGTTCCTGACGTTTCGCCAGCAGCTGTGGCTGGCATCTTCAGAGGTGTGAAGGGGCTGCTGGCGAAACGTCAGGAACTACAATGCCAAGACCACGGCAATACAGCCCGGAAAACCCACAACAACCATCGTTCTCCGGCCGTGAAAGCCTTCGACAATACTACACTACAATGTTTTCCCTTCATACTGCCATAGTTAAAAATTTAAACCTTCATAAAGTAATGATGGAGTGGTTGACCTTACAAAATACAAATTACAGCCCATATTAAATCTTCTTCCCCCCCCTGGGCCTCGGACGCAGTTCTCTCTGAGCAGCTGCAGCCACTGCGCTCGTTAGAACTTGAATGCTTTCCTGAGCTCATGTTCTCTGTGCCCTAAATTGTGAATGGCCTATTTTGAATGTCTTTTTCTGATCCAATGTGGGTTCAAGAGTATGGATGGGTGGGCCAAGACATGGCTGACAGGTAAGCAGCTATGGTTAAGGCCTGGGTGGGAAAGATTTCCAAAGAACCCTAGGAATGTATGCTATCTTAAGTTCTGTGTGGGAAGAAAGACAGGATATAAACAAACAAAAGTTAGGCAAGATGCTTGGATTCTGGAGTGCATTATTCAATAAGGAGGACTATAAAATGTTACTATTTTGTAGACGAAGCACAGCTTCAGCATGTGTTTTGCTAACAGATGTACTACTATTCAACTTTTCCCTCTTGACTGATCTACTATTTAACTCCTCCCTTATGCAACTATCATTTCTTCATTGACTTGGAAAGCAAGATAAGGAAGGAGGTATGTGCTAATGGATATACAGCAAACACTTCCTGCTTTTGCCCTCATTGCTGTAAATGTGGTGGTTACAGGGGAAAAGGAATTGCAGGTTATAAACAAAAAACATTTTGCAGGTTCGAGATTATACTGATCCTTGGTGATACCTACTTAATCTTCCTAGGCAGAGTTTAGAGATGGAATTGGGAGCCTCTTTGTTAGATCACCTCTAGGTGGCATTACAGTACTATGTAGCAATCACGAAATAGCCTGCACATTTAAGTAATCATTAAATTTTTACCAAGGGTATAATGTGCTCAAAGGGCTTCCACCTAAGCCCTTCATGGGCAATCACGGAATATCAATTACCAGCATGTGTGGAGTGGTCATTGTGTTAACAGTAATGTACATATTTTTAAAAGTATGAGAAAATTATTGAGCATTAATAATTGAGCCTCAAGTAACCATGCTTTCAAATATTAATAGATCTTTCATTCATTTTTAAATATACAAAGGCATAGTGCATATCTTTCTATAGGGATTTTTTGGGTGGGGGCATAGAATATTTATAGCAGTTATATTTGAATTAGAAAAATGCAAAAAGGGGATATCAAAATAGCTAAGTCTCTTTTTTTTTTTGCTTTGGTAACCTCTTGTGACCTTTTCATATTTTAAACAGTACATTTAAGTTTGAAGGGAAAGAAAATACATGGTGACCTTTCCCATATGCCCTTCTGGTCCTACTTATTCCAAAAGACTCGGGTTGTAACACTGAGACCTCAGAATCAGCATTTGCTCTCTGGAGAGATTATGGCCATTGTACTCACGCCTATCCCCTCATTTTCAGATGAGACCCAAGAGACAAAGAAGACCATGCCCTATTCAAATAAGAAATAAACCAAGCTCAGACAAAGTTGGCACAGCTATCTAGAAATGTATGGTCAGTTGGCACTAACTGGGATGACACAATCAACTAAATCTCAGTCAAAGACAGGGATAAGTACAACACAACAGACAGAAGCCTCATGTTTCCATTGCAGTGAGTCTCTGGCATAGTCATCTGCTGGATCGTAATTAGAGTTGGGCACGATCGGCATTACGATAGAAAAATACCCACAATAATGGCGTTCGCGCGATCGGGACCCGGCGGATCGGTGCCGTCCACGGCAACTGATCCACCGCTCGGGGGGGGGGGCTTCATCGGGGCTTGATCGGGGCCATTGGGATCTGATTGGGGATCCAGACAATCAGGCGCCAGTAATCTATTCCCAGGGCAACAGAGCCAGGGGAATGCCTGAGCTGTGTTTGCCCTCCTTCTGTCACCCTGGAAACCCGAATGGAAGCCTAGCTTTCCTTGATTAGCAGGGCTTCCTTCCAACCACGGAGCAGCAACACACTCTCCAGTTGAGAGAAGAGACCCAGGGGAGGGAGGGGGAAGGGGGTGTTCTGTAGCCATGGGCACTCCAAACGTTGGCTGTTTTTCTGTCTGTCACTCTCTGTTTTTAACTTGCTTTTAAAACACTGTATTTTGTGGGAAAACCTCATTCACGGCTCTGTGTGTGTGTTTAAAATATGCTTTTGGAAGACTGGCTGCTTGCTTTTAAAATTGGGTGGGGAGGAATGGAGGATTCTGTCCCTGCTTTTTTTAAAAGCTGGCTGGAACATGTTGACGGGGTGTCTCTCTCTCTCTATTTGGAGAGGCAGGGACGGGTTAAAAACTCCCCCCTCTGCTCTAAGTGTGTGTGTGTGTGTGTGTGTGTGTGTGTGTGTGTGTGTGTGTGTGTGTGTGTGAGAACGTCCCTTCCCTGAGAGGAGGCAGCTTGTCGTCAGGTTAAAAACTTCCTTCCCTGCTCTAAGTGTGTGTGTGTGTGTGTGAACATCCCCTGCCTGAGGGGAGGTGGCTCATCACCACCTCCCTGTGCCCGCCAGGCCCGGCGGTCACCACCACCACCCACCTTCCCACATAGCTGGGAACAGCGGGGCGCCCCTCCACTTTGGCCTCCCCGATCCCCGATCCACGGATCGGAAATGGGAGATGACCAGTGTGGATCGGTGATTTGGGGTCATTGCCAGCGCCGATCCCCGATCAGCTTGATCGGTAATTTTTTTTGAATCGTGCCCACCTCTAATCGTAATAGTGATTTGTTAGATCTTTGTGCCCAAAATATCACACGTTATTGGAACACCTTTGCATTATATGGCATTTTCTATGTATTTTGAGTACTGACTCCCAGTGCAATCCTAAAGAGAGATACACACTTCTGGAATTTCAGTGGACTTAACAGAGTTGCCAGTTCCAGTTCAGGAAATTCCTGGAGATTTGAGGGTGATGGCTGGAGAGAGTAGAGGTTGGTGAGAGGAAGAAGTTCAGTAGTGATGTGATATCACAGAGTCCACCCCATGCAGCTGCCATTTCCTCCAAGGGAACTGTAAACTGGAGGTTGCCCAGGATAACAACAGGTTCCACCTTGAGTTTGGCAACTGTAATTTAGAAGGGTATAACTCTGATTAGAATGGCATAGTTGGAGCATTAGAGAGTTGCTGAGCATTCCCCTTGCTTCACACTTGTACCCTATGTGCCCCTTTCTTCTATTTCTTCTTTTACACACAGCCATTTCTTCTCTCTTACAAAATCTGGCTGTTGTACTTGTTTCTACTGTACTTGTTTAAATCATCTAGGTGTTAGGGTTGCCAGGTCCCCTTACCCTCCCAGTGTGTGTGTGTGTGTGTGGGGGGGTCAACCTAGCACTTATTTTGGTGTCCTCCTTGTGTACGCATGCATGCTCCCAGCAGGCATGATGATGTCACTTCCAGAAGTGACATCATTGTGCTGGGTGGCATGCTCCTGTGCTTCACAGAAGCCTAATAAAAAAAACCCACAACTAATATAACAGTTTCTGTACAAGCCACAGCAGATATTCTGAAAAACATAGCTGGGCAAAGGAATCAATGAGGAGGGATTTGAAGGGAAAAGTCTGAGAAGGAAGTCCTTTTGAAACATGAGAATGTGGTTGTTACAAAAAGAACATTCTAAGGAAGAAAGGTGACCTTAATTGTGACTGGTGATAGGTGAACTCTCCTGCTTAATTCAGGAAAGGTTCAGTACTTACAACTTTTCTGAGTCGTAGAAAAACTCATCTGTTTCTGAGCATTTTCTCAGTTTGAAATTCTTGGCCTTTGTAATTCAGTAGCAGCTGCTCTTTCTTTCCTATATCATTATGGAGTGAGTTTAAACATACAATTACACAATGAGATAACATCTCATTTAACTAATTTTAACTTTTCATTTGTTTACATATTTAAGAAGTTGGATGGGAAAGTAAAAAACTTCTTTAAAAATCAACAGCTCTTGAATTGCTTCCTTTCCCCCTCATGCCTAGGATTTTGTGTGGAAGAGTGGGGCTGATTTTGATATAATATTGGTGAGGCAGAACTTCCCCTTGCGATTTTATATGCTGCCATGGAAGGCACCTATATCTGTACTGTTAACACACCTGTACAACATCCACTTAGATCTCTGGTGTGCTCATGCTCTGTACAGTAAAAATCCTAAGAACACTTTTGTGGTAGTAATTAGACAAGGGCACGAACTGCATTACAAACCAAAAAACCCCACAAACCGCCTGACCATCTGTTCATGAACTGGCAATTTGTGAGGGTCCATGGCCAACGAACCAGCGTTTGTTGGAAGCCCGGTTCGTTGCGTTCGCCCTTGGAAACGGAGCTGGGGGAATGCCTGAACTCTGTCTGCACTCCTTCTGTCACCCTGGAAACCCAAATTGAAGCCCAGTTTACCTTGATTGGCAGGTCTTCCTTCCAACCATGGAACTGCAAATTGGTTACAATTGATTACATGGGAGAAGACACCCGGGGGAGGGAGGGGGAAGGGGGGTGTTCTGTAGCCATGGGCACTCCAATCTCATCCCTGCAAACCCTGATAGGCAGTTCTGACGGCCAACCCCTTGTACACTGGGCCAACATCAACTGGTGGCTCTAATTGTATTGAATGGGAGTTTCCTGGGGGCCTTGGATTGGAGAGGGTATAACTCCAAGATCCCTATTGCAATCTTGACCAAACTTGGATGCTGGCTGGAGGAGAGCCTGCTAAACACTCCCTTGAAATATGGGCTCTCTAAGTCCAACGGGGGCTGTTCTGATGCCCACAAACCATGAACCTCAAACTGGTTCATCAGCGGGAAATGTTAGTTTTGGTTCGTTAGTTAGGGTTCGTCCGTGGCACCGAATCACAAACCGCTGGTTCATTAAATTTTTTTGGTTTGTGCCCGTGTAGTAGTAATTCCTATTGCATATATATGAGTAGGATTCTGAGAAGATTAGAATTGCCAATCTCTAGGTGGGTCCTGGAGATTTCCTGGAATTACAACTGATCTCCAGGTGACAGAGATTACTTCCCCAGGAGAAAACGGCTGCTTTGGAGGGTGGACTGTATAGCATTATACCATACTGAGGTCCTTGCCACCTGCAAACCCGGTCTTCTGCAGACTCCATCCCTCAAGTCTCCAGGAATTTTCCAATCCAGAGCTGGCAACTCTAGGGTAGACCTGTTTAAGAGACCAATCCAAAACCAGTCTTCTCAGAAGTAAGTCCCCATTTTACTCAGTGTTGCTTACTGTCAGGAGAGTGTTGCTTTCAGTGAAATCCTAAGCAGAGTTACTCCAGTCTAAGCCCATTAGACTGAAGTAACTCTGTTTAGGATTTCACTGTTAGTCCCAGGAAACTGTTCCAGTTGATCTTCTGTGGTAGCAGCTCAGTTTAAACAAGATATACAGTATATGCAAAATCACATGAACAAGCTCTTCTGTCTTGCTACAGTCACATTTAAAATTAGGCTCTAGTTTATGGATACTAGCGTACTGGTTCGAACTCCAGTAGTTCTCGTTCTATATCTCATTAAGCAGGAGGAGCACACCCGCTGCACACTGGCCCAGGTGGGGTTGCCTCCTGGGCTTGTTGCCTGCACCCCCCCACCAGCCAGGTGAGTAGTGGCAGGGGCAAAGACTGAGAGTGGGGGGGGGATCCCTCACCCCAACTGGGGGACCTGGCAGCCCTATCCTCACCGTAGAGAAATGTATTTATTTTATTTTGTTGAATTTTATATTCCGCTCTCCCTACAAGCAGGCTTAGAGCACATAACAACAATAGAAATACATTGAGAGATAAAACAACAGTAATAAAACAAGATAAAACCAATATTACAGTTCAATTAAAACAGCAAGATATAATTCCTTTATGAAGTCTAACTGAATATCACAAACTAGTGAGATAGCTTCCAAGTTTCACACAACTTTTAGTCAGTTTGTATGTTCAACAATGGAACAGGTCCAATCAATTTTTCTGCTGGTGAAAAATGGAGAAGAGAACATCTCAAACACCTATCCCTGCCAACACTGAGCTGAAAATCATGGGATCTTATCGGGAATAGTGCCTCCCCTCCTCCTAATTCTGAGTGCTGATCACAGCCACTTCAACAATCAAACAGGTAGGATGCATTCCTTTTGCTTGTGAAAGTTCTTCCTTTCCCAAAGGTCTCTGCTTTCCAGTCTCTGGGTTCATTCAGGGGTGTACCCACACTCAAGTTATGAATTCCACACTCATCTTAAATTAAGAAGTGTTTGCAAAAAGCATGAAGCACTCTTACACAGGCAACAGACATTAAAATAAGAAAACCATAATATTGCTACATAATAAAATCTGGCTATCTAAAACTTGAGAGCTAGCTATCTAGGCATTTCTGTTTGGCATCCATTATTGCTTATATTTCCTGTCTGTTAGGGTTGCCAGGTCCTTTGACTCCCCTGATGGGAGACTGGGAGGGGCAAGTAAAAAAGAAAAAAAATGTCTTCCTGGGAAAAGGCTTAGTGGATTTCTTGGGATATTCATATAGAGGTCCCCTGTAGCCATGTCAGTGAAAAGGAAAATCCAGAAACAAAACCTTGTAGTACTTTTATTAAGAACAACAAAAATTAAATAAAACAGTATAGAAGCTTTCAGGTTCTCCAAAACTCTTAATTAGGTTTGATATAAAATAGTTTGGATAGGGGGATAGGCTTTCCAAGTCCCCTCACCCTCTGGGGGGAGACCTGGCACTAACCTTTTGGCAGTCTTTGCATGTGCACATGGTGAACACGCGCTCCTGGGCTACGTGGTGATGTCACTTCCAGGATGCGATGTCATCACGCTGGCCATGTGATGCATGGGGAGTGCACCTGTGCTCCGCATCAGCCCAAACTGCCCTGAATCAGGCTGGCACGATTACCTGCTGGCCAGGTAAGCAAGGGTTGGGGTAGAGGGTGGCTGGGGGCTGGAAACCCTAGAGGGGGGATAGGAGGAAAGAAGAAAAAGGGTCAGAAGAGAAAAAAAACCCAACCATGATATTAAGCCCTTTTGTCTGCATTCCTGTTCGGCTGGGTGCATCTGGTATCAGATTGCACCTTTGGCCTTGAGAAGAAGCAGCTTCTAATGGCAGATGTCTGCCTAACAAACCAGCATACTTGGGTCTCTTAAAAGGCAGAGGGGAAAGTAGTACTCCTAATATTATCAGTACTGGAGATGATTATTAGGTGATACACTAGGTACAGAGTCAGTGGAATCCAAGCTAGGTACTTTTACTGAATTGTAGAGGAAGGGCAAGCCACCCTGTATGCTTACTTGCTTCTTTTTCAAGGTAGTTTTTCTCTACCTGAAGAATGGTCTGTAGATGATGATTCAGGAATTCCTTAGCAAACTACTTGAGTTTGTTTGTGTAAACTGCACTGGCTCTCAGACTGTAGCAAAGCATGCTGGGACAAAGAAACAATGGCTGCTTTTCCTTTTAGAAAATATAAAAAGCCAGCAGTTATTTGGAAATGCCTCAAGTGGTTAGCTATAAAGTAAAGAGCTGAAGGAAAGTATTTCCACTGTAGTATGTTTTCATTTATATATACATTATTCTTAGAACAGATGATTTGCAAGACTAATAAAAGCAATTTTAATACATATAGCATGATTAATCATAAGGTAACATTTTGTTTCAAGGATATATTCACTCACCGTGACGTGTGTATCTCATTGGGTTATTTGTCAAATGTGTAAATGCATTCCAAATAGAATTTCCTGCTTTGGTTCAATGTACACCCTCATTCATTGCTGACATTCATGTACAAGGTAAATATTTGAATTATGTGGGGGATAGAAGTAGATCATTTTCCTTTTCTGAAAATGTTTTGAGAAAAAAAATCCACAAATAAACAGAACACCCGCCTTCATCTCTCCCACCTCCAACTGAAATCCTGCTTTGGTTTGAAAAGAGCGTTTACTAAAATGGAGCTTCAAATATTTCCTCAGAAGCTTTGTAAAGCCAGGCATTGAACAATGTGAGAGAGGATTTAAAATTGTTGTTTGCAACCCACTGAATTATGCTAACTGAAGTTTACTAAAGAAGCCTCAGGAGATACCTTAATTATGATGATCGTGCTAGTTATACACTGCTTTTTATCTTCATTATTAGCTAATTAATTCTTGTGGCATCCTGTGAGAGAGGAAGTATAAACATATTAGCCCCATTTTTAGACGTTGGGAAATAGCAATAGAAAAGTCCGATCTCTTGCTGGAGGCATTGGCAAACCAAGGAGATTGTGGATGTCAGGATGAGCAATTAGTGGGACTCGGCCACTTAGTGCCAGTCATCCATTTGTGTCCTCTACTATCTAAATATATGGATTCCAGCATTCTGATATCTCTGTGGTTTAACAATAAAGAACAGCAGTCCACCAGAATATCTATGATGAGGCACAAACAACCCCCATTAGTGCAACCCCCACACTGGAATAATCTGGACCCCATTCATGTCCAACAACATGCCATCAGTCAGCACGGTGACAATAGGGAGAAGTATTTTTTTATGCATTTATAATTTGATTTGGCTAACTTCTTAAAAGGCTAAAGCTTTGTTCCTTTCCCCCAAGAGTAAATACATGCAAATACCACACCAGATGAGATGTGAGAGGTGGATGTGGAAGGTAAAAGGTAAAGGTAGTCCCCTGTGCAAGCACCGAGTCATTACTGACCCATGGGGAGACGTTGCATCACGATGTTTTCTTGGCAGGCTTTTTATGGGGTGGTTTGCCATTGCCTTCCCCAGTCATCTACACTTTCCCCCCAGGAAACTGGGTACTCATTTTACCAACCTCGAAAAGATGGAAGGCTGAGTCAACCTTGAGCCGGCTATCTGAACCCGGCTTTCACCAGGATCAAACTCAGGTTGTTGTGAGCAGAGCTTGGGCTGCAGTACTGCACCTTACCACTCTGTGCCATGGGGCTCTAGGATGTGGAAGGATCAGATCATTAATCTGAAAGAGATCTATTGGCTCAAGATCTAAGCCCCCCAAACCTGTAATCTCATGTAGAAGCACAAAGAATTGCACGTTTTCCCTGATAAGATTTATTGTCCCCCTCCCCACCTACAAGAGGAAAAAGACTGATAACCCTCCCTTTTGTCCTCAGCACAACTGAGAATTTTAATTGGTAGGAGAAAGAGGACACTTTTTCTTATATGCTGAAATTCAGGAAGGCTGCATGAGTGGGGCAATTTCTGAGCATTTGTCCAAATTTGAGGTGAGAAGGAGTCATTCATGGAAATGTGTTTCCTGTTGACACATATCTTGAAGGTAAGGGCTATTCCGAGTGGTGATGATACAACACTGGTCCTACAGAAATGTTGGATAGTCATTGACCCTTTGGTTAAAAGATAGGAATTATACTTGTTCTTCTTGCATCTATAATGTTCTCATCGAGTTATGACTGATGTATTTTTTTATTTATATCTCAACAATATGAAAAAAATAACTTTCAAATTGAGTCTGCCTAGCAACGTTAGCTAGATCCAGCCCCAGTGCTTCTACTGTAGAATTTATCCTTTTTGCTGTGTTGGTGATTGTCTCCCTTTTGAAGCAGCACTGTGGTGTTTGAGCAGTCCAGGGTTGAGACGTGGCCACAACATGACCTCTTACAGGCCATTTGACCTTTATTTTTGCGTGAGCTAGCATCAAAGCGATCTATCTGTACCCCTGTTACCAGGGATTAAGATAGGGTTGCCTATCTTAATCCCTCCCCCCTGGCAGGAGGTGGAGGGACCTGGCACTTACCTTGTGCCAGCAGCGAGATCTTCACATGGGCGTGCTTCAGCGCATGCACGATGTTGTCACTTCTGGAAGTGACGTTATTGCGCTGGCCATGAGAGTGCTCCTGTGCTCTGTGAGGGGCTGATTCAGCCCATTTGGGCCCCAAATCACCTTGAACGAAGTGCAGGAATGCTCCCACGGCCAGCACGACGATGTCACTTCTGGAAGTGATGTCACTGCACCTGTTGGGAGCACGCACACAGTACGTATTCCTGAGGTACTTGCCAGTGGTGGGCAACCTCTGGGAGCTTACCACCTCCCGTTGACCACTGATGGGACAGCAGGCAAGGTGGCAAATCCCTGGGAGTTTGCCCACCATTGGTAGGCACCTTGGAACCCTAGATTAAGACGCTGTGGCTCTGGGAGTACACACTGCTATTTTCCCTGTCAAAGATTTAGCAGCATTATAGGAGTTGGCTCTTGAAAGTGCTGCTCCTTTGAGAGCTCAGTTGTGGATCCAGAGTGTCAGAACTGGCTAATACCATATACATTATGTTAGTGACAAGAACTTTGCTTGTTCCAAGTGCTCAGGAATTGAATGGCAACAGAATATTCACAATTCAGCCTCTATGATGAAGGGAATGTTAAAAACTGTACGGTAATTCCTGAGGGAACAGACCAAAGATCCAACTAACTCAGCACCTTCTTTTCCATAATGGTCAACAAAATGTCTCCAGGAATCATAAAGACAAAAGGCCTCTTCCACTGTCGTTCTCCAACATGACCTCTGAGCCTGACAGTTCCATGTATCCATCACAGCTAATGCTTGTTCGTAGATCTAGCCTCATGCATTTACCAGCCCTCTTTTAAAGCCATCTATGAAAAAGCCATCTCTATGTCTTGTGGCAAGGAAGCCTACAAATTCCATATGTGAATTATGTGTTGTGTGAAGTACTTTCTTTTGTTTATCCTGAGTCTTTTGACAATTTCATTGACTGATTCCAATATTATGAGAGATGGAAAAAAATTGTTTCTGTCCCTTTCTATCCCCATAATTTTTAAAAAGTCTAATCTAAAAAATCCCAATTTTGTACTAGGCATGAATTAATTCCCAGACAGACCTTGGCAATAGGAGGGTGTGTGAAGCAAGGTGAGGGCGGGGGAAGGGCTGAGTCTGAGAATGCATCTCTGAAGTCAGGAAAGCTTAAGTCATAGAAAGCAAAAACAGAGTAGCTGAAGGAAGAGTGGACTAATGATGTGGGGAAAGAAACACTGGGATTTGGAATAATTTATTTTGTCATTTTAAAAACTTGGATAGGTTTCTTTAATATCCAAATTAAAACTAGACATCTTAGTTCATCAATCTGATAGTAATATCCATGGTTTACAATGGGAAATATTCTTCCGATCTGATGTGGTGAAATTTTTACACATCATACCCCTCCTCTAAGGAATCCTCTGTGCCTAATTGTAGATGGACAGGAGGAGGCACCCATTCTTGTGACAACTGAAATTCTCCCAATGAGGGAGAATTCTGTCAGTAAGTCTGGAGTACGTTCTTCCTCTTTTCCAGAATGCTTAAGCGGCAAGGACACGTGTGTATTATTTTTACAAAAACAGAGCAAGCAAAGAAGAGCAACTATACTTCTGAACCTCCACCTCACCTAGGGCTGCCAACCTCCATGTGGGGCCTGATGATTTCCCAGAATTGCAACACATCTCCAGACTACACATATAAGTCCCCCTGGAGAAAACGGCAGCTTTGGAGGGTGGACTGCCTGGCATTATGCCCCATTAAGGTCCCTTCCCTCCCAAACCAGTGCCCTCTCCATTCTCTAACCCCAAATCTCCAGTAATTTTTTAACCTAGAGTTGACAGCCCTAATTTGACCTCAATATGATCCAGTGCTTTCAGCATTTTTTCTCATAGTCCAGCTCTGACCCTGAAAATCAGCCAGGATGGGAGAAGGGTAAGGCAAGGGATGGGCAAGATTTAGCTTATCTTGCCTGCTTTTGATGTATTGTCGAAGGCTTTCACGGCCGGAGAACGATGGTTGTTGTGGGTTTTCCGGGCTGTATTGCCGTGGTCTTGGCATTGTAGTTCCTGACGTTTCGCCAGCAGCTGTGGCTGGCATCTTCAGAGGTGTAGCACCAAAAGACAGAGATCTCTGTCTTTTGGTGCTACACCTCTGAAGATGCCAGCCACAGCTGCTGGCGAAACGTCAGGAACTACAATGCCAAGACCACGGCAATACAGCCCGGAAAACCCACAACAACCATTGCCTGCTTTTGTTTAAAAACAGGCTTTCCCTACTTTCTTCGCATGTAGACAAGGGGTTGCCTCTCTTTTCCTCCTACCAGGATCAGAGCAGCTGCTGGTATTTGTTTTCATGTGCAATTTAGGATACATTGATACTGAGACCTCAGAAATGTGATCCTCATCATTGATCACTGAATTGTCACACCTTGGGAGAGAGCTCAGATTGTTCTTCACAAATCTCTTATGTCTCATTTGGCCCAGATTTCTGTAGGAAAGAAAAGCATTTACCTCTACCTCCCTTCCATGTTTGCAGAGGACCTGGCTTGCCTACCTTTGCTTCTCTCCCCTGCAGACTCGCCGAATTTCACATACTGATTGGAACTCATCAGCCAGTCCTTGCCTGCAGGCTTCTTGTAAATTTGTAGTTTGAATACAGCTTCTGACATTTAATGTGGCAATCAAATTGTGCCTGTTTGGTTCCTGCAGTTTTGATTGTTGACTGGGACATCAAGATTCTGACATTAGGAGAAAGTAGGGGGTAACGTATTTGTACATTTTGGAAAAATATGAAAAGAAATGCTCTGACTGTAGTTCATATCCTGCTGAGGCCAAATTTACTGTGCACTTCTTTCTTTTCAAATTGCTCTTTTTATATCATCAGAGAAAAGTAGAAAATAAAATGGAAGTATTTACATTCCATGAACTCCTCAATAACATTCCAAGAACAGATGCACTTCCAATCTTGACTTTGGTAAATAGAGGACCATTAAATATTCCATCCATTAGCGAAGAGTACATGAATAGTGTAAAATGAAAATTAATAGTGCAACTACGATGGAAGGGATGTTTGTACATTCCCCTTTTATTATGCTTCTCTCATGGGAAGTTCAATTTCCCTTCTTCCCCTGCCCCCGACATTTGATGCATTAAAGGTTGAATAGAGTGACCATGGGTACAGAATTCTACGTACGGAGTCTAAAAAGCTCTTAAAAGCTTGCATTTTCACTGGAGTTCCACATGAGCAATCAGTTTGCTCTGCCAGTTTTTTTTTTGTCTGCGGGTCTAGGCACAGTGTGCTTTTTAATGGTGGTCTTTGATTATTTTTCTTACACAAAGACATGTCTACAGAATTGCAATGCCAGTTATATTAGCCTAGGCAGCAACTCTTAATATAAAGATACATACATATAAGTTTGATGTCCATGCTTTATGCGATTGCTGAGCTTTTTTTTTTTTTAAAGCAATCCTAACGTGATGAGTTGCTTTAGCACCTTTTAGAACTGAGGACCAAAGCAGGCTTGACAGGGAAGATGAAAGACCCCTGTACTGGAACTTCCCCAGATTTTTAAATGCTAATTTGCAGCTCCAGGCAGCTACTTTGATGAAAATGGAAGGGTGGGCGGGGGAGACTGAATGTAACCCTTTTAATTCCATGCATCTGCCACAATTTCAAACTATTGTCTCCAAAGTTGTTCTTGTTGTTATTTATTTATTTAGAGTCCACCCTTCTCACTGACAGCCAAAGCGGATTACACAGTGCAAGCGAAAATACAATATAATCAATGGCGAGGATGTTCATTGAGCAAAGTAACAACAGTTGAGACATTTTGTGAAAGGGAGTATGGTAGCAGAAAATTTGAAAAACAAGCATAAAGTCAAGCACAGAGATGAAATCTTTCTGAAACAAAGCATAACTAATTTACATGGCATGTTTTGCAACATGGAAAACTCCCTAGTAGGTACATGTCTGTATCAGCAGACAGTACCCAGCTGTGCAGAGTATAGTCCCTGTCCCTTCCAATGCATCTCTCTGAGCTACTTCTCACCACACAGCCTATAATCTGGGTAGAAAGCTCCCCTGAATAATTCAGTTTTGTATAATTTGTGGAAAGTGAGGAGAATGGGAGCTTTCCTGACCTCATTCTGTAAGGCGGGGGCTACCGCAGAGGAAGCACATGTGTGGGTGGCTGTTAATTTTGCCCAACTGCAGACCAGTATCTGCAGAAGGACCTGTCTAGATGAGCATAGATGCCGCGGTGGAACGTAGGGGGAGAGGCAGTTCCACAGATAAGAGGGGCTGAGGCAATGAAGGGCTTTGAATGTAATAGTCACAACTCACAAGTAACCTTGAACTGAGCCCGGAAACTTATGGGAAGCCAATGGAGTGACTGCAGAATGGGAGTGATATGCATGCTCTATCTAGCTTCTGAGTTTGCCAGAGGGGTTTGAGAGGATTGCAGGAAAGACTGGAGCACTTCCTAGACAAATGGAAGCAAAATGGTTGGTGAGGAAGCTGTGGTAGTAACTGGCAAAGTCTGTGTAAGCTGGTAGCCCCACTAGAGGAGAAGGTTCAAGGGCTTGAGGCATGCCTATCTACGCTCTTGCTTATCAGGGGTGATGAAGAGTTCTTGGAAAGAACACATGAAGCACTCTTGAGAAGGCAGCAGGAGAAGGAGGCAGAGAAGATATCTTAGGGAAAAGAAGCGCACCAAACACAGGAAAAGGGTAAATGGAAGAATGTGATCCACAGGAGCAGGAAAATCAGGAAACGTTCTGAGCCTTTATTGCTAAGCAATTGGTTCCAGGACTTCCCCATAGATACTAACTCTGGACTACTGGAACAAGGACTACTGCTCCAGTCTCCATAGAATTCAAAGTAAGTTTCTCATGCTCCTATGGATGAGAGAACTTGTGCTTCTGCCCCCCCCCCCAAATAGGAGGAGACGTGTGGTGGGGATTGGGGACTCTCTACAGAGAGGGATAGAAACTAAAGTGTGTTGACCGGAATTGTCATCTCAAGGGGTATGTTGTCTACCTGGTGCATGCATCCAAGATGTGACAGAAAGGTTAGAAAGACTCATCCAGCTCATAGTTTATTATCCCTTCTTGCTCATCCATGTGGGAACAAATGATACTGTCTGGCATAGCCTGGAATGTATTAAAAGTGACTATGAGTCTCTGGGTAAACTGGCAAAGGACCTGGGAGCACAGGATTTCACCGCTTCTTCCTGTTGATGGCTGTGGCTCAGGATGAGAGAAAAGTATACTGGAAATAAACAACTGTTTACACAGATGGTCTCATCAGGAAAGGTTTGGTTTCTTTGACCATCGTCTAGACTTTTGAGATGAAGCACTTTTGTCAGTTGATGGATTGCACCTTATGAGGGTAGGAAAAAATGTGTCTGGCAAGAGCCTCGCAGATCGGATAAGGAGGGCTTTAAACTAAATACTGTGGGAGTGGGAGAGAAAAACCCAAAAGCAAGTAGGAGGCCAATTATTGGAGATAAGAGCACTAATGATGACGAGTGGAGGGGGGCACTTAAGCAGGGAACCATTAAATTTGCAAGTAAGGACAAAAATAAAGCACTTGAGACTTTCATGGATTCTGTGGAAGCCCTCATGGATCCCAATGTCTCTACACTAATGAACAGAGTATGGGAAACAAACAGGAGGAACTTGAACTCCTAATACAGGAAGGGAACTATGACCTAATAGGCATTACTGAAACTTGGTGGGATGAGACAATTGGAATATTAGTAAATACAGTAGAAGACAGAATCAATATTCTGGATGATTTTGAGAGGCTGGAAAACTCGCTAAAACTAACAAAATGCATTTCAACAGAGATAAATGAAACATTTTGCATTTCAGCATGAAAAATAAAATGCATAATTATAGGATGGGGGAGACTTGTCTTGGCAGTAGTACATGTGAAAAGGATCCAGGAGTCTTGGTAGATCATACACTGAATATGAGTCAGCAGTGTGATGCGCAATCTTAAAAGGTAAATGCGATTTTAGTAAAATGTCCAGGTCACACAAAGTGGTGGTATCACTTTACTCTGCTCTGGCTACACCTGTCTTCCATATTGGGCACCACAGTTTAAGAAGGATGTTGACAAACTGGAACATGTCCAAAGCAGGGCAACAAAGATGGTGAGGGGGCTGGAGGCCAAGTCTGATGAGGAAGTTGAAAGAGCTGGGTATTAGCCTGGAGAGGTGGCAACTGGGAGGTGATATGATAGACCTTTTCTAGTATTTGAAGGGCTGTCACACACAGGATAGAGTGGTGTTGTTTTCTGTTGCCCCAGGGAGACGGACCAGAACCAATGCATTAAAATTAAATCAAAAGAGTTTTTGGCTAAACATTAGGAAGAACTTCCTGACAGAGAGGTTCCTCAGTGGTACAGGCTTTCTCAGGAGGTGTTGGGCTCTCCTCCTTTGGAGGTTTTTAAGGAGAGGTAGATGGCCATCTGTCAGCAATGCTGATTCTATGACTCAATATGAATTTAGGCAGATCAGGAGAACAGGAATTGATGAGCCAGTGCTAGGGTCTCATGGCCCTTTCTTACATGCTCAGGGTAACAGCCGATTGCCACTTTAGGGTCAGGAAGGAATTTTCACTGGGAGAGTTGGGGAGTGTAGCTGTGAATTTCCTGCATTGTGCAGGGGGTTGGACCAGATGACCCTTGGGATCATTCCAGTTCTGTGTTTCTGTGTGCGAGAAGGGCTAATAATCCTTCTAAACTGTGGAAAGAAAAACTACAATGATGCAGTGCTTTGGTGCTTAGATAACATTTTTCTAACAAGAAAAAAACATAAGCACAACTTCCAGCAACCATATTTGAGTGAGGAAGTACATTATCAATGGCTGGTTAGAAAAAGGCAATTTAACTAAAATGCCCTTCAACCCAATGTACTGCTAATTCTTAATTGGCTAGTAAGAAACCATTCTGTTAAGCAACCTGGCAATTATGCTGAGTTGTACAACACTTAAGAAAATTAGATGATACTAGTACAATTACAATAAAAAGTTACTCTACTAGAAAAAGTGTTAGTGTCTTCTGGCAGATGATCTAAAGCTAGCTAGTTCAATTGGCAATTACCATAACAAATACATTTATTTTGACTGGGCTTTTTACTGGTGGTTTCAAAGTGAAACACTGCCTTAACACCAGTAACTGGAAACACTGAAGAAAGGCACTGTAGTCATGCAGTTCAGGGACCTAACTGCTGATCTTGTTTAACATCCTGGCACATAATAATTGTTAATTTATGGCCAAAAATATCCTGTGCTGTCTTATGTCTTACATAACACTTGGTGGTTTCATCAGAAGCTTGTGATAATTTTTGAAGGAACTAATTAGCGTGTGTCATGTTCTTTTTTTAAAAATGGAAGATCACAAGAGAGAATATGGGCTAGCAATATCTTGTGCCCCTCCTGTGATCTTTGCATTTGTAGGAGCTGGGTCACAGGGGAATGAGGCAGCTATTTGAATTATTTATTGTAGATGCAGTTGCTGCTCATTTCAGAGTTTCTGCTGATTTTATGCCTGTGGAGTTTGTCCTTAACTTATGTGGCCAGCAGAAATGATTTCTACTGGTCGATGTGCCATATTTTGAACTGTTAAATATGGCGGTGAAATTTGTGATTCAAGTGACTGTAGTGTGGAGTTGATGTGTCTTTATTAGAAGGCTGAAATTGTTTCTTGTTCATGATGAATAAGGAATGTTGTCTAAGCGCCAAGCTACAAGTGACGAATGACACAGGTTGGACACTTGTCAGCTTCCCTCAAGTTTTGATGGGAAATGTAGGTGTCCTGGTCTTGCAGCTTGGCTCTCCGACTGCTGTCCAATGGAATTTTCAACTGTCACTTGTCCAACATTCCGCCAAGCTGCCTACATTTCCCATCAAAACTTGTGGGAAGCTGACAAGTGTCCAACCTGTGTCATTCATCACTTGTAGTTTGGCCCTAAGCCTCAAGCATTCTAAATTCTGCAATACCCAACTATATTTACCATGAGCTGACAAATATACCAAGTTATATTATGTTTATTACTGGGTCCAACATAGCAAGAACTTTCCTACTATTCCCTTCATTCTGTAGCTATGTGCCCCCTATAAGCCTCTTTATTTATGATTCAGATTTCTTTATGTCCAGTAACTGAAAACCTATACAAAGTGTTAACAAATGTAAAGTTTTTAATATTGAAATACCCTTGATTGGTCTCTCTGAAAATATTCATCTCATAATTTCTCACTTGAAGCTAATTTTCTTTTGAAAGTGTATGTTGGTAAACAAAAATAGTTATAATTTTTGTTCAGCTTCATTTGTTTGCTTGAGTTGTCTAGAGCTATACAAAGAGGGTATGATATGTTGGATAGGGGCTGCAATCCTAAGGTCACTTACCTTGGAGTAAGCCCCAATGAATAAAATGGACCCTGCTTCTGAATAAACATGATTAGGATTGTACTGAGTATTAGATTAGGGCTCAGGAGCCTGAGGACAAATCCGTGAAGCTGATTGAGTGATCTTGGGCCAGACAATGTCTGTCATTTTAACCAGCTTTATAGGGGTTTTGTGAAGAAAAACAGTGGGTGGTGGTGGGAGGGGAGCTTGAGTCAAAAGTCTAGGAAAAATAAAATATTACTTTGCAGGCACCTTAATGTATCATCTTCTGGTAAATGTGGTATAGATTGTATAGGCTGATCTGTGAGAAGTTTGTGAATGGATGGTGGGAGAAGATGACCCCTTTTTAACTCCATGATTCTACCACGGAACTGTTACTAGCTATTTTAGGTTAGGACAAAATTGATTTCATTTTTATCTCCATCTTTTCTTACTCTAGTTCTAGTTCTATGTCTGTTGGGATCCATGGGCTTAGAAGGGTGTAATTCTGCTTAGGATGGCACTGTGAGGCTCTGCTTGTAGAATCGGCTACTAGGATTCAAATGCTCCTGCAAGGCTCGGGGATTCAGTTTGGGTCCCAATGCCAGTTTGAAGAGGTTAAGGAAAAAAGTAATTTTTATTTGGCAGTAGTTAGGAAAACTGCCAACATGCCAAATGCAGGATATCACTTTAGCTTCCCTAGAACAGACCATCATTTGCATCAATGCAACCAAAATGAGTTTATATGAGTGAGCTACCTTTTCCACTTGCACAAGTTCCACTTTGAGGCAGTTTGGTGTAGTGGTTAAGAGCAGCAGGACTCTAATCTGGAGAACTGGGTTTGATTCCCTACTCCTCCACTTGAAACCAGCTGGTGACCTTGGGTCAGTCACAGCTCTCTCAGCGCTCTCTCAGCCCCACCCACCTCACAGGGTGATTGTTATAGGGATAATAATAACATACTTTGTAAACTGCTCTGAGTGGGCATTAAGTTGTCCTGAAGGGTAGTATATAAATCAAATGTTGTTATTATTGTGTAAAATAACATGTGGCAAACATTCTGGAAAGATGCTGTCTTTAGAAAATGAGGAAGTGTCTGCAGAAGAGAGAATCCTTTTGCAAGCCTTTTCCCTCTTCGGCAATACAAGAGATTACAGTGGAAACTTTAAAGAAACATCTAGGTGTTTACCAATTTCTCCATGATTTTCATTTGTAGTCTTGTGGAGCACCTAAAAGCAACCCAACAGCCTCCAGGGGATTTTTTGAGCCACAGTTTCAAGATCATTGTATTTTGCTTGCTCACCTACTGGTTTGGCTTGTGTCCTGCTCATCGGAGGGCCAGTTGCTCACTAAGCTGTTTGGATGTATCCAAATGTGTGCCTGTTTCTATTTTTAGACTGCTTTCTTGTACAATTAGTCTGTTTTATCACAGCTGCCACCATCACCCCACTCCCACCTGCTGCCACTGTACTGCCTCCAAGTTTCAAAAAAACACATAGTTAAAGGAGGGGAAAATCTGTTTGAGATTTTTGAGATTAACTGCTTATACCTAAGTGTGCTTTTGGTGTTTGCCTAACCCTGGATCTAGCAATCAGTTCTTGTGAATACTTCACAAAAAGATGCTGTTGACTGCATAGGTACAAAAAGCAGGCACGTGTCAGAGGGTGCCATTGCCAACTGCAACTTTAATACACTAACCATGGCCATTTTCACATGCCTGTAAATGCCTCTAGAAAATTGCACAAAACTCACGGCATGACAGCATCTTCAGAGCACGATTTCCCATTTAATGGTGCGATGACATCAGAAATCGCGCCATTAAACGGGAAATCACGCTATGAATACACCGTCATGCCATGAGTTTTGCGTGATTTTCCAGAGGTTTTAGGCATGTGAAAATGACCCATGACCCTGGAGGATACTTGTCTCTTCTTTCATACTTCTCAGGTCTGTGTCAGTCAGCTGTGGACAACAGGTTGAGGACACGTTGAAGTTGAATCTCGACAAGACAGAGGTAATGCTAGTTGGTAGGATCTTGGAGGGTACTGTGTTTGCACTTGTGACAGGATATAATTAATTAATCCCTGTCTGAATCGATGAGGACTTTGGGAGTATTATTCGATCCATTTGTTACAGAAACTGGTCAAAAGTCTTTACAAATCTTCACTTATCATGAAAACTGGCTCCCTACCTTAGCTCAGCCAACCTGGCCATGCTGACTGGTGCCACAGTAATCTTGAGAACTTATTGGTCAGAGAAGCATATCTCAGCTGCCAAACCACAGGAACCTGTAATCTGTGCATTGATCCAGCTCTGAAGACCACAAGTTCATGGGAAATTCCTGGATGCTCAATCACCCTACCACCATAGCTGAACAAAGGTCTGGAGAGAATTGGTGTACTTCCTCTGGACTGCTTGTGGGAAATTCCAGGGTGCTCAATCACCCCACTACTTTGGGCTAAACAATGGCCTGGAGCTCCTTAGAGCGATGAACTCCATCTGGTTTGTAAAGACCACTTAGCCTATCAGCAGTTCCCAGGTGCTCAATTACTATAGCTAAATAAAGGCCCAGAGTGCCTTGGAGAGGTGCAATCCATCCAGTCTGCTTGTGAGAATTTCCAGGGTGCTCAATCACCCTACCACCTTGGAAAAGCATAACTAGATAGTCAGTAAAGACCACATCTCCTGTGGGAGTTTCTCCACCAGCAAGGGCTAAACCAAAGGCCAGGTCAGCTTGGGCTGAGCATTGCAAAGGCACCCAACCTGTCCCTGCAAGTTATTTTCAGGTGATCCCAGCGCATGCCCCCTCTGCCCATTGTTTCCCTCAGTGGAAGCTGGCCTCTCATCTAGAATTTCTGCACGATGCTTCCCCTGGCGCACGATGCCGTGCCTGCAAAAGCACACCGCTGTCCTTCCATCTTCTGTAATAAGAGAGAGACAGGCCACCAGTGTGGTTGTATGCAAGATGCAAGCAGTTCTGGCCAAATGCCTTGAATATGGAACTGATTATTACCAGAAAAGTATTTTAAACTTTCTTCTACTTTTTGTTCTGTAGAATTATATATTAATTGAAAAGACTGTGAGTAACCTGGAATGTGCTGTACACATCCAATATGTCAGCAGCAAACCCCTCTAGGTATATAATAATTCATGATGACTTTCCCAGTCTGTGCTAACATTTTCTTCTGAGAGCTGAATAGTAATATGTTTAAATTTCTTTTCATGCGGCTCCACCAACCTAACCACAATTTCCATGTTTAATGCAGCATTCAATGCTCTCTTGCAACCTTAGATAGGCGATTTATCCTTTCCTTTTCATGTGTGGCTCACTATGAGCTACCACACTGTAGCTTGTCCAGATGGCATTGACAGTCCATTGGGGAACGGATTCTTGGGCTTTGGGTATGCCCACCAAAGAAAATCCTGAAGTTTGTGTAGGGTGAAGACAATGAATATCAACTGCTCTTCAACAATGAGGTGCACGTCTTGATAGACAGGAAGTGGGTGGCACACTGTCTCTGTCACTGATCAATGCCTTTGTGCTAGAGCAGATACCTTCTCAAATCATTGTTTTTCTGCGATCCATGAAATCCCAGAAAGTAGTAGGCTTCCTACATCATCTACTGGTAGCTCACCAGATGCTGCAAAGTGGCTCATGAGTCCTCTAGAAGACCCTCGAAAAAGTGGGAATAGATCTGCTCTAGTATTTTTTTTAAAAAATATTTATTTCTTAGGTTTCTTCCCCCTATTGCTTAGTTGATAACTTCATTTCTGTTGTTCTTCCTAGTTCATGCTCTGTTTCTAGGACAGAACAAATCTTGATAGCATGGAGGGGAGGTGGAAGAAGCTCAGGATATTCTTCATTAGTCAGAAATAGCTGTCATTAAAGAAAAGTTTGGCAATCCCTGATCTTTGCCATGCCTACATTAGAAGTATCCAAGAATGTGTTTATTTAAAAGATGTTTTAAATACCCCACCTTTCTAATGAGCTCAGGGTTACTAATGGGGAGCCAATGCAGTGATTGCAGAATAGGATTAATATTCATGGTCTGTCTAGCTCCTGATAATTGAGCTGCAGCATTTTACACAAACTGAAGTTTCTGAGTTGATGTTGAAAGGAGACCTATGTAGAGTGCATTACAGTAGTCTAGTCTTGACATTACAGTGGCATGGATCTAGGTGGTCAGATCAGCTGTGTCAAGGTTGGGCACCATCTTTTGGACTAGATTGAGTTGGGGAAAGGCCTTTTCCCCCAGCAACATTTATGTGCTTCTCTAGCAGCAGTACTGGATCCAGTATAACCCCTACGCTCTTTATCGAGTCAGCAAAGGTCAATTGAACAGCATTGAAAGTGGAGAAGACAGCGTCCTTCAGCACCTCTGCTTTCACAGCCAGCTTCGCTTCTGCCTTGTCTGGGCTCAGTTTCAATTTGTATGCTTTCAGCTATTTGATCACAGCAGTCAGGCAGCAACTCAAAACATTCACTGCATCACCTGGGAATTTAGATGTACGTGGGTTTCCAGGTCCTCCTGACTGAGTTTCCTGAGAACAAGATTGTGTGAAGCAAGACCATGGATGTGATGCTTCTGAGTATCCCGTGGTGATGACGAACAAAAATTCATGAAATAGTCACAATGGAATCATCAAGGAAGCCGCTGATGATGGTGTAAGTTTGAGTGATATAATTTCATCATCATTTATTTACAAAGATGCTGCGTAGATGTGGCCAGCAATGGGAAGGCTCGTGGCATGGGAAGTGTTCATGGCATGAACAGAGAAGAAACACAGACCATTGTCTTGTTTACTTGTTATATGTATTGGATTTTCCCCTTATCAGTCTAACCTAACCGGCAGCATGCAACAAAATAAATGGTTGAAATATACGGGACAGACAAAGGTGCAGGGTGAACTTCAGTTTGGTTCCAAATGAACTGATTCATTCCTGAAGATGTTTTAAAAGCCCAGTCAGCTTTGGTGAACATTTGGGAGGGCTTTTCTCTCAAAGAACCTCATCTCTCTAGACTATGTTCTAGAAACAGCATCACACCTTCCTTGGATAGGAAAGGACATCAGGATTCATTGCCCCTCAAAGAGATTTTTTAAATATTGAACTGAGCTCTTTTATACTGTTAAAAGACATAAATCATCTTGTTCAGCTTCAGGCTCACCTCTCTGTTTTTGCCCCCCCCCCTCCATTTTCATGTCACATGGGAATGCTATATATTTATAGCATGACCAAGCCTGGTTGCAGTCATTGCTGACAAAATTATAAAGGATCACTAGTTGCTGGTCACTGGCGAAAGAATTCTTCAGGCGCTTCCTTATTCACTGTCATGTGTATCGGGGGCCTTCCAGCATTGTGTGCATTACCTGTGAGCATCTGCTACACACTGTTTCCGGGTTGTCCAAAAGGGGCCATGCATGGATTTTTCCTGCACATACAGACTGTACATGCTGATTTTTCAGTGTTATGATGCGTGTACTGAAGCTGAAGCATTCCCGCTTGCATACAACATGGTTACCACAAGAATTGGGAAGATCTCCATGCGGTTACTGGCCTCCAAGTACTGCAGCATCTGAGAACAGCTAAATGATGCTAGCCTTTGAATTGTTAAGGGTGTAACCCTGCTTAGGGTTGCTCTGTTAGGCTAGTGTGAGTAATAAAAAATGACTGCATTTGAGAGACCAGCTATAAGTGACACCTGACACAGGTTGGACACTTGTCAGCTTCCCTCAGGTTTTGATGGGAAATGTAATGGAGAGCCAAGCTGTAAGACCAGGATGCCTACATTTCCCATCATAACTTGAGGTAAGCTTACAAGTGTCCAACCTGTGTAAGGCGTCACTTGTAGCTTGGCTTTCATACTGTAGGCTTCTTTGTTTCCACAGGGGCCATTTTGAAAGCTAACTGTCTGGCAGCCCAAGAGAGGAACCTATCTGGCATTCAACCATGCCCTTTATGCTGGAATTAGTGCAACCCTAAGGACATTTTTCCAGAGGTAAGCCCCATAGAATAGACCTGAGAAGACCTGCTTAGGATTCCTCTCTTGGTCACTTATCACAGAGTGCTCCTGTGGATATATTGGGTTTCTGCTCCTTTTGTTGTCTGATAGACTTCTTCTATGTAATGTAAATATGTGTATGCAAATGGGGGAGGTGAAGCAGATAGAGTGAATGGGAAAACATGAGCAGATAAGAAGGGATAGAATTCTTGGCTATTATTTATTTTTAAAAATTCTTTCTTTTGGACCAAAAGAAATATTACCACTTTTTTGCTATTCATCAGTGCTAAATGCCAGGAAAGCAAATGAAAGCAAAGGGAATAAAATCACAAATATATGAGTGCTGTGTATTATGCTGCTTAATCAATGGACTGCCAGAAATAAGATTCAAATGCCAGCTTTTGAGTTTATTTTTAAGTCTTTTCTAGTATTATGGTGTTTTAATTATATGAAGTTTACCCAGACATTTATAAAACCATCTAAGTGCACCTTTTCACCTTCTGTTCTCAAATTTGGCAGTGAAAAATTATTCTGATTGCAGGTTTTTTGAAGTGGTATTACTTTGTCAAAGGGAAATATAATTAGAACAGATATTTAGAATGCAGTGTAATTGTATTGAAACCAGTTGATAATGTAATCACGTACTAGACGTTTTGTTAATTTAGTAACGGCTAACAATACCAAAGCTGAGAAATGATCTCATTTTAAAAAAAACAACAGGAATGGTGGGGAGAGGACTAGTATTTGTTCATACTTTACTATTTATAAGGGCTGACAGTTCTCTGAACTTAATTTATAAAAGTTTAGGTTTCTGGAACTAATATCTTAACTCTGGAAACACATCGTTGTAATCTCAAATGTTACATTAGAATTGCCAGCTGCCTGGAGAAAAAAAAGTCCCTTTGACAGATACATAATTAAATGTTTTTTTAAAACCAGGTGATGTTATTTATCTCCATGCTATGAAAAGCTTCAGCTGCTTATTTCCACACATTAAACCTCTGTTAAAAAGACAGGACATATTCTACAGGCCTGTTGGGAACCCAAGATGTCAACAGACTGATTGTAGTTACTGTATAATGCAGCAAGATTTGAGTTGTGAGGCACTTTAGAGACCAACAAGATTTTCATAATATAAGCTTTTGAGAGTCAAAGCTCCCTTCTTCAGTTCTGATGAAAGGAGTTTCGACCCTTGAAAGTTTATACCCTGAAAATCTTGTTGGTCTCTAAGGTGCCAATGGACTCAAATCCTACTGTTCTACTGCAGACAAACATATCTATCTACCTGAAACTGTATAATGTAGGAAAGGTACTCTATGTACGCACAGAGGTATTCTTTTTCCCCCCACATATTCCAAGGGTAAGCCTAGGCATCAAAAATAAGGGTTCAGTACTGAGTCTTAGCTCAAGCCATTTTCATCCTTTTACAATCTTTCCTGCCCTAACTGGAATAGCCCAGGTTAGCTTGATCTTGTCACATCCTGAAAGCTAAACAGGATTGGCCTTGGTTAGTAATTAGATGGGAGACCTCCAACAAAGACCAGGGTTGCAAAATCAGGCAACGACATACCATCTCTGTTAGTATCTTGCCTCGAAAACCCCACCAGGGGTTGCCATAAGTCAGCTATGACTTATTTATTTTTTATTTATTTAATTAATTAAAAAAAATAAGTCAGCTATGACTTGACAGCACTCTCAGCTACCACACAGCCTCTCCTATTCAAGTCCCTGTAATGCGCATAAATTACTTCCATGAAACAATAGTTTTACAATTGTGATTAAACAACAAAAACTAGCTCCTTTGGATTAAACATCTGCACAAATCCCATGGACATTACTTCTTCTGTTGGGATGATACACTACCATTTTATGTCTTCTGTGTAGTAATTTTTATCTTTGGATTCTAAGAGATCATGAAAAGGTAATACTCATTTAGGCTGTAGCAATGAAATGCTCAGTCTCTTTCATAATGAAAATTGTCCTCTTTCCTCTAGATAATGAAGGTCTGATAGTCTAGTCCACACAGTGAAGGACAAGTACTCTCTGAACTCTGCTGCTGTCTTATGAGCAGCACAATCAGTGCAAAAATTGATTGTGTCACTTTTCAAGGTGTCTGCTCTGTGGGCACGAAGTGGTCTATTCTCGGCATTCTTGGCCTGTAACTGCTGCTTTCAGCTCTGCTGCTTGTGAGCTATCATGTGAAGATGCCCCTCTGCAGACAGCCTGCCCTGCTCTTAGCATTAATTACCATTGGCGTGACAGGCCAGTGCCTCACAGTATGTTGGTGGATGAAGAAGCTTTGGAATTCACGGGCTCTGTAGCTCACTGAGAGACTAGTCATTGTGCACATGGGAATTTGAGAACTCGCTAGCTTCTCCATGTATTACAAAACTGGAATGAAGAAGGCAGCTCTGATTCTCAAAAGTGTATGCCCTTAAAATCTTGTTGGTCTCTAAGGTGCCACTGGACTCAAATCCTGCTGTAACACTGACATGGTTTCATAGCTCACACTTGTTCTTTTCACTAATAGCTAACAATGTTCGTGAGAGGCTAATTTTTCTCTCTACAAAGGACTATGTCCTTGTCCTAGGGACTCCCAATGGAAGGTATTCAACACATTCAAGGATAACTTGAAACCAAGGGAGTCAAGATGGGATTCAGATAAGAGTAAGGGAGAGACATATGTGTGGCAGCATTTGAGAACTTTTAACTCATTTTCTTGTCTGCTAAAAGAAAACTTCAGCCCTCATACAGGTTTCCAGCATGATTTCTCACATGGGTGGAGGGAGTGCGTTGCCTCTTGGAGCATATTTTCTTAGCATAGAACAGCTTGGTATTGATCTCTGGGATCATCAGTTAATTATTTTGATTACTTGCAGCGAGAACTGCCCTGAACAACAAATTGGCCAGGCTCTCTCAACTCCCAACTCACATCAAACCCCTCAGAAAATTCCTGAAACGAAGTCTAAATGGTTCTGACATGTTGGATTGCCTCCATTAAGCAGTATGAGGTATCAGTGGTGTTTAATTTGGATCAGCTTTTTCACACATACCTCTTGTCAGTTGGTAATTGTCATACTTGCATTCTCAAGGGCCTCAGACTGAGAGCTACCCACATTTTTTTCTCTATCTCTGGGTGCACCTCGGTGAACTTCTTTTCCTCCTCATTGAGCTGTTTTCTTACAGCCCCCTTTCTTTTAACAGTTTGCTCCCTTTTCGACAATATATAGTTTGCTCCCTCATTCCCTCCAAGGCAGACATGAATGCTCCCGAGCCGAGCCCTTTCACTACAAGTTGTCAAAATATTGTTCCCTCTGGCATGGTGTAGTAACCTAAGGCTTAATCTCCTGGTTTGCAGGGGATGTGTTGGGGAAAGGGTTGTTACATTACTAAGTTTGGTTCCTACCAGAAAGCTGTTTACTTTCTTTGCTAACAATGCTCCTTGTAAGCTAGGCCCAGCTTACAACATACGGTGACAAAGGGAAAAATTCTCTTATTTTTTCTCAGGAAAGGCATTGCTAGGAGGAAGCCAAAACTTAATCCCCGGTCTCCTTTTGAGGCTTTCCTGCCCCCCCTGGCTCTTCCCCACCCTGGTTGTGCTTCTTTTTGGTTCTACCCTCATCTAGGGTTGCAGAATCCCCCCTAGCAAGCATGGAACATTTGAAGCCCTCACCTCTTGACTGTATCTGGGAAGCCTACTATGGCCATTTATTGTAGAAAGTTGCCAGTTTGACTAACTGGAGACGTGAGTAATGTGGTTTATAATGTTTTATTTATAAATAATGTTACCAGATCATGTGAGTATTATATGTATTACATATTGTAGGGAGACTCTTGCTGTTCGGAACACTCTTGAGGAAGATTGCCAAAACAGGAGAGCAGCTAGCCCCCTGTCAAGCGATTCTCAGCAGCTGCAGACCCCTCCTCTTTGGCTGGACGGTCCTTCTGCTGTCTCCCGTCTGGGAGCTGCAACGTGATACCTACAAATAGAGAAGTGAAAATGACTACTTGTGAAAGGATAACTGGAATTGACAATCTGTTGTGGACTCTCCAGCCTTATTTTTCTTTTGAGTAGTAGAAGAGTACTCCTCATATATGTGATCTGTGTTCAGGATTTTGTAATAGTTGTGCATAATTACCGTCAGATGTGAAATGCATATTGAATTATAACCTTATGTATTGCATGCACCTTGCACTTTATTAGTATAAATATATGTTATTGAATCTTTTGAATTAATTGCCTTTGTATGGTGCACTTCATGATTTGTAGCAATCGTTCACAGTTCCACGGGAGATCTTTGATCTTCTTTCTGTTCGCTTATTCCTCGGCTTTCCCCTCCTGTGTTGTATTGGACCAGTGAGCACCTGGCAACTCTACCCTCAGTGCTGCTGACTTCATCTTCCTTTGGCCCAGAGCTCCAAAGAGCAGCAGGGAGGCATCGCCTTCTGCCTGGCCATGTTTGCATGCCTGGCCCAGAGAGCACCATTCCCTCCTTACAATAATGCATTTATTAAATGACAGACAGGCGTGAGGAAACTGGCTCTCCCAGACAGAAGAAGGTGTTATTGTACACATCCCAAGAGCAATTAAAGCAGAAAAGTCAGATCTGAATCCTTTTTCTAGAGCTTATGCAGTCTTTACCCACTCAGTCCCAGATGTTCTCTCTGTAGCTGATAAGACTTATAAAAATGAAAGTGCAATGCACATATTATTTGTACAATTTCTTTAGCTCATAATCCAGTTGTCCTTTTTGCTTACAAAGGTTATAGAGGGAAACTCAGTAACTAGATCAACAATTGCCATATTGGAATTACAGAGCTTTTGCTACTGGCACATGTTTTAAAATGGCTTTCGTGTACTTTATTAAAGTAGTCTTTTATTTGATGGGAATCTCAGGGCATCCAAACTCTGCATTTATCACCCAGTTCGGCAAAATTTAGAAACTTTTCAAATGTCTTTTTAAAAATGTAATTTCAAAAACAGCCTATCTGTTGCTGAGAAAATTGGTGTATCTTGCAGAAGAAGTTGATTTGTTTTTGCAGAGGGTTTTAGCCCTCAAGTCATGTCACTGCACCATGGCAAAACACCTGTATATAATATTGTAGAAGGATCCCCAGAAAATGGTGTGATCCTATGTATACTCACTAGTGTTTAAATCCTATTGATCTCAGTGAGGCTTACTTCTTAGTAAACACACATAGGATTGGGGCTTCATCTGCAACATGTTCTTTAGTTCCAGACAAAATTATCCATTATAAATCTTTCCGTACCCTTCTGATATTGTGCGTACAACAATGGGCCAAGTGGCCACAGCAAAATTTATAGCACTTAAAATCCACTAGGCATGTTATTCGGTTCGCCTAGTTGTGCTTATTTGTGAAATAATGCAGGGGTACATAGAGAAGTTGAAAGAACAGCCTAAGGAATATAGGAGGTTTCGCAGGAAAAAGGAAGCAAGAGACCTTGGGATGGCTGAGTGAGCTGGGTGAGTGAAGGTCATGGGCAACTTTTGGGAGCAAGAGTTTGGGCAAGTCAAGGGGGACTTTGAAGGCAAGAGTAAAGAGTTGGTGTCGAAACTAGGACAGACAGAAAGCCAACTCAGGGATTGAAGGGATGTCATATGATCAGAGCAATGAGAGAGATGAATAGTTTTGGCATAAAGTTTGAGACAGAGGTAATATTTAAATGTCAGTATAAGATAACACTAAAAGCCTTTTGGTTTTCTGTTGCTTGACACAAGTTGGTGTGAAGCAATTTTAGGAACGTAACATGAAAAGCTGTTGTAAGTCCCCTAGTTTCCTATAATTTATGATGTGGTAATGATTTCCTGCAATCAGAACACCCTCTTTTGAAATTGCTGTTGCTCATGGCCAGTACATCCAGCTTTGCTTCCTCAACAATTCTACAAGTCCGTTTTCCCAGTAATGAGAAAAGCAATTGTTAATTCATTGGCTATCTTGATTGCTGTTTTAAAGATATATTCTAAAATAAACCAAGTGTTCACAGCAAAACTTACTGCTTTATTTTTGTTTACAATAGACTTTGGCAAGCTACCTTCCTGGAGAGAGAGAGCAAGGAGCAAACTAACAGTGTGATCCTAAGCAGAGTTATACTGTTCTTCTTCTTCAAAGAAGTTAAGAAGTGTGTAACTCAGTTTAGGATGCTTCTGCTAATCTCCTTTTCACAACTTTTATGGCATTTTCACCAGATAACTAGAGAATATTTGATTTATCCTGTGTTGCTTTTTGTTCATTTATTTGTTCATTTCTGCCTTCTTGTGTATTTCTTATCTCTTTTTCTAGTACTAAATTTCTCTCTAGCTCATTTTGCTTGAGCAACCCTACAGTTTTTTAAAAACTACTTTGCCAAGGCTTTTATAGTTCTGGCATTTCCAGTATGTTGTTTTCTCTTTCCTTTCTAATGTAATTATGCCTTTTCCTCTTGTCTATGTTTTTGTTCTTATTATGAATGCTATAAATGCGTATGTCCCAGTGAATTCAATGGAACTGTTACCCAAGCATATGAGCCACTTTCCTGTAGATCAGTCATAATGAGCATTTTGACATGAACTTTACCACCAGGCAAACTTACTTTGAACTCTCTAGCTCACATGCAATTCAAGTTCATGATCAGACTGCCTTGACTATTGAAATTCATCCCAAACAGCAATGAGCAGCTCTGCACCTGTGTAATCGTCTATTATTACATGGTCAGGGTGTACCCTCAGGGTCGGCGTGTCCATGGAGGTGGGTCCGGCAGCTGCCTCGAGCGCTGAGGCGCTGGAGGGGCACTGGGGCGGGGACGCGCACTGCGGAGTTGGCAGTGGCAGTGCTGGTGGCTGAGCGGAAGGGCTGGGAAGCAGCAGAGGGGTGAGGGTGAAAGCTCTGAGAAAGCAGTCTGTGTTTAGGCAAAATGAAACATCTGAATTCATACAGATACATCTAAATACTTTAGTAAATTGTAGGTTCCCTGGTCATGGCTGGAGAGCAGTACAGAAACTGAGTTACCAAGCATCAGTGCCTTGAATTAGCATCAAGGGACAGGTTTTGTTATTGTTACATTTATATTCTGCTCTCTCTGCAAGCATTTTGTGTTCGCAGAAAAAGTTATCTTTAGTCCAAACTCTTCCCAGAAACTATTGTTGGTTACCTTCTTTCCCCTGCATTACTTAGGACTAGGGAAGCTTTTTAAAAAAATATATATATTTATTTAAATTTTTTAATTAATACAATACCAAACTGTTTTGTATTGTCGAAGGCTTTCACGGCTGGAGAACGATGGTTGTTGTGGGTTTTCCGGGCTGTATTGCCGTGGTCTTGGCATTGTAGTTCCTGACGTTTCGCCAGCAGCTGTGGCTGGCATCTTCAGAGGTGTAGCACCAAAAGACAGAGATCTCTCAGTGTCACAGTGTGGAAAAGATGTTGGCAGGTCATTTGTATCTACTCAGGAGGGGTGGGGTTGAGCTGAGTCATCCTGTAAGAGTTTCCCAGGGTGTGGAATGCTAATGGCGGGAGGCTTCACTGTATCCTGAGGAGGTTCTTTTGCATATGGATTGGTGCTTGATGTGCTAATCTTCTCTGCAGGGCTATTGTCGAGTATAGTTTGTTAGCCTGGTGTTTTTCAGAACTGGAAACCATGCTCTGTTCATTCTTAAGGTTTCTTCTTTCCTGTTGAAGTTTTGCTTATGCTTGTGAATTTCAATGGCTTCCCTGTGCAGTCTGACAAAGTAGTTGGAAGTGTTGTCCAGTATTTTGGTGTCCTGGAATAAGATACTGTGCCCTGTTTGAGTTAGGCTATGTTCAGCCACTGCTGATTTTTCAGGTTGTCCAAGTCTGCAGTGTCTTTCATGTTCTTTTATTCTTGTCTGGATGCTACGCTTTGTGGTCCCGATGTAAACTTGTCCACAGCTGCAGGGTATACGGTATACTCCTGCAGAGATGAGGGGGTCTCTACTGTCTTTTGCTGATCGTAGCATCTGTTGTATTTTTCGGGTGGGTCTGAATACTGCTTGATGGTTATGCTTTTTCATAAGCTTTCCCATCTGATCAGTAATTCCTTTGATATATGGCAAAAACACTTTTCCTGTAGGAGACTGTTTTTCCTTGGTTGTTTGATTCATCCTGGGTTTGATTGCTCTTCGGATTTCATTTCTGGAGTAGCCATTTGCCTGAAGTGCGTGGTTTAGATGGTTAATTTCCTCATTGAGAAAGTGCGGCTCACATATCCGTCTTGCACGATCCACTAATGTTTTCATTATGCCTCTTTTCTGTCGGGGGTGGTGATTGGAGTTTTTGTGTAAGTACCGATCAGTGTGAGTTGGTTTCCTGTAGACCTTGTGACCTAACTGAAAGTTTGCTTTGCGGATGACCAAGGTATCCAGAAATTGGAGTTTTCCCTCGATTTCTTTCTCCATTGTGAATTGTATCAGTTCTCTGAAACTCAATCCACAAGACATACTTGTCAGTTTTGATGTTGTATCCCTGTTTACCAAGGTTCCAGTAAAAGACACTATTGCACTTATTAATCAGATTTTCCCAGAGGATGTAACAGCCTTATTCCATCATTGTCTGACAACCAGTTACTTCCAATGGGATAATGAATTCTATGAACAGATGGATGGGGTGGCCATGGGGAGCCCTCTCAGCCCAGTTATAGAAAACTTCTACATGGAACATTTTGAAAAAACAGCTCTAGAATCAGCACCCCAAAAACCTAGTGTATGGTTCCGGTTTGTGGATGATACATTTATCATTTGGAGCCATGGGGAGGAAGAATTGATGGGGGTTTTGAATCATCTCAACAACATCCACCGGAACATACAATTCACAATGGAGAAAGAAATCGAGGGAAAACTCCCATTTCTGGATACCTTGGTCATCCGCAAAGCAAACTTTCAGTTAGGTCACAAGGTCTACAGGAAACCAACTCACACTGATCGGTACTTACACAAAAACTCCAATCACCACCCCCGACAGAAAAGAGGCATAATGAAAACTTAGTGGATCGGACTCAGAAACTGTTACCTTAGTATCTCTCTATGCCCCAAATTACAATCAGGCTCAATTCATACAGGAAATTCTAGGCAAATTACAATCATTCCAGGAGGGCAAAGTAATTGTAGGAGCAGATCTTAATATGATAATAAATTTTGAATTAGACCATTTGAATTGTAACTCCTTTACAAGGATAGATTACTTATTGGTATCTAGAAATTTGCTGGAAAAAACACTTTCTACTTCCATTGGCCCTCGGATCACTCCTGGATAGAAGGTGAAATTAATCTCAACGTTTCAGCAAAAATAAACACAGGCTAGATTCTAAAGAAAAATCTTTTATTAAATAAAAACATACAAGAAACCATTAGGGTGAACCTTCAAAATTATTTTCAAAACAATGAAGACTGTGGGGTCACTCCAGATTTTGTGTGGGATGCCATGAAGGCAGTCATTAGAGACTCCTTTATCTCTCTAGGTTCTGCCTATAAAAAAAGAAAAGAAAGCGTGAGAAATTAGTTACTACAAAAAATTAAAGATTTAGAACTAAAGCATAAGCAATCTGGCTGTAAAAAAATACTTTATCAACTTACAACAGAAAGGAAAAAATTAGAAACATTGGAAATTGCAAAAATACAAAAAAAATTATATCTTAAACAAAAATACTGGACTAAATCTCCAAAGTCTATCAAGCTTTTGGCTTGGAAGGTCAATCAGAAAAATGCAGCTAAGTTTGTAAACTTAGTCAGAGATCCCAAAGGCAACGTTCATTCCACCACTCAGAAAATCCTTGAAGTTTTTGAACAATTCTATAAGAAACTTTACAATACAAACAACCCCAGAGTAAATGAAATTGATCAATATTTAGCAGGTATTGATGTTGCTAAAATAGCTGATTCTCACAGGGAGTTAATGGAAAAGCCAATAAGTGACCAGGAAATACAAAAGGTGATTAAAAATTTGAAAACCAATAAAACCCCGGGAAGAGACAGTCTACCTGTTGAATTTTACAAAAAATATTCAGATCTTTTAATACCCCATTTAGTGAAAACCTGCAATTTTATACTAAATGAAGGCAAATTACCCCTGTCTTGGACTAATTCGGATATTGTCATCCTTCCTAAACAGGATAAAGATCTTACAAATCCAGCCTCCTACAGATCAATTGCTCTTTTAAACCAAGATGCTAAAATCTTTACCGCAGTGCTAACGAATAGGCTGAAAAACTTCATAACCTCCTATATTCATAAAGATCAGACAGGCTTTATGCCTAATAGGCAAATGGTAGATAACATTTATAAAACCCTAAATGTCATTAATTTTGGGGGGAAAGCTGACAAGGAAGCTATTATTCTGACCCTTGACATAGAAAAGGCCTTTGACAGCCTGGAGCCGCTCTATCTGCAAACACTTCTAAGCAAAATGGGCTTTGGAGAAAAATGTTTAAATGCAATACATACAATCTATGCCAATCGTAAATCACAATTAAAAATTAATGGCCAAAGATCAAGTGACATTTTGATGAGACGTGGCACGCAACAGGGGTATCCACTTTCACTTCTGTTGTTTGTGATAGCAATTGAGCCTTTAGCTCAAGAAATCGGAAGGAACCAACTTATTAGATGCACACAAATAGGTAACTCAGAATATAAAACACATTTGTTTGCTGACGATATGGTCCTGTATTTATCCCACTGATTCACATCACTTGGTACCTTGATGACAATTCTCCATAAATTTGGCCGCATTTCTGGCTTAAAGGTCAATCAAACAAAAAGTGAAATATATCCAATTAAAGCTTCAGATAATACTATCAAATCAATTACAGCTCACTTTCCTTTTAGGTGGATTCAAACCACTTGGAAGTATCTAGGAGTGGAAATCCTCTTGAACTTGAATGAAACATCCTTTATCTCAACAATTCAAACAATGGAATGAAAAAAGTCTTACTTTATTGGGAAGGGTTAGTATAGTTAAATCATTTATACTCCCTAAATTCCTGTTCTATTTCAAAGCCTTACCGATTCATATACCATCTAAACATCTATTATATTGGCAAAAAAGTTGACAAGCTTTATTTGGAATAACAAGATGTCAAGAATCAACTGGTTAATATTAACTAAACTGCCTGAACAGTTTAGTTCAGGGTGGTTTGGCTGTGCCGGATTTACAAAAATATTATGAAATGACTCATTTAAATAATATTTAAATATTTACAAAAATATTATGAAATGACTCATTTAAATAATATGCTGCTAATGCTTGACCCAAATATTCAAAAAGATTGGAAAGACATAATACAAATATACATGTACCCAAAAAGGTGCTCAGAAATATTCTGGAACTCATCTTCTGGTAGGGGGGTAAACCTTATTAACAATCCTTTTTTAACAGCTATCTTACAGGTCTGGGATAAGATAAGGTCAAAACTAGTACACCCAAATTCTCTGGTAGCAATAGTCACTGGCCAGAACTGGGCCGTCGTCACACGGGCATTTGTTCCGTTAAATTTACAGCATATAGCGTCCTACCTGTTATCGGAACAGTAACGTTTTTTTGAGTCACCTAACGGCTGTTCGCGCTCCTGGCTGTTCACACGCAAGCGCACTGTTCCGTTCTCTCCTATGGCCTCAGACGCGGCTCCTCCCCCTTTTAAAAATTTTTTTTATATTGCGTTTTATACCGCTATAACGGATTGATATAATGCAAGCATTCCGTTAGTCCAACCCAGAAAGGCACCGATAGGTCGCCCTTTTTTCCCGCCGATGGCGTGTCCAGAACATTGGTTGACCCTTTTATTTTTCCAAATTTGAAATTACATAAATAGTCCTTTGCCCGCCGAAACCTCCCTGTCTGACGTGATCCCCATCGCTGAAGACTCTGCCATGGCTCCGAATCGAGAACTTCTTCTTCTGATGGCACAGACGGTTGTTTTCATGGTGCAGTGCACGCTCACACTGTGCCATGCACATCTGAGATCCCTGCAGCGGAGGAGAAGGGTGGCCTCCAGACTGTTCTCCTCTGCAAAACCTCCACTATCTACCATCACCAGTGGAAAGGGAAGAAGAAGACGGATCCGCGCACGTTGGCAATCCCTGGCCAGCATGCATGTGCCCAGAAGATTTTGGGCACGAGAGCGCAGTACTGATTGGTGGGAGAGAATTGTTCTGACCACCTGGGATGACGGGCAATGGCTGGAGGGCTTTCGCATGGACAGGGCAACCTTTAGGGACCTGGTTGGTGTCCTCCGCCATCGACTTCAGCGTCAGGACACAAACATGAGGGAAGCCGTGTCACCGGAGAAGCGCGTGGCGGTGACCATTTGGTTTTTAGCAACGGGATCCTGTTACCGGGTGGTAAGCGACCAGTTTGGTTTGGGGGCATCCACGGTTGCAACCACAGTTTTGGCCGTCTGCGCAGCAATGGAAGCAGAACTTCTGTCAAAGACCGTGTGCCTTGGATCGGAGTTCGGCAAGGTAGGTTCCCCCCCCCCTGTTATTTCCCACATTTCTAGTACTATGGCGATAATTTAAAAAGTTGGCAAGAGTTTCTTGTGCCGTTAACTACTTTTTTCCCGAGGTTAAATTGTCATTTCCACATGTCTCTTGTACTTTTGCAAATTTAAAAAAAGGGGTTGTCAGGTCGGGGATTGTCATTCAAGGTTCTAGATGCCCCTATACCAAACAGTCTTTTTCATTTCAGATAATGGATGGATTTGCAGCCATGGGATTCCCGCACTGCATAGGGGCAATAGACGGAACACACATTCCGATTAGTGCTCCTGGTGGAAGCCCCGAGCAGTACGGCAACAGGAAAAATTTTTCATCAATGCTGCTGCAGGGAACAGTGGACCATACTGGGAGATTCTTGGATGTTGAAATCGGTTGGAGCGGCAAGAACCACGATGCTTTTGTTTTCAAAAATTCATGCATTTGTGCGGCCATGGACAATGGCAGTTTCGTCCCAGGGAACCCAACCTTGAACATTAATGGGGTTTCTGTGCCACCGCTTATTCTCTCAGACGGAGCCTACCCCATGCGCCCCTGGCTGATGAAGCCGTATGGGAAGCTGGCTGTGTCCAGCCGAGAGCAGAATTTTGATCGCTGCCTCTCCAGATGCAGAAATCAGGTCGAGAAAAGTTTCAGTCGATTGAAGGGTCGCTGGCAGTGTCTTCTTCAAAGACTGAAGGCCAGGGAGGAGAACCTGGTATCCATCATAACTGCTTGTGTGATACTTCACAATATTTGTGAGGAGCGTGGGCAGCATTGCCTTGGGGAACTGCGAGATCCATTGCCCGTCCTTTTGCCTGACGAGGGGGTGGAGGTGCAGGGCAACAGCAAGACTTTGCTTGAAGGGGGAAAGAAGGTTAGAGATGCACTGGCAGCATTCATGGAGTTGCAGACGAGGCCCCGGTAGCGTTGCTATCTCTGTTTTTTCCTAGACAGTAAAAATGTGTATGCTCTAGCTTCAGCGCACCGTTAAATATTTTATCCTTGAAGTTTGTGTTTTTTCACTGGTTTCCGTCTTGTCGGAAAATTTCTTCACCACTCATGTTAATAAATGTTGTGATGTGTTGTTGCACATGCTTGTTGCGTTGTTGTGTATTCTCTGATGGAAGGGTGGGAAGGAGAATAGAAGCACCTTTGGTAGAGGATGTGATGGCCAAGGACGGAGAACGCTAGAAGTGGAAACTGTTCTCCTTTGGCACAAGGAAAGAAATTTCATGCACATAAGAGTCATTTCCCGCTATTCTTTGTCCAGTGACACCTCTGCTGTAAAATGCAAAAGAGGCATTCTTGTGCAGCTTAACTTGGCGGGTGTGATGTGTCTGGCAGTGTAAATATGGGTCTAGCACTGCTGACCAGGCTGGGATCTATATGCGGGAAGGGTGCTGGAGGAAGTCCCCAACCCGCCAAACTAAAGAATGTTCCCCTAGACTGTAAAAGGTGGCCACGCTTGTCTGCAAAGTTTTAATAGTATGATGGCAGAAGCAAGCCAAAATGCTATGTCGGTATATTAAAAAAAAAACACACACAGCTATGGTTTGGCATATGAGCGGTCTCCGATAACTCCGGTTATGGAACATGGTGGCACCGAGTTCCGAGAATAGGATCCCATTCCGTGTGCTGGCATAGAAGGCAATGACCATTTTCATGCACAGACAGCGTCAAGGGAAAATCCTCGGTTAGGAATAGATCTGTTTGGAGGGGAGTGTCCAATCCTCTGTGCGTCTATTAACAACTGTGCCCAACACCCAACCCCCCAGATGGGCGCCGAAAGTGGCCCGCCATCTGTCTCCCCGTTCATGATTTTTAAAACATCAAGTCGAAATCACGTGATGACAGTGTAAGAGAAAAAAAAGGAAAATCGTTCCCTGCAAGTGTCCGATGCGATTGTGTGCCTTCCGATTTAGAAAGTATCAGTAAGTGTTCTCATAAAAATATGTTTCAACTTAGTTTGCAAGATTTAGATCCCGTGACCTCCCCTTCCCGCTCAAGCGCCTACTGAGCATGCTCTGTGCAAACGTGTTTTTTGGAGTCGTCATTCTGAGCCCAACAGCACCATGCCGCCTAGACGACGCGGAGCTATCTGGGGCGATCGGGAGGTCGAGTGTCTGCTGAGCGTCGTCTCTGGATGCGGAAAGGTGGATCAATTAATGAACAGCACCCACCTTCCCACGAGGGCCATATTTTTAAGCGTCGCAAAAAAACTTGCAGACAGGGGGTACCGTAGGACCTCGACACAGTGCAGTTCCAAGTTTAAAAGGGTGAAGGGGACATTTTATGACGCGATGGAGGCCTGGCAGGGGGTCCCCAGGCGAAGTGGCAGACCCCCTCACTTTAGAACAATGTTTCGTCTCTGGGATGCGGCGGGCAGGCCTTCGTGGTTGGAGAGGCGGCATGCTGGTAAGTCCAAAAGGAAGCACTTGGATGGTGTGCAGGGTTATTCTGAAATCAAAGTCTTCCAACGTTTTTGCAGACTTCGTCCTAAAATTCATAAGGGGGGGGGGGAGTTTTCCCTAGGTTCCTGCCCATTCATCCAAGCGGTGCTGGTGGTTTAAACATGGAGACATCATCTTCCCCTTCAGTAAAAAAACTTGGGTCACCACGCAAAAGAGGGGAGGTGTTTGTAGTAATATTAACCCTTTGCAAAAATTGTCACATAACCATGCCCCCCCCCCCATTTTCCGGAAAGAGGCCAGCTTGGATAGCCCTTTTCGCTGCTCCAGTGGTGTGAAAACCTTTCCCTTTCTGCAAGAAAGGCAACAATGTCGAACGTGCCAAGTGCGGATCAACAATTGTATCCCCCATGTTAAAGACTGACTGTGCAATCCTATGGAGAGTGGCTCCAGTCTAAGGCCATTAACTTCAACGTGCTTAGACTGGTGTAACTCTGCATAGGATTGCACTGTGAGTTTACCATTCCTTCCGGGCAGACAATGTCACCATTTAGATTTGTGCCGCCTTTGCTTGCCCCTCCTCATAGTGTTAAACCCTGAGCTTTAGGTGAGCGCCCCCCCTCCTCACATCAAGAATTTCAGTAAGTCAGTAAAGAGAGATTTCGATTAACGACGCCTCACAGCATCAACTTATCAGCGCTCAACTGTTATTTCAGCCATGCAAAGGGGAAGAGAGGCCCTGGAAGCAGCGGAAGAAGTGCCACAGAGCGCAGATGAAGGGAGACAAGTTGGTGAAGGTGTGGAGCAAGCAGAGGAGGTTGACCATGGTGAGTCCGGGGAAGGTCCCCAAGTAAAATTTTATTAAAACTGGGAATCAAAATTAATCAAACGGCATGAGCAGCTATGTGGTCCCCATGTGACAACCACTTCTCATGGCAGTTCACATGTTTTCAAATCTGCAATGTGTAGAGCAGCTATTTTTTTTAATAGCATGAAAGGGTTTCAGGGTTTAACCTAAGTGTCTGGCCATGAGTAGGAAGAATATGATTTCTTGTATTTCTACAACTGCAGTCTCTGCAACGCAAATTATGCCGTCATCCCACGTGGCGAAGAGACATTTCAACTGTCAGTAAACATGTGAAACTTTGTTATTTTTCACCGTTAGAATTCATAAAAGCAATGTTTCCCGATGGGGGTGCCTCGTTCTCTTTAAGATGTAAAGATCTTTTGCATTTGCACCTTGGAAAGTTCCACAAAATTCTGTTTTTTGGCTTGAGAAGGCACCCATTACATACCGAATCATAAATATTTCCATTCCTTTGTCAGGAATGGTTGGAGAGGAAGATCATGGTGCAGAGGAAGGTGGACATGGGGCCTCAAACAGTGGACAATCCACCCGCCGCCCTTCCCCATCAGACTCCAGTTTGGAGAACATATATACAGCACTCCGCTCTATGGAAGGGCGTTTATTTTCCTCCAGTAGGTATCACCCCACTTCCTTGATCAAACCCCTCCCATTATCTCCTCTGGATTGTTTTTTTTTCTCATCCACGTTTGCTTCGTTTGTTTATCAGTAAACAGAATTCAGGACCAGCTCAATGCGTTGGAGGCTAGATTCAGGAGACGTGGCCGCCGGCTGCAGCTCATGTAGCGTCAACGACAGGAACAGCGTGCGGGCAATGCCACCCCATGAGCGCACACAGCTAAAATAAGCCTTTTACAAATTGTAAATAGTTTTTTCAAGACACAATGTTTTTTGACTCTTGTTCCTTTCTGCAGCTTTAGGAAAAATTGGCCCACCTCAAACATAGAATTGTATCACACTTTGGTTTCTGTCCTTCTAGTTATGTTTGTTGGGCAATGCCACCCTAGCACCAGGCACCAAAAAAAGCCATTTTCAAATTGTAAATAGTTATTTTATTTTCAATGTTTGCTAACTGTTTTCTGCTTCTTCTCCTATAAAAAAAATTTTCTTCAAAAAATATAGAATTGTTATTTCACACAGAGATTACTGTCTGTCTTATTAGGTTTGGGGGGGGGGGAATTGAAAAAAGTGAAAAACCGGTTTGTTAAGGAACAACAATTATAAACACTCCACCCCCTCACTTAACTGAGGTGTCAAGATAGATCACTGATCATTTATAGTGTTAATCTGTCCCTGGACCTCCCAACACATGATCTCTTAGTTGAAACTCTTCTATTTTCCTCAACATTGCTCATGGGTTGGCCACTGGGCATGATAGCCACCCCTTGACCCACTTTAGACTGCTGCCGCATGATGGCCTCTCCCAATGTCTGTAGTGTTCCCACAGCAGCACGCATGACATCAATGTTCTGGGACCAGGACTCCTGGAACATCCGGCGTTCTTGACGTGTCTCCTCCAAGAATAGAAGTTGTCTGCTGCTTTCCTCCTCACGCCACTTTCTCATCTCAAGCTGCTCCTTCTGACGCAGTGCCATCTCCTCTCGGTGTTCCTCGGACGCCTGAGACAGGAACTTGTCGGCAGCATCATTGATCGCGTGGGTGCGCCTTCTACGACCACGGATGTTTGCCAGTTGTGTTCCTGGAGAGAGTGCCTCTGCAGGAACAGGAGGAGAAGACTTGTCTTGTGCTGTGAAGAAGTGGCAATGTCAGGTGACAGTTAGAAAAATAACACAAAACATGCTAAGAATGACACATCCATTTGACACTTTTCCTCCCTGTAAGCTCCAATTGAATAACTTATAAAGGGACATTAAGTGAGCACGTGCCATTCTCAAGATAGAACACACTTCTTAAATCATAGATCCAGAGGAGTTAGCTGTGTTAGTCTGTAGTAGCAAAATCAAAAAGAGTCCAGTAGCACCTTTAAGACTAACCAATTGTATTATAGCATAAGCTTTCGAGAAGCAAGTTCTCTTCATCAGATGCCTGATCAAAACTATGCAACACCTTATCCAGGAAACTCTTAATTCACCTCATTGGACTGATGTTCAGCAAGCAACAATGGATCAAGCAAGAGATCTCTGAACTAGACTCTTCCATGAAGTGCACCCCCTCTGCACAGTTTTGATCAGGCATCTGATGAAGAGAACTTGATTCTCGAAAGCTTATACTATAATAAAATTGGTTAGTCTTAAAGGTGCCACTGGACTCTTTTTGATTTGACTTCTTAAATCAGAGGTTGATGGTTACATCCATGTTAGTGCACCTCCATGTCCATGATATTTCATGTTGAGGTGAAGCCCCTTAAGGAATTTTCTTTTAAGCGATACAGAACTTTGAGTGACACTGCTCAAGGATCCGTCACCACATTTTTAACAGTACACGATGAATTAAAAATCACAGACAGATAGTGCAATTAACAGATAGATCTAATAAAACTTACCAGTTGATTCTGGTTGCTGACAGGGTGGGTTGTTCTCCTTTCCACAGCACGGATCACCAATTAAGCTGTTGTGCTCCTCAACGTCTGCAGACAGAAATTAAATGACATGTTAATTGTGTGTTTCTTGGAACCAACCAAATAAAAATGTTGTCCCTATAAGGGAGCATGTCCCACATGATGAGGTGAAATTAGGCTTGAACATGGATCCATTAGTCCATGATTCATCAGCATTATACTGCGTAAGCCATCCTGATGGCTGATCACAGGACCATAACCTGTAATGATTGCTGCCCCAATATACCATGCTGGCCATTCTACATTTCCGGGGATTCATTTTTCCCATGAAAGATTATCAAATGTCTGAAGAGAATCATGTTGATGCCAGTGATCTTCGAGACACTCTGCTAATGCGGCAGTGTTTGTCTAAGCATCACAAATGGTTAACAGAATCACTTTAATTGTGCAGTACAAAGGACCATTTTGAAGAATAAGTTCTATTCCAATTAACAAACCTTCTTCCAGAAGACCGTCCGGTGTGGAATCCATATCAGCCTCACAGTAACTGATTTCATCAATTGCGTCAACAATATCTGCAGAAGTAAGAGACAGTTGTGAGCAAAGAACTCCACCTCAGCAATGAGGCTTTATATTAAGTTGTGAAAAAATCACCATGTCATCCTGTTGTTTTGGCCGTAGAAGTGCCTCTTTTCAAACGTGAAACAAGACAATACTCATGTTCAACTGTGTGACTTCAGGGTGACACCGTTGAGTGGCCATTTTTGAGAAAAAAACACAGTTTAGTTGCGGAAATGATAACTCGCCACACTGACGTGGCAATCCTAAGGATAGGTGTTCCCTTCCCCCAATCAAGTAAACCATAGCACACGTGCACGAACCACTATGTCCCAACCGTGGACAGGCTGTATTTTGATCTTACCGGAGTGGCAAGGTGAGGAAATCCTTAGGTCGCCTGCATTCACAGCAACCAGGTCATGCGAAAACAACTCCTCCGATCCCACCTGAAGCTCCACTGGTTCATTGCGCACTTGACCCACCACCTGAAGCACCATACTTCGTGCCAGGCGCTTTGGGTGCACGCTTGCATCGCCTCTAAGTATACTCTCGAGCTCCCTGTAGTAGGGGCAGGTGATAGGCGCATTGCCCGACCTGCCATTGTGTGCTACCACCTTTTTATACTCCAACCGCATAGTCTTGGTCTTAGATCTGCACTCAAGAGCCGATCTTCTGTGGCCCCTGGTAGCCATCTGCTCTGCAATTTTGACAAAATAATCAAGGTTTCTGTGAGTGTTTCTAAGTGCCTCTTGGATCTTCTCCTCTCCCCAGAAGTGAAGAAGGTCCATGATTTCTCTATGTCTCCATGCAAGCCCCCTCTTAAGGCCGATCTCACCCATGTACGCCATCCTGTAAAGCAACAGAAATACCATAATGCAATTCTATTAACATGGTTTCATTTCGAGAAGAGTGGGAAGTTGATTGTCTCCAGAGTTCTTGGTGTGTGGGACGCAGTCGTCTGCGGCGATCCATGGTTTGGTTTTCTGAGGCGGATGTCTCTGTCATGGCTGTACACAACTATTCAGAAACATGTTGTGCACATGTTGTATATGCCTAATTATAGGTGTTATGTAAATTTCCAGGAGCATCGCTACCTTGCTTTAAAGGGGGAGGGGTCACTCTTCCCACCTCTTCTCGAGACCACACCGTAATACTTTCCACAAGGGCACCTGTTATTTGGTTCATTGTTGCTGTGCAACATTGGTTCGCATTGTTCCTCAGTTGGGGCTTTTTAAAGAGGACCAAAAAAAGATCATTTTCTGTAAAGATTTCATCGTAGTGCTTTATCAACAGGGTTACAGCATGTTAGGTCCTGATATGGATGTCCCTTGATTGCACTATTCAAACAGTTTTTGGAAAAAAAGCAGGTAGGTTTGGGTTGTTATGTGTTTGGGGTTATTCTATCCAAGGTAAAGGTTGCCCAGAGAGGCAGTGGAATACCAACCTGGAACATCCCTTCACTTGAAAACTATATGTGATTCATGACTCCTCTCATGAAAAAATATTTTTATTTCCTTTTTTAAAAAAGGGTAAAGGGATAGTGAGTTCCTCTCCATGTCTGTTGGGAACACAACCATCATGAATCACAAACCCCAGTTCTTCCTCCACAATGAAAGAATCTGCTTATCTCTGTGCAGTGAGAAATGTTACGTGAAGCCTTTTTTTTTCCAAAAAGAAACACAACACAAGTCTTCTAGCCCGTGGGAAATTAGTTTCATTGGGAAAAAAGGTCTGTTTACTTGTTTCAATTTTGCACAATTGGTTAAAGGATATTGAGGCAGGGTGGAGTTCGAGGCCAAAAAATAATGGCTACTAGAGAGCAGATCTGCCATCCCCTTGCAAATTCCCAAAAGAAGGGAATTCAATCCCTCGAATACTCACCTTTCACTCTTGTCTCTGCTTCCAAATCTACTGGTTTTAAATGAACAATATGATAACCGTGTGCACACGAACAGTTTTTTCCTGTTGGATGCTGCTGCGGTCTTCCACTCCAAAGCTCCTATCGGCAATGCAAGAGTGAAAGTGGGAATCTGCTCCAACGTTTGCAGAGTTTCAAACTTTCCCACGCAAAAAAACAACAACGTTTTATCATATCGTTAGGTGAAAAACACTCCCAAAATTGCAGGAAAGGGCCAACTTTCGCGAGGTGTGGTTTTAGAAAATGAGGAACAGTACTGCGATTGCAATTCGGTCGCTTTTTCTTGTTTTCTGCAGAGAATTTTTAGTGTTTTATGTCGTTATGGCGACATAAGGACATAAAAAAAAAAGGGGCGTCGCGGGAGAAATGGATTCTGGGATTGAGGAAATGAAGGGGTGGGTCTATGGCGTGGCGATGCGAAAGACATCGATGTCAGGCGTTCACACTGAGCCGCAAAATAACACAAACTTTGGGAAAAAACCTGGAATGAGGAAATCGCTTCAAGGTGGGTTTTTGCCGGGAAATTGCGCCATTTTTGCGACTTTTTAGCGCTAAATAAAAGCCCGTGTGATGACGGCCCTGGTTTCAACCTGCAGAAAATAAAGAGGCTTTTAAGACCTGGAGAAAAGGGGGTTTACATCAGATTATTGATATAGTTCATAATAAACAATTGATGGGAAAAGTCAATCTGGAAGACAAAATAAAAGATAAGTTACCCTGGTTGGAATACTTGCAAATAAAGCACTTACTTGGAAGTAAAGATTACCAAAAGGCTTTGAATGAACCCCTAACTGATTTTGAATCATTGATTAAAAGGGCATCAGCAATATAAAGGGTCTTATTTCTATTTTATATAAAATACTGTTAACAAATTCCAAATATAAGATATTACCGTATCAAAAGGCCTGGAATAAAGATTGCAGTATAGATGTTACAGAGGAAAAATGGCAAAAATTATGGGGTAACTTCATATTCAACACTAACATAGTGAACATTAAGATGCAATCTATAAAACTTATTTGGTGGTATTTAACTCGATCCAAGCTGCAGCATTACGTTAAGTGCCATTGCTTAGGTATATTTTTGATTTAGCTACATACCTTAATAACAATTGGTTGAAACTTACTACCCCAAAATGATTGGTGTCCATCTGGTGCCACCTGCTGCATCCTGTAATTCTGTTTTGTAAAGCTATCAACTTCATCATAACATGTCGCCTCCAGTTGCTGAACAAACTATAACCAAACTGGACAAATGTAAACAGCATAACAAGTGAATAAAGCCAAACAAGCCCCCCCAACTGTTTCTTTAATCCAACCCAACATTCCCCCCCCTCACCATTTAACCCAAGAAGTATAATGATAGAAAAGAGAAGAGGAAAACAGAAACTAGAGAGTGAAGAAGAACTGCAACTGCACAACTGTTTCCACCTATATGTCAGTAACGTAGGGTTGGCAAAACCCTGTGTCTGAGGAAGCACAGTTGTATGGGACCACAAAAGACCAGAAACTCTTTAGCCCTCGCCCCTCCCCTATTAAATCACTGAATATGTATCGCTTCAGCTTAATATGGTAAGAGTTCTTTAACATCTGTTAGTTCAAACATTTTGCTTCACAGGGATTTTACTCCATTTCCCAAGAGTCATTTGCTTCATGTTTCTTTCCTTGAGCAGAGATACTTGTGCTTTGTCTTGTAAATCTAGGTTCAGTTCACATAAAAGTTGCTGACCGCAGCAAATATCAGCTGCTTGAAACACTTTTCCTTGAAGCCGAACGATTAGCTTATTTGATGAGGTCCACTGGTACCATATATTAGCTTCTTGCAACTGCTTAGCAATGGGTTTGAATTCCTTTCTCGCTTCAAGGGTCTCTCTGGATAAATCCTGGAAGATCAAAATCTGTTTATCTTGAAAAGAGAAGTGGCCTCTTTTCCTGGCCTCTTGCAATATTTATACTTTAGACCTATAGCTTAGGGATTTGACGATTATATCCCTTCCTGTGATTATTTGAAGATTATTGGGCATTCCAACCCTGTACGCCTTTTCTATGGAGGGAAAAACACCATCTTCAAGTTTAATCTTGTCAGCTAGCCATCGTGCAATAAATGTTGGTAGGTCAGTCGTTCCTTCCTCAGATTCAGAAAAGCTGCGGATCTTTAAATTATTTCCCCTCAGTCTGTCCTCCATCTCCAGCAATTTTGCTCTGGTTCAACCTCCCTCTGTTTGCAATACTTGAACTGTGTTCTGCTGGGAAATTCCCATCTCCAGAGTTTTATCTGCGATTTGAGCTCCTTGATGTACTGTTTCTTTAAGTTCAGCCATTTGGCTTTTCAAGATAACTTCAATTCTAGAGGTAATCCTGCCCTCCAGGCAGTTCATTTTGAGTTCAATTTCTTTATCTAGTGCCCGTAGCAATTTGTTGTGAATGACGCTATTCACAGCTGCCATTTTAAATGCAAGGCTTGTTCCTGCGCTTTGGGCAGCGCAAGCTTCTTTATTTAAAGCTGGGGGGGTCTGCTGTGCAATTTTTGGCCACTGCTGTCTTTCCTTTCCCCCTACCAGCTTTTCCATCATTTATTTACCAGGTGAAGTGTTCTGAAGCATTGATTTCAGCCCGGGGAGGGTTTGAGGCTGCCGGAGCTCCAATTTAGGCGTCCGCCATTATCATGCATGAAGCCACATCCCCAGGACTAGGGAAGCTTGACTTCCTGGCAGTTTGGCTCACTTCCCATTTGCCAGTGATGATCAGGCAGCCAACCTATTTGTGTCTAGCTGCAGGAACATGCTACTTGCAGCCAACAGAAACTAACTTTCCAGTTGATGAGGGATCAAGTGAGAGTTGACTTCTGATCTCCTGCTTGAGATTTGCTCTGTATTCAGCAAAGATTTTTGGGGTGGGGGGTGGGGAATCAGGAGCCAATCCCTTGAAGGTTGGATTCTTCTTATCTCCCATTTGCTGTTTCCCAGATTTGCTGAGATGCAGCAAATTAAGTGGTGGTGGCAGAGGGGTGGTGTAATCCAGCTGATTTCACTTCTTTACTTCCCATGCAAAGCTGTTAGCTCAGGTTGCAGAGGAAGGGAGAGAAATGAGCTCTTTCCTCCTTTTGCAATAGGAAACACAGAAGCATTGCTTCAGTCCCTGCCATTTTTGCTTGAAGGGTGGTGGTGGACCGGAACTGACTCTCAGCTGATTTTTCAGTCAGCTGGGAGTCAAATTCTGATAAACAGGCAGCTGTTTGAGTGTGTGTGTGTCAATGCAATCGAAACATATACCTGTTTTGTCACAGTCTGATTGGAAGTGCTGAAGAGGGTGAGTTCGACCACCTAGTAAGTTTGCTGAGAAATTTGTGGCATCCCTACTTAGGAGGACCAATCTATGGTTTTTGGGAAAGGCATATTGTGCTTCCTTCTTGGGAGTGTTCCACTTCAAAATCTCAGTGTAGGGCTTGTGTGACTGAATATTTTCCCATGTATAAAAACAACTCTTACCTACTGAAAGATAGCATGTGATGAAGAAGGCATCTAACTCAGCCATCAGCCTGATATGCTAACTTTCTTTGTGTAGGCTTTATAGGATTTCAGAAAGTCAGTATTAAACCTAGGTGACTAACAGTGGAATCCAAGAGATACACTCTTCAAAATCCAAAAGAGTCAATGGATTAAGAAGGGCATAGATCTGCTTAGGAAGGCACTACAAGACTAAGGTTGAGATCGCTTCTGCGAACTCAGCGCTCAGCTGTTTGGTGATAGGGTGGATGGTAAAACAATAGAAACATCAGTGCTTCCCTGGCTTCCAGCATCAGCAACTGACAAGACCCAATGCCTTAATCACCCTCAGAAAAGGAACAGTCACTGCAAATCTGACCAAACCAGAAATGCTACAATGCAGAGCTCTACTATCATAGTATATAAACTTTAAAGTTATGTGCACAAGGGAGTGTGAATTACTGAGTCATTATAATACTATTACAAGAGTTTCTTGTTACTATGTAATCCTGTTGTTCAGACATTTTTATAATGCTCTGAAGATACCAGGAAGTTACAATGCAATCCTAAGAACACTTTTCTGGGAGTAAGCCTTTTGAATAGACCTGAGAAGGATTCTGGGTAGATCTGCTTATGATTGCTCTTTTAGTTACCTTAATGGCTTCCAACTAATCATAGCCACGTCAGTCTGGATTTCTTCTGCTGGTATCACATTCACAACTCTAAAATAATTTTCTGAATATCTACACCAGACCTTGCAGCAAGCTGAATAATAAGTCTTCATAGTGCACAGTTGGTTTTTACTGTGTAGGTATATTATTCTGCGGAAAGAACAAAAAGAGTAGAAAATAATAAGAATTTCAGTTCTACCCTCATTTTCCAGAAAATTGTCTAAATGCTAAGCACAATACTTCTTCCTGCTCTTACCAGGAAAGCAACTGTTAGCTCCGCTTCTAATTTCCCCCCTAAATCACATTTGATGGATTTAGGGCATTAAACCAATTTTAGATACTGGGTCAGTTCAGCCACTTCATTCAGGGGGACCCTTTCCAGCAACATCATTAAGTTTTGGATCAGGCTCTAAAGTAAGGGATGATAACATCAAACGTTATCACTCAAGTTCTTCTTTGCATTTATCATGTAATTAAGAGACTGTCCTGTTTTCCACTTGTACATATTCTAAACATTTTCAGGATTTTCACAACTGGTGAGTCATTGAAAGGGAAGAAGCAGAGATCTCCAAATGGATTCTCAAGTGTGTATAGCTTTTTCCCCATGCTCTCCTAATTTTCTGTTCTTTCCAGTGTAGAAAAAAGTGTGGTATTTAGCTGTGTTTATCTAGGTGGTAATGAGTGTTCCATTGCAAACTATAGACTGTTACAAAATAATTATAAAGGCCATCTGTAAATTAGATTCATGGCACTATCTCAAGGGAAGAATGAAGCTGTAGGCACACTGTCAGCTAAATGCAAATAATCAAATGTTAACTAACAAACATCAGCAAAATGCGAGGAGTCACAATGCAAATTTGGTCAGGGTTGACAGTTCTGTCCATGATGCCTAATTCTCTCAAAAGAGAATTAGGCATCACGGGAACTCAGAAGATGCAGTGGTAAGAGGCTGTTCATTCATTAAAAATGGAACTAACCATCAAGGTGCACAAAAGTGGCTCACTTAAAATCTTAAAGACCTCCGCCCTGTTCTGGTGGTAGCTTTCCGTCTGTTTTTCTGCACGATGCTCATCCAAAACCCTGTTGATCTGGCTAGGTAATGTCAACTGTGAAGTGCATTTGCAAATGGAACCACCAATTACTACATACACACATGTGCTAGGTGGAGCATGCATATTACTCCCATTCTGCAGTGACTCCATTGGCTGCCCATCAGGCTTAATTCAAGGTTGACTTCAGTGGATTTTGAACCGTGTAACTCTGCTTAGGTTGACATTGTGGGTCACATAAGGGGCCTAACCCAGTGGCACATGAGCTCCATCCTATGGCATACAACTTATTGGGCTGTCATCTGCCACAGTCCAATAACTGATGCTTGATCGGTAATATGTTTCTCCTATTGTTGATGCGGGGAGGCATTTATGGTGATTTAGAGTACCAGTCAGCATATGATGATCTCAGCTTTTTTAAAGTCCAAAGTATAATGTGTTTTTAGAGGTTGGAAATTAGTGAGGCATTTGGTAACACTTATGATGGCTGATTCTGCATGGCTTACCTGAAGCCGGGACATTGCGGAACATGCTGGAAAAAATGCGGAAGATCGCGTTTTCTCACATGAGTTTTGCGCGATGTCGCAATGTTGCGATGTCGTGCAAAACTTGCATGAGAAAACATCATCTTCCGTGTTTTTCCCGGCATGTTCCGCAACGTCCCGGCTTCAGGTAAGCTGTGCGGAATCAGCCGATGTGTAGGAGGAGCATATGTTTAGACACTGGCTGATTCCGCACACGCTGGATAATGCGCTTTCAATGCACTTTATCAATCGTTTGAGGTGGATTTTTTGTTCCGCACATGAAAAAATCCGTTCCAAATGATCTATAAAGAGGATTGGAAGTGCATTATCCAACGTGTGCAGAATCAGCCACTTTATGATAGAGACTCTGGTTCAAATTTGTGTTTTGTAACATTATCGTTGTACACTAGCAAACCCCTAACATTAATTCAATTGTGGCACCAAGTAGAAGTTTGGAGGTGGCAAATCTCTGCCAAATAGATCAGAGAGTGCTGGTCTTTGAGGATTTCCATGACAAAACCTTCAGAGATGACAGAAGACAGGATCTTTCAGAGGATAGATAGCACCTAAACATAGCCAAAGCTCAGAATTAATTTAAGCAGCCATCCTTCCTTTATCTAAAAACCATCAGCTTATAGCTGCCTCATCAGATTGGTGCGGTCAGAGTGACAGCGGATGTGATGTGGAGCGAGGGAGGGGGGATCAGGATCTTTATCTTCCGTTGTTGCTGGGTTCCTATATTCTCAGGCAGATAGATGTTTGCAGCCAGGATAAGGCAGTGCCAGCAAAAGTCAAGTTGTTACAATTTTGGACAACAGCATTTTGTGATTACTGATGCTGAAAGCTTTCTGTCAGTGAGGAAAAAATTGCTCCACGCTTCTGTCATCTGCTGCACCAGGAAAGCACTAGCACTCCAAAGCATGAGAGTACGTCAGCGTTTAAAAAGATACTGTCTGCAGCAGTGAGATGCTTGTGTGTTGACGGATCACCCAGCTTTCATATAAGTCTCTTTTTTGTCATCTCAGAACAATAAAGTGGTTTTCACTGTGTACAAAGCACAGAGGACTCTGGCATGCTCTTGACAAATCTCTATGTGCCAACCATGATCACCACTCGAGTAAAAGCCCTTGCGAGGTAAATGTGGAATAGAAACTCCCTGTGAATGTTTCCCCCCCCCCGCCTGTTGCATTTTAAAATATGAAGTGTAATCTTGAGTGGTGGTTCCTCTAAAGGTACAGTAATGATCAATGGGAGGTATTGATTTGAATTCAGGAGTCAGTGGGGTGGGGCGAAAGGGTGTGTGGAGTGAGAACTACAGCTATCAAGTGTCAGCTTCTTGAATAACTAGAAGTTTTTTATTTTTGAGAGAGGGAGAATGTGCGTGCATAGATGGAAAGAAAGCTCCATTTATCTAATTGCGACCTTTTCCAGTGATTTCTGGATCTATCAGGATTTAACTAGCTTCCCAGCTAGTTTAAGTCAGCGTCTTTGATTTAAATTATCTATCGTGGGACAGTTTAGTCCCAGTATAGTTAATGCTATTCTATTGCTATTATTGTTGTTGTTATTATTGTCTAATGAGTGGCAAAGCGTGAGTGGTTTGTGCCAATTCTGAACGCAGCAAAACTGGATCATCTATAAGAAAGGTATTGTATGTACTGAGGGGACTTTCCAGGTATCCAGGAAAAAATAACTGTAAATTGTCCAAAAGAAAAAGACCTCCCTCCATAGCAGGATAAGGGCTGATCATGTTCTTGGAGGCACAAAATGGGGAACAGTTGAGCATAAGCTAAAGAAAAAAACAACAGAGGGAGATGGGGTCATTGGCCCACTAAAACTATTAAGAGCTTACATTATCCTTGGGAGGAAGACTTGAGTGTGTAGGAGAAATTTACTAGTTGTTTCCTCCTATGGTTATTTCATGCCCATGCAGCTTATGCTATCTAATGGCAAACTTAATGCCTGAGTGCCTATCATGACAGCAGTGAAAAGGGCCCAACTGCAGATAAGGTTGAGATTTTGACATACTTTAAGGGCTCTAGGTGTGCAGAGAGATATTCAACTGTAAATTAAAATAAGAAACCTTACCCCACGAAGCAATGAACAGAGGGCAATTGAGTATGCTCATTGCCCTTGAAATGCTGAGCATAGAGGAGGGTGAGGGAGATGTAAAAACAGATATTCTCATGACTCTAAGAACCTTAACAGGGTTCTAGAGAGAGTTTTGTATGTGGTGGGACACTCCCAGTTCCCTTCCACGGCGATTTCTTGTGAGTCTCTGGCTTGTTGAAAATTCTGGTCAAATTCCAGCACACAATTTAATGTGTTTCATCCTATTTGAAATCAATAGGATGTTAACCTTGCATGGACTGGTGATCTGTTACTTGCAAAGTAAGCACATAAATACCCTGAACCAGGAGTTGCAAGAAAGTACACAGAAGTTAATTGTGCGTTCAATCCAGAATTGCCTATCCTCTTCTCTTCCTGTTGGTGGAAGAGGTAAAAAGGGTCTTGAAGGACATAAGCAATGCTGGAATCTCCATGTAGTCTACCATTCTGTTTCATATACAGAAGCTCCTAGATTGGCTTCCATGCATGTTGGCAAAGTTTCTGCCTGTTGTCTCCTCACCGCTCCATATTCTGCGTTAGTCAGAGTTCTGTGAACATGGAGGCTCCATTTAACCATTATGGCCATTTTATTTTATGTCATTTATAGTTCACCTTTCTCAATGAGACTCAAGGTGGATTACACAGTGTGAGATTAGCACAGTCAGTGTCAAGTACATAGCAATTGATGAGTCTAGACTCTATTAATTTGTCTAGTCCCCATTTTGAGCCAGCTAAATTATGCTAAACTACAGAAGTGTAACATGGGGCTTAGGCAAAGCATAGTTTGGGGCCCTCCTTTGGTACTCCTTGAATGCTGTCCATAGATAGCATAGCATATTTATTTATATATAATAAATATTTTTATTGTATTGTATTTAATGATGATAAATTCTTTAGTAACCATTAATGCCACTTTTCTGAAAAGTATCTCCAATGCTGATTGCCTAAAAGCAGTCTAAATACTCACGTTACTTTTCTACTACCAACATGTTGAATCTTCCTTCCATTCTGTGACAATAAAGAAGATTCTGGTTAATTCTTTCCTATATGTGCTATATCTTGTTTTATATGTGGTAAGTCTTATTCTATAGTGATCAACCTATGATCAAATATTGCCAGAAAATAGTCCTTGCTGTATCTGCACAACTTCCTTGATTAAAGAATGAGTTCTTCCCCATTAGATGAAAAGCAAAAGGAACTGTTCCTTTCATCTTTGTTGCCATGGTAGTTGCCTCAGACCTTTTCCAATCCAGTATTTTTAATCTTCACCATTGCCACTATAATTCAGTTTGATCTGACCTGCTCTGAGCAGATGTTAGTAATATAGTCATCTTTGGAAAGGGAAAAAAAGAGAGAATGAGGATTAAAAGTATCACACACTTCAAAGAAGCAGGCTTTTGGTAGGAGCTTAAAACTAGATACCCCAAATTAAGAGAAAATTTTCAGTCTTAGATTGTAATCCCCAATTCCTAAATCAGATAAAATCTTATGAAGGTAAATCCAACCATATGTTCAAGACCATGCATCGTCCATCTTCCTTTTTCCTACCTGTCTGGAAGGGCACACAAAGATGCAGCTGGAGGCTTACAAAGGTCTACTTGTTTTTGCAGGAGCCTTTTAACGATTAAGGCCTTCTACAAAATTTGAGAGCCCCACATTTTGAAAGTGAAGTGAATGTTTACCAATGATATGATGACATCTTTCCATACAGCTGCTCATCAGGTGCCTGCTTAGTCTTGTGAGTTTCATGCACTAAGTTAAGACCTTTCTATTCACCTAGACTTTTGGTTGACCTTGGATGTGAATGTGTGGGTTGGCTCTTTCTCCTTCCTTCTGAGTGCTGGTTTTAGTAATGGATTTATTTGGATTGCTATTGCAATTTTTTATTGTAAGCTATTACATTTTTTTATTTGTTGATTTTCTTTTCTGGAATCAACATTAACACCTTTGGTTGACAGATGTGTATACTTATTAAGTAAGTATAACAGAAGTTTTGTTAAGCAGCATCCATGGGGAATTGGGATTGCTGTTTAGACAAATATGCAAGCTTGTTCCCAGTGTGCAGCAACCGACTTGGGGAGCAACTGCCTATTGTTATCCAATGAGGAGGATCTCTTTGTGAGATGGGGAGAATTAGCATGCAAGGAGAGGCAGTGAGAGAAGGTAACTTCGGGATCTCCACCAACGTATATGAGGATTGTCCCAGCTAGAGAACTCTTTCAATGACCAGACAGAGGTTTCAAACAAAAAGGGGGTTTTATTGAAAAATAACAAAGATTAACAGCACTCAAGAACATATACAATGTGCACTCAGAGCTAACTAGAAAGCAGTGGTGAAAGCTAGATAGAGTTTAGAGGATTGGGTGATGTTTACCATCCAGAAGAGGGTATCTGGGAGAGAGAACATTGAGAGGCCAGCGCATTAATGCTGAGAGCTTGAATGGAGGTTCAAGGGTGGATGCTGGATCCAGAAGCATGCACACAGCTATGGCGGAGGAGTAGTCCAATTATACTGTGGAATGTAACTGGGGGCAAGATTGCATCTTCTGCCCCAGAACAATGACTTAATGGTTGTTCCCAGGGTAGGACAGAGGATTGGGAAGCTGTCTCCAGGGCGAGATGAAGAACTGGCAAACTGTCTCCGGGGCAAGACAATGAACTGGGAAGGTTTGATGAAATCTTCCTGGGTGATGCTAAAGTTATCAGCAATGATTGATGACACTCAAAAGCTGAGTGGGTGAGGCTATCAGTCTCCTGAATTGCCTAAGAATAGGAAAGTGGTTGAGGGGAGATCGATCGGGTGTGTTGTGGTGATTAATTCAGGAACTCTGGGAAGGCCCTATTGTATCAGGATCCTTAGCACAACTCTGGGGCATGGGGGCTGATAGCTGGCCTTGCCTGTCATCTCACAGGCTAACAATGTTCTGTCTTCTGGCTGGGATCTGGTTTCCATGTTTCTGCCAGCTTGGGCAGTATTTTGTGTCTGAAATGCATTTAGAGAAGGGGTTTATGGCATAACCATTTTCATAAGCCTTCTTAATATTGTGAGAGTAAGTCTGACTGCTAACACTATGACTCAGCCAACATGCCCGTTAACCAAGCTGTCCAGTTAACCAGGGCCATTTCCCCACTGTCTAAAAATAGTGTGATACTGATGGATTGCTGCCGGCTTCCTCGTGTGATTTCTGATGTCGCCCATTTACAGAATGCGATTTTGATGTAATCCGTTACAAAATGTCAGAAATTGCGTGAGGAAGCCAGCAGCGTTTCATAAGTATTGTGCTATTTTTAGACCATGGGGAAATGACCCAGGTACTAGTTAACAAAACTTTTACTGTAAATAAAACACAGAATCCCATACAAGGTTATGTTCCTTCTTTTCCTATTGGGTTGAAACCAGTTAATGCTTCCCACCAAGTGAGCAGCCTACTTCCAAAAGAAGGACTAATTCCATTGTAGGAAGACTTCTCACTTGACCAAGGGGAGCCATTGGCTTCAGTCCATGACCTTTACTATCTAATTTTTGGAATAATGCAGCTCTCATTTCCTCCTACAATAACATTACACAATGGGGGATCAACGTTCACTAGAAGAACCCTCATTTTGCATGCAGAAAATCCTGGATCCAGTAATCAATGTCTCCAGTTAAAATGGATATCAGATCACAAGATGGCTGGCTGAGGTCTTGCAGTAGAGCTGCTGTCAGTAAGCCTAGGCGACAGTAAGTTAGGTAGACCAATGGTCTGATTCAGTGTAAGTAAGCTTCATGTATGAATATGTGATGTAATAACATTTATTGAATGCAAGCTGGTCAGAACTACTTATTGTTCTCTTTTTCTTCTATACTCCACTAAGGTGCAGTTTATGAAGTAAAGTGTTGGAGTCTGGAGGCCACATTTTAAAAACTGATGTCTGACTTTTAAAAAGAGGTTTAACTTTCCCATGTTTTTGGACAGGACTTCCTCTTTTGGCTGATATCCAGTGCACAGTTAAGCAGAGCCTGTTTGCTTTCAGTTGAAGTCAATGGTTTTGAGCGCACAAATGTGGATAAGGCCTTTGACAGAAATGTTAATAGATTCTTGACTAACAAATGAATGCTTTGGCCAAAGATCCCATTTCCAAAATTCAGGAATAGAGCTCATATGATGAATAAAAAGATCATTCTGTTGTCCTGTGTCCATATGTGTATCTGACAGCAAACTGATTTCTTACTTTTCTTTCATTTTATTTCTAAGCCTTTATTTTTCCACAGAATCAAAGTCAATAACAAGGTTTTTTTTTTTTAAAAAAAATGAAATGTACAGCTGAAGTTGTCCCACACATTGCCTTGACGACTGAAGGACTAATTTAAAAGAATATCCTACGAGGTTCTAAAAGCATTCCAGTTTGGAATTTGTGACATTATTTTATTCATATTTGACTATAATTTTTAAAGCCACTGATTTTAACATTTGTTATATTACTTTTAAAAAAGTCCCTCCATCATTTCCAGTATACCTGATTATCCCTGACAATATTTTCCTTTTGTTGTTACAACAAACTATGACCTGGACCAACAACTAGAATGAATGAGCAGAATAAAGCAGCGTTTGAATCAACTTGAGTAGGGTGTTTTTCTTTAAAAAAAAATGTATAACTTTTTAATAAATATTTAGTCTACAGCATGTATAAAATAAGAGAGAAGGTTGTTTGCAGCCTTAAGTATAAGAAATTTTCTAAGTTAATTAAAACACTAACAATATGTGATTGCAGATGCTGTAGCACTGAAAAGAAATGCTATTTGTTTGTACTTATTTGGAACGAGGCTACAATCCTTTCATTTAGTAACATCATATCTTTACAGTCTCAACTTAAGTGAACTTGAATGACCCACCAGAGTGCAGCTCCTGCAGGCTGCTAGGCATTATAGAGTTTCTTTGGAGGGTCGCTCATTTCTTCTAGGTCATCTACATACATTCAAGGGTTATCATTTTCTTTAAAATAGTCATAAGTATCAGCAGCACAATCAGCTCCCCTGGTGCTTTCTTTCATTATATAGCTTTTATTTCGTTCTGAAATCTCCAGTAGCTTACAATATTGCCATTGCTGGAGGAATAATGATTCTTTCTCCTCTCTGTGCAACTGTAAATGTATAGCTTCAGCCAGAGTTTCATGTGCATACTTTCAGTGTGAACATACAGCTCTAAGTATGTAGGCTGTTCCCTCTGATCTGGGTTACACATTCCTTTGAGTGTCTTTCATTTGCCAATGCTGAAGTTAAAAAGCAAGTAAACAAGATGGGGAGCTATCCAGGGGAGAAAACTGTCTTAGGTCTGGGCTAGGTCCAAGATACTGATTGCTGAAACAGCACTGTGATCTGTCCAGTAGCCTGGAATGAAGAGTTAGGCCAGGGATCCCCAACCTTTTTGAGCCTATGGGCTCTTTATCTATCTTTAATTTGTAGCTAGGTTGATGAATTTTGTTCTTAACTGCTGCGTCATAGTAGGCGTTTTGGTGACATCAGTGGGGAAATTGGTGGGCTCAATCTATTTCTGCATTGAAACCATATTTTAAGCAGACCGTCCCTTACAATATGAGTCCCATCTTGTTTAAAAATTGGTTTCTATGATTTCTTTATCCATAAATAATTATGGATACCTTCCTTAGCATTTGCTGTTTCCAATATGATATGTCTGTTGCTTGGGTTCATAATCCAACCTGTTATCCAAACCAACACACTGATTGATGATACAATTTAATATTCGGTACAGCCAGTCCTCCCCTATTTTTATCATCTTGTAATACTTTAAATCTTATCCTTGGTTTCTTCCCTTTCCATATAAAGTCATTTATAGCTTTCTTCCATCTATTGATAATGTAAATTGTTCAATGTAAATTGGAATCATTTGAAAAAGGAAATTTAATTTAGGTAAAATATTCATTTTGATAGCTGCAATTCTTCCTAACCATGAAATGTTTAAATTTTGCCATCTCTGCAAATCTTCTGTAATTCTTGTCCAAACTTTTTGATAATTATCTTTGTAGAGATTCTCGTTTTGTGATGATACATTTATCCCTAAATATCTTACTGGCTTTGTAGTTATGGTACAGTTGGTTATACTTCCGATCTTTTCAGATTCCTCTTTTGTTGTTGAGAGTAACATTATCTTTGTTTTTGTCTTATTCAGTTTATATCCAGAATGCTGCCCAAATCTTGATATTTGTTCCATTACATAAATCAGGGAGGTATGTGGATTTGTCACTGATATAACTACATCATCTGCATAGCTTTTCATCCTTTATTCCAGCAATTCTGCTATCTTGTCTGATGCTCACTGCCAAAACTTCAAGAGCAATGATAAACAATAGTGCTGAAATTGGACATCCTTGCCGTGTTCCTTTTGTTATTTCAATCTTCTTCGTAAACGAACCGATAACTAAAATTGCAGCTTGCTGTTTGGTGTAAATACTTTGAATCCAATTCAAAAACTCAGTCCTGCAATTCATTCTATGCAACGTTTTCATGAGAAACTTCCAAGAGACGTTGTCAAAGGCGTTCTCAGCATCAACAAACATAAATGCAGTTTTTTCACCTTTTCATCTTGAATGTTCAATTGCACTAAGTAGGTATCTGATATTATCTTTCATATACCTCTTTGGGACAAAGCCTGTTTGGTCTTCATGTATCACCTCTGAAATGCATCTTTTCAATCTCTGAGCCATTATTATTGTAAATTTCTTATAATCCACGTTCAGCAAAGTTATAGGCCTGTATGATTGCGGTGTTGATGGATCATTCCCCTCTTTATATTTCAAAGTTATATTAGCTTCTTGCCACGTTGAAGGTAAGATCTTCTTAGTTTGTATCTCGTTCATGGCCTTTTGCAATGGTGTAGCCAATATATCCTCAAAAGATTTGTAATAAGCAGCCGTGAATCTGTCTGGACCTGGAGCTTTTGCAGTCTTCAAAGTTTTGATTGCAGAATTTATCGCTTGTATCATTATTGCTTGATTTAAGATAATTCTATGCTCATTAGTAAATTCTTTGATTGGTGTCTCCAATAAATATTTCTCCAATTCTTGTTCATTTATTGATTCTTCTTTATAGAGATTTGAGAAAAAAGCTCTGATTTGCTCTTTCATTTTCTGATATCTGTAAATTACTTGGTTGCCTTCCCTGATTCTTGGTATCGTTCTCTTCTCTGACTCCTTCTTCAAACAGTATGCTAAGAACCTTCCAGGCTTGTTTGCAGCTTCAAAGTGTCTATGCTTTAAATACTTCAACTTTTTCTGAATTTCTTCTGTCTCCAGTAAATCCAATTTATTCTTCAGCTGCTTAATTTTTTCCCATATTCCTCTATCCCTTGTTCTTTTATGGTCATGTTCCAGTTCTTTCAATTTTGGGGTTAAATTATTTCTTGCTTCATACTTAATTTTCTTCTTTTTGGATGCTATTGCCATCAATATTCCGATTAGATAGGCTTTACTTCCGTCTCAAATTGTTGTAGGGTTGGCAACATTTGTAGTATTTATTCTAAAATAGTCAATTCTTGCATGCATTTTTGCAATACATCCTCATTTAAAAGTAAAGTATCATCGAATGTCCATCTTCTTTCTCTCTTATTGCCTGTTTGACATACTATCTCTATTGGATTGTGATCCGCTATGATCCGTGGGTGTTTTTCTACATTTTCTGCCTGCATCAAAAGACTCTTAGATATCCAACACATATCTATTCTGGAGTATATTTGATGTCTGTCTGAGAAGAAGGTATATCTATCCTTTTAATGTAGCAATCTCCAGGCATCCTCTACTTCCAAAACTGACGTGTAATTGAATACACATTTAGGCAAATTTCATCCTATCCTTGTTGTTCTATCAATTTTACAGTTCAAGATACAGTTCAAGATCTCCGCAAATTAGAGTCTCTCCTTCTTGAAAATCTAAAAATTTCTGGAAGAATCTCTCATAAAATTTCTTCTGGCCTTCATTTGGTGTGTATAGAGACACCAAAGTCCATATTTGTCCATGAGAAAGTCTTATTTTTAAGGCCACATATCTCCCATCGTCGTCTTTTAATTCTTGTAGAATTTCAAAGTTTGAATTATTGATATATATGGCCACACCATTTTTCTTCAATTGCAATGAAGATACATAAACATTACCTATTTTTTTTACAATTTAGTAAGTATTCTTGGTCTTTTTTAATGTGGGTTTCTTGAATGCATCTAATATCTGCCCTTAATTTCTTCAATTGATTGAATGTTCTTGATCTTTTAGTGGGAGAATTCAATCCATTCACATTAACTGAAATTATCTTAATCTCATTCATTTTTCTTCCTTCTTCTTCTTCTGCTTTTGTTTACTTATTGCTCCTTCTTTCTCTCTATCTGAGGAGTTTGTGTCGTCTGTGCCCAATGATTGGTCAGATTTTCTGGTTGCAATTCTTGTAATAGGTCCTCCGCTTCCATAACTGATGTTACTGTTCTCTTGCCTTGACTTAAGTATACTTCCAATCCACTAGGAATTTTCCAGTGGTACCTTGTTTTGTTCTGCTGCAGAAATTTCGTCAGGTTCCCAAATTCTTTGTTTTTTAATTGTTGTTGGCGGTAGATCTTAAAATATCTGTATCTCTTTCCCTTCTATTTCCAGAGGTTCTTTTCTGTGCTGCTGAAGAATAGCATCCTTTGTTTTCTTATGTGAAAAGGTAACTAATATATCTCATATGGCGTTCTGACACAGAAACAAAATGGCTGATGCAGGAGATGGAGCCAGCCACAAAATGGCTGCTACAGCTTACTTTCAGTCACACAGTGAAGATCCTTGTACTGTGGAAGCAATTTCTGCCCCAGCAATGTTTTTAAAAATCTGCACAGCCAATTAATACTCCAATGGCCAATTAGAAGCCATGTTTTCAAAAAGCTCCACTTGGCTCCACCTACTTTCTAAAAACACTTGGCAGGCAGCAGAAAAGGTGTTGGCAGGCACAATTGTGCCCCCAAGCACCATGTTGGGGACCCTGAGCTAAGCAGTTCAGCTGTTGCAGAAACCATTCCTGTGTAGCGAGGAGTTTTATATTCAACCTTTATGGTGCATCAAAGCAAGTCTTGATCCTGGGAGCACACCTCAGAGTCCTTAGAGTCCTTTTTAGAGTGTTTCTGATTCTAAGCAATCTTAGAATCCTTCTGGAGGGGGAGTGACTTTCCTCCAGTGCAAGATTTCCGACTTAGCAGAAGGGAACTATCGGCTGCAACTCTGAGTTTTGAAGTAATGGAAAGCTTCTGCAATTGTTCATTGTTCAGCTCCTGCTTCCGAGCGACTATGTTAGATCTTTTGTTTTGATTCAGGAGTACTGTATTTTATTTCAGAAATTATTTCTCAAATGATATTTCATAGAAGTGGTGTTAGTTTCTACTCTTACTTCTGAGCAATGAACTACAGACTTGCTACTAGGAGCTGTACTTGAAATTACTTGTTAACCTCCTGATGGTGCTTCCGAGGACAAGCTACTGTGTCAGCAGATAAAACTTACATCAAAAGACAAGATGGCTTTATTCTTTCCTTTCAAAGGAGAAAATCACGGCATGCTTCCTATACTAAAAGAACAAGCCTCTCCAGTGGCTTGAGGATAATATAGGAGGTCATCATATCAGTACAGTTCATGGTGCCCTCTGACCTGCTGTACTGTAATTTAGCAACAGGCTTGTTATCTGGGGGAACATTTTAAGGTACTGCACACTCTCCAGCTTTATTTTACTTTTCTAAAAGCTCAGAAGGGCATTTTAAAGATAATAGCCAGGCCAGTTTCCATGTACTTTTATGTAATAGATTTGGAAAATTATTATTATTTTTATTGTAAAACCCTACGGGCAAAAATGGTTTCTGTGAAGATCAGTGGAGGTACAGCAGTATGAGGGACAGGCAGTGGTTTCTTTTGCCTTGCAACACCAAGACAGCAGGTCAAATGCACATTTTTTGTTAAAGGGAGATGCTGCATCTGCAGAACTGAGAAGAGGATTGTATGAGTCAAGAAAACATAAGAAGAGCCCTGCTGGATCAGACCAGTGGTCCAACTGGTCCAGCATCTTATTTCACACAGTGGACAACCCCTTGTCCTGGAAGGCCAGCAAACAGGGCATAGAGTCCAAGTTCCTCTGATGTCTCCTCTTACCATAAGTATTTAGAGGTTTGCTGCCTCTAAATATGGAGGTTTCCTTTGATCACGATGGCTACTTCGCATAGACGGACCTATCCTCCATGAATAAGAACTAAGAAGTGTCTTTCTGGATTGGACCAGTGGTCCATCTAGTCCTGCAATCTGATGATTCCTAGGAGCATATAACTTCCAATATCAGCTTTCCTCTTTGAGGACTGATTTGAAAGTCAGACTATGAATTAGCCCTCAGAGCTTTCCTTTAGTGGCACCCATATGGAGTTGTAACAGTTCAAAGCAGTTCACCATTTGAGACATTGTCATCTGATATTCTACTGCCCCAGCCAAGACAGTCAGAACTGCCTCTAATATTATAAAAGAAGGAATTTTATTCTTTTTTCCCCATGGGGAACTCAAAGCAGCTCATATCATTCTCCTCTCCTCCATCTAATCCTCACAACAATTAAATGAAGTAGGTTTTGCTGAGATGACAGGTCAAACTCACCCAGCAGGCTTCCATGGCAAGGTGGGGTTTTAAACCAGGGTCTTCCACCTTCTAGTCTAACACTCTAACTGCCACCAGAAATAAGTGGTACTGTCACAGAGCCTGTGAAATAAAACAAGGATGAAGAAAGAACATACATACATATTTGCATTATAAGTAAAGTAATAAAATTGAGTACAGAATCAATATACACAATCAATACTGCACATAAAAGGAGGACATTGTTATAAATTATTCCTCATCTACTAACTTTTAGTCAAAATTTCTACTGCTGATTATCACTTGTTTCGAAACTTTCCCAAAACCATTCATGAGGTTCTCATTAAAAAAAAATTCAAATGGTTACAGTGAGCAAATTACTATAGGAAGCAGTTGAATCATGATCAATTTTAGAATGCAAATTTAGATATGAAGATAATGGAAAAATTAATCCCAATCATCGTATCTCTGGAACTTGATTAGGACATTTTCAAGGATGTAAATGTTAACATATTAAGTGAAATACAATACAACTCCACTATTAAGTTGGAGCAAACCAAGTCAGTTATGTGAGGTCTTCATGTCATGCCGGTCAGTACATTGGCAGCCAAAAATTGCACAGGGATTTTCTCAATAAGCTCTAATGTGCAGGCTATCTCTGTCACCTTTTAGTAATTTCATAGGCCCTCACTGAGAAGAGCCATTCATGTGAGAGGCATGAAAATGCTCCTGATTTTTATCTGAAAAGGAGATGTAGGAGGCTTCCAGTTTCAGAGAAATAATGGCAGCACCTGAAAAATCTTTTATTTGGAAGCATATCTTGGCAGACTTTGCAAAGCTGTGATGAATGTGAGTAAATGAGACCTGACTCGTGAAAGTTCATGCTGAAACTTTTTTTTTTTTTAGTGTTTAAGGTACTATTGGACTCCTGTGTGGTTTGCTACAACAAACTAACATGGCTACCCCTCTGGAATTATTTTCAGTGGGAATTCTAGGACCTTGCCTTTGCTGTCATTATAACATATCATGGCTAATCTATGAAAATTATGCATCTAAAATAATTTTAGCTATAACACATTTATGTGTATATACACACATTTATGTGTGTATCTATACACACACACTAAATTGTAAACCTTAATAATAAATAGAATTTCCACTAACTGGAAATTTGCAGGAAAGTTTAGATGTTAAACATGGATAAAGAACATTTGGGCTCAATTCCATTTTGTCTATCGTTTTGGTAATATATTATAATAGTTCATCAATTCAAGTCAATATTAAGTGCCATAGAGAAGAACTACATCAATGCATGGACTTCTTGTACTTGTTCAATTTAGCATGAGCAAAGAAAGTAGAGGGACATGGCTGAACCCTAGATTAGGTGCAGGAGTGAGGAGTGCACGCCTGACAGCTCAAGGCCTCTTGCACTCTGGTATCTCATTCAGGAGGAGAATGCAACACTCAGGAGGAGATTGCAGGTTCTGGGACCCTAGTTTGCTTACAGGAAAGGGCTCTAACCACTGCTGGTTCAATATCTTCTAAAATCCAGTTCCTGTTTTAACTTGGACAGCTCCCTGTTGCTGTCCCTTAGTGGATCTCTTCTTGTACTTGTGGACAGCTCTAGCTTGGCTCAATCTTGGCTTCCAGCTGGTGCCTTTTGAGCCTTCCTATCTAACTGACCAGGTGCAGAATGGGACACACACAGTGTTCTTTGTTCTTCTCTCCTGCAAGAAATCACTTGTCTTGGACAAAACCCTACTGTTTTAGCTCTAACCCTGTCATGGTTGGAAATTGCTATTGCTATCGTGATTTAGTCAAGCAGTAGTTTTGCTGAAACTTCAAAAATCCTCAGACACAGAAAGTAATTAATGCTGATTTTAAAAATCCATGCTTCTGAGCAATCTGTTTCCAAGTTCCATGCTGTTTCCAAGTTTCATGCTGTAGCGTCCTGTGGCATCTTCTTTTACAGAATGCAATCTGAGTTTGTGCAAATGTACAATGCTATTGTCCTAAAAAATAAGTAGAATGGGCTAAATCCCATGACTGTACAAATAGATGGTACTCATGGTGGTAAATCGTTCCTCACCTTCCCATCTTCACAGCAGGCTTCTGTGGTCACCCAAAAGACATTTACAGGGTTCGTGTGATCTCCCCTCATAAACAAAATAAAAATAAGGCACAAGGAGGGAAAATCAAGGGAAGTTGCTCTCATGAAATATTCCACTAGTGTATTTTTACAGAAATCTTTTTTTTTAATGTTAAAACAAAAGATCTTGTCTGGCTTGGTGTCATCTCTAGTTTCAGAGAATGGTTACCATTTTCTTTATTATAAGTTTTGGTTGGTGACAACATTTGTTTCCCCGTGAATGTCAATCAACTGAAGTTCCCTTCTAACTCCCTTAGGAAATCAATACCGTTAGTGAATTGAGTCTGCAGAGGTCACAGGTTCAACATTTTCTCTCTTCCTCCTGTGACTGCATCACTGTCAAAATCCTTCTGGGTAGACTGGGAGTTACATATTAAGAAATAAACACCCAGGGGGGAGTTTAGTATGCTTTTTTCGGCTTGGGAGCTGAAAAGACAGATTATGGTGCACTGAGAGCAAAGGTTGCTTTGGTTTCTCTTCAGATCGCATACATCTTCATCAGATTTGTATTCTACATTTCCTCTATAGAAAACCAAAATGCTGTATATGGATTTTTCTCATTTTAACTTTACAAGAGCCTACAGTGTAATCGTAAACAATTACTCCAGACTGCAGTAACTCTGTTTAGGATTGCACTGTAAGTGTAGTAGGCTTGGTTGTCCAAGAATAACTGACACAAAGACTGCAGAGGAATTCAAACTCTAGTCCTTTATTAGTGCCTTCACGAGCATAGTAGGCTGCTTAGAAGGGTATAACACTGCTTAGAACGGTACTGTGTAAAGTACTCCAACTCTAGCACTCTGTTCAGGATACCATACTAGTGCCATATAAATACAGAATAAGGGCAACATTCTACATCAATAGCATTTGTACAGATTTGTGAAATGTGTAAAATATTTTTCAAAGATCTGAATGGAGAGTTGAGAGTTAAAGAATGCAATAAACTCTGATTCATAACTTCCCTAACTGTAGCCAAGATATGGATGATTTAGTTGCAACACTTAATTAAATAGTTCTGAAGTTTTCTTCACATAGATTACAAAAATGATAGCTATTTGCATGATAAAGTACAAAATGTAATTAAATTTGACTAGTATAAAGGATGGTCAGAGCTTTAATCTAAACATATAGAATTCTCACTGCAAAGTCCGCAATAGTCTTCAGCCAGCAAAATAAATTTATGCTGATGGCTAATCTTAAGATTTATCCACACAGAGGCTCCGTTTTAGTCATAAAAATTTAGTCAAAAAGTGCAGACCAGATCATTCATGCTTCCACGAACCTTTAGCCCACATTTACATCTTCTCACAGTACAATTAATGCTTGTTTTACTCCTGAGATACACAAAATCGCAATGATGTTCTCTCAGGAGCAAACATAGAGTAGTAATGGAAATAACTGACAATGTGCAGCTCTGTAGCTATGATGACCCACGTCTGCTACCTGAAGCAGATACCTAATGCTGAAAGAGCTCACCTATCCTGATAATGCTATACATGCTTTTTAAAAAACCTCACACCTATGGTTGGAAGAAGCTCCTTTCTTTCAATACAGCAGCAATTTCTCTGGGCCACTTCATATGTTACTTCAGAAACACATGTGGAGATCAAACACCTGCTTCTATCATCAATGTATCTTATTCTCAACATGGGAAACACTGTGGATACCTAAATACAGAGACTGGAGCCATGAACTGATAAGGCAGAGCTTTCTACAAACTTGAAAAAGCCCCAGGTTTGCAAAAAAATCTAACCCCCCCCAATGAAAACAGGACTAGTGCCTGTAGCTTTAGAAAACAGATGCCCTCAGTAGCCATTGCTAGACAATCACGGCAGTATAGTTTTGGTTTCTGTCAATAAAAGGCTGAGGGAGGAGCAGGGCCTTTTCCTGGCACATCTGAGGGAGAACTCATTGGGGCCAGGCCTGGCAGCAACCAAAGGTGACTTGATACCACATGCCTTTCAGGACTCTGGCTCATCCAGGACGCTGGCTGCTTGCTGCTGCTTAACAATAGTCACTCTATGAACGACAGTGTAGTAAAGTGGTCAAAGATTTAGACCCAAGGTTGAATCACCACTGTGGTGTGCAAGCTCACTGGGTGATCTTGGGCCAGTAAATAAATAAATCTAGCTTAAGATGGGAGACAGGTGAAAGATTCCTGCCACAAACCATTAGGAAATGATCTGAAACCTTCTTCATAGGAATGTGAGGACTGATAATTGTGGCCGACAATTTCTCTAGTTGTTCTGCTCTCCTTACATTCCTCAGATGTCTCATCTGAGCAAGACATTCCAAATTTACTTTAAAATTTCACTTCAGTAATTTTCATTTTCGTTCGCAACTCTATTCCTTACAGTTATGCTTCCTCACAGCTCTGGGTCTTAGAGCCAAACTAGACCTTACCTTTTTCAGAAGTTTGCCACAGACCCAATTCAATGTTCCCAGCAGCCACACAGCAGCTGTGTAGAAAGGCTTCTAAAAAAAAAGAGAGAACTCAAACAGGTTCTAAACACTTCCACCAGGAAGGAAGGCCTCCTGCCTTTGTCCCAACTCCCAAGCCATTTCCCTTGCTAGGTTACCAGGTGGTCTTCTCTCCAACCAGACTGCGGGGAGAGGCCCCCCTTCAGAACTCACTGGTTATGTTCCTTGTGCATATGTGCTCCTGGCCCAGCACAATGATGTGACTTCTGGAAATGATGTCATTGCACCAGACTGCATAGGCCCCAATCCCTCGAGTTTCTCAGAGGTGGGGCCATACAGCTGGGGAATGGCAATGGAAAGCCAGCCTGGCCAGCCCAGCACTCAGTTGATTGAGAGCGGAAAGGCAGGGGTGCTGTGTGGGCCTGGCCTGCAAGTGGCACCTGCCCCTGAACCAAGTTCAATCCCACCTGTTCTGTAGAAATGAGTGGGCCATCTTCCTCTGTGTTGTACTGCTTCCCCCTTCCTCTTCTTCTCCTCCCTCCCACAACCACAGATCCAGAGGAGTTAGCCGTGTTAGTCTGTAGTAGCAAAACAGTAGAATCCAGTAGTACCTTTAAGACTAACCAACTTTACTGTAGCATAAGCTTTCAAGAACCACAGTTTTCTTTGTCAGATGCATGCATCTGAGGTTCTCGAAAGCTTATGCTATAGAACTTTACTTTAAAGGTGCTACTGGACTCTTTACTATTTCCCTCCCACAAGAGTCCAGTATTTTGTATGCATATTCCCCAAACAGTCCAATAAAATATCAGACTGTCCAGGTGAAAACCAGATACCTGGCAACCTTATCCTCTGTGCAAAAAGAGCACGGGACTCTTTTTATTTCCCATTTTTGCTGCTCTACATTTTGTATTTGTGCACATAAAACATCAAAATTAACCCCCCATGCTGTCCCCCCCCTCACAGCAGAGTTCCAAAGCCATTTGGGCTCTCCCTTTTTAAAAGAAGCCATTCCCCACAGCTGCTGTGGCAAACTTGTAAGAAGGGTAATGTCTAGTTTGGCCCTTACAGCATAGCCATAGCAGGATGGAGGCAAACAGTGGCAGATACAGGCACCCCAGTCCACTTTTCCTCATGGTGACAAAATTATAAGCAGCAGTATAGCTGCAGAAGCGGGGGTGGGGGTAGGCAAAGCTTTCTAATTCAGACTGATCTTTGATTGGCAATACAGGGGAGCTATAGAATAAGCCTGTCAAGAATGACTAGCATCTTTAATTTTCTCTAATGGTGGCATGTGATTGGAGGATACTTAAAAGAGGGGAGGGAATAATTCTGTATCATGAAACACTAAATTATGGAGTGGTTTTGGTATTAATTGGTGTCATTGTGAATTGTTTTGACATCCTTTAATTTCTCTGCTCCCTGCAGTTTTAGTCCATCAAGCTCTTCAAACAACGTTTGCAGAACTGTTTATTCACGATGCATCTGAAATATTTTAGTGCTGGTACCATTTTGCTTTTTTATTATTTGAACTTTCTAAAACAAGAATGGAATGACTGATATTGGCACTGCAGCGCTACAAAAAGATGTAACAGCCAAGCTTCCCCCCATGTTAAATATTTTTCAGATGAACATAGAGATGGCCTTTAGCAAAAGGATGAAAGTCTACTTTTTTAAGTTAAGTAGCTGCTCGCCAATGTGTCTTATTACTTTAAACTTTGTTGTCTTTCCTTCCAGCTGTTTCTGTCTAAAGGAATGTTATCTGGAGGCACATTGTGACACTAGCGCATTGCTCTTCCTTGTCCTTGTGATTTGTACAGGACACGTGTTTTTAATACTCTTGGATGCTAAACTGAAATGTTTAGACAGGACCTGAACTTCAAATCAAAATCAGAAGTATATTGAATTAGATAAAATTACCGCTCAAAGCCAGTTTTATTATTAAATTATCAGTATGTATTAGAATTGGAAAAGAAGATATTTCAGGTGGAAAGTGAGTTGCTGATCATGAAGTGCCACTAAGGTGAACTAAGGCAAGTTGTAATTTTTTAAAATAAAAAAAAAAACCTTAGGGTTTGAAAACTCCAAGCAGAGGTTAGAAATAATGTGAGGGCAATGTATATTCCAAAAAGAGGGAGAACTCAAACCTTCATCCCTTCATCATTGCACCAGATGTGAAAGGAAGCCAGTCCTATTCACTTACATGAACAAGTGGAACTGCTTTCTACTGAATTAATTGTCGGTCATTAAAGTCAATATTTGTCTACTCAGACTGGCAGAGGCTGTCCAGTACAGGATTTTCATATCTTCTACCTGATTCTTTTATATAATAATAGTAACATTTGATTTATATACCACCCTTCAGTTCAACTTAATGCCCAATCAGAGTGGTTTACAAAGTGTGTTGTTATCCTCATGACAATCACCCTGTGAGGTGGGTGGGGCTGAGAGAACTCTCAGAGAATTGTGACTGACCCAAGGTCACCCAGCTGGCTTCAAGCGGAGGAGTGAGAAATCAAACCCGGTTCTCTAGTTTAGAGGCCTTGCCACTCTTAACCACTACATCAAACTGGAGATGCTCAGGATTAATCTTTCTGCAAGCAAAGCAGATGCTCTACCGCACTGACTAACAGCCTCTTCCCCCTTACGAAATGTCCATCACATTTAAATACAATTATTGCAATATTTGTTCCTGCAATAATATAAAATATAAAAGAGTGAAGGAGCTAGAAGTGTGGAACTATGTTATTTAAACTCTGTGCAACTCAGGTCAACTGAATTCACAGTGCTGTTTCCTAGGGTTGTACATGGCAATTGTACTCAAGGCATCTGGAATTACTTATTTTTTTATTGTAGTTATTATATATGTTTGTATTCTCTTAGTCTTCCATCTGTATGTAACTTGTTTTGTCTTCCGTCCAAATTTCAGATAGAGAGGAGAAGTCATTCTGATTTTACAGGCAGTTCAGATTTGCAGAACACCTACAAGGAGATCTGAATAAGCACGAGTGGCAGTTGTAATGGATTGTTTTACTGATTGATGTTTTAATTTATATTATCTTGTTTTTACTGTATTTATTATATTACTGTGATCTGCTCTGAGCCCGCTTGTGGCAATAGCAGAATATAAATTCAATTCAATAAAATAAATGAAAGTGAGGTACTGGGAGCCTCAAGCTAAGTTCCAAAGTTCCAAAGAGTTTATTGTCTATAGCCATAGGCCGGCACAATTTACCAAACATCGACTAATAAACAGTTAAATCCATTATCACAGTTTGAGGGAGCCTCAAGCTGAGAGAAGAGGAAATGTGTAATCTTAAGATGTGGCCTAAGGCTACTGTACTTTGGGCACATCATGAGAAGATAAGATTCTCTGGAAAAGTAAATAATGCTAGGAAAAGTGGAAGGCAGAAGGAAAAGAGGAAGACCTAAAATGAGATGGCTTGACTCAATAAAAGAAGACACATCCCCCAGTCTGCAGGATCTGAGTAACTGTTAAAGATAGGACATTTTTGGAGGTCTTTCATTCATAGGTTCGCCATAGGCTGGAGGTGACTTGATGGCACATAACACACACACAAGATTTGGCCAAGGCAGGGCAGCGTTAACATCACTAAACTCTGGTGCTTGCAAGTCACTGATACTTTTAGCTTAGTTGTAGGAGTTTGTGTACCTACCCAGTATACCCAATAATGGCTGTTTGGAGTTGTTTCAGGAATATCCAGAATCACCAGGGGCCAGGGAATATCTAAAATTCTTTGGGATTCTGGAATTTCAGATTCCCAGAATATCAGAATTCCCCTCCCTCCTAAAAAAGCCCACTTGGGGCCTACCTTTGTTGCTCTCTTGCCTGTCTCTACTTGCTTTTCTGGCATTTCCTGGGCAACAAGAAGGAGGTGGAGATCGCTCTGTTATATAATGGGAGAACAGTCCTTGGCCAATCAGCAGGAAACAGATTCTCATGTTTTTGGCTTTTTTATGATAGAGGAAGCACATTATTTTTCCCCACAGGAAAGAGTGGAGCCATGACTCTCTTTCAGGTTTAGGACAGTTCCTGTTTCAGGACGCTGCCTTTAGCTCATTCTTTGGTTATACTAATCCTTTCATCCAACTTTGCTCTCATTCAGCTTCCAAATTTCAGGGCCTGAGTGTCAATGCCCTCTGTCAAAATCTTACCTGACTTCTTAGCTAATAGCTCCTATTGGCTGTTTCAGGCTCTGTTCTGTTTGGATAATTTTCACTGTTATATCTGTCACATTGATGTACACTGACTTGCCTCAGCCATTTGTTGCTGAGTTAGCTGATGCCTGAACCTGGGATGGAGATTGTAGCCCAGATAGTGATGTTGAGCTGCGCAGGATCCACATCTTTTAATACTGCAGGTAGTCCTTGAAGGGAGCTTGACTCTTGAAAGCTTATACCCTGGAAACTCTTTGTTGGTCTACTGGACACAAATCTTGCAGGTAGTCCTGTGATACAGGACTGGGGTCTGGCTGGTAGAAAGCCTGATTTGAGTCCCACCTGCCTTACACCTTACACCTCACCACAGCTTTCTCATGCCTTATCTGATTCTGCTCTGCCTTTTGTTGGTGGTGTTGGTGAGCAGATACACTTGCTACTACCCCCTCCCTCATTAGCTCTGCAGCAGCCTGTTGCCTGCCTCCCACCGTGTACAAGCAAAATATTTGTTTCTGTCCCCTACTGGTGCACTGCTTATCTAAAAGGGAAGGACAGAGTAGCCTAATTTCTACTTGTGTACTACTATTACTTTTAAAAATAGTGTTGGTATTTCCATTAAAAATGTTATCTGTATTCTTTTTGACTATAAAAAAACCCCTCAGGGCATTGGGCTGAGATCCATTTTGCTCATTTAGGTCGAGACATTGATGTGGCAGCATTGTTTTACAAAAAAGCCTGCACAAACAGAAAAGTTTTATTTGGCTGCAAAGAATCTAAAAGGACTGGTGATTCCATTTGGGAAGGAAATTCAAAAAAGCTGTTATGGCGAGAAAGAAATGTTGTGCTTGTCACTCAGAGGGATGCACTGGTGGGAACAGAAACTATACACTAGCAACTGTTTTGGATACTGTCTGTTGATATAGACATATGCCTAATAGGGAGCTTTCCACATTGATAAACTTGGTATGGTAACCATGTTTAGTTTGCTTTGTTTCAGAAAGTTTCCATTTCTGTCCTTGGCTTTATGCTTGTTTTTCAAATTTTATGTTACCATACCATATTGTATCTCTTTTCACTGAATGTCCTTGTGATGGAATAGGTGTTTAAATGAACTAGATGAAATGAATTATACGAGGCTATGTGAGGGTCTAGAATCATGTCTGTTCCTATCTGCCCGTGTCCATTTTACTCCGGGTGAATGTGTCCTGTAGCCCTAGTCCGTGCACATGTCGGGTAACTGGTGTAGTCACAGTTGCAAGTGTCCATAGTCATAATCCGCGAGTCGTCATTGCAGAGCATTGGTTTTGGGCAGTTTCCGCATTCCTCTCCCTTTTTTTTGCCCTTAGATCTGGCCTTCACCCAAACTGTTTTGCTTTTAATCTGGTATGATTTAAATTCTCCTGTTTTCTAGTTGACACCGGCGCCTCCCTACTCCTCCTTCCTGCACCCTCCTCCCCCCTTAACTTCCTCCTCATCCTCTCCATGGTTGGGATAAGGAAGAGATGGGAAGAAAGATCATGGCACCACAATTATGCATCTGAGCAAAAGTTCAGAAACATGCATAATACATGATCCTATAAAGGATGGGGTGGGGGTACTCATTTTTCAGTTTGGCTCGGCAATACAGAGCAAATTGGGTAAAATTTGGCCATTGTTTACAATGGGAAATGAGATTCAGGGCTTTCCAGGGGTCTGGGGGGGGGATTTTAGGACTGAATTTTACCAGATTTGCTGAGAACCTACTCTTCGATGTTCTCTAAAGATTCCCTAAGTTTCATGAAGATTGGACTTTGGGGGGGGGGCAAAAATGGAAAAATGAAATATGTTTTATTTTCCTTTCTTTTTTTCTTTAATTTTAGTTCTTTTCTTCTTTTTCTTTTTATATTTTTCCTTTCTTTTTCTCTCTCTGCCCTTTTTATTGGGCTTTTACTTTTATTAATAAAACAATAAAGTATTAAAAAAAGAATTGTTGGAGGAATTGAATTTGGAGTCTGAGAGGGAGGGTCAGTCTAATAATTCCCTTTGTGAGGAAAAAGGAAATTTTTGCTATAGCTGGGGCAGCTTTAGGTTTAAAAAAGACTTTTAGTTAAAGTACTTAAGTGTGAAAACCAACACTGATTTACACAGAGAAGATAGAACTGGGGGGGGGGTGTTGTTGGCAGAGAAAGCAGGTAGTAAAAGGAGATTCCCCTTCAGCCAAGTGATCAAGGTTATGTCTTTTGGAGAAGAATAATTCCTGCCCAGGGTCTGAAAAGTGGGGGTTGGCTGTAAGGAGGACCCTGGGTCTGGTGTAAAGAGAAAAAAGTGCTGTATTGAAGTCAGAACACCTAAGCTGTAAAGTGAAATCTATGAAGAATCCATGTTAAATAACCTAAGTCTGAAACTACCAACATCTTATTTTTAAGATCTGTAGCTACTGAAACTAAGCTGTAAGAAGATTACTGTGCCTAATGCTTGTGAAGTATTCTGTTCTAGAATTAAAATTTATTGCAGCTTTACTTTCCCTGCCTACCTATATACCAACTCTGCCTGTTTAATAAACCTGCTATTTCCTCAGCCTCTAGTGCCATTTCATTTAAAGAAGACGTGGGCTCTTGCTTCTCCCCTACCAAATATTTAGGCTGGGATATAAGCTAAAATATATATGTTTTAAAGTGTGGGACAAAAGGAACTTGAAATTATACCCAGAAACATGCTACCAAAGGCTGCCCAGCACAGCAAGCAATCTTGACCATTTTGGAGGAAAAATCTGCCTCACAATAGGAGATTGAGTGGGGCTTATGTCATAGTCCTAACTATTGTTCATTATTGTACTTTGTTCTGTGAATGTCTTAGATGATAATTATAGTATATTTTCACTTGCACAATGTAATTCACCTTTGATCTCAGTGAGAAAGGCACACTATGAATGAATGAATGAATGAATGAATGAATGATGTGGAAGGAAAAAAAACTTTGTCCACTTTAAAGATGTATGATATTTAAGATGGAGAATTCAGATCAAACAGTAGGTTCCAAAATTAACAAAGAATGATGGTGAAAATATGGTTGTTATAGGAGCCAAGAATGGATTACCAGAAATGATCACTAACAATGATTCAAATTATGATAAAGTCCCTAGTTGCATACTTTTGTTCTCACTTGAAAAGAAGTAGAGAGAAATACAGAGAGAAAGAAAAGGAAAAGACCTCAGATATTGCTAAAGCGTTGCCCCAAGGAATGGATAATATAGAGTTATCCAATGCCTTAGTACATCAAATATTATTGCAAGAGGCTGAAAAAGACCCTCCCTTTTGTTCCATTTGAAACATGTGGTCTAAATTAGTTTGCTTTTTTCTGGGAACCAGCTGTTGCATTTCTATGGCCTGTTTAAAAAACAAAAACTACTTCACTGGGAATATGGGTATGTGTTTCTGGCTGCAGAGATTGTCTCTGTTCACTCCTTTGCTTTTACTTTCTCATCAAAGCAGGTCATGAGCAAAGTCCACAACTCCTCTTGAAAGGGAATAAAGTCTTGAACAGTTCACAAAAAAATAGGCAAGCAACTACTGCGACACTCTGTTTCAAAGAATGCGTCTGGAAGGCTTTTTTTGTGTGTTCCTATTTGAGAATATTCCCCAAGGACATTTCCTGCACTTGCAGGTTTTGTTAATAGGTGACTTACAGTTGCATTTCCTGAGATTAAGCAACGGCTTGACTAATTACTTTTTGATTTCTAAATTTAGAGTTACTAATTAGCTGAGGATGTGGCTTTTGCCTCAGAGATTGGGCACAGGTTCAAGGTTTAGATTATATTGTTGCTTGACAAACCAAGCCATAATGCCAGCAGCTGTGAACATCAACGTAGGATGACAATTAATTGTTCAGACACAACTGGTGCAGTCAAAGTTGTCCGGAGGGAGGGCAAATAAGGTCGGCTAGGTCTTTTTATGTAGTTTGTAAATAGTTGTACCAGACTGCTATGCATTTTTTTAACAGAAAAATGATTGAATATCATTTCCTTCCTCTAAGCTATCACCTTAGCTTCAAGAAACCACAGAGTTCCCTGTTGTCGGAGAAACTGGGTTAGTTTTCAACCTAAAGAGTTGCTTGTGGCCTGACTTTTTCAGTGCTTCCAACGTGAGTTCTTTGTTGTATTTTGATCTTGGACTAAGGAATTCCAGTTCAGACAGACAGGGAAAGTAGAGCTGACTACTTTAATGAAAAATCCTGGCTATGGAACCAGTTCTTTAGGATGATTAATGCAATCCACTCAGGAAGAAGTTCTTTAAGCCTGGCTTATAATAATTATATTGGTAATTCAGGGAGCAATCCTAAAAGAGATCTCAGAAGAAAATCCAACCAAACTCAGTAGGATTTAATTCCAGGGAAGTGAGCACAGGGTGGCCACCCTTTTGAATTCTCTCTCTTGCAAACTTTTCAGTGATTCCGGCATGGTTCTGTTCTAAGCTGGCACTCACTGCTGCCGGATCAAGTAAACTACAGAACAAAGTTATTTTGCTAAACCCTTGCCATGCACCCTGACTATTTATCTAATCCCTCCCATGAGTCAAAACCTACACAAAACGTTAGTAGCTTGCCATCATTCCAACTGCTTCTGTAGGCCTTTTAAAAATATCCTTAAATTGTCCCATGCAACAAGAACGTCAGTATTTAATTCCGAAATGTGGGCACTGAAGCAAAGCGTGGGTAGGTGAAGTGTGAAAGACCCAAGGCACAGAGCTGTAATTAAAAACTAAAATTGAAGAGAATCAGAATTTACAGGGCATTTAAAAGTGAATAGGCAAACATCTAAAAAAGGGCAACTCCTCCAAAGTAGAAAAGTGCTAGTTTTCTTGGGTTAAAAAAAACAACTTGTTAACATTATGAATTCTTGAACACTTGCCAGTTCAGCTCACATTCTGCTTGCTAGTCACAACCTGGAAGCTGATTTTTCATTGATTGTTTGGTTGTTTGTGAGCAGTTTTAGCTGCTACATTGGGTTACTTTCCATGTATTCGATGGATAAATCAGTGGAGAACTAGGAAACTTTTAGTAAGTTTCCAAGGGAAAGTTTAAACAAGTTACAAAACAGGACATTTTGTCCTTCTCAGCCTCACTCTTCCTGAGGTCTTTGGATGAAACAGCAACCAGCTACTGACTGAAATATGAGTGGGGTTGTAATTGTAAACCTGCCATAAACCATACAGCTTAAAAATGCAGTACAGTGCACCAGAGAGATAGCCATATCTTATCTCTGAACAAAAAGGCAGGAAGGGCTGCCAATGTTTACCTCAATTTAAGAAGGGTATCTCTGAGGGCCATGCTACAGGTGATGGGATCCCTGGATTTAAACCTGTGTCTGCTGACTCCATTTTTAATGGATTTGTAGTATTTAAGACAGAGGGCCTCCCTCCAGAACAGGCACATAGTGGGGCAGCCCTAGTTGAGTGGGCTTGCTGCTCGGCCCACTTGCTCAAGGAAGATGCAGGGGAAAGATGGTGACCTAACCCAGCTGCCCCTCTCTTGACACCTCTCTGATCATAAGGCTGTCAAGTGTGGCCTGCCTCTCCCTGCCCAGCCACATGTGGAGAGGGGAAGACAGACTCAGCTTTGACATGCTTCTTTGCAAAGGGGCCAGGGAGAGGAAGGGCAGGGTAAGCACACAGGGCTTCTGCAGACATGAAGAAATGGAGACTCCTAGTCCCCCCACCATCCTAGTTCCTTCCAGTTTGGAAAGTTCCTGAATCCATCACTGTCAGCATTCACAGAACCCTGTGCAGGGTCTGTAAGCTGGGCAGAATCTGTGTTTTCATTTGGGGGCTTTCACAATGCAACCTCTCCCTCTTCCAGGATAGTTACATGCGAATCATTCTGCCCTATTCCTGAGGAACATTTCAACCCTGCTTTTCCAAAGAAAGAAATACAAGGCAGCCCATAATACAAACTCTATTCATTTTTATATACAGTGGGGATTGGCAACTGACACCCTCAGGCACAACAAACACCCAGCAGTGTCTTGCACCCTGAACACGTTTGGTGAGTGTAGTTAAAGAGCAGGGCTCACCAGCCAGGTCACCCATCTTCCTCCTGCGAAAGAAGGAAAGAGCAGGAGGAAAGCAAGCCCGCAAGATTAGGGCTGCCCTGCTGCATGCTTGTTCTGAAGAGAACCTTGTGACTCTGTGTTTAAAAACTACAAATCCATTAAAAATGGAGTCAGCAGACATGGGTTTAAATCGAGGGGCCCTGTCACTTTTAGCGTGACCCTTAATCACCCACATCCATGCTTTGGAACCAAAAATTCATCCTCTCATGGTTGATGCAAGTCTTTATCCAGTGAGATGAAGTATTTAAAACCTTGCCTGTCACAGTAGGCAAATAAGGTTTTCAAATCTCATGCCAGTGCATGGTGAAGTGACCTTTCTTTGTGAATCTGACTACTTATGCAAAATGGGATTCCTGTACAAACTGCTGATGGTAGGATTAGGGATTAGGGGTGTGCACCCCCAAAAGATTTGGGTTTCCTGCTTCGGATTTACCACTTCGGGATTCTGGTATTTAGCTCGCTTCATAATGCTCCAAAAAGATTCAGTGCATACTGAAGTGAGGGGGAAGTAAAATGAGGGGAAATCCTGAATAGAGATGGGCATGAACCAGAAAAAAACCAAACCATGCAGTTTGTGTTTTGTCACATTTCATGAACCATGAACTTTCACGAACCTGACCTGGTTCACGAACCGGTTCATTTGGTTCATGAAAATGTCACATCCAGGTCAGCAAATCATCACTTCCAGGCCAGCAGAAGGTCACTTCCGGGCCAGCTGAAGGCCACTTCCAGGTCAGCAGAAGGTTTGCAGGAAGTCCATCCCGTTGCCTAGGAAACTCATTGATCGGTGCCAGGCTATCTGCAGTGATGAACCAAAAAACAAACAAAATGAACCAGCCTAAAGTTCATGGCGGTTCATCAGAAATGGGCTCTGACGAACTACCGATTCGCGAACCATGAACTGGCCTGGTTCGTCATGAACTTTAGTTCATATTTCAGTTCGTGCCCATCTCTAATCCTGAATCATTGCGAATCGGGTTCGATTCGGGTACTAACCTGAATTGGAAACCTGAATTGCACACCCCTAGTGGAGGTAGTTTGGTGCCCGAAAGAAGAACAGAGCTGGTTAAGTAGACTAACTTTAAAAATCCAGCCAAGACAGGGCATTTCTTTCAGAGCAGGCTACTGCCCACAAATGGCATTCCATTTGTGGTATGACTTCTCTGTTGTGGATGGATTTAACTTATTTGCATCCACTTATTTAATGGCAAAAGGCAAGAATCCTAATTCAGTTCATTTTCCAGGATCACCTACATGCCATTCTTTGATATGCAGCTACCTAGCTAATTCCCTCTGTTCCTACAATCTGTTTTCTTTTTAATGACCATTTTGAACTTTTAGCTTAATCTGGATTTTATAAGTCCTAACTAGGGATAAACAACTTCAATTAAATGTCAAACAGAATGTTTTTGTAGATATTTCTGATGTGATACATACAGCCCCTGAGTGGTTCAAAGTTCAGTCCTTGGAGGCTGCTGGAGCACCCTGCCAAAGGAAGAACAGCGCAGCAAATCTATTGAAATATGGGATTCCAAGTGATCTGTTTGCTATAGTGCCTGTAAATGAGGACTGTCAACCACCACACAGTGTAACTATAACTAGCCACCATTCATAGGTTGTTGGTGTGAAACTGCCTGGAGGACCTGCCCTTTTGCTTTATGGTTATGTTTACATGCGAGCCAAAACTGTCAAGAAGCAATGTGTATGTGCTGCCTTGCCTATATGTGCCTGACCTTTTCCTGAAGAACTGACCTAAATTCACATGGTGAATCAGACCACTTATGATTTCCTGCCACTTTCATTTTGGTCACTCTTTGCTTATTCCTACAGAACACCTCTGCCTCTTGTATAACAATGGCAACCTAACATTATGTTAGATTACTGCAAACCTAATTTATTTCCTGTCATTTCTTATCCATCTTCAAAGGTTTAACGTCTCATTCTCATCACATTCAATGCAGCAAACCTATATCTGTCTGTAATGTAATTATGGCTGTGTTATCACTCCCTACAGTAAATGTCACTAGGAATCGTCTTCTGCTCCATGTACAATTTCATTTCTTTCTTGATTGGCATTCTGTACTGGCGTATGTGTCAGGAATCTCTCCTTTCATTGCCTTATGCCTGAGTGCATCTTTCTCTTTTTTGGTAAGAAAATTAAAAGCTGGTAAAGTTGTTAATGCCACCATAATTAGGCTGTAAGCTCTTTGGGCTATAAACTTGAGGTGGGAATCTAACAGAAACTGGATTCTTGCACTAAATATGGAATAAGGGCATATTTTCTGCACCAGACCCTGGAACTGCAAGGACAGTATAAGGCTCTGCCACATTCACTTCTTTGATGTTCTAGGTACATACAACTAGTTGCAGATAATCTCTTTGACGGGAGATATAGGTCCCTATTTGCATCCAAAGGCATGTGCTACTAGGTCAGTGGGGCCAAGATGATTATTGTGATATAAATTAAGATGCATATCCAGACTTATTCCTGTATCTATGTTAGGGGTGTGCATAATGGAAAAAACAAGCTGAAATTACACACAGAATTTGCTGGATCAGCTTGTTAAAGCAGCTTCTGGAATGCTGAGTTCAATCCAGGAAACTAAATTGTAAAGAGTCCCTCCTGTTAAAAAGTTTGTGTGTTTCATTTCAGTATGTACCTTCCAGCAGGAGGTGCAAGCACTGGGCTCACCTTGCAGGTCAGCAGCTTATTTTCCTGAACAGTGCCAATCAGACCCCAAGCAGAGAGAGACCTTATATTGTTAACTAATTCTGTTGGCAGGAAGGGGGAATGAGATCAAAGTGCGTGAGTGCATCTCCTCCCCCCTCCCACCAATCAGGTCTTCCCAAGGGGAGACCTCTCCCTTCCCCCATCTATCAGCTTTGTAAACATTTGGAAGGGAAACTTCAATTTGAAAGACACTTCCCTGGGACTTACTTCTGAGTAGACCTGTTTAGGAGTGCTCTCCCACATCCTGTGAGCCATTTGACTACTCTGCCCTTTCAAAAACAATCCTACCTGCCCTCCCCACAGCATAAAGAAAGTGTATGGGAAAAACATAGGTCTGTTTGGGTGGCAAAGGGGGGGGGGGTGGAATTCTGCCTGTCTGCACTCGAGCAATGCAGAATATTAGCAGCAAGAACTCCCATTTTGCAGCAAAATGCTGAGTAATGAACATCTCTCCCCCCAAAAAAGGATTTGGATTCTTCCCTCATTGTGGGAACAAAATTACAAAGAACAAGGAAACATGAAACCAATAGGCAACTGCAGAATGCAAACATAATAAGTTATTGGCATTATAGAAAAACAAAAACAAACATGAAGCAGGATTGTTCTCTGCACTTGTTGGAGTGCTCTCCTACTTGGGAATGCTCCTCTGCTCCACCTGCTGATGTTTGCCTTCTATGGATCTGTTGTTGTGTGTATGTTATTGTGGATCTAGGGGAGGGACTAATGATTGATGTTGTTTTTGATTAAACATAAAAACAGCTGCCCCAGACCCTCATTTCCCCACCCCCCACCCCTTGAAAAGAACAGTGTGCGTTTATACATGTGCAGCCAACGCATGCACAATGGACCAAAAGGCATGAAAATGGAAAAAACAAATGGATCAGTTCCAAGCCAGCATTGTCCAACCTGGATCAAACTAGTAATGAAATGGAATTATCCACTCTTCTCCCCTGGAACTGAAACTTTCTAGATGTGTACCACTAATCCATGTGACTTGTGTGTATGAAGTCTTGCTTCTGTATGTCATTTCTCTTGCTGGACTGAGGTCATAGAGTAAAATGCTCTTACAGCACCAACACCAAGTGGCCAGCAAAGTACATCTTGATTGAGTAACATTGGAGCACCGTCTTCCTTAGAGGGAGCTATAAGAGCACCTTTAAGCTTCAGAGAATGTGCTCCTGGTGCTTGGCTGCTTACTACTATAGGTATATTTTCCTGTGCAATTAGCTTATGTGCACTGCACACCCCATCCTTCTGCCACACGTGAACTACTTTTTCTAGTTTACGTGATAGCATCTAGAATATAGCAGACATTCTCAGGCCAGAAGTATGTAAGCCTAAACTAGGGTGGCACATTGATGATTCTGACATATAAAACATGGAAATTTAACTAGAGTTGGTACCTATGAAAGATTTCTGTAATCATTTTGTGGTCCATTTCACATCATGGAGTGCTCCACTATTAAGATCTTCTTATGCTTTTGGACTCAGGTTTTGCCTTCTAATGCTGCTTTCCATTGTCTGAGAATCAAGGAATGATCTTTGCATTGCTGGAAGCTTTCTTTGCTAGAACCATGACCGTATCAGTAGAACCAGGAAGCTCTAGTTCAAAGCCTGGGGTATATTTAAAGGCTTCCTGCAGAGTTCCCTTTCCTGCTTTGCACAGTGGCTTCCTTTGGGGGAGGAAGTTAGAAACCTTAGGTTTCTGCATTTGTTGAATTTTCATGGTGGGCAACATAAACCTAAACATTGACATTTTGAACTCTCTTATTTCAGTTCCTCCAGGCAATACATTGTAATTATAGAACTGTGAAGGTTTAATGGACGGTTGCAAGAGCAATGTTGTGCTGGCTGCATACCAGTAACCAAAAGAAGTCCCAGAAGGCATATAAAGGAGAAGGAAATTACTCAAGAGATTGTAAAGATGGAGGCGCTATCTAATGGAAGAATGAAATCTCAGGTCCGTGAACTTGAGTAGATGTTTCAGGCTCAGACTACAGACTCAGCTTGGCATTTCATTAGCCCCTGTTCCTAAATTTAGTTTGTTTGGGCTGGTAGTTGTATTGGCAGTTATTCTTGGCCCATCACATTGGAGCAAGGGAGCTGCTCAGAACAGTGTGACACACATTTAAGTTCAGAGCAGATAAACTTTTTTGTGCCTGCCCATTGTATGTACAGAGTACTTCCTTGCATGGAACACACTGGAATGATAGATATGATATTAGAACACTGGAGCTGCCACCTGATTTTTTTTGTATGAAAAAGGCAGTCACAATACTTTTAAATAAAGAAAATAGTTTCTCTACAGTACAATATTCATTTAAATTGCAAAGGGAAATTTCACATATATTTATTTAATAAATCCACTCTAATATGAATAAAAATAGGAATATTCACTGTAATATGAATCAGGAAACCATACATGTTATCATAGACTTCCATTTACCAGGACAGTTGTAGCAAAACATTTTAATCAAACAAATTGGAATTATGCTGTTATATTTGCATGTTTCTGTGATTTAAGAGAAAAGATCTTTATCATATTCAATACAAAAAATTGGAAAAGAAAATTTTGTCATAATTAGACATGCTTGAGGTATTCTGTGACTACTGGTGGTGGGATTGTCTTTGCCAGTAATAGAATTATGCTTCAATGAGTGCTGAAAGGAATGTCCATGTTAGCTTAAAATGAATTTTAACTCTGCTTCCTCACTGCAGTAGAAGACTTGTGTTATCTGCAAGATGCAAGAGACTGGCCTCAGCAGAATCACTTCTGATCGCTTCTTACCACGTATGCTAAAAATTGATGGATAAAAAGTAACAGAAAGGAAACAAATATATAATATATACATTGGTTATGAATACCATTACATGGCCCATGTGATATCACTCCTCACGCCCAGTGCCTAACTGTACTTCAGGACAATTGTGTTCAGTAAAGCCATGTAGTAAAATCCCTTTGCTGAGAGTTTGGGGGGGGGGGGGGTCTGCTTCCTTCACTATGAGTAGTCGTGCTTAGACATGGGCATGAACCAAAAAAATTTAACGAACCAGCAGTTCCTGGTTCAGTGCCGACAACGAACCCGAACCAGTGAGCCACAACGAACATTTCCTGCTGACGAACCGGTTCGAGGTTTGTGGTTCATGGGCGTCAAAATGGTCCCTGTTGGACTTAGAGAGCCCATATTCCCAGGGAGTGTTTAGCAGGCTCTCCTCCAGCAGAACCCAAGTTTGGTCAAGATTGCAATAGGGATCTTGGAGTTATACCCTCTCCAATCCGAGGCCCCCAGGAAAGTCCCATTTGATACAATTAGAGCCACCAGTTGACGTTGGCCCAGTGTACAAGGGGTTGTCCATCAGAACTGCCTATCAGGGTTTGCAGGGATGAGATTGGAGTGCCCATGGCTACAGAACACCCTCCCTTCCCCCTCCCCCCCCGGGTGTCTTCTCCTATGTAACCAATTGTAACCAATTTACAGCTCCATAGTTGGAAGAAAGACCTACCACTCAAAGTAAGCTGGGTGTCGATCCGGGTTTGCAGGGTGACAGGAGTGCAGACAGAGTTCAAGCATTCCCCCAGCTCCATTTCCAAGGGAATTGATTGATGGTGCCTGACTGTCTGGCTTCATGAACCGCAGGCGAACGCAACGAACCCATGTCTAGTTGTGCTTTCCATAATGGTCAGTGATCTGGGCCTGAAAAGGGGGAAAGTACTCTTGTAATGTTCTGATGAAGCACACAAGAGAGAATGTGTGGGTGTGAACAGTTGTAGATTTTGCATATTAGTAGGGGTATCTGCAGAAGGCACTATTCAGATGAGTGAATCTGCTGTATCAGAGCAAAGGGAGAGAGGTGGTCCTGTAGATATGAGGGTCCAAGGCCATGAAGGGCTTTGTATGTGATAGTTAATACTTTGAATTGATGGGTAGCCAATGGGAGAAATATGCATCTCTGCCTAGCTCCTGATAATAACTAGTAACTGGACTTTCAGTAACTGGAGTCTCCAAGTTGGCTTTGAGGGGAAAGCTATGTAGAGTTACAGTTGCTTAGTCTCAAAGTTAACATGTTTAGTTTCAAGGTTAATATCCCTCAGTCTTTGACATGCCACCTTTGTCTCTTCTGAGCATATTTCCCTATGGCGCTTGTCTCACATTCCAAGAAAGTGGGCAATTGCTTTAGATATTGGGATAATTTCATCATGATTATGGGCCCAAGTTAAAGCTAACTTCTATTTTTTTTTAATTTCAACAACTTTTATTAATTATAGAACAGAGACAATAACAATAAATATTAAATAGCAAATACATGGAGTAATATAGTGGTTATACAAGATTGCAGGTTTCAAAGAAAAACATTTAAAACACTTGTTTACTGTAATTTGTAGTTCACACACCACACAAAAAAATCACAATATATTGGTATAGATAGTTTAGTTTGTAGTGCTAGACTTTCAATATATCTTGATAAAGATGGTTGGGAGGGAGTGTTTTGGTTTTATCAATAAAATCTAAGAAAGACCACCATTGTTCACAATAGTTAGATGTAGAGGAATTAGCCGATAAATTGTCTGCTATTTTATCTATAATGAGCTGGTCCCACACTCTGGAGTACCAGTGTTTCAAGGATGGTGGAGACTGATTTTTCCAAAAATATGCTATTGATGATTTTGCTATAGCAAGTAGGTTATTAATTAAATCTTGTTGATGTGTTGGCACATTTACCCCTTGCCATAGATTTAAAAAAATTAATTGAGGCTCTAAGGGTATGTCGTAGTTTGTTATTAATTTTATTTGCTTTAAAATCTCCTCCCAGAATGTTTTGATTTTAGGGCACTGCCACCAAAGGTGGGCAAACATGCCTATTTTTCCGCATTTTTTCCAACACACGGGTGAATATTTTGATGTGATGACAGATAACTTTTTGGGCGTTAGGTACCAATGTGTTAGAATATTAAATGATTGTAATTTTATATTTATTGCTTTTGAGTTTAGAGTGAGGGATGACCAAATTTCTTTCCATTGATTTTGAGAGATTTGCAAATCACAATCCTGCTGCCACTTTTTTGATATGCATATTGTTTTGGCTTATGAAGCTGTATAATAATTTTATATATTTTTGAGATCAGCCCTCTTTTATGATGAGTATTCATGTCCAAGAGTTCTTCAAAGTGTGTTTTTGGAACCAATGTTATGTCTTTTAGGTGTATTTGTTTACCATGTTGGTCAGTTGTAGGTATGTAAACCAGGGGATGGTAGTGTTCAATTTCTTTTCTAAGTCAGTTTTTGTTACAAGGCCCATGTTTGATGTTATATCTAAAAGGTGTATGTTTTTTAAGAATGTCCATTGCTTACTATTTAAAAAGTTACAGCCTGGTGGAAACCATTCATGAAAAAGAATAGTTGAGTACCGTGAGCTAACTTCTATTTTTAAAACACAACACAACTTCTCAATGATGAATGGAGCTGTGGGATTCTGCGTGGGTCACATAAGCAGCTAAAATAGGTAGTGAAATGTGGGTCAAAATATGAGTGTGGGTCAACATACACAGCTGAAATAAGTAGTGGAATGGTACATGCCACTGTTGACTACACTTCAATAGTACATTCTGTGTATTCCACACTTAGGAACAGTGGTTGGAAACATAACAGCCAAGGATAGATCTGTGCATTAATTACAGTAATTAGTATTCCATACTTTCTAGATTTAAATAGCTGCTTTCAGAGCTTCATCAGGAGAACTGAGTAGAAAGCCTAAATTATTCCTCTTGCTAAATTATCCATCTAAAGTAATAAAAGGAGCCTGTTTTCCCAATATGAAGTTATACTGTATCATTAATCATTCTGTATTAAAACAAATCGTGCAGCATCTGAAAGATAAAATTCTTCATGCTGGGCCTTAATGAAGGAGGAGTACTTGAAAGCAATTTTCCTTATATTTTCCTTATGTTAAATGTATCAATTTTGCCCAAGCAACAATAGATCATACTGATTAAAACAAATTTATGAATTGACTAGTACATAAATTCACCCACACCAGCTTTGCTTCCCTTATCAAACAGTCCTTATTTCATAGCTTGCCATGGAATGTTGTGAAGAGCCTTGTCTGTTTTAACTCTTTCAATACTAGCAGCAAGAAGGGCTGAGCTAGGTGTGGGAAGTGGGCACCCAGAAGTGCATTTTGTGGGCTGTCCTCTTGTAGCAGCAAAAACTGATGGCCGGGGCAGGGAATGCTTGGAGGCAGGGACAGAAACAATGAGGCCTTAAACAATGTCAGTTTATTATTAAACAAATAATACTTTATTGTCATGGAAAGGAAAATGAAAATATAAATATAAAATTTTTGATTTTTCATATATTCAGAGGTGAAAGTGCAAAGAAAATAATATACCTACCTTTTGTTTTCTTATTTAGAAGTCTGTCATGTGGGGTCCTAAACTATAGCTTACTTAGCCCTTTCTTAGATCCAGCTTTTCTTGGAGGAGATGAGGGAAGAGCTTCCCAGCTCCGACCCGTTTGCTTGGGGCAGGATTCTCCTGCAGTGCTGTGGGCCTTGCTCCTGCTGGACCAGTCATTGCAGGGAATAAGAACAGGCTCCAAAATGCATCTGATTTATTCACAGAGTTGTTTTCACCTTTATGGATATGCTCATAGAGTGGGTAGGTTTTTCATGGCTTTTCAAATACTATAGATTTCAATAGAGGGGAAAAAAAAACAAAGATGTTAGTGAAACTGTGCCAAAGCATCTGTTTCCGAGAGTAACAGTGTTTATGACCTTTTTTCCTCCATTGTCAGCTCATCTCCAATCTGATGCTTTAAATATCTTTGTTATAGGGATATGATGATTCCAGTGATTATAACGTTAGAACTGGCATAGAACTAATAATGGTGCAGCTTGCTGAGCTGAAGTGGAAGGGGCTTTTTTGGTCAAACCCATAGAGGTATGTGGGATTTTGTTTGGAAACAGGCCAAGAACAAACCAAGGCAATGTACCCCAATGTACTCTGTCCCTTCCCGTGCTCCCCAATCAAAGCCAACAGACACACCCAACGAAGCTAGAGTGCTCGCTTCCAAAGTAGAAACTGAATCTTCACACTTTGACTAGGAGGCACTGCCAAATCCAGCTCCACTGACTTCATTGTCACTAGTACTGGCCAGAACCCCCCCCCCTTTCTATAAGCTTATCTCCAGTCTCAGATGCCAGCTCAAATTTAAAATATCTGCTAATCCTTCTTTTTAAAAAAGCGGAGACTTTGTGTTCTGTGAAAAGGAGTTCCATACTTACAGAACAAGAACGTCACTATAGTTCTTGGGTCTCTCTCAGCCTTCTTTGTGGCTTGTGCCCAACGATTACCTTTCACATTTGGGGGTATTTTGCACTTAATGTTAGTAGCAGATCTTGACATCTGACAAACATTAAGTGGAAGTTTTCTGTTCCTCCTGGCATGTTTGTTTTCTTACTGTAATCAGTGGGGCTACTTTGGTGCTTCCATCTTTTGCCGGATCAATGAGCAGGTGTTTTAACACTGTATCAGTGTGGCAGAGCAGCTGAGATCTGAAATCAGTTCTTGGTATTTTGTGGTCTCTTAGTGATGGAAGATGTAATGCAATAGAACCTTTCCCCCAGTTCATAAATTCATTGTAGCTTGACTAAAAGCTGTAAATGTTTCAGGACCTTCCTTCAGATAAGTGTACTTTGGAAGAGATGGGTTCACACCTAGTCTGTGGGAAACTGATTTGTGGCTCATAATGGAAGACTTGTCTCTTTACTCCAGGGACTAATTAAACCCCTTTCTCCTTTCTAATATTAATAGCGGCAATTTATGCAGCAGCATGTCTAAGTATTTAAAAGATGCAAGGAGAAGTATTCCTATTTTGTGCACTTGCACAGAGACTTGATTTCCCTGTTGAGCCACTGGTCACGGTGGGGGCAATCAAATGGATTTCTATGCTTTTTCATGGGGCTTGAGATATTGTTGAGACGCAGCTTTAAAAAGCTTTGAAGAGCCTTTTGCTTCTGTGAACTATTAACTCTTGCAGGTTGATTTTTATGCAGCTATCTTGGAGTTCAAGATATGGACTTCAAGACAAAAATTAATGATATTTTAAAAACCTTTCTTGACCTAAAAACATTGCATTTCTCCCCTTCCATCTGCTCACCAACCTATTTTTATCTCCCCCCCCCACCTTCAGCTACATTTATTATTGACTTCATTTATACTCCGCGTTTCTCCACAATGGGAACCCAAAGCAAATGCTTAGGAAGCTAATGGTTCCACATGTATTTTCTTTGCAGACAAAACTTGTGGAAGAAATGATAAGTTTTCAGAATGTTTCAAAGATGCCTAGTAGCACTGCTGTCCTAAGCAGAGTTACACCTTTCTAATTTCATTGAAGGAAATAGACTTAGAAGAGTGTAACTGTACATAGGACTGCAGTGTTGGTCTCTTAGCTGAATTATCAGTGATTAAAAATGTGGGAAGAAAAATGATTAAACAAGTATTTTTATTGCAGTTGTTTTTCCCGTATACATTTCAGTACAGGAATCTTTCTGGTGAAAATGTGCATTCCTGTGCGGTGGTAAACATTAAAATCTACTCAACGGAAAATTTTATGAAGAGATTCCTGTTTTTCATAACCTGAGTAATCCAGAAGGTACAGTCCATTAGGGAAGATTCTATTGTTTTCCTCACAAAAATCTGGTAACTTGCAATGTTGGAGATACTTCTTATTTTTGTTGATCTGCATCCTTTTTGGTCTGTATTGCTTGCATAATTAAAAGCATGAAATAGCTAGAGACGAAGAGCTGAGCATATTCAGAAACTACGGTCACAGAAAAATTAGATTGTTGTTTTCTGAATTGCTGTAATGAAACACGTTTTATTAATTACAATGAGACCATTAATTTTTTGTGCCAGAGACCAGTTTCTACAGAATGTTTACAGCAATTTTTGCCTAAAGGAAAACTGCTCTGCATTGTTTGACACGAGCAAAACTGTAAATGTATAAATGTTTGATATTTCTCTGCTGGGAAATAATTCTACTAATGGATTTTTTTGCTATGTTTTAAAGAGGAAGCAGATTCTTTGTGGGGATGGGGTGACAAAGAAACATAAGCTTCTATTTAAAGTAAGAGAAACAAGTCAGTAAAGTTATACACTTCTAAGTCACCTAAAACCAATGACACTTCATCTAGAATCACAAGATTTCAGTAAGTTTAATCAGCAGCTAATGTGCCCATCATTTCTTACCTAACCTGTCAAGTCTTTCACTGTGGAAGTGAATGGAAATGCCATAAGTTCCATATGTGCATGCGAGGGTGTTACCCAAATAGGCAGTCTCCTAATTTGTTGGAGGAGTTAGTTTAAAGGAGACAATAGAGAGGGGGTAATAGATTCTCCACCTATGTTTACGACGATTATTCCCTTAAGATAACTCTTGAAATAAACCAGCCAGATGTTCAACTGGAAAGATTTTTTATTAAAATAGAAATAAAATGGCAAACATACAAAAATAACACATAGCACACATACAAGGCTAACTAAGAGAAAATCAGGGAGAAGAGAACTTCTCCCTAATTTTCTCTTAGTTTTGGGGAAGGCTATAATTACCAGTCTCGAGGATAGAGATCCCCAGAGGCAGCGACGAAATGACCAGCATTTCACAGAGAAGAAGAGAAGGCCCAAACGGATTTGGGGGTGTGTGGACACAAAGGTTGCTTCCGCATGTCCTTAATGAGATGGCCTGCCAATGGAACTCATTATACACGTCTTCATTTTCCATGCATGAGCAAGTCATGATGATCCATTTTTAAGCGTTTTTGTGAGACCTGTTTTATTCCATTTTCATTTTTATGCCATTTTTTCTGTGTGATTATCTACCGTATCAATGCAAGTGGATGCTTTTTTGTGCTTTTGAAGTGCCCTCCCACAAATCCCCAACCCCTCCTCTCACCATTACCCCTCCCACACATGCATCTGGCTTGCATGTGCAATCGTATAATTCCCCCCCTTTCACTTTTTTTTAATGGTCCTTGCTCTATTATGATATCTATGTATGCAAAGGGAATCATACTGCAGTGCTTGCTACATTGGATCACTCAGCAGAGTATCAGTCTAGGATCAACATTGAGAATGGAATGCCATTTCTGATTTTATTTCAAACTATCAATAGGGCCCATTGTTTGGGAAAATACAATGGGCCCTAGCTGCGCTTCCCCCGTGCCTCTCCCCATGGCATCAGTCAAGGGGGGATCGGGGAAGAGAGTGGGGGATCCTTCCTTCTCCAACCCCTTAGCCACTGCTTGGCTTGTGTGCAGCCCTCCCAAGGCCCTACAGAGGAGTGGGGAAAAGCTACCTGATTTGATGAATAGTGTTAGGTGGTGTTTAATCAGGGTTAAATAGGTGAGGGGAAGTGAGGCTGGAGTCGATAAAATTAGGAGTTCTTGGATGACCCATTGTCCTAAATTATGTCTCTCTCCAGGGCATGGAGGGGGCCATTAGTCAGTCAGTCGGTATGACTCCCTTCCTAAAATATTCTTCCAGACTCTTACCTTGCTGGCATCCATTTTGTGTCATTTCAGGCCAGGCAGTGTCTTGTGCTTCAACTCTACCCAGTTTCTGGCACCACTGGGTAGCTCCTGTGCTGATCATTGCTTAGCCAACAGCCCGTAACCCTTGCTGCCACAACTGGTTGGGCTGCACTGTTGCTGCTTTCCAGGCACCATATTTGAGTGTAATAGAAATTCTGCCAGGGACTGGAAATTGAATTCTTTTCTAATAAACAAACACATGCAATGGATCTGATCTTTCCCCTTTCTTGTCAAATGAGAAAAGATGGTTGGCTCTTGTATTTTCTTATAGTAGCTAGTGTACGTGCTCATTTCAAGGAGAGATTAAAGAATTATGAGCCATATTGATTTTTGGTTCCTTGTAGCTTAGAAATAAAGCCTATTAAAATTAAATCAACTACATTTATGATAGCTGTTAAATGGTGTTGGCAAGGAGAAATGTGTACCTGTAGTGACATATCTTAATAAAACAAAGCAACTGATTGAGAATAAGAATTGATGTTTGGACAAAGCTTTATTTTTCTGAAACGTAGAACTGATTGTCATCACCACTTTTTGCTCTTATAGTTATATATTGCCTTTTTTTTTGGCAACTTGGATTGCTTGTCAGTGTCGAGAGAGCAGTGTACCACACCTTTAACTTTAGTGTGCAGCCTTGTGCCAAGGATTCCTGCATAGCCTACATGCACAAATACAGCTGCAGAAAAAAATGGTAGAGCATGATACAGCTAAAGTTAAACATGTTGCTGCATCTTCAATGTAAGTCCCATGACTTCATGGAAGAGTTAAACACATGATTCCAAGGGTCTTCTTGGTGGTAGCACCAACCTTGGGAAATACCTTTTCCTCTGAGGATGATAGGAATATTCAGAAAGTTTTAGAAGGATGATAGAAAACTTCTTTTTTTCAGTAAGCTAAGTTGAATATGAATTGTTATATGAATGATCATTTATTCAGGAGTGTATTTTAATAGTCTGCTGTTTTATTGTGTGTAATTGTGTCTCTTACATTAATTATGGTTTTTAGATTGTAGTTTTATCTATGACTTTTCTAAGCTGCCACAGAGCATCTTGTCATCAAACAGCAGCATATAAATGGTTTAGTAAATAAATAATACATGTATCCCACTGAAATAAATAGAATTTAAACCTGGAGTGGATAAAGTTCATGGATTATATCCATGAACTTTAAGAGTGACTTAATTTTTTTCAAAAATTAAATAAGGGCTAGTAAGTTTCTTTTAAATAACGATCTGCAGACCACACCAGAAAACACTTTTGAAATGACCGTATAATAGAACTATCACAGTAAGAATGTAATAGAATAATAACGGGGATAGTTTTGAGCTACCATGTGGATGTGCTTTCTGAATAAATTCAGATCACTTGCTTTAAAATCCCCCCAAATCACTATCAGAAAATAAGCTGCTAGAGGTTTTCTTTTTTGAACTGCCAGTACAACTTAGAGTCCTTTAATGTTTTTCAGGAAAATCCATTTAGTACTGTATACAGAAACACAGCATCTGCCTTATGGAAAAAAGCAGCACTGCAGTGCCAGAGCAGCTCACAGCGGCGTATTAATGCTTCACTGCTGGAATGAAGTCAGAGCCTGTAGCTTGCCATGTTGAGATATATAACATCTACATCTGAAAAAACAAGATGGATATAAATCATAGTAGGTTCAGTCCTCTAGAGTAATCCACTCTAGAATTTAACATGGATACAAATTCAGCAAGGCAATGAACAGAAAAATTAACTATATTGGTATCAAAAATAACAGAAAAATATTACTGTCGCTTATACTAGAAAAATGTCCATGAAATGGTAAGAATATACAGTGAAACTGGAATGGCTTACACATTTATTCTTGACCCTTTCTTGTAATCATGGATGTTTTAATTCTTTTTTCTATAATATTTTACAAGATTTTTAAAAATTTCAACAATTCAAAATATTCCTCTATAACCTTGAAGAATACCATTCAAGGGAAAAGAGGGAAAAGTGAGATGACACAATGAGGATTGAACAAAGTGGTAGTAATCTATGTAAAGACCTAAGTAATTTTTCATTATCGTCTCATTTGATGAAAGTCATGCACACCCCAATGTACTTCATGTGTATGTATGTGGCAGGGAAGCAAGTGGGGAATCATTCTTGTGTAAAAGGTTGATGGTTTCCCAAGCACAATGGTTTCCCAAGCACCTACCCTTCTTCTGAGCTTTCCGATGGTACGGTACTACCTACTATTGCAGGAATGCCTCTCTGTGGTTTTCAACCATCTTGAAAGAGGCAGTCTTGCAACTCCTCCTGAAGAAAGTAAAGAGTCCAGTAGCACCTTTAAGATTAATCAACTTTACTGTAGCATAAGCTTTCGAGAACAACAGTTCTCTTCAGAGAGAAGAAGAGAACTGTGGTTCTCAAAAGCTTATGCTACAGTAAAGTTTGATTAGTCTTAAAGGTGCTACTGGACTCTTTACTAGAGATGGACATGAACAGAAAAACCCCCGAACATGATGTTCGTTGTTCATTGCCATCCACGAACAGGGACTCACGAACAACCACAAACATGGCCCTGTTCATGAACATGTTCATGGTTGGCTGTTCGTGGCGGCCAGCAGGCTCTCCTCCAGCCATCATCCAAGTCAAGATCGCTACTGCACTACTCCCAGAAACCTGACCTGAGCAGGCACCAGGAAAGGTACCAATAAATAATAGCTTGGCCCCAGAGCCTAGCAGCAGCCCTGGAACTTGAAGGGGTAGATCCCTACCGCACCACTCCCAGAAACCTTACCTGAGCAGGCAGCAGGAAAGGTACCAATAATAAATAATAGCTTGGCCCAGAGCTTGGCAGCAGCCCTGGAACTTGAAGGGGTAGATCCCTATCCCCCCCCCCCACACACACAAAGAAAATTCAAGCTCCAATGCACTCTCTCTATCAAAATGCCAACAGCAACTGTCTCTCTCCCTCTCCACTAACTGCAGAGTCAGAGCTGGGAGCCTCCCTCCCCCCTGCTCTTTGCTCCCTTGTTGTAACAAATTTGGAGCTCCACACTTGAAGACCTGCCTATCAAGCTAAATTGGGCTTAGATTGGGGTTTCCAGGGCAACAGCAGGAGTTCAAACAGAGTTCAGGCAGTCCCTGCCTAAGTTGCCAAGGGAATTGATTGCAGGTGCCGGAATGGCTTGATGAACAACAACAAACAGCAATGAACGAGGCTTGCAACGACCACTTGTTCGTTTAGAATGGGGCCTCATGAACAGCTTGTTTGCGAACAGCAGATTGGGCTGTTCGTGGCTTTTTTTGTTTGTATTGCTGTTTGTATTGCCATCTCTACTCTTTACCATTCTGCTACTACAGACTAACAAGGCTAACTCCTCTGGATCTTCAAGGAGCTTCACGATCCACGTTCCTACAGCAGCTACCATGAGGCATGTGTCTGGAATTCTAAAATCCCCAAGGCATTTTGAAATCTAGAAGGGTCCATGAGCCTTGGTGGGTGAATCATTTTAACTGGACTCCCCATTTTGTGGGGTGTTGGGGCTATATTCACTTTTGCCTTCAGCAGATGATGGTCTGACCATGGTTCAGGCCGAATCGCCATTGAAACAAGGTTTTCTCTTAAAGGCTCAGTGCAAAATATTAAGTCTAAGGTGTGGCCTCTTTCACGTGTAGGGCCTGTCACAATTTGAGAGAGGCCCAGGGTTTCCAGGGAAGCTATAAATTCCTGAGCTGGGCCTGACTTTGAACACTCATCATGGAATGATGCACTAACAGAGGAGGCCTGACTTCTGCAGTCTACCACTTGCTCATGCTCTGCATGGGTTTAGCCTGTGGCTGTTACAGATCTCTCCCTCCTTTTTGGATTTTTGAAAAGAAATAAACTTGGCCCTTTATTATCCCATCTGAAGTTGTCAGCTTGCATTGTTCCACATCTGCATGCAAACGACCATTCAGTGTGGTCAAAAGCCTTTTAAGACTCTAGAGGCACTAATGTAGTTGGTAACTTGTGTTTACAATTATGCATAATATTTGGGATCTTTTGAATATACTTCGTAGCTGACTCATGGGAATTAATTAGTACTGTGGATATATCATAAGATTAATGTATTGTCTCTTAGCCATCATAGAGCGAAAAAGATCTCTGTGTCCCAATTAAGACACAGAGGCTACTAATTTAACCAGTGTCCAGGGCACTGGGAATTTACTAGTTTGCAGAGCCTGAATGAAGGGTTGCCGTAGATTAAGCTAGAGGATATCCAATAACTTTCCGTAAATCTCTTTGATGAAGCCATTCTTAGCTATTATTTTTAAATTAACTTTGAATTCCTGAGTACTGTCTTTTCTAATCCCTCCCCCCATGTTCCTCTTCTAAATTTAACATCTCTTTCCAGTTTGATAACATCTAAGTTCAGGTTTCCGGCTGGGCAAAAATCACAACATTTTGTAAAAAAACAAACAAAAAACCTACACAATTCAGCCATTACTCCTGCAAATGGAGGTTATATAGTTGTAAATGTTGTAAGATTTGCTTTGCTGATATTTAAATAGCCATGCTTAAGGCAGCCAGCTTTACTTTCATAGTATTGCAGTTTTGTTTTAAATAAATTAAAGTCTTCTTGGTTTGCTAGTGTCCAACAAGGATAATTTCTTTTACTTGTAAGCCCAGTTAGATGAATTGTGTTTAGATCTGTTACCCAGGGTAGCTATTTTTGCTTGAAGACTTTATCTTTGTCCTTTAACTTCTTGTAAGAAATTACACTGAGGAAATGCTGTCTGCAAATGATTTTCATAGCATCCCACACAATCTGGCTAGGCACATCAAGGATATTGTGAAGTTCAAAATAATTCCTATACTCTAATAATTCCTATAGCCAGTTGTCTGGCTAGTTAGCTACTCATTGTGAATTTCATAGCCCAGTCTTTTAGACCAACAGCTTTGTTCTAATTTAAAGTTCTTTTAAGGCAAAGTCTGACCAAAACATCTGATGTTACTCAATTATGAACAAAGGTTATTGAAATGGGAAAGTTATCTAACCTAAACAAGAAGGGACAGTCACTGGGTTGTGTGTTACGTTCCCAACACATAACAGTCAGATCCATTTTTCTTAAATTCTCCTATACTTGTGTGGTCACAGTATTCCTCCTATAAAGTTGTTCAAATACAATGCAATTAAAGCCCCCCTCCAATAACAAGTTATCCCATAGGAAAATTTCTTTTATGGACTTGGGAAGCTTACCAAAGAAGGATTCTTGCCAAAAAAAATAGCACGGAGCTCACACAGAATAATTGTTACTCATTAACGTGACATATCTACCATCAGTCACCAGAAACACTAACAGTGAGATCCGATAATGGTAATTTTAAAAAAATTACACAAATTGAAACCAAGGGCCGTAAACTGGTGGGGAGATCTCAGGAATCTTTTGGTAGGTTTTCATTCCTGTCTCGAAATCTGGTATGTCTTTTTTGTCCAGCAGAAGAAGTAAGCCCACACACATTCTGGATTGGAGCCAAAGGTTCAGTTCTACTAATGGTGGAACCTTCCTGCGAGCCTTGATCCAATGGGAGGAGTCTTCCACTGATGGAACTCTGGAGAAGTATTTTTCTTTGGCGACAGGAAGCCTGTTTACACTGGGAAGGTTCCACCACTTTATCTTTAGATCCAACTCTATAACTTTAGTGTATTTATTTAAGTAAGAAAATACAAGAATCTTTGTTTTATGTATGTATGTATGTATGTATGTATGTATGTATGTATGTATGTATGTATGTATGTATGTATGTATGTATGTCAGTCATTTATAGTCTCCCTTTCTCACTGAGACTCAAGATGGATTACACAGTATGAGATTAGTACAATCAGTATCAAGTACATTTCAATACAGTATCAAGGACATTTCCATAAACAATGCCATAGGGTAAATAGATACACATTTAAAAGACACAGTATTAGCAATAATCCAATACAGAGTAGAAAAAATACTGAACATAATCAATTATAGGACTGACATTAGACAATGACAACTACGTGTGTATACCCTTTTGGTCCACAATTATCAAAGCAATAAAAATAGCTAATGATTCAACCATGTACCCATTTTTAAAGGTTTATGTCCCAGAGTTTTTTCCTACTTACCATTTCAACATATCCATGTAGTAAAATCATGAAGTGATCCAAATGTAAAGGTCCCTAGCCCTGAAGACCTGCTAAATGCATAAAACACCTAAGGATGGAACATATAATAGAATAATGCCATCTAGTGGTTGTAAAATAGAACAATTAGAAAAACCTGGAGCCTTTGCTCCCCACAATACAGAAGAGGCAAGGAGTTAAAAAAAAATCTTTACAGATCCTGCAACCAATAATACCTAAAGTCACAGAATAGTCTCCTTAACTGTATTTAACCTCTGACTACTTTAACTATGAAAAATACATTAGGAATAAACCCTAAAGCAAATTCTTGCTGTGTATTTGGATAATAAAAAGTCTTTTGAGTTACAATGCTAAGTCATCCTGTTGGTCCCAACATTTGCTACTATCTGCACTTGTCTAGGAATCCAGAAGGTCTCCTATGTAGGCCTGGCTGGAGGGTTGATTACTGGAGTTCTAAGCTGCCTGAGTTTATGTTCATCTCTTCACGGGTGAATAACTTTGATGTATGCCACAAGTCAAAATGTTATTTTATTATTTATTTATTTATTTACATCATTTATAGTCTGCCTTTCTCACTGAGACTCAAGGCGGATTACACAGCGTGAGTCAATATGATCATTATTAAAGACATTTCCATATATATGTAATGGATATAGACAGGCAATTTTGCAAGATTTAAAGAAAAAGAAAGAAAAGAGAGATTTAAAGATTTAACATTGTTGAAACATAGCGTAAGTAAATTCCATGATTGATATAATAAACAACATAGGAACTACCTGGTAGACTCATACTTATAGCAATAGTAGTGAAGTCTGTGATTCGCTGTATCTCTTTACTGATGGATCTCTTGAAACTGCTTCCTTACAGTACAGCCCTCCCATCTGAGGAAAAAAGCCCTCTTGTACAATTCAGTTTTGCATCATCTGTGGAAGGCCAGGAGACTGGCAGCTTTCCTAACCTCCTCAGGTAGACCATTCCATAAAGTGGGGGCCACCACTAAAAATGCCCATGTACGGGCAGCTGTTGATTTTGCCCAGATTCACATGGTTAAGCTTTTGAATTTACCTTTGTCCAAATGTTTCCATGGGTTGGTCCCCAAAGACTTGACATATATACCAGCAGTCCTTTCTTGCCTGTTCTTTCACTCTGGAATCAAGCAAGTTGTCGCTCCAACTGAATAAGGCACTAGACTCATTCTGAACAGTATTGCAAGAAGGACGGACAGCTGCATTCCTTTTCCCCCCACTTTTTCAGTAAAATGTATGATGCACTGTTTTGGCCTGCGTGTTTTATTTTCAATGTTTTCCAGATTGTCTTTTAAGACTTTTTGCATAGCTAACAGTACAGTGGCCTCACCTGAGGTTTCTGTTAACAATCCAAATGTTGCACTAGCTGCTTTAGTTATTCCAGACAGTGTCTGAAGTATTTACTTAAGGGTTTTTAAACTGGAGATAGCAAAGGGGCCATATCAGATATCAGTTTGTTTTAAAGCTCAGTTTTGGGTTTGGATTTGCAGGCAGCAGAGAGGACATTTCTCAAAAATGAAGGATTAGTCAAAAGGAAGCTGAAAGGGAGGATAAAGAGGGTCAAATCCCTTCAGCATGCTTGGAAATTATTTAAATCCACAATAATGAAGGCTCAGATAGAATGTACATTGCAGATAAGGAAATGTACCATCAAATCAAAAAGAAAGTCAGCATAGTTAATGAGAAAACTCCAGAAATCATAAAAGGCAAGAATGTTTTTTTTAAAATGTAAAAGTCTTCACCTAGTGAGGTGAACAAGTAAGCTCTAACAAAAAAAGTAAGTTGATGATAAGGTGGATGAAAAGAGAATATGAAGAACAAATTCCATACTAAATAAAGGTACCAAACACACTGGTTTTTGTAAGAAACTCAAATGCAGAATTGTTGTTTTCCTAACAAAAATACATGATTTGACCTCCTTTCCAGAGGATTTGAAGGTGGTTAAAAATCTCTAATTTCCTGGAACTCTGTATCCATCCATAAATTGCTGATCCATTAACCTAATACTGTTATCGAAAATAAAACTATTATGAACAGGGAAGAACAAGATATGCTGAGGAGGAATCAGCATGGTTTTGTGGACTTCCAAACCCTTTGACAAAATTCCTTTCTATAGGCTCCTAGGTAGTCTAACATCTTGGGTCGTCTCACAGATTAAAAAATGGTTAAATGACAAGAAGCAGAGTAAGATGATAGGAATAGTTCTAGCAATGGATGAAAATAAGCATTGGGATTCCCAAGGGACCGGCATTGGTGTTTAATTTGCTCTTAAACTGAAATAAGGAGCAAGGTGGCCAGATTTGCAGATGGCACCAAATTATTCTGAATGGAGAGAACCAAAGTGAATTGTGCTCTAAAGGGATCTCCCCATGCTGAATAAATGGATGGCAACATGGCAAATGCTAGTCAATGTGGGTAAGTGTAAAGTGATGCGTATTTGGATGCAAAGCATCTTAACTTCATTACATACTGGTAAGATCTGAACTGGTGATGACTGAACAGGAAAAGAGATTTTGAGGGGTTGTGGCAGAAAATGTCAACTTTAAGTGCAGCAAACCTTATAGTAGGGAATATATTAGGGAAGGGATGGTGGTCTTGCAAAGAGGTACATAAATTTTGGATAATGGTTCATAGACTTTTACAGTTTTACAGATTGCAATTCCATTGAAACCTGAAATATTTTTGTTAAACTGTGTACCAGAAGATTTGGATCAGAAATATTTTATTATACATGTAGTGACAGCAGCAAGAATTCTACTGGCATTTTATTGGAAAAGACCAGTAATACCCCAGCATGAGGAGCTAATAGTGAAGATAATGGAGAATGCAGAACTAGACAAACTAACTTTACCAATGAAAGGACAAATGGAAGAAGACTTTGCTGCACCATGGACCCCCTTTTACAACTGGATGAGAAACAAATATAAAGATTCAAATGTAGTAATTATATGAAGGCAATATTGTAATTTCTTACTAGCACTCACAGTTAAGTGATGAGCAGTGTGGAAAATGTAGATAAGCAGAATGCTGTGTCAAGCAGAATGTATGATATTTTTGTCTCTTGTTTTCTCCCTTTCCCCTACCCCTAATGGAAAAGTTATAAAAATATATATATTTTTAAAAAAAGGAAAACAAAATGGTTAATATTATCCTACTGCTGTTGTATAGATCTATGATGTGGCTGCATTGGGAGTGCTGTATACAGTCCTGGTTGCCTGATCTCAAGAATATTGTAGTGCCGGGAGGGGCAATCCAAATGGTCAAGGGTTTGGAACTCCTTTCCTGCAAGGAGTTTGAGGTGTTTAGGTCAGGAAAAAAGAATACTAAGTGTGTGGAGGGGGGCATGACAGAGGCTTATAACATTATGTATGGGATGGAGAAAGTGGATCAAGACAACTTCCTCCCTCTCCTGTAATACTAGAACTTGGGCACACCCAGTGATGCTGATGGTCAATAGATTCATGGTGAATGAAAGGCAGTACCTTAATCAAATTGACTTCTGGAATTCACTGTCACAGGATGTCGTTGTGGTCTTTGCTGGTTTTGATGGTTAAAAGGGGGATAGACAAATGTATTCATCCATAGAAGATAGGGCTGTTAGCCATGATAGCTATGTGTTCTCAGTTTCCATTAGAGTCTTTCTGTGCCTCAGAGAGATCGTGCCCCCGCACAGTATCCCAACAAAGTAGAGAAAGAGTGGGCATGAGTGTGATGACTCCACCTGTTGCCTGCCTCCTCATAATCGCCACCACTGGAAACCAAGACCCATTAATGCACCTTGCCTGCATATCTTGCAGGTCCACGATGGCTTCTGGGTCCAAACAACTCATCCTACATCTGTCACTACAGGGCTTGGCCGCGTTAGCTGCTACATGAATGACCTGGGTCTAGAGGCCATGGCTACATGACTACATTGCCAGCCAGCTCAACGGCAATGCTGTGGCCAACCCCAGACAGCACAAACAACTCAGCTTGGCTGGGCCCCCTTCCAACTCCTGAAGGTGGGGGTGGAGGGACACAAGGAGTGGAACACCCTACCTGATGTGGATGTTGTAGGAATGAACCGTGAAGAGGGTGAATCTCTTTGCTCTGCAGCGAAATGGATAACAGCCATAAAATATTAGTTAAATTGTTTTGCTATTAAAAAACTATTAATGAAAAATAAATGTTTCTGCATGCACAGGAACACATAGTGCTGTCATGGAATTTCCAAGTGGAGGAACCTGAATCTTGCAGAAAGCAGTGCTATGTCGAATAATGAATCTGCTGTTTGCAATGACCTTCGCATGGGGACAGGGCCGTAATGGGAAGACTAGGCTTCAGTTTCTTGATTTTGAAGTAGAAATTAAACTTTATTAAAGAAAACAGATAGAAATGTATATACTGTTAATTGAGTGGATAGCTATTTATAACGTAGCTTGAATTTATGACAAGCAGATGGGTCTTCTGTTCTCTTTTTCATGGAAATTACTATCATTACTGCTCTTGGGAATGGTAGTCACCTCTTCCCTAGTAAGGTTTTGGTGCTTTTAAGAGCTTTATAAAATGCAGAGAGAAGTTCATCGCATACATATTTTCCTATAATAGAACTGCAGGGGAAAGCTCCATTTCTGTCTGTTACGCAGCTGCTAAATACACAAGAGCTCTGCCAGAAGAAATCATGGCCTGTAATTTATCTAATATCCACATCTACACTATAATTTGAAAATTAGCATAAAATACTGTCTTGACAATAATTGCTTTTGTATGTACAAATAATAGTGTGACTGTGCCGTTGATGCTTTACAGATAGCAAATATTGTTAATGCCATTATCATGCTTTGCTTAATTTCATCGAAACAGTTTCCAGCATTAATATGGCATACATGGTTGGCAGTAAGTTGCGTTAAATTAAATTTGCATCATTTTTAGCAGGATGTGAAGCTATTATTACTTCATGAGGGGGTTAAAAAGGAAATGGTCTGTTTGTTAACAGTTTCATGTTGTAAGATTTGAGTGCAGGTCTACTTTTAAAAGGAGAAAGGTAATCTGCTTCCACTGCAGTGTAACTTCAAGTAAAGTGAATCTAAATAATCATCACCAGTATGCTAAAGCCCTCCCGAGAACCTCAGTATGTTTAATCAGGGCTTTTTGGGGGGGGAAAGAGGTGGTGGAACTCAGTGGGTTGCCCTCAGAGAAAATGGTCACATGGCTGGTGGCCCCGCCCCCTGATCTCCAGACAGAGGGGAGTTGGGATTGCCCTTCACGCCGCAGTGTGGCACAGAGGGCAATCTAAACTCCCCTCTGTCTGGAGATCAGGGGGCGGGGCCACCAGCCATGTGACCATTTTCAAGAGGTTCCGGAACTCCGTTCCCCCATGTTCCCCCTGAAAAAAAGCCCTGTGTTTAATGATTTAGTTTAAAATATATTTCATTGAAAGAAATGAAGAAATAAAAGAAATTTTATTTTTTGTATACAAATGTAAAGAATTGGATCTCTCAGGTTGCTGAGTCTGTCATAGTTTTTGGAACATTCCCACTTCTTTCTGTCAATATTAATTAATTCATGTATGTATCAATGGAGACCAATTCTAAGCAGGTCTACTCTGACAGTAAGTCCTGTTCTATTCAATGGGGCTTACTCCCAGGAAAGTATTCTAAGAATTGCACCTATGTTTGTTGATAGATAGTAACACTTCATGGAGAAGTAGGATTTGGACCTCAAAAACATACACATTGTTTTTGGGCCTTAGTGTGACCCAGAGCTTCCCCATCATGCTGGAAAATGGTGTCATTTTCTGACACGAAGATAGAGCTGTGGTCACACTGAAGCCCAGTTTATTAAAAATCACCTGTTTGGAGGCAACTTTTAATGAATTGTGCTTCAGTGTGATTGGCAGCTCCTTCATTGCACCTGTTTGGAGATGATTTTTAGTTAATTGAGCTTCAGCGTGACTTGAAGCTCCTCCACCATACTGATAAATGTCATTTTCCAGCACAACAAGGAAGAATGCGTGCTCCCCCCCCCCACGGTGCCTTTCCCCCCAACTGGATAGGTGAGTGGGGCGATGGTGGGCGACAGGTGGGGGTGGGGGAATCTCCTGCCCCAGGCTGGCAAACATATGCCAGTCAAAGTAGGCAATACTGAACTTGATGGACCATTGGTTGGACTTAGGAGAAGAAAGCTTCATGAATTCTTTCTCAAAAGTTGTTGTCTACGAAGAGGCTTTGGTTAAGTATGCATGTGAGGAGAGCTAGTAGGGAGGGCAAAACCAGAGGTTGGTATGATATTAAAAATATTGTCCAGCTATACTTTATTCAGTTTGTAAATATTTTGCACTTTTCTTGAGATCTTTATTTCATATTTTGTTAGAGATTTTTTTAATTTCTCAAAAATGGCTAACATTTGTATAGCAATGTAGTGTTATTGCTATACTACCTGAAGTTACAACTTCCTCCTCCTGTTGCTACCTGCACCAAATCTTGAATGTGACTAGGGCAGTCTGAAACACTGATTTGGATTAAAGGAACACAGTTGTCAAAACACCACACTGAGTAAAACACATTTGCCTAGAGGTGCATATTCTTTTGTCTAAGGCAAGTTGCAGCAAGGTGACTTGCAATAAATGAGAGCCAAGCTACAAGTGACGCCTGACACAGGTTGGACACTTGTCAGCTTCCCTCAAGTTTTGATGGGAAATGTAGGCATCCTGGTCTAGCAGCTGTAATGGAGAGCCAAGCTGTAAGACCAGGATGCCTGCATTTCCCATCAAAACTTGAGGGAAGCTGACAAGTGTCCAACCTGTGTAAGGCGTCACTTGTAGCTTGGCTCTGAGTAAAAAAAAAATTGGCTGAGTAAAATGGGGTATTCATTTTTCTGTTTCTGCCTCCTGATAATAATAACAATAACAATAACATTCGATTTATATACTCCCTTCAGGACAACTTAATGCCCACTTAGAGCAGTTTACAAAGCGTGTTGTCATCCTCATGACAATCAATCTGTGAGGTGGGTGGGACTGAAAGTGCTCCGAGAAGCTGTGACTGACCCAAATTCACCTAGCTGGCTTCAAGGGGAGGAGTAGGCCCCAGCTACTCCTGAGAAAAAAATCTCAACAGCAATCAAAAGGGGCAACCCTAAAATAATATTGGTGGGGTCGTGAATTTGGGTTACTGTGGACCAGTCTACCCTACAGCACAAAAGGAATGGTATTGTGCTTTAACAAGCATAGATACCTCCTCCGTGGGTCTTAAGGGTCAGGAAATGGCTCTTGAGATCATGGCTTAAAAGAGGTGAGATCCCCTCCAAGTTGGAGAGAAGGGGTACATGTCTGTGTGAAAGAGTAGTTTAGATTCTGTCAGAGACACAGAGAAAGGAGGAGGCTAACTTTGAGGAGAGTTGACTAACAAAGCTTGGGGGTACAGCATTTCTTTTTGGCAGGATCTGATATAGGGTAGCAGATCTGCTGCTCTGTAGGATTACCTTTGTGCTTCAACTTCTCCTGTCCCTGTAAATAACCACCCTGAATGCTCAGTGTGCTTCCATCCACAGTGAACCAGCCCAGATCCCTGGAATTTCTAACCAATCTGAGAAGGAAGGTGCATATCACAGCATACCACAGTCCTAATACACAGATGCAATTCCTAAACAGAGTTATACCTTTCTTAGTCAATTTAATCCCATGGGTATAGGAGGGTGTGATTCTGTTCAGGATTGCACTGTTCCCATCTACATAATTGCTCTAATTGAAAAATGCAGTTGACATGATGTGGGCTTCTGTGTTCCTCTCTGTCAGCACAAAGGGAGATACATTCAGAACCTTCGGTTGCATAAGAATGCTCCTGGACTTTGTGTGAGGTGTGACTAGCACTGTCAGTGGAGTCCCTCCAAATTTCACTTTCATTTTTTGTACTCATTAACAATGGATTAGCGCCATCAATCGCAATATTGTCAAATAAGGCCTCATTACCACATGCAGCAGGGTATGGTGGTCAAAAGAACCATACCATTTGGGACTGAACAACATTTGTGAATGTTATGTATGAATAACACTGATATAGCAGGCTAGGCTATCTACTGTGGGATTTTAAAAAATTGCTTGGAGATTTGCATGGGTTGCGTAGCGAAGCATTAGAACATGCTGTTTCCCATCTGCAGTGTATTCTACCACGTTTTGCCACATATGTAGACCAGGCCTATATCAGAGGCAAGAGGGGGATCAGGGGTGGGCTGAGTGCAGCCTTTTGAGGTGACTGTGAGCCAAACTACAAGTGACGCCTTACACAGGTTGGACACTTGTCAGTTTCCCTCAAGTTTTGATGGGAAATGTAGGCGTCCTGGTTTTACAGCTTGGCTCCCCATTGCAGCTGCAAGACCAGAACACCTACATTTCCCATCAAAACTTGAGGGAGGCTGACAAGTGTCCAACCTGTGTCAGGCGTCACTTGTAGCTTGGCTCTCTGTTTCCATGGGGATGGGACGTACATGTTTAGAGTTAAGCTGTGAATATTTAATGTCTCTTTTTACTCCCCAAGATTTGGTTATAGTTCCAGTTTAGAAATGCAGCAAACCACTTAGCTATTAATAGCTACTGTAAGCATGGCTCAGAATCACAAACTGGTGCTTGCACAGAATCTGTTTTTTGATGGTTCAACTTCTAAGCAGGCTAAATTGTCTTTTGGATCAATAGCCATTGATTAGCTATTTACATGAAACATTTGCTAGTAATGTATTCACCACTTAGAAATGCTTTACTTTTACAAAGGACACCTGCAGCCTAATTGGATAGATCACCTTTTGTTGCTAACAGTTCCAAAGAAGTTCAGACCACTGCACTTAAAAGCACCTTCAGTAAGCAAAGGGGGGTAGAGCCACTGAGATATGTACACCCATTACATTGGTGTACATATCTCATGGACCAAGATAGATTGTACAATTATTTTTCTTTGTCACTTTGTAATATGAACAAGAAATACAGGCATCTGGCTCCCAAGACAGGAGCAGGAAAAGGTGTGAGTGGCCTGTCAACCAGACATCTCTCTAGATGCAGGAGGTCCTCCTGTTCACAAATCAGACTATGTACAATGTACACTTGATTGTTCTTGGTATGTGCATTGCGTAAGTCTCATGTTACACTTTACACATATATGGCTGAATGTGTGATGTGTGTAAAGTGAACACACATTGGCTTTTTCTTACAAACAGATGTTTGCATATACTGGCAGGCTGTATGTATGTTCACTGTAACAGGACTATGAACTTCCTTATAAGACAGAGGAGTTCTGCATCTTTGTCATAACAGCACCACCTGTTTCCGGTGTGACCAACTGTGGAATCTCATGGTAGAGACTAGAGAGTAGAAATGAGGGGCTCTCCCCAGCCCTTGAGTTTTCAGGGCCTTGAACAGTTCTGAGGCAGTTTAACAAACTCAACAAATCCCGATATTTTGAGCAAGACTCAGAAAAAGCAAGTTAACTATGGAAGTAAACTGAAAAAACCCTCATATCCCTGATGAGCTGGAATGTACTTGTGTTTTCTTGAAGTGTATCCACATCCCCTTTGTGATTAGTTTACTCTCAGTTAGGCAAGTGGGCTCATGCTCCTGTCCCACCCTATTTTGCATTATTTATTTAAAACATGACTTCCCATCCCCAGCCTCTCCCAAGCTTCTGGCACTTATCTCTTGGTCACGCAGGGTATACGGTAATTATCTCAGCTCCTCATCAGGGCCTTTCACGTCTTCATAGACCCCATGTGACAAGATGGTGGTACCACACAATATCAATCATTTTATAATCAAATAAGTTAATATGATTTATCTGGTTTGCTGTGAAAAAAACTCAAAATACGTTCTGCACTGCCAACCTCTGGTTTAAAAAGCGGTAGTTAACAATAGATTGAAACAATGAATGTAATTTTGGAATCAATGACCATTCTTCTGTTTGTTCACCAACAATACATTCCTCATTGTGTGGTTCCTTCCATTTTGAGCTTTGTGTATACCTTACGCTAAGTGGTTCTTTCCTGCTAGGGCTCCCAACTGTGTAGAAGTATTATTTTGTAGCATTCATTGCCTACCTAACTGACAATTAAAATTAACTCTTTGATCTTAGAGGGTTTAATTTCCCCAACTAATTAACTTTTGCCCACATGGTCCCGAGAGACAAAGTATGCCATAACTGACTCAGTCCAAATCCGTGTGTTTTAATTGGACCTTTGATACTATGGGAAACATGCCAATAGCTAAAAATCAATATATGATAATGATGTCAGAATTCACAGGGAACTGGTTTAAAAAAACAGGGGCCAAACTACAAGTGACGAATGACACAGGTTGGACACTTGTCAGCTTCCCTCAAGTTTTGATGGGAAATGTAGGCAGCTTGATGGAATGTTGGACAAGTGACAGTTGAAAAGTCCATTGGACAGCAGTTGGAGAGCCAAGCTGCAAGACCAGGATGCCTACATTTCCCATCAAAACTTGAGGGTAAGCGGACAAGTGTCCAACCTGTGTCATTCGTCACTTGTAGCTTGGCCCTGGGTTGCATGGGCATTAAATAGGCGTGTCTTAGTCTCCAGGTCATCTTTCAGGAAGGGATGCATTTCTATTTTTGGCTGCCCAGAATGTATAGCACCTCATGCAACTTTTGTATTTGAGTGCAAAACTCGAAGATGGAAGGCATGCTGCGTACATTTTTTGTGAAAGGTTTTTATATATCTTCTTTCGTTCATTTATTTAAAATATTTGTATTATTTAAAATATTTGTATGTCTGCCTTTCTCTTGACAAACTTTAAACCACCAAATGCAAAGTAAATTAAAACACAGAACCAAGAATACCTTTTGCTCCACTTGCTCCTGTCATACTCTGCAAGGCCTCTGTGTACTCTGTGTTATTGCTTATACTTTGCAAGGCCTGTTTGATTCTGTGTGACTCTGATGGCAGAAGCTGTTTGTTGCCTGGAATGCTGTTATCTCTTTCTCAGTCTGTGGTTTCTCTTTCACCTGGGAAGGCCTCATGGCCTTGAAGTTTCTCACATATCTCTGCTGGGTTCTGCTGTTCATCTATTAAAGTTAGCTAACTGTTCTCTGAAGAGGGGTGGGGCTGGGCTTAAAATCTTATATATGTTATGTGCTTGAAGAGAAGTAGAGAGCACTCTGTATGACAATAAGCTGTATGCCAAGTTGTCCAAATGTGAGTTTCACCAGGAGGAATTGGATTTCCTGGGCTATTGGGTCTCCCAAAGAGAGTTAGGGGTGGACCCTGCCAAGGACCGAGATGTAATGGGGTGAGAAGCCCCAAGAACCAGACAGCAACTATAATCATTCCCAGGCTTTGCAAACTTTTACTGACCGTTCATTAAGAATTTTGCCCAGACTGCACTGCTGTTGACTGACCTGCTGAAAATCAAGGGGAAGGGCTCGGACAGAACAAAGCCGTGGGCCAAACTGACCTGGTCTGATGAATGCCAACAGGCTTTTGATAAATTAAAGGCTCTATTTACCGCTGACCCCATCTTGCATCACCCAGACAAAACCAAAAAGTTCATTGTGCAGGTGGATGCCAGCCATACAGCCATGGGAGGGGTGATTTTGCAGGAGGGGGAGGATGGACAGTAACACCCCTGTGCTTATGTCTCTTGCAAGTTTTCTGAGACTAAATGAAACTGGTCCATGTGGGACAAATAGGCAGCAGCTGTTATACTAGCCCTCTCAACTTGGAGACATTGGCTAGAGGGAGCAAAGGTACACAAAATCTAGAAGCCCACTGAGAGCCAAGCTACAAGTGACTAACCAAATAGAGAGAACATGGTACTATAGATAAGCAAAACCAAAAATACCCGTGTCAACTTACTACCTCAATAAAGTAACATATACCACAACCAGTATGTAGAACCACACAGTATTGGAGATGAATGTGCAAACTATACAATTTTAATAACAATCATCCCCAACAGTTGGAATAATATTCATACCAGTGCTAACATCAGGATACTGTACCAATAAATAAAGTGCAAGGTGCCCAAAGTGCTATTCATATATTGCACATAAAAATTAAAGTGCAAATGCAAAGGGAGCACCATATACACAAGTCTTTTCAATAACTGCCAGTTCCAAAGCACCATGTATCCAACTTGCAGGGAGAAAGAATTTATTCAATGATACTTCTCTCTAGAAGCCGGTAGTTCTGTCAAGGCACAAAAGTCCTGTGAGGTCAATATGATGAATAATATTCCTCTTGAGTAATGAGCCCTCAACGGGTTGTCTAGATCACAATATTGCCCGTTTCAAAACATCTTTTTCAAAGACAACAATCAAATATTCCTTTAAAGTTTATTTTCTCAACATTGTCCCTCACGGGTATCCAATAATAGCGCAATTTCCCGGCACAATCCCATTTAATGGCATGTTTTCTGATGTTATCATGCCATTAAAGGAGATCATGCCAGGAGATCATGCTAGAAAGATGCTTCATGCCATGATTTTCGCGTGATTTTCTGGAGAGTTATGTGTGCGTGTGAAAACGGCCCAAGTAGTTTAGGGGATGAAGTATATTAACTCTATCCTTTGAACATTTTGTAAAGGAGAACCAAATGGAGGCCCACTAGTCAGAGGAGGTAAGCAGAACCAGTGATTAAGTCCCAGTCCTAGCAGAGCATCCTTGAACACAGAGGAGCCTCCATTTCCCTCAACTGGTCCTAGCACAGAGTGTAGGGAAAACAACCCTCTGGCTTTACAAGATGTTACCTGGCGATCACCTGTGATGAGTTTCCCACAAAAGAGTTACAAACTGGCCTGGGTACTAGTTTAGATTGAAGCCCTGAATCAAAGTAACACCACATAGATAAGAAGAATATTTTTGTGTATTACAATTGTGCCTAAAAGTTTATATTTTAGAAAGTGTGCAAAAGGATAGGTAAACAGTAAAACCTGCACATCCCGGCAGAGTCTTTTGTCATTCTGAGCCATGATGGTAACGTGTAGGTATAACATAGCATTTCTTGTCAGCAACATGGTTCAACATACAAGGCATCAAATCAAGTTGTAATCCATAAGGGTCTCAAAGAAAACCCACAAAACAGATTGTGCAAAGGCTAAAGGCAAAAGCCAAGGGCCATAGCCAGAAACTAAGTCCGAAGCTAAGGCTGAGCAAAATCTATAACTTTTCCATTCAATGCCCATTTGCCTAAAAATCTGGAATGATCTTATAAACTAGTCAGGGCTCCGCAATGACATATGATATCGCCCTTCTGCATCTACATCAACTCCACACTACATTACCATGAGCATTACTACCTTCCCACAGCTGGGTTAGATAAGCTTAACTGGCTAGGTTGCTTTGGCCTTATCTCCCCCTAAGTTTGAATGAAGACTTCATCTGTGTTGAAAAAACTGTGGAATCGTTCTCACGCTAGCAATTCTTTCTCATAATACATCCAGACTATTGCTAGCAGACATTTTTCTTTGCCAAGCCAGCCTCTTTGTTTACACACTTTTGGCTGTCAATGTTTCCATGTGCCGATGCTTCTGGGGTCTGGGAAGGTAGAAGTCAATCTGCCTGCAGATGTTTGAGAATGAACATTGTTCTTAAAAACATTTGGAACTCTGTTCTTAGAATCTGAGATTATTATCTAATAGCAATCAGCAAAATTCTAAAAGAAAGATCACAATTTGTAAAACTAAATTGATGTTCTGCCTCTGAACAGAAATGATAGTTTGTAAAAGCAATGTCAAAACCCCACAAAAAACCAAATTATAGATGAATTTGGAGCAAAATGATAGGTGAGGATCTAGGAGAAAGCCACCTAGATTCATGGTTCTTTTATATATTTTTTTTTTCTTATATGAAGTTGTAGAATGAAAAAATGTTGATATATTGTCTTGTTTCCATAGTTCTAACAAAATGAATTGTCGCTATCAATTTGTTTTATTCTACTCCTGTAATGTATTTGGAAGAAAAATGACAAAACAGCACTAAAAAATCTTGCAAGCTCCCAACACTGTATAGTAGGATAAATTAATTGAATACCAACGTTCTGTGAATAGGTCGTACCATTTTTCTGACATGGCTAAATATATTTTGAGTGTGTTTTCTTTCTGTAGCATTAACAATTAGGAAGTGTTTGCCCAGCACATGCTCGTTCAGTGTGCCTCCTAATTTATTTAGCTGAATGTGATAAATGGCTGACCACATCACTCGCATTGTTTATCATGGCAGTACAGAAGTAGAATAGTGCCCTAGGTTAATTTGCAACAACCCATCACATTGATTTCGACAAAGACTGCCAGCAAGCAAATGCATTAGGCTGGTCAGTGTTAGCATATGTCCGACATTTCTTTGAATATTCATTGTTGAATGGAATTGCATTAATTTTGTCAAAGCAACATGAAGGCCATGGGATCAAATGTAGGTAAAGGTAAAGGTAGTCCCCTGTGCAAGCACCAAATCATTACTGACCCATGGGGGGGACATGGCATCATGATTTTTTCTTGGCAGACTTTTTACGGGGTGGTTTGCCATTGCCTTCCCCAGTCATCGACCCTTTACCCCCAGGAACCTGGGTACTCATTTTACTGACCTCGGAAGGATGGAAGGCTGAGTCAACCTTGAGCCTGCTACTTGAACCCAGCTTCCGCCAGGATCGAACTCATGAGCAGAGCTTGGATTGCAGTACTGCCATTTACCACTCTGCGCCACAGGATAACCCAAAAATGAAATGTGAGTGAAAACATATTGATAATTGCATTTGATCTTCTCTTGGCTATTTATGGCATACCTTTGACCTGTTTGTGATTAAAATTATTTATTCAATGTTGATTTCTTTTTTTCCTTTTCACCTTACAATATCCCTAAATGACTGATTTAGGAACTCTTCAACCCATCTTATTTATGCAATACAGCAAGATGGTTGTATCTCACTCTCCTAAACCATTTTTGAAATGTTACAACCATGCATATCATGACCATGTATTACCCACAATCTTCTTAATTTGAGTGGCTGCCAGGTTTTCTGAAAGGCAAAATGAACAGTTTTTGCACACGTACAGATTCAGTGCAAGCTACATGAAAACCTGGTTTTTCAGGGTTCTGGTTCACATGTACCAAGATGAAAACACACGTTATCCCTTTCAGACAACATGGTGGCTATGCATAGTGGGAGGACCTATGTGCCATTGCAGGCCTCCTAGTATAAATGGAATGCAATGGCAGAAAAGCCTGGTGCTGTGCACCAATTTACTGTAGGACAGCTGACCTACTGTGGAAGGTGGAGAAGATATCGGAGGAAGAAGGTCTTTTCCTGGGTATACCTGGGTGGGCACAAGGTTGACCAAAGACAAGTGAGAAGGATTTCCTGAGCAACAACTGTTGATTCTAGAAACTGCTGTGCAGTTTTTGCATTCTCATATCCACACGCTACAGAAGGCTAAGTGCATATTGGCTGCCTTTTTACTAGTTAAATCCTGGGTTGTTTGAAACAGCACACAATTTAAAGAAGTAATACTCTCCAGAGGAACACAAAAGGCTTATTATGTGTGTGTGCCTGTATACATTTATGACACACACTGGCAGCTCTGAAAGCTTCTAGAGTATCTTTTAATCTAATGGTTTTATATGCATTCACAATTCTTGTGATGATAAGCAGAGCTGTCATAGGTTGCTTTTCATGGTGTCTTCTAAATCAGGAAGTATTTTGTGATATCTGGGAGTAAGAAAATAGTGATTGCTAGATGCTTTGGGATGAACTGATTTCTCCTCCTCTGTGGCCCCTGCTAGGATAAGTCTCTGGTGGCCAGGTGATGGGAACACTTGGAATAAATGCACCAAACTTAGAGTAAATGCACTTTCTCCTTCAAGTCCCTAAGACATTCCCTTGTCCTTAAACAACAGAAATGACAACAGAGGTGTTTTTAAAATTCCAAAAATAACTAACTAGTTTATTTATTTTAGAGGGGAAAGGTCTGAGATTATATATATATATATGCTACAGTAAAGTTGGTTAGTCTTAAAGGTGCTACTGGACTCTTTTCGATTTTCCTTCAGTTGTTAACTGAATCTGAAGGTCTCCACAGGCAGTTTCCAACCACAACCAACCAGGGATCTTTTCACCCTCCAGAGCTACCTCCCTGTTTGACTGGGTACGGAAAATCTCCTGTCCTTAGAAGATCTATCCCCTGAGGGGGGGGGGCGCCAGTTAGGGAATCTGCACCTATTTCCCAAACTTCCTTGCCAACGTTTCCCCAGTTTTTCTATCAGTGTAAAACTGTTCCCAGTTTGGACAGCGGCCGTTTCCACATGCCCTTAAAGGGATGGTCCACTCACTGATTGCTGGTGGCTTTCCCCCAGGAATCCACATGTCTCCATTCACAAAATGGTCATGAGCCATTTGGCTTCTGTTATTTGGGGGCCTTTTTTTGGAATGCACTTTTTGTGGTCACAGAAAAGGTGCTGAAAAAATGGAAGCCAAATGGTCCACAACCATTTTGCAAATGGAGTCATCACCAGTGTTCTGTGAAGGAGCCATCCCTTTAAGAGTGTGTGGAAATGGCTTCCAACTCCCCACTGTTCACACTGGATTCTAGGCAGCTAGGGCTGAAAACAGACCTTCCTCTTTCAAGCTCATGCTACCCAATCCTTGGAATAGCGATCAGCAGATTCCATTTCTAATGCAAGGGCAAGTGAGTTGAAAGAGACTTATTATTCCTCATTTAGTAAAGGACTGTTATTAAAGGAATGGAAAAAGGGATCAGGTCAGTTGGTTAATCATGCTAATTAGATTCAGCATCTTCTAGAACAAGTTTCTTCCCATTTTCTTATAAAGTGGTTCAGATTTGCTCATTTTCTGTTTCAGTCCCTTTCAGTCCCAGCAATGTGCTGACAAACTGTACAAGCTGAAGTTGCCTCTAGTGGGAAGGGCTGCTCGCCAAGTAGTACGTGACCCTAATAGGTCTCTTGATCACCAGCAAGACTGGAGAAATATGATCTTAAAGCCTTTCCCTGACTCTCTGCTATTCCAGTTACTTTGTATTTGAAGGCGTGTGCTTTCAAGAAGCATCGATAATAACTCATAGATAGTAACAGCAGAAAGTAAGCAGTTAAGTCCAATGGGAAAGTTAAACATATGGTTAACTTTCCTATTGAAATCAATGGAATTTAAAGTGCTTAACTTTGTTTGAAGTAAATGCTTTGTATTTCAATATAAATCTTGATCTAGGAGTGACATGGGGTGATACTCTGCCAATCCAATGCACGATCACACATGAAATTTGAAGTTGTCCCCAATCTCTTATAATAATTTGGGCCAATCCATATTTCCAAACTGTAGAACTAAACCAAAGCGCAGAATTCACAGGGTACCTGTTCTCATTCATGGGGCATTCTCTTCACTTAGACTTTCTAACACTGTAAGCAATTTTTAAAACAGATGTAGCTGATATCTTGTTGATATGGTGCTATAGACAGAAAGTTAGCCAGCAGGTTAGCGTCATAACTGAGAGCGGAACTACAAGTGACAAAAGGCACAGATTGGACACTCGTCAGCTTCCCTCAAGGTTTGATGGGAAATGTAGGCATTCTAGTCTTGCAGCTTGGCTCTGCTGTCCAATGGACTTTTCAACTGTCACTTGTCCAACATTCCACCAAGCTGCCTACATTTCCCATCAAAACTTGAGGGAAGCTGACAAGTGTCCAATCTGTGCCTTTCGTCACTTGTAGTTCCGCTCTGAGTTGTGTCAGTATTTATATAACAGATGGAAGTGTAGCTTTAGAAACCTTTGTGTAGATGTGTCCTGCAAAAAGGAAAAGATAATGTGTCAATATTAGTGTCTGAAAATCATCCATAAGAAAAGTTCAGACTTGATTGTGGCATTCACTGTGTGTAAAGGGCCATCAAGTTGCAGCCCACTTATGGTGAGCCTGTAGGGTTTTCAAGGCAAGAGATTTCAGAGGTGGTTTGCTATTGCTTACAGCTGCCTAGAAACTCTGGACTTCCTTAGTGGTCTCCCATCCAAATACTAACCAACTACTGACCAGAGAGGCAGTGTTGTGTAGTGGCTAGAGTGACAGACTGGGATATGAGTGACCCAGGTTTGATCCCCCACTCTGCCATGATAGCTTGCTGAGTGATCTTGGGACAGATGCATGCTCTCAATCTACCCTACCTCACAGGGTTGTTGTGAGGACAAAATGGAGGAGATGAGAATTATGTAAACTGCTTTAGTTTCCCACTGGGGAGAAAGGTGGGATATAAAAGAAGTAAAATAAAAATAAACAAATAAATAAAAATAACCAGGGCTGACGCTGCTTAGCTTATAAGAACTGAAGAGATCAAGCTAGCCTAGCCATCCAGGTCAGGGTGTAGCATTTACTACTCTTAACACATGGATGGTTCAAAAATAAAGTGTAGTGGCTAGAGTGATAGACTGGGATATGAGTGACCCAGGTTTGATTCCCAATCCCAATATTATTTGGATGGAAGTCCCATTGAATTCAGTGAAAAGTAGGTTTGGAGTCTATTTATTTTAATTTGCATTAATCCTTTCCTTTCCTGGTACAGCTCTTTTGGCCATAGTCTTGATCCTGATCCTGCATGAACAAACAAAAACCAAAATACTATTACTACAATTACCAATAATAATAATAATAATAATAATAATAATAATAATAATAATAAAAGAATACTACATGGATTTTTTAATGTGAAGTAAGTGTATCATCAGAATCAAACTCCCTTGTGCATGCCACGTCCCTGATATGTGAACAGCTGGAAAATTAGAAGGATTTGAGTCCAGTGACACCTTAAGAGACCAACAAGATTTTCAGGGTATAACCTTTTAAGGATTAAAGCTCCGTTCTTCACTCTTGAAAACTGATACTCTGAAAATCGTGTTTGTGTCTAAGGTGCCACTGGACTCAAATCCTGCTGTTCTACTGCAGACCAACATGACCACCTACCTGGAAAATCAGAGTGATGCCTACTGAACCTGAACAGTAACTCCACTGCAGCAAGTTATATGTATTATTTTCAAAGATTTGCTTCCTTTATTTTCAATATCTATGTCAATAAAATCAATGTTTTTGAGATGCCTTTATTGAGCACCAGAAGATTCATCTAAATGGCTTGGCCTCCACCAGATGGATAGGCATGATTTCCTGTTGTTTATCAAGTTTGTACTCATATATGCAATGTAACAAGTATTCCAGATAGCACCTCACTTTAAACATTTGAGTTACAGCAGGCAATGTAAACACTGTTCAGGAAGCACAGTAAATATTGTAGTCATTGCCTAACTTTCATGCAGAAAATGTTCTGGTATTCTTAACATTAATTTGGATGTGAACTGTTCTCTTGATATCCTGTTAGATATCTGGGGACTATCATCCCTTTCCTAACTCTTCTTTTTTTGCCTGCTAAATGTAGTCAGTTATTTCAGGCTCTTCTTAAGATTTGACATTGAAACTTTTTACTGATGTTGTGGCTATCATCTGAAACCTTTTCACTTTGTCTTCAACCTTTCCCCTGAAAATCTGGACTGAGTTATCACTAGCTATATAAATTCTAGGGATGCTGTGAAGTCTGAAAATAATAGATTCTTTGTACAAATTTGCCCTGTTCATGTCAATCCTTGCACTGAAATTACTGTTTAGTTAAAGATCAACAGTGCAGTCCTAAAGCAAAATATGCCAGCAGTGCGATCCTATGAAGTAACAAATGATGTAATTCTACACAGATTACACTGTATATATTTTTGAACTTTTGTGCTAGTTTTACACCTGCATGGTTGGCATTCATCAGACTTAGCAGCCAAGGCCATTAGCTGCTCTTGGCACATGCTCAGAAGTTGATTACTTGAACACTTTTACTTGATCTGAATGGAACTGAATGCTGAATCAGTGTGGGGAATTAATTTGAAGAACAATGCACTGCTCTGGCTCCATGCCAAGACCAGGAATCAAATCAGTGGCATCAGGGCCAGCAAAACCATGTTGTACACCCCAAGGGCAGGCCACGTGCCATCATGTAAATGTGGTTTTACAAAAGCAAATGAAAGAGGAAGTTTGGAAATAAAAGCCTTCTAGTACACAAACTCTTTGGGAATAGGAGGACCCTTTCCTCCTCAACAAAAATTCGCAAACCCAATTGTGTAATGAATCCTGCAAGCCACCAAAGCTAGGTATTTAATGTTGCATTTTAATTAATATATTTTGTTTTTATTGATTTTTTATTTTGTAAGCTTCCTCGGGCAAGTCCCTGGAGAAATGACAAACATTTTCTAAACAGACACAACCAAAAGATTCCTGGACCTCCAAACTGAAATGCTAATTAACTGGAAGTGGGTGTGGCCTGCCCTAGAGCACACCATCTGTTCCTTGTCCCATTCTAATTGACCAAAAGACTGTGAAGGTCTGACCTCATTAGCAAGTGGGGCGATAATTCATATTAGTGTACACTTCTGTGAGTGGCTGTTCAGAAGTCCTGCTTCAGGGAGTCTTCCATTGACTTACAGTGCAATCCTAAAAAGAGTTATTCCAGTCTAAGTCAATTGATTTCAATAGGCATAGACTGAAGTAACTCTTCTTAGGATTGCACTGTTAATAATAATAATGATGATAATAAATATTGCTTAGCCTTTATAGAGCACTTTAAGAATTTATAAATGATTCATCTGTATTTTCTTGCTGCAGACTTTCAACACACCTGTGAGGTGGATTGGCAATTGTTTCCAAATTGCAGATGAGAGACTAAGGGTAAGAGAGAAGCTTGCCTAAGGTCACCCTTTGATTTTATGGCAGGAGTGGTTTGAACTGACAATCCATTAATTTATAACTCAGTCTCAGTGTCTATGCTATACTATCATAGTATAAGATCACATAAGAAACTGTTTGGTTTATGTTTGTAGGGTTGGATAGCCACTCTTTGCCCAATCCTGATGGGTCAGGGCTTTTTTTAAAAAAGAGGCAGGACGAAAAGCACTGCTTTTTGATCCTATTCCCTTGTTTACCCTCCCTTTTCCAAGTGCATACTTAGAATATGCATGGTTTTGCTAGTATTCCAAGTCAAGGCAGCCTAGAAGCCACAAGAGTGGAGAATAATCTAAAACAAAAGACTTTTGGATTTCTGGAGGTTTTGGCCCTGCTTAGCACCTAGATCATAGCCAAGCAATAAAGAAAAACATCTGCCTAAATTTTTTGAATGTTGCTGTTTCAATGGCATTGTTATCTATTTCTTATAATAAACCACTAGAGAGGGCTCATACTTCAAAGGTGTACATATTTCACACGCATGAAGCCCCAACGCAATCACTGGCATTTCCAGTTACATAGGTGTAAGGTTCAGAAAGGTCTTTGCCAGAAACTCAGAGAAGAGACAGTGCTGGGCTAGATGACCTATCAATCTCACCTCAGCCTCAGTCAGCTTCATATGTTCATCAGATTCTGTCAGTGGAGGTATTAGTGTGCACTGGGGATGCTCACACACCCATTGTCTTGGCTTACTTCCTGTCTGCTGGTCATCATGAGCAGGGAGCTGGCCCCTTTGGCTGCCCATGACTAGCCTGACAATGAATAGCCTGACAACGTTTGCTGGGCCACTCCTCATGTGCAAGAGCAATGCATGCAAGGAGCGGTCCAACAGAAGTGTTGGGGCCCCACAGCAGGTCCTGCAGTGCCCGCCCTCCACTGTTACCCATTCAGCAGCTGTTTGAGGCAACTGCAGGGAAGTACAAGGCTTGGCCCATGGAAGGAAGTTTGCAGCGGTCCCAGTCTGTGCATGTTTGGCAAAAGTGTCTTGCTAAATTGTTTGGTTGCATGATTTCTGAAAAAGACTTCATGCTTGGATTAACAAGGGAAATTCAGAACCTTGTCTAAAATGTAGCAGGGGGACCCAGACATCAAAACAGTTTTCTCCTATGTCTTTATTTCTGAGTGTCAGAAGTGTAAGACTCTGATGTTGGTGGATGTTAAGAAACACCAGCTAAGAGACTGAATTGCTAAGTGGACTTTAAGATTGTTTTGCTGCAACACAAGTAGATTTGAGGGTCAGTAAAGAGGCAATAAAAAGGCAGTATGATTAGGACAACGGACAGCCTCAATCTCGCAATGAGGATTAACCAGAATTCCATGCGGATGATTTATGCTATGAAGTCACAGTCACTAGGTGTTAGGGTCTGCTACCAAACTCAGCAGCTCTGTGTCATCATCTTCTCTCTTCCCTTTAATGTCTAATGTCTGAAAAGTCATCCAGTAACATCATCAGTCTGCAGGTTCTCCTACTGCACACCACTTCATTAGCCATGTGACCAGTGGGGGACTAGGGAAAGTTGCACTGCAGTAATATACCATGTATTGAGAATCCCTAGCTGTTAAACTGTAGTTTTCTCTGGTAACCTGAGATTAACCATAATGTCTAGTTCCAGCTTTAGAAACCTTTGTGGTTAATTTTTTTTCTGGTTCACATAGAATCCTTACTTGTCTTTTTATTACTTTTTTGAATCACTAGTATATCCCGACTACGTACAATTGTACTGAATCTGAGCGCAGGGTTAGGGCAATGTATTCCATGTAGTAGGATGTCTTGGTGTGCTAATTTCAGAGTACATAAATTGATGACCTTAAACATTTTAACGATGACTATATTAGATTTTTACATTTTCTCTCTTTTAGCATTGTTTTATTATGCTTAATAAGCTGTTACATGCTCCACAAAATTACTGCCTGGTTATTCTGGGCATATGGGAGCAGAAGCTAATGACTTAATACTATTATCATCAGATAATGCACGCTTTATTAGAACAATGCACTGTGTTGTGATGAGGGGATTATCATCCATGTAACTTGGTGTTACAAACACATAAAACTTGATGTAATGAATATATTTTTATGGAATGCAATATTAACAGTGTGTGGTTTTCTAGGGTCTTATTCCACCTACAGAGGAAACTAGAAGGGTGCAGAAAGAGAGTGGCTATTCAGGACGCATTTGCCACATGTCAGCCATTTCATGCCCACAGTGACTTCCCCATTTATTTTGTGTAGTGTGCAAAAATTGTTTGCCTAGCTTTGTTCTCTTCCAGCCAAGTTAATGGAATAGTTCACTACTGATTTGCAGTCAGATTTTTCAGATATATCCTAAAATGACCTTATCTGTATATTTTGGATATATTTGGGCATCTGGAATGACATCCTGATTTTCTGGAATACCAAAAATGGGGCCCTGAAAAATTCTGGAAATATTCAGGAATATTTTGGGCCAACATTTTAAGGCTCTCAGGCCTGTTTTTTTTGTCAATTAAACAATTTTACAGGGTTTTTTACAGGTTAGGTTGGACTTGCAACAGTGTCTCTTGCTTAAGTTGATTTGGCTTGAATTCCTTGGTTATACATTGGTTCTGTTGGGCTTGCAACTGTGTCCCTTCTTTAAATTGGTTTGGTTTGGATTTTCTGGTTTGACGTGGGTTCTGTTGGTCTTGCCACATTTGACCTGGGTTATGTATGGGTTCTGTGGTTTGACATAGGTTCTATTGGGTTTGCAGTATTGATCCTGGGTTCACATGGCTTCTGTGCTTCTTTTGGGCTTGCAACAGTGTCCTTTGCTTAAGTTGGTTTGGTTTAGATTTTCTGGTTTGACATTGGTTGTGTTGGGCTGGGTTGTATTTCTGCCTGGATTCTCTGTTTTGACAGTGATTCTGTTGTGATTGTTGGTTCTGTTTGCACTTGGAGATTTTGGACAAGTGGTTGCTCTTGTGTGTTTGACATGGATTTTACCCCCTTAGGAAATAGAGGGCACTTTGTTCAAGGTCCTGTAGAACTAGACACCTTGATCCAATTTGCTTTAAACTTGAGGGTTCTTTAGTGGACAGGTACGGCTAAGTTCACTGCAATTTTGGTGTCATTGATTGAAAAACAACCATTCCACCCCCTCAAAAAGTGTACCCCATAGGGAATAATGGACTGCTAAATTTTGGAATTTGGAGGGGGGGGGGACCCAAACACAAATGAATCCAAGTTCTGAAATGGTACTGGGATCCCAAATAATCTAGAATACCAGAATGAAAGTCCTTCCTGAGATCCAAAACCAAAAAAATCTGAAGTTTTTTCAAGTGCATACCATGTAAGATTCATGTATACATTCAAATGAACATGAAGCTCTTGAGAAGTTCAATGATACAAACTGGAAACAAAGAACAGGTACTGAATGAATTACTCTGTGGCTGCTTCAGGACAGAAGAAAACATGAACTTCAACCAACGGTGTGGAATAGAGTTACTCAAATTTGGTCACATTGCAAGAGTGCACACTGCCTGCCCTGCAATCTTACATGTGCTTCAATAAAGGACCTGTCAATACCAATTGGGAGATAATTTTATGGTGGATCCTGGATCTCACAGTTAATGTGGTGTTCTTCTCTGTAGGACCAGGTTGACTACAAGTTTGGATAGTTTCTGGGTGTTCACTGGTGTCTCAGTTACAGATCACTTCCCCCCTTCCCTGGTGCCTCCTTCTCCCACAGTCATGGCCTCCTTTCCCCAACCAATCACTGGCCCAGCAACTCCAGTGGGTGATGGACCCTCTGTGGGCCTTGGCAAATGGCCAATTTTGCTGACTCTTCTCTAGGATCAATAGTAAACCTTTCTCTCTTAATCTATTTTTAACTTTTAAAAAATCACTCAATTTCTTTTAGTTTAAAATACTGCCAAACTGATATATATATTTTAAATTGTTTATACTGTTTGAAAATTAGCCCCATTTCAGGCTGAATATGTTTCCATATTGGAAGCTTATATGGCCCCCTGAGGTAACTGTTCTTCATAATAAACACAGGGGCCTGTGTATCTTTCCCACATGACAGTCTATTATGAGTTTCCTTGATTGGAGTCACGATATGAAAGAGCTTTCAAGGCAGCATAAACACTGAATGCTTGTAGTATTTGCACATAAAAAGATTACGTTGATCTTCAGTGACAAAGATTTATGGAATATACTGCCTTACATTCTGTTACCTGATGTAAAAACAATCTGATTTTATTTTATAGACAAAACCAATTTAAGGGGGGAAATTCTCATTCCCCTATATAAATTATCTTTACTCAACTTTTATAAATAAAGAATGCCAGGTCTTTAGATAAAGCATATTTTTGACATTTACATCTGGATGATGATCGCTTCCTTTTTATTTCTAATCGTGCAGTCGCTGCAGGGAATGAATCATTAAGGAACATGGTAAATTTTCTGCTGACAGAAACAGTGTTAGTAAAGAATGAAATTCAGACTTTTTTCTTGAGTATTTTATTGTGAAGTGATCTGATGGCAATATGCTGAAATGCAGCAGAAGAGACACTGAAGATATATTTCTGATAAGGCAAGGATACTATTGTTGCATAAGACGCACAATTTTTGAAAGATGCTGATCTAGACATTTCCTAAGCCTGTGGAAAGCTATCAATGTAGTATTTTCTAATTTTCCTCAATAGAAAAATGTTTTACCTTTGATGTTTAAATAGAGCTGACTCACAAAATATTATTTTGGAATGAAAGATGAAGTTCTTTGTGTATACACAAAGATGGACAAAAATGCGACCCCCAGACTTAAGTGGGGGTTCAGTTGCGGGCTGCATGGGAGGGGAGCAGGATGCTGGGCGGCTGCCACATTGCAGGGTGGCGTTGGCTTCAACAACCTGGGCAGCCCAGATTCAAACACCAAGGCCAGCTAACCAGAGGAGCTGGCCCAGGCAGTGAGGGGCGGGGAAAGGACTGAGGACCTAGCTGCCATGCTGTCTGCTCAGGTCCACTGCCCCTTCTTGAAAAGGGTGGCAGGCCCTGCCATTCAACACTTGGCGATCCTGTGTAATGCTCCAGGACTACTAAGGCCCTTGTCGGGTGGTTTGATGGCATCCTCGTGGTTGGCGAAGAGCAGTCTGAATTTGTGGGCATAGCATTGGCTGGATGGGTCCAGAAGTCTGGCCTGGTCGGCCCCAATGCTCTGATTTTCCTGCTTGGGCCATTCTTTCATGGCTGTTCCTTCATGGCCGGGTGGGGATCCTCTGTGTTCCCCCCATCTTTTCTGGCGAGTACATAATGTGAGGTTCTAGAATTTAATCTTGTCTGTTTGTAAATATGTTTTAAATGTTTTTATGTCCCAAATATGCTTTAATGGTAAAAGCCAATGGCTGTGTACAATAAATCTGACTTGACTTAACTTGACTTGGCATACTGTGGTCAACTTTTTTTTTTAATTTTTATTGGATGGGTCATTATATCAATTCACACATACAACACAATATTTTGTCTCCCCCATATAATAATATCCCCCCTTTCCCCCACTTTTCCGTTAACTTCTGACAGTTTTCCATTCCCTTCATCTAATTTACATTATTACCTTTTAGTATATAATCCTTAACCAACCTAAATCCTATGTAACATAGTTATCTAATAACATGTCATATATTCTAACAATATGTACCATATATTTAATACCATATAATATCTAGTATATTCTAGTAATAAATCATATATTCTATTACCCCACATATACACTCTCTATAATAACATAATCTATAATAATATAATCTATAATATTCCATGTCCAAAACACTATATATCTACTATACCATGTCTATAACATTCAAAATTGTTGTTATTTTCACTATTACTTTAAGATATATTGTCTCATTTTTTCCTCTTACAACTTAAATTAGGCGTTTATTATAATGTCCTACAATATATCATAATCTGGTATATCATACAATCCTACCCTATAAATCCTGTCTTACATTATAACCTAATGTATTATAACCAAATGTATTATAACAAAATACATCACTATAACATGGTATTTTATCACAAACTATATTATTCTTTTCCAATATAATATTAAAATTTCTATCTCTATATTCAATTAAAGTAAAAGTAAAGTAAAAGAGCACTATCCTCCCCTTAAAAATATCCAAAGACCACACCTTCTCTTTAATGTCCCACTTTTTCTCCATATAATTCTTAAATTTCTCCCAACTTATTATATATTCTTCCGCAACTTCTTCTCGTAGTTTCCTCGTAAGTTTGTCCATTTCTGCCAACTTCAATGTCTTCAAGATCCAATCTTCCACCGATGGCATCTCCTTTGTCTTCCACAACTGTGCATATAATATCCTAGCTGCCATAATCATATAAAACACCATTATCCTGTCCATTTTATCAAATTCTTCAAGGTTCATACATAACAATAACAATTCTGGGTTTTTAACAACATTTTTCTGCCATATATCTGACATAGCATCTACTATTTCCCCCCAGAACTGTTTAGCTTTTTCACACGTCCACCACATGTGGTAAAAAGAACCTTCATGTTTCCCACATTTCCAACATTTATCTGACATCTGACTGTTTCCCTTAGCTAACTTTTTTGGTGTAAGATACCATCTATAAATCATTTTATACACATTTTCTCTTATCGTGGTACACGTTGATATCTTTATAGTGTTCTTCCACAATTTCTCCCAAGCTTCCATCAATATATCCTTATTGCAATTTATTGCCCATTTTACCATTTGAACCTTAACTATCTCGTCTTCTGGAAACCATTTCAACAAAATTGTATACACTTTAGATATCAATCCCCCCCCCCCCTTGAAGTAAACACTGTTCCAGCTCTGAATTTTCTGCCCTACTGTGGTCAACTTTTTATGTGGCAACGTAGAAGTGATGCAGGGTGGTGGAACAGTCAGTGAGACCCAAGGGGGTTGGTGATTCCTTGTATGTACATCTTCAGTGTGGAGGCCTTGTTCTGGCCTTTTGGACTGTGCCTGTACAGCCTGGGTCTGGACTTTTGGTCCAGCGGCATTGATTGCAGCTCTAGGAGCTTTGGTGGGAGCTGTTTTGTGGCTCTTGTGATGGTTTGGGCATTGGGCACCAGTTTAGGGGGAAACAGGGCCCATGAGCTCAGTTTCCTTATTATGGGGATCCCATTAAGGGCTCTAAGGAGTGTGGCATGGCAGGTGCATGCCCAGTTCAGGGGCTGTCAGGTCCGTCTCACTCCCAGGTGGCAGGGGCTTCACACAGGGGTGCATGTGGTATCCTGCTGTCATCCCATGCCCCCCCCCCCTCAGCAAGGGTCTGAGGAGGCCATGGCCATCATCGGCTGGCAGGCAGGTCAGCTGATGTTTGGATCAGTGCCCTATGCAGCGCCAATGCTTCATGAGCTGTAAATCAATAAAGTTGTGGCCTCTTTCATCATGGTTGGTCTGTTTTGTTGCCTTGCCTCCTAGCTCTCCTCCTCCCTTTCAACACTGGCCTGCAATTAATGTAGCCACATCAGTTCTTTTGACTTTTCCACGCACAAAGCTGTAGCAGTAGCAACTATCACAATGATTTAACTAGTGAAGTGTTGGTTACACTAATGCTAAATATTCAAGGTACCACATCTATGTAGGTAATGGATTATTATGATCTTTGGCTAAGACTGTCATGGGACAGAATTAGCTTCCAATGCAAGTGCTATTCAATTAAATGGAAGCTACACATTACTGTATCTTATGTGGCTTCCATTCATGTCAGTAATGATTAGGCAAGAACCAATAAAGACTGGGTACAATTCACATTGTTTTAGGTACATAGAAGGCTGGATGGGTCTAGTTATCTTTGTTTTGGCAGAATGAATAATACTTTAATCCCACTTTCAAATGCTTTTTCTTTAGGATTGGTGCATTGATCTATTTCAATTGATAAGTCAATAGCAAATTACGAGACCTGCCAAATGGGAGTCAGTCTGAGAACCGAAAAGGAATATGGAGTTGTTTGTTTTCCTTAGAGGCCAAATCACCTTTCCAAGATAGCCTACCTTAGTGCATCTTTTATGTTTGCAACAGGAAGTGCATGGGAAAAGGAGAGGTGAGCCACAGAGCTTCTTAAAGGCCTTTCGATTCCTCAAAAGTCCAGATATGTTTGTTCAATTCTATGCAACTGATATAGCAAGCAGTAGTAATTGAATTGTTATTTATAGGAAGCAAGGACAGGCTTAGTTCATTTATATGCATTCTATAATTCCCTGATTGCAATTTGCAAGCAGAAATTTTTTAATTTAGTATCCTGAGGCTCCTTCTTGCCGGATATTGTGTACTGAGCTTGGTGCTCAGAGTGATTGCAGCCCAGAGTGATTTCAGCAAAACAAGATTCTTTATTGCCAACCAGAACAGACAGACACACAGCAGAACAGAACTCTGAATATATACATACAAACCCCGCCCCTGACTTAACCGTTAACCAATAGTAACAAATGCTCCAGATATACCCTCATTTGCATGAACGATATACAATATAACATATTTACAGAAGCTGATTGGCCTTTATTCAGAGCGGGCCATTGGCTGCTGGCTCACTGCAACCTCTAATGGAAATCAGAGTTAGAGGAGCCTGTTTATTGAATTCTAAGGCCAATACACAACACCAGATCAGAATAATTATTTTTAGCCCAACCACAATGTTAACAATTTAAAATTTGCTTAAATATAAAAAATCAACGTATTAAAAATACTTTTTTAACCACGGGTATGTTAGCAATTGTAATAAAATTTCCCACGATAACCCATCTATACCGGTCCAAATTTCATTTTGAAAATATTTCAATCTACATTATGGTGTTTGTACAAGAGAGACAGAAATGGCACTGCCTGGTTTAGCTTATGCAGGTATGACTGAAAGTGCCTTTATTTAGATTTAGACTTTGTAGGCCTGGGGGCTTGATTTCTACTATGCACATTTTCATATTTGGTGTAAGTAGCAAGAAATGTCATTATGTTACTGACATTGCTGGTATTTTAAAAACAATCGTATTTTTTTTTACTTACATAAACAAAGAGCTTTTTGTGTGCTATATAAATTCCTTTGGGGAGTCAAATGCTGCATTCAGATTCCTATTAAACTGCTGTTACGTTCTGCCTTTTGGAAACCTGGCCTGTCTTGGTCTTGTACATGCACCTGCATCCTCCATTTTCTCTTCTTCCTTTTCCTATGGAGTTCGGTAAAGAAGTGGTGGTTAAAAACTTGCACTGGTAACCCATGCCACACAAATGCAGGTGTGCAGCTGAACTGGAGACAGATTTCAACAAATAAGACAAGATTCTTAATCAGGGTTTAATCCTGGTTTAGGATCCTAGTTAGTGAAAGAAAAACTAACTCCCATTAACGTATGCACCAACATTTGTATCACAGATACTTATATTCATATTATATACATACATTCCTATAATGTACACATGGTATTAGACATAAAGTGCCAATTGTTCATCATTCTCTATGTGAATAGTAGGGGTGAAGCTAGATAGTTAGTCACCATTTGTGTACAAACAAGTTAACTGCCTTTCTGATGGACATGATCTGAATTCAGTCACAGTGTTGTGGTCCAGAAATACTAATAGATGGAGACATCTTATGGATGATCATGGCTTAGCACAGTCACATCCTCATCATGTACTGGTGCTTGGCAACTCTGTAATCTAAATAATTGATTCTGCATCTTGCTAACAAATGCTCAGGAAACAGAAGCATCACCAGTGCATATAGAACAAGTTTCAAAGGTCAGATAGAAACCACTTCAAAGTAAAACAACATCAAGAACTGTGAGAACATTCCGGAAGTCTGTTTTGATAATTAACCTTTTTGATATTGATTAGAAAAAGAGAAAATTCAGTAAGAATTCTATTCACTGGTCATGAGAAATTACCAATTTCCATTTGCATTTGCTTTACAGTTGTTCCTTGAGCTTCTTGTATTTTCCATCAAGGGACCTTTAAGATCCCTGATTTCTTTTTTGATGGGATCTTTGGGAGCCTTACATCAGCCTTTTTAAAATTCAAGAAGCAATGGAGAAAAATCTAGGGATTGTATTAGCTGATTTACAGAAACACAATCTCTTTAATAACTGTCTATTAGTCCAGTGCAATTGCCAGTTAAGACTATTGGCATTAAGATTTGTGAGTGTGCGTGTCTATGTGAGATTTTGCCCACACAGAAAGTGATACAAGGTAGCCTTGTAACATTAATTGGCATTATATGTCATAATTCAACAAGGCAGAGGCATTACTGCAACAGAACCAGCTGCATTTCAGCAGAAGTTATACATCATCAATGTTCTCATCTTCACAAAAGTGGATTCTGTTAAGCCTTAAAAGTACCCCAGTGTACAGTGGGAAACCACTTAATTTAAAAAGCTCATTATAAACTGTAAACAAATCTTTACCTACAGGACAACATAGCTTTTTTTGAGTTTTAAGGAAAACAAAAATGTTTATCTGATAATTAAACAGCTGCATATCCATTTGCTTTAGAACATGCAGAAAGGCTAAACTGCCAAAAATATGCTTCTTTTTCTGTTCTGGTACATGGTTTCTAAGAGTAGGTAGGAATAGTGGGGGAAGAAAATGGAATGGATTCAAAAAGAGTAATAATATACCCTGCAAACACTTTAGGATGGCCTACAATTGTTGGGGCTGCAAAGAAAGAGCTTCCCCCACAGCGTCATAGTATGTCTCCATCATTTCCTATGGGACAGAGCTGCAGCTCTGTGTGTCTGTTTACTAAGAATATTAATGGCTGTTATCAAGGCAGTAGTAAAACATAATAGCTTACTGAGAAAGCCCTGTAGGAAGCCTCTTGGCTGAATCTCCATCCTTTGTTTAAGAGGATTGTTCCTGATCCTGATCCTGATATGTAATAGAAGCTGAGAGCTTGCCGGGCAGAGACAATGCCAGTGCTATATCTACACACAGTTTGCACTGAGATAATTTCAAATTATCTATCCTGCAACTTGCAGTTAATGAGAAATTGAACTTGAGTTCCACACATCCCAACCTAACCCTCTAGCAACTATACCTCACTGGTAAGCAGTACAGGGGCATCAATTATCAACAGCTTCTATATGCCAAATATGTAATGTTTCATGTTCACTATTTTCTTTGGTGTGATGACAAGTGATTCCTTGTCTTTCCAAGGAGTGGCTGATTTTGCAGGTTAAAAAACTTGATTGGAAGACTGTGCTGTATGCAGTAGGATCATACTTATAGCAATAATAGTGGTGTCTATGGTCCGTCAATGTTAACAGCAATAGTATTAAAATCTGTGCCCCCTCCCTATCCCTTTACTGATGGATCTCTTTGAAACCACTTCCATACAATACAGCTCTCCTACCTGAGTAAAAAGCCCTCTTGAATAATTCACGTATTCATCACTTGTGGCAGGCCAGAAGAGTGAGAGCATTCCTAACCTCCACAGGTGGATCATTCCATAAAGTGGGGGCCACTACAAAGCATGCACACGTACAGGCAGCTGTTGATTTTGCTTACGTGCAAGGTGGCACCTGTGGAAGGTCCTGTTCAAATCAGTGAAGCTGCCATCATGGAATATAAGAAAAGAGGCAGTCCCCAATGGACCAAGGCCATGCAGAGCTTTGTAGGTGATAGCTGATACCTTGAATTGGGCTTCGTAACATATAGGTAGCCCATGGAGTGACTGTGGAACATGAGTAATATTCATGCTCTCCTTAACTCCCAATTTTAGATGAGCTGCAGCATTCTGCACCAACTGGAGTCTCTGAGTTAACTTATAAGGGAGATCTATGTACAGTGCATTACAATAGTCACGTCTCAATGTTACCATGGCATGGATTTAGGTGGCCAGATCAGCCATGTCAAGGTAGGGGGCCATTTTCCAGGCTAGACTGAGTTTGTGGGAAGCATTTTTTTCCACCTTCCTTAATTTAATTTTCTAGCAGTAGCTCTGGATCCTAGGCTCTTACTGGAGTCTGTAAGAATCAAATTAACTTTATCGAAAGTGGGACATTCAACGCCCTTCAACATCTCTGCATTCCCAATGAGCATCACTTCTGTCTTGTCTTGGTTCACTTTCAACTTGTTTGCTTTCAGGTATTTGTCCACAGCCATCAGGCAGTGACTCAAGATCTCTACTGCATCCCACAGTGATTTGGATAGTGAGAGATAGCGCTGGGTGTCATCTGCAACTGAAGACCTGAGATTTTAAAGAATTATGTAACAATTGACTTAATAATTTACCCACATATATGAGAGAGTACAGTTGCTAATGGATTACTGTATCTCAAGCAGTGGCAACATACTGTGAAAAACAGGTACATGTTGGACATCATAACCTCTGGGTATGGTTGTTATAATTTCTAAATAAATATAATTGTTATGAGAAATGTAATTTATTAGTAAAATCTAAGAATGGAAATATTCTGTGGTATTTTCCCAAACTCATGAGTATGACATCATAAGCTATACATTATTAAATATTATTAAAAGCTATAGATATAAAACTGGAAGGATCTCAAGCATGATTTAATAAAAACAGTGGCACTGTTTATCTTAAAAAAGTGACTATGCATTTATTTCTTGTTTAAACTTTACCTTTTGGAAGATTTCTATACTGCTAGTTCAGCTCCATAGAAGACCACCAAGAAAGACTGGGGTTGCTCTGCAGAGGAAGGCAAAGGCAAATAACCTCTGTTTCCTACTTGCTTTGAAAACCCCTTGCTGGGGTCGCCATAAGTTGGTTGGTACTTGAAGGCACACATGTACCTCGTTGAGTTTCATGCTTAACTATGTATCTGTAATCACGCTCAATTATGTTAACAGTATGCAGAAACAAAGATGTTATATGTTCATATAATTTGCAAAGAATCTGTACTTGTTTTAAATGTGCAGTTTCTTAGAAACCACTTATTAGAAATAAAAAATCTCTAGATACTGTTGTCTACTTTTAATTAAATTTTAATACATTTTCAAGAGGTCTCACTCTGCTGAAGAATGTGCTTCTCTCAAGGAATGAGAAATTGATCGATAATCTTATTCTTTCAGCACAGCTTTTCTGAAGCTTGAAGATTACTTTTACAAGTTATCATGTTTCCCCCCGCAGAAGATCATTGAACACAGGGCTTGAGTCTTCCCTACACAGTGGCCATGCAAAGAGGGATCCTCAAAGAACTTCACAGACCCCTTCCCCCTTTTCCTGCTTTCCTAGTCAATCCCCAGAGCAATTTTGGTAAAGGGAGGCCTGTTTGTGTCCCCCCAAAACTTGTCCCACCATCCTTCTCTGCTTGGCTATATATGCAAACCTTGGGGCTCTACTATGCTCTAAAGAGCATGCATAGACTCAGCATTTAATTGGTAACGATTCATGCCCTTAATATTTAAAATATAATTTTCGTGTCATCTGTTTTCAATAGGAAGAAAGGCCAACATAAGTTGTCTCTGTTCAGTCCATTCTTTTAAATGACACAGCCTTATAACCACCTAATTTTTCCGTGAGAGTCACCCTTCTAATAAGCTTCTCATTTAGAGCACGGGCTACTTGTTTACAATGGAAATGCTTCAATAATGCTGATTGCTGTTAACAGTGTAACCAAAAATAGCTTTCTAGCCAGCCAAGACTGAATTGGGTTTTAGTGTCAAAGTAATACAGAGAGCAGGGAAGGAAGTAATTGCTTAACAGAGCTACTGCTCAGAACTAGCAACATTTTAAGTAGGATCTTTCAAATTGGTGCTAATGAGAGAGGAAATTGTTTGAAGCTTTTTATATGGACTCAGCAGATATTCCAATTAGGCAAGTTAAGTAGAGTAAACTGTACCTCCTTCTTTCAAGAATGTGATCTTATCATTTCCAGGATACTCAACTGTACTATATGCCTAGAAGAACAGATGCTGACCAGCAGATGCAAAGACCATCTGTAGACACATCCATAAATAAACTTTCTGGGCATTTCAGAGGAAATGATTAATATAATATTATTATGCACCATGTTGTTCTTGCAAAGTGGAGAAACACTAATCTCTTTAGATTAGAATCACTTGGTCATTGATGTTCCTTGTTTTGAGTAGGACTGTGGCTGGGTAGTAGAACACCTTCTTTAGTCCTAGATTCCATCTCTGTCACCTCCAGATAAAATGAACAAGTTGTAGGTGATCTGAAGAGCTCTTGCCAGGCAGAAAATACTGACCTTGATAAACCAATGGTCTTAGTATATGGCAACTTGCATGTGAGCACAGAAGAAAGATAGACAACACTACTTGGGGGTGGGGGAGAAGAGAGATAAGTTCATTGTTAAATGAGATCTGCAACAAGCATAACTTGACATCAGATCAAGAACTTCCATGCATATAGTTTGTCTAACATGGATGAGATTGCTGTATTCTTATTATCTAGTGTCTTTTCACATCTTGGCATCTAGTCTCTTTTCAATCTTTCTTTGTAAATGTATTTATTTACCCTATCATAGATCCAGAGGAGTTAGCCGTGTAGCAGCAAAATGGTAAAGAGTCCAGTAGCACCTTTAAAACTAACCAACTTTACTGTTGTCAGACTGTGGCTAAATAAGGCACTCACTACAGGGTTCCCTTTAGAAGCAAACACAAGTCCATTGTTTGGAAAAGGAAACTTTACTGCAGAAAAGGTCCATTATAGTCCACTGTCCTGAATAGGAGACTCAGGATGGTACATGATCATTGTTACCAATGAAGAGCAAGCATAAGGTACAGAGTAACAATACCCATTCGGATCAGCCTCCCCCCACAGTTCTCAAAACAACATCTCTTAGTCCTGGGAAGCTGCTCTTCCTTCAAGGCCAATGCTTGGCCAATGCTTGGTGGAACGGTGTTAGACTAAACAGTCTCCTCCGGTGGGAATGCTGCCTGGGAACTGGTGCACCTGGGAAGAAAACACTCAAACACTAGAAGCATTAGAAAATGGAGTCAGTACAGTTTAGATATACACTGGACCTGACATTCTGCCCCCCTTAAAACAGATCCCCCCCTGGTTTATATGGGTAGCGAGTATGAAAAGCTTTGGTTAATCTAGGAGCATGAACATGTGCAGAGTTCACCCATTCATCGTAACCAGAATCAAAGTCCTTCCATCGAATGAGGTAAAAAAGCTGATTTCGTTTGAGTTTAGAGTCCAAGATTTGTTGTACCTCATAGTGTATTTGGTCGTCAATTAAAGTTGGAATGGGTGGAGCTTTGACGTGCCATTTGTTGTCGGTGGGAGCTCTCTTTAGAAGACTGACATGGAACGTATCATGCACATGGCGCAGGTTCTTGGGCAAAGTTACAGCAACAGTCACTTTATTTATTACCTTGCGCACAGGAAAAGGTCCTAGGAATTTCAGAGCGAGTTTGCGGCTTGTCTGAGCTAGTTTCAGATTTTTTGTGGAAATATACACATGATCTCCGGGTTGTAATTCCCATTCGGCCACACGATGGCGGTCTGCGTATTTTTTGTAATCCAGTTTGGCTTTTTCAAGGTGTTTCTTAATAAGAGTCCATTGCTGCGCCGCCTCCCCCCACCACGAAGATACATCTGGCAATTTAGAGGAATGGAGAGGGGGTGCGTCTAACGGGAAGGGATCGAAGTGAGTTCCGTAGACAATTTTGAAGGGGGCCTCCCCCGTTGAAGCGTGTACACTGTTGTTATATGAGAACTCGGCCAGAGGGAGAAGGTCTACCCAATTATCTTGTTGAAAATTGATGTAGCAACGAAGGAACTGTTCTAATATTTGGTTTGTTTTTTCGGATTGCCCGTCGGTTTGTGGGTGGTGGCTTGAACTGATGCCTTGTTCAATATTCAACATTTTCAAAAGCTCCCGCCAGAAGTTGGCAACGAACTGTCCGCCGCAATCCGAAATCACCTTGGACGGAAAAGAATGTAATTTTACGATGTGTTTCAGAAACAAATCCGCTAGTTTTCGAGCGGAGGGTATAGTAGTACAGGGGATAAAATGAGCTTGTTTGGAGAACAGATCTACCACAACTAAAATACAATTATGTCCTTTTGAGATAGGTAGATCAGTGATAAAGTCCATGGATATTACTTCCCAGGGTCTGTTTGGCGTTTCCAATGGTTGCAGGAGACCCGGAGGCCTCCCTTTCCTGGTTTTGGCGCTGAGGCAAATAGGACAGGAACTAACGTATTGGGAAATGTCTTTGCGCATGCCCGGCCACCAGAATTGTCTTTGGATTAGGTGCAAAGTTTTCAGATACCCATAATGTCCAGCAGTGGGAGCATCATGACAGCGCTGCAAGACCTCCAGCCTGAGGCTGCCTGGGACATAAAACTTGCTCCCAGCTAGCCAATCCCCGTGTGGGGATTGGGTCAGTTTGTTTCTCGGAGCTCCATCCCCCTCCTTTTCCACTTCAGTTTTAAGTTTCGATTTCCACTCTTGGTTGGCCGGGAGGGGCTGCTTGGCACGACTGCGAGTAGTCACCACGCCCCCAAGTTGCGTAGGCGAGAAGACAGTGTCGACAGTCTCCTCCCGTTTGCTCTTATGTTGGGGCATGCGCGATAGGGCGTCCGCCAAAAAGTTAGTTTTGCCCGGGAGATAATTTAGAGTGAAGTTGAATTTGGAAAAGAATTCCGCCCATCGCAATTGCTTGGCATTCAGTCTGCGTGGGCTTCGGAGGGCTTCCAGATTTTTATGATCCGTCCAGACCTTGAAAGGGTATCGCGCCCCCTCCAGCCAATGTCTCCAGTTAGTAAGGGCTGCTTTTACTGCAAAGGCCTCCTTCTCCCACACATTCCAATTCCTTTCCGCCTCCGAAAATTTCCTAGACAAGAAAGCACAAGGCCGCAATCTACCATCCTCCCCCTTCTGTAGTAAAACCCCCCCTATCGCCGTATCGCTGGCGTCGACCTGTACTATGAAAGGGGATTGTTCGTTGGGGTGGGAGAGGATGGGTTCCGTTACAAATTGCTTTTTTAGACATTCGAAGGCCGTTTGGCAATCGGGGGTCCATTGCAGTTTGGAAGAGGGTTTTTTAGCTTGGTCCCCTTTATCTTTGGTTTTCAGCAAGTCTGTTAAGGGGAGCGTGATTTGGGCGAAATTTGCTATGAAGTCTCTATAGAAGTTGGCAAAACCCAGGAAGGATTGTAGTTCTTTACGGGTGGTGGGTGTCTGCCAGTCTTGGATCGCCTGTATTTTGGCTGGATCCATTTTCAGACCTTCTTGGGAGATACAATACCCGAGGTAAGTGAGTTCGGTTTTATGGAATTCACATTTGGACAATTTGATGGGCAGCTTATTCTTCATCAGGGTGGCTAAGACTTTTCGTACCGTTTGAATATGTTCTTCCTCGGTGTCTGAGTAAATTAACACATCATCAAGGTACACCACCACCCCTTTGTACAGAAATTCGTGTAGAACTTCGTTTATCATGGACATGAATACAGACGGGGCTCCCGTCAAACCAAAAGGCATAACTAAGTATTCATATTGTCCGAGGGGCGTATTGAAAGCGGTTTTCCACTCATCCCCTGCCTTGATACGAACGTGGAAGTAAGCATCTTTTAGATCTAATTTCGTAAAGATCTTACCTTGGGCCACGACGTTGAGAAGGTCTCGGATGAGCGGTATAGGATAGGCGTTGTTGGTGGACACTGCATTCAATCCTCGGAAATCTGTGCACAGTCGAAGTCCCCCATCCTTCTTTTTCACGAAGAGGACTGGAGCGGCGTGGGGGCTAGTGGCTGGGCGGATGAACCCTCGTTGGAGGTTGGTGTCAATGAATTTCCGGAGCTCTTCGCGTTCATGGAGACTCATGGGATAGAGTCGTCCTTTGGGCAATGAAGCTCCGGGTAAAATTTCTACCGCACAGTCCGTTCGTCGGTGCGGGGGTAGAGTATCAGCTTCCTCTTCAGAGAAAGCATTTAGAAAAGGCCAATACGGTTCGGGTATTTGGTTGACTTCTTCTTGGGTGAGAAGGGCCTTTTCTTTATGAGTTGGATCTTCGCCCCAGTTTTGATTCCAACGGTGATTTTTACAGTTGGTATGACTGAAGGTAATACATCCTTGTGCCCAGTCTATGTAGGGATTGTGATCACATAGCCATTTACTGCCTAGAATTAACGGGTACTTGGCAGTAGAGCTGATGACAAAGGACCTCTTCTCCCAATGTTGTCCCATGCCTGTGATCACTGGGATGGTTTCAGTTGTTACAGGATTCATGTTGGTACCATCCATTTGCTCAAAGATTACTGGATTTTGTAGATCCCGAGTTGGTAGGACTAGTCCATTGACTAGAGCAGGGGCGATGATGTCTCTTGAGCAGCCCGAGTCAATAAGAGCTTGCACCCGAATGTGCATCTTCCTCTCTGGGTTGATTAGAGTCACTGGCATGAATAAGATGGACCCAGACGGCCGGTTCCGTGCAGGGACGGGCTTAGGGCGGATCTGTCGTTTGGGTCCTTTTACGACAGATCCATTTCGTTTCCCGACTGGGGACTTTCTGGATTGGCTTCTGCGGTTGGGGAAGCGGGATCGTATTCCATAACTTCTTCCGCTTCCAGCCCTCTCTCTGAGGCTGGCCTTTGGGAAGCGCCGCGGCCTCTATTCGCTCGTGGTGCTGGAATCGGGCGTTGGAGCGTAGGAAACGGAGCAAGGGTTGGACGCCGTAATTGGAGCGGAGGTCTTTGCACAGGCCGGTAAGGGCATTGTGCTGCAAAGTGACCAGCCTGTCCGCATTGCAAACACAGCCCTTGTTGCCATCTAGCATCTCTCGCTCCACGAGTGGCGTAGCTAGCTCCCCGTGCTCCCCTCTGTAAGGTCAATGGTCTTCTTTGTCCCGTTTGTTGTTGTTGTTCAACCAAACGGACTTCTAAAATGCGATTCTCCACTTCGCAAACAAGTTGGATCCACCCTAACAGCGTGGGGGGATTGTCTTGCATGAGGGCTCTGTCCAAAAGTCTCGGGTTAAGGCCTTGTTTGAACAGAATAATCTTGGTGGACTCCTCACACCTAGGGCACTTGGCTGCTAATTGCCGGAATTTTGTGACATAGTCTCTTGCTGACATGCTGCCTTGTTTGATGGCTTGCAATTCTGTTCGGGCCCTGGTTTCTTCTAAGGGGTCTTCATATTGCGCTCGGATAGCATCCACTAACCCCTGGAGAGTATCGAGTTCTGGGGCCCCGACATTGTATAGTCCTACATACCAATCTGCTGCCTTGCCCTGTAAACGAGATCCAAGATGTTCGATTTGACTGGCCTCACTGCCGAAAAGGTGCCCCCATCGGTTGAAAAACTGTACCACTTGTACTAAGAAAAATCCCAGTTTGGAGGGATCCCCATCGAAGGTGGCTTCCAGCTTCACCCAGCCCATCGGGAGTTCTTGTCTCGGAGCAGGCGCTGGGTAGAAGTCCATCGGCAGTCTTAGTTGCGCCTGGGGCGCGGGAGGAGGTAACTGGAGTCTCGGTCGGGGCAACGGTGCCGGCTGTACTGGCGGCGGTTGAACCGGCGGTGCCGGCTGGGGTTGGGCTGGCTGTGCGGGCGGAGGTTGGACCGGCGGTGCTGGCGGAGGTTGCCGTGGTTGAGCTGCCGGGGTTGGTCTTGGTTGGGCCGGAGGCTGCAGTGGCTGGCGCGCAGGTGGCGGCAGTCTCGGTCTGGCTGGTAACACAGGAGGCGTTGGCGGTAGCCGTTGAGGTGGAGGAGGTTGGTGTGGTTGAATGGAGATCGGCCGCTGAGGAGGGGGTTGGAGGTGTCGTAGTGGTGCAGGCCGTCCCGGTTGGTTCGGGGGTGGTAAGACGGGCTGGTCCTGGGGCTGCTGCAACGGTATGAGCTGCGGTCGAGGTGAGAGGGGCCGCAGCGGCGAGGGTTGGACAGGTGGAAGGCCGCGCGGGCTTGCCCCTCCGGGCGTTGTTAATCTGGGAAGCAACGGCTGGCCTCGTGGCGCTGTTAGACCGTTTCCCGTAGGTTGCCCGACGGGGACAGTGTCTCGCGGTTGACGAGGGGCTCCCTCCTCGGATGGAGCCGCGTGTGCTCCCGCTTGGTCCGGCCGGACCGTTATAGGAGAAGTATGAGGGGGTATCACCGGTGTATCACTTGGCTTTTCTTCCCCTTCCGTAGGCCTCTCAACGGGAGTCTCGTCTGGCGGCACATCCCCTCCCTGGTTAGGAGGTTCGGTGGGGGTCTCTCCGGGTGGCTCAACCGGGTTATCCCTTCTCGGTGGAATTTCCTGCTGTGCGGGAAGTTCCTTGGGTTGTTCTCCCGATTCGCCAGGGTAGGTGCCCCCCTCGCCGGTAGGTGATGACCGCTGCTGAACTTCCTCCACCGGATAGGAGATGACACTTTGGAGGGTAGCTATCTGTATCGCCATCTCTTCAGGAGACAGTCTTTCTCCTGCTCCCATTGCCGAAATTAAATGGATGGCATGAGCCAAACTTTCTTCCATATCCATCAGTTTAGCTTCTAACTGTTGCATTCGACTTGGCCCCGGTTGCTCGCTTATGAAACCTTCATTCGTTGCACTCACCGGGGAAAAGGGGCCCCAAGGAGGAGGGTCCCCTTGGACGACTCGCGATCTCGCGGCTAGAATTCCCTTGGCCATACCCGTCACGGCCGAGATGCTGGTATCTACCGCATAGGTGCGACCTTGTATCTGCTCCCAACTTTGTTCAGGGACCTCCGTTGGCTCTTTCCACGGAGCAAGTTCAGAGTAATCCCAACTCAGGGCGCCGCGGCGAGACGTGTCCCCCTCCGTCTGCTCGAACGTCCTGTTCCAATATCGCCATGGTTGGCTGCTGTCTAGCTCAGGGACGGTTTCTAGGCTTCGGCGCCCGTCCATCGAAACTCGTGGATGGAGTCCACCTGCCCGACGCTCTCTGGTTTCTCGGGGCCTGGCTCCCCACTCCGACGGGGTGGGTACCGAAATCAAGGGGAGAGCGGTCGCTTTCGGCCTCGCCCCGAGGTCGACTTCGGTCTCGTCCCGAGTACTGAGTTCGATGAGAGGCGGGGTGGAAGTGGAGGCTCCGGTTCCGTTCCCGGTTGCTCCCAGCTCCTGGGAGTCTTGGGCTTGCACAGGTTGATTGTCGGGAGACGCATACGGATCAAACAAAGGATCCCTGTCCGGGACAACCTTGGATTCCGCTGGGCCCGACTCAGACATGATTGGTAACAAAATGTCAGACTGTGGCTAAATAAGGCACTCACTACAGGGTTCCCTTTAGAAGCAAACACAAGTCCATTGTTTGGAAAAGGAAACTTTACTGCAGAAAAGGTCCATTATAGTCCACTGTCCTGAATAGGAGACTCAGGATGGTACATGATCATTGTTACCAATGAAGAGCAAGCATAAGGTACAGAGTAACAATACCCATTCGGATCAGCCTCCCCCCACAGTTCTCAAAACAACATCTCTTAGTCCTGGGAAGCTGCTCTTCCTTCAAGGCCAATGCTTGGCCAATGCTTGGTGGAATGGTGTTAGACTAAACAGTCTCCTCCGGTGGGAATGCTGCCTGGGAACTGGTGCACCTGGGAAGAAAACACTCAAACACTAGAAGCATTAGAAAATGGAGTCAGTACAGTTTAGATATACACTGGACCTGACAACTGTAGCATAAGCTTTCGAGAACTACAGTTCTCTTCGTCAGATGCATCTGACGAAGAGAACTTGAATGCATCTGACGAAGAGAACTGTGGTTCTTGAAAGCTTATGCTACAGTAAAGTTGGTTAGTCTTAAAGATGCTACTGGATTCTTTACTATTTTATTTACCTTACGGTATTGTTTATGGAAATGTCGATATTGACTGTACTAATCTCGCATGGTGTAATCTGCCTTGAGTCACAGTGAGAAAGGTGGACTATAAATGACATCAATCAATCAATCAATCTTAGAGCATGGGTCAATTTCTCAAACTGGTCTGAACTCATTATAACTTACACATGCAGATGTGTTCAGTGAGACCAGAGCATGTGTCCCAATCTACTAAAATTTGGATAGGTTATGAAGTATTACCCTAAATGGGAAGTGGTGCTGTGAGTTGAGGGAATTAGCATTCAAGGGGATGCAGCAAGAGGGGTAACCAGGTTATCTCCACCAATGTATATTCCAGGATTGTTCCCTTAGAGAACTCTCTGAATGAACCGAGCGGGTGTTCAACAGGAACATTTTTTCTTAAAGGAACAGTAAAGGAGCAATTTCACAGAATACATAGAACACACACACACACACCAGGCTAACTGACAAATCAGGGAGGGAGGGAGAGAGAGAGAGAGAGAGAGAGAGAGAGAGATTCAGGATAGGGTGATATTTACCAGTCTAGGAAAGAGAGGGGACATCCATAGAGAAAGCAGCTTGAGCAACCAGCACTTCGCAGCAGGAAGAAGGCTCAGACATGGGTTTGCGTAGGGTCCAAAGACACACACACACATACAGCTGGGCAAAACATATCTTGGGCAGAATTACATCTTCTGCTCCTGAAACAATAGCTTTGTTGTTGTTGTTGTTATTTATTTGATTTATAGTCTGCTCTCCCTGCAAATGGGCTCAGAGTGGATAAACAACATAATAAATACATATAATAAAAACATACAATAAAAGAACTAGTAGCAATCACATAAATACTATAGTAAAACATCTTAGAGCAGCACACATTGCATCCCACATCTCAGATCTCATCAAGGTCCGTGGGGCAGGGTGGCCAAGAACTACAGGGTCAGGGCACATATCCTTCCCCCCCCCCCCCACACAGGCAGGATTCCATTTGGGTGATCCACCTGTCTCAACCACTATAAGCCTGGTGGAACACCTCTGTCTTACAGGCCCAGCGAAATGATAACAAATCCTGCTGAGACTGGGCCTTCATGAACAGAAAGTTCCACCAGGTAGATGCCAGAGCTGAAAAATCCCTGGCCCTGATTGAGGCAGAGCAAGCCTCCTTGGGGCTAGGGATCACCAGTAGCTGTTTATCTGCTGACTGGAGCAACCTCTGGAGAATATAGGGTGGGAGATGGTCCCACAGGTATGTCAGTCCCAGTCCGCTAAGGGCTTTAACAGTTAAGACCAGAACCTTGATCCTGATCCAGAACTCCACAGGAAGCCAGTGCAGCTGGCACAGGACAGATGTAATATGTGATCACCTGAAGGTGAAACAATACAGGGATTAATTGTGCATATCTGAGGAAAACGATGGGTGAGAAGGGTGCTTGATGTCCCACAACTGTTGGATGTCCCTGAATAGCCCAGATTAGGAGAGGGGGGTGAGGAAGATACAGAAGGATGTTGATGAGATAACGCAGGAACTTCTGGAAGACGTCTTTGTTTTACTTAAGTGCTTCTTTTGGGCATGGAGGGGCAGTGAGTCAGCCTGACTCACCTTCTGGTAATTTTCCACCTCCAGCCAAGGTTGGCATCTGTCCTGCCTGGCCAGGCAGTATTTTGTGCTTATGGAACATGAGGAAGGGACTTATGATATTTCATATTCATTTCATATTCATAAGCTGCCCTTTCAATAAGGAGAAGGGCTATGACCACTAACAGAAGATAGTTAGAATGCTCCTCCCACCCCTACGGCCAGAAGGATGATGGATCTGGGTGGTTTCCTGATATCTCTTGGGGATTTTCTGTTCTGCAAGGTTGGTGCTTCTATTGCAGTCCTGATCATCCTGTGGAATATGGAGATGATCTGGTCTGTGGACATGATGTCTCCAGAGCACTTTCTATCTCCTGCAGAGCTGAGAATGCTCATTTGTTTACTCAGGAATTCAGAGCAGTGAAGCAGACAAGCACACATGAAAGCACATTATCATGCCTACTCTGTGGTGGTGATGGTGGCAAAGCAAGCTCACTTCTCTGCCACCATTATGTCTGCACAATGCTGTCCAGTAGAGCTTTTCCATGTTGCGAAGGGACATTTATCCCAGATTCCTGAAAATGTAGACCCCCAAAACATAATAGACTGGCTATGATGCTTTTGTGATGCATTTTGCAGATAAAATAGCTCACATCCACCATGTTTTTACATTTTACATTTAGTATATTTCAATTGTAGGATGCCATTGGTGTACAGTGTGACCCTAGTTGTATGTATGCCCTTCATTGGTAAGGCCTGATGAAGTGGACAAGCAGCTCAGGAGCATGCAATCTAACTAAACTCTTGCAATTCATGGCCATTGGTATTGAATTGGTCTGGGTTGGTCATATAGGTCCAAATGGTTATAAATGCTTCTCTGTGGGAGGCTGTAGTTCCAACCACTTTAAAAGAGGCAGTTATGCTACCCCTCCTGAAGAAGGCATTCCTGGATCCAACTGACCTGAACTAGTATCATTTCATGGCCCAGACCCCATTTTTGGGTAAGGTACAGTTGGTAGAGTCTAAACATCTGATGGTATTGCTCTCAGCTTCATTGACACACTCAAACGCCCTCACCATCTTTCTTATGCATTCACAAGAAAGAGATCACCTAGCCACAGACAGAATCACCCATTACCACCAGATGAAGGTGTAACTTTTTCATGCCTGTTGAACTCTTAAGAAACTGTGTTGTGTAGGGGGAGTCAAATCTGATTGACTGGGTAAGTGGTGTGCAATTGTGCTAGAAGCCTATGGGCCAATCGCACCAATTAACCAAGACCTAATACTTATCTGTCTCTGACAAATCACTGAGATTTGCAAGGGTGCCTTAGTTACTGTGAGTTGCTACTAGAGATGGGCACGATCCACATTACGATAGAAAAAACCTACCATAATGGTGATCGCGCAATCATGAACTGGCGGATCGTGATCGTCCACGGCCAACGATCCAGCGGTCAGGAGAGGCCTGGATCGGGGCGATCAGGCTCGGATCAGGGATCCAGACACTCAGGCGCCAGCAATCTATTCCCCTGGCAACGGATCCAGGGGAATGTCTGAGCTCTGTTTGCCCTCCTTCTGTTGCCCTGGAAACCCGAATGGAAGCCCAGCTTTCCTTGATCAGCAGGGCTTCCTTCCAACCACGGAGCAGCAAAGCAGTCACAAGTTGAGAGAAGACACCCAGGGGAGGGAGGGGGAAGGGGGTGTTCTGTAGCCATGGGCACTCCAATCTCATCCCTGCAAACTCTGATAGGCAGCTCTGACGGCCAAACGCAGACGAACGGCCAGACCCCCCGCCCCCTGAGGGGAGGCGGCTCATTGCCGCCTCCCCATGCCTGCCAGGCCTGGCGGCCGCCGGCACCACCCACCTTCCCACATAATACCAGCATGCCCCGCTTTGGCCTCCACGATCCACAATCCACGATCCACGGCTTGGGAACGGGAGATGATCGTTATTTCGGGATCGTCGTTGGCGCCGATCCACAATCCACTGGATTGTTAAAATTTTTTGGATCGTGCCCATCTCTAGTTGCTACAGTAACTGTTTCAAGTTTCAACCCCCTCTTCCAGGTTTCTAGACTTTAGAGCACATGCATGTCTATGTATACACACAAACACAAAATGGTTGTCACTGTTTCATTTCCAACCCCACCCTTCTGCTTCAACTACCTATCCTGACAGTAAACATCCCAGAATATGTCCAAGATGCAGTTATTTGAGCAGTACAGCCAAACTATTTGTAAAGGGATCTTTTATGATCTGTTTGTTAACACACTCTATGTCATAATCTGGTGTAGGGCAGGCTATCACATGCTAAATGAGTACAGAGGCTGGAGAAAAAACCTACAGCAACATGAAAGAGAAAACCAATAAGATGTAATGGTTAGAATGTTGGAGCAGGACTGAATAACTCTGAGTTAAATCCCACACAGCCATGGAGCTTGCCAACAGAGCGATCCTAAGCAGATCTACTCAGAATCTTACTCAAATCTACTCAGCACACCTTAATCCCAGGAGAGTGTTCTTAGGATTGCACTGCAAGAGATCTCAGGCCAGGAATTCATTCTCAGCCAAACCTATCCCACAGATATGTAGTGATAATAAAACAGAGGAGGATAAAACATATACGCTTCCCTGATCTCCTTGGCCACGTGAAAGATAGCAGGTGAGGATAGGTTGCTCAGACAGAACTTAAGTGTGAAAATAGGCATGTTACAAAGAAGAATACCTCTACTTTCATCTATAGAATGTTGGAAGGATCATAAAAGACAGAAACGATTGGAAGGGAGCACACTTTGAGTCTGATATCAAAAGATTTCATAGTCCATCTTCTAACACAGAAGCACAGAAGTTTAGCCTGTTCCTGATGCCCTTTCTTACAAGATAATTTTAAAAAATTTCCAGCTGTAATTAGATTTTACTCTATTCTCAACTTGAGTGTATAGATAACTCTAGAGTGGCAAGAAAGGAAATCAAAATGGATTGGTTATTTTAACAAGTGCTCCTTTAAAAAGAATAGTGTTTGATATAAGCCACCTTTAGTTTTCCATTCTTTCATAATTGTATCTGTTCCTCATTGCTAAACCATTCTTCATTCCAAGGTACTCTGTTATTTCTGGAATTTGCAGAAAGGTTAGTGAGTCTCCTGAGTTGTGATTACTTTTTCTAGATGACATTTATTGATCTCATTACCTTCATGCTCATATTTCAAAAAACTTTTTTCATTCTCTTACCATTTCAAAGATGACAGAGTCACTGCAGTGTGCACTGTATTAGAACTGTGCGTAATTAAAATTTGTACTCCGTGCTTCATCAGAAGTTCACTGTCAAAACCTCAGCATGTGTTGTTTACAACTTAGATTGTTATAATTAGAACATAGAATGACTGGTAAAAGCAGGAGGGAATTTACATTCAAAATAAGCATCTATTTCTGTTCCTAAATATTGTGTTATCCTTCATCGTTGCAGGTATAGATATGATTCTGCAAAGATTTAAGTAAATTCTGACGAGTATTTACAAAATGTTGACTATGCCCTTAGAAGTATCCATACCTACAGGTTCTTAAAGTGAAGATCTAAAGCTTTAAACCTAGGTTTAGAGGTCTTACTTCCAGGTAAGCGTCTTTAGGTTTAAAAATAGGCAAATAAAATAAAAAATACATTGAAGTGGGACAAGGATTTGCTGATCAACATTGCCAGCAAGAATAATATGTTACACAGAGATATTAAGAGATGTTTGTATAATATAAATATAAAGGAAAATTTTGCTAAAATAATCTACTGGTGGTGTTTTATGCCAGAAAAGATTTCAAAAATACGTAAGACAGACTCAAAACACTGCTGGAGATGCCAAAATAAAAGAGGAGTCTTCTTACATATTTGGTGGCTTTGTCCGGTAGCTAAGCAATGATGGCAAAGCATATTTAAAAGGGTGAAAAAAAGAAATTCCATTGGACCCTAAATAACCCTATTCCCAAGGCACTGGACTCTAGATATGATGGCCTTGATTAATAATCTATTGGTTGCCGCTTGTACAGTTTGGGCTGAGTATTTGGAAAAAAATGCTATTCTTCCTCACGCTAATGTGTGGCTACATAAAGCACGGTCTGTTAGAAAAGAAAATTAAAGAAGAAATCTTAAAACTTATTTAAGGTGATTATGAATCCTGTAATCTAAGATCAGCAGATTGTATATTGTGCAACATTAAGTTGTTAGAAATATGTTAGCTGTTGTTGTTGTATATATTATTTTGGTTCATAAAGTTTAAGAAATAAAAAATGTGAAAAACAAAACAAAACAAAAGCACATTAGCCAAAGAAATATTAGCTGTCACATGTGGCCTGTATATTTGCTGTACGAGAAAAGTGAAGTACCTATTTTTTGTCATGGATGGAAATAAATTCTGAAAAGTATTTACTTACAGGAAGAATTTCCATGAATGGGATTATTTAAGGAAAAATCAAACACTTCTTTGCCCCAACAATTCTTGACTCCACTTCTTTGGAATGCATCAAGTGCTACATTGCTGTCAAATTAAAATATTTTATGTTCAAGATTCTTTCCGAACATGCTTTAATTATCTTGAATCCATACAAGTTTTTGCCTAGCACAGTATACTGCTTCCCAGCATCCTTATTCAAGACCATATGACATCAATTTCAGCCTTTTAAAACTCTTATGTTCTTTTCCTCTTATTCCTCTTATAGGTGACTGACCCAATTGGTCTCTCTCTTCTGGGGACTCATGAAGACCTACTGCTTGTTAATATTTTGTACTATCTGATCTATCAACTGTCATTTATATTTTATGATATTAGTGACATAAGGCTGGCTAGAAAATGCTTTCACCAAAAATTGTTTCAGCTTTGGATTTGGGGGTTCCTTTCTGAACCAACTATGTGCTGTTATTATTTTTTGGGGGGTGGTATGTGGTCAGCTTGGATCTAATCTGCTCAGGGTTTTTTTATTATCATGACTTTCAGCCCTGCTCTTTGGAACGAGGGTTCCTGGCTCTTTGAGGTTGCTGTTTTTGTGCTTAACACCGCCAACATTGCACAGAACACAGACCTCCCTCTAAACCATTGATCTATCCAGTTCTGACTCAGTTACACTACACACATGCACACATACACACAACAACAACAACAACAACAATGTACCCCGAGAAAGACAAGTGTTGGTGTCCAGGTGCACGCACACTGTGGCTGGCAAAGGCATAGTGGTTGCAGGGCAGCTGTGACATTAAAAACAATTCTCTCTTTTCTTTTTCTATAGTGCTGATAAATTAGAGAGCCAGTTTGGTGTAGTGGTTAAAAGCAGCGACACTCTAATCTGGAGAACTGGGTGTGATTCCCCACTCCTCCACTTGAAGCCAGCTGGGTGACACTGGGTCAGTCACAGTTCTCTGGAGCTCTCTCAGCCCCACCCACCTCACAGGTAATTGTTGTGGGGATAATAATAAAATACTTTGTAAACTGCTCTGAGTGACCATCAAGTTGTCCTGAAAGGTGGTATATAAATCGAATGTTGTTGTTATTACTTTTGCATCCTGCTGTTGCCTGTTGGTGCTGTGTTTCTTTGCACTTACTTCCATGGAAATGTCTTTAGAACAGCAGCCTATGATTGAAGTGTTCCAGGGCTTTGATCAAGTCTGATTAATTGAACAGACCACTTATACACACCCTCAGCAGTACTTTTCCTCATAGTGACCATCCAAGTGCCCTGATAGGAGTGGAGAAGACAGACTAATGCCTGGATAGGACTGTAAAACAAACTAAGCTGCAACCCAACAGGCCTACTTAGATGTAATTCCCATGTTATTCAATAGTGCTTACTCCCAGGGAAGTGGCTTTCAAAATGACTGAAGTCTGTACATTTCCCCTCCCAAACATTTCCAAAGCTGATAAGTGGGGAAGGGTATCCCATTGCAAGGACTAAGTTGGTAGATAGACAATGCCATTGCCTGGGTAGTGCTGGGAAAAACCAAGATGAACTCATGTATATTGTGCACTTTCCCCCTTCCTGCCAACAGAGTTAATTAATAATGTAAGGACTCTCTCCCATTGGAATCTGATTGGTGAATGCCATTAAGAAAAAGAAGAGGCTGCCCTGCTAGGCAAACCCAGTGCCTGCCTGCTGGTGGTGGCGGTGCTTCAAGTACGAACTGAAATGAAACTTACAAACTTTTGTGTGGGAAGGACTTGTTACAATTTACTTTCCCAGATTTGGTTCAGTGTTCCATAAGCTGCTTTACAAAACAGTGATTTCTGGATGTATTTCCGGCTTATTTTGTTTTGCACACCCCTATGTGGGTGAGATAGCCAAAGACTTATCTTTGCCACATTCTGCAAATAAGCCATGATATTGCTCTGAAAACTCCAGTTACTCTTTTTATCTCTAACCATTACAGCATCGCTCTGTAACAGTTCCTGGCCTAATATGGTGTTCATTTGCAAACACTTACTTTGAGGCCTTTTTGTATCCTGCATACAAGGGGTGAGAAGGAATTCTTCTACTCCATCCCTTGCTGATAGCAGTGGAAGTGCAGAATAAGAAAGAAAAGAGAATGTCTGTTCAGAAGACAAAGGTATGTTGATGCGTGTATTATGATTATGAAGTGAGTTGGAATGATGTTTCTATGCTTAATTTTGGGTGAGTCCTGCCTCAGGTCTGGACATTGGACTTAATTATCCTTGTTCCCTGGATTTCTCTGATTTTGATACTTCTACCACATTTTCTTATTGCCTAGTGAAGTACACGAAAAAGTTGGCCATAATATTAGTTAAAACAATATTTTAATCTGAATGTATTCTTTTAAGTGGTTTAATGTTGATTCTAATGCCACACTACACAGTACATACAAGATATTAACATATAAGCCATGGTGTGGAGAGTTCCCTCAGGTCATAGCTGACTTATGGTGGGGTTTTCATAGCAAGAGACTAACAGGTTTACCATTGGCTGCCTCTGAAACCCTGCTCTTCGTTAAAGGTCTCCCATCCAATTATTAACTAAGGCTGACTCTGCTTAGCTTCTGAGATCTGATGAGATCAGGCTCATCTGGACAATCCAGGGCAGAGCAACATATAAACCATATGTACAGGAAAAGGTAGAGGTATAGAATACACAAGAAAACATCAATAAATTAAACAAGTATGATCAAAAGCATGCTATTGAGTTGTGGGAAAAGTTTTATTCCATGGTTGTTTGTTTAAAGATAATGAAAATACTCTGAATGCTTAAATAGAGTCTTGGTGTTCCTATTATCTGACCATGTGATTGTACGAATGAAGAGATAGTTTGTCTTTAAAAATTAGGTTGCTTTTCAGCTTCTTTTCTGCTCCTTTCCCATCCTTTGTTATGAAGTTAAACATTAACATTATAGCACAAATTTGAGCTGAATAAAGATTTAGTGCTTGGTTTGTAAAATGGAGATAATATTCACTTCAAGAGACTGTGAGGATTAATTAGCCTATGAAGTAATTTTGTGATAACAAATGCTAAGCACTATTAATAACAGTAATAAAAACCTTTCTTAAATTGAATGGACAGCTGAGCAGGCAAGCTTTTCAGAACCATTATTCCAATGACCCATCTCTTAGACTAATGTAGAACTCTGCACTGCCTCGTTCAAAATAAATGTACCAGATAAAGTTCATGACATGGTTAACCATGTTCCCTACAAAATGTGTAGAGCCAGGATCTGGGGGACAGTTTCATACATCATAATTACAGGTTGCCTTTGACTAACCAAGTTAAGATGCAGTAATCCCACAGCATTAACTTCTAAAAAAGATTGTCCTTCTGGTACGTATTAGCCTCCTTTTCTGATAACTGCATCTTCCAAGTACTTTATGAATTCAAGTTTTGTTCCAGTATTATGCTTTTGGAGTCAACTCTACCTCCTTGTGCTGGATCAACAACATAGGATCAGTGGCATCAGAGCTGGAACTCAAAAAATCTTCCTTAAGTTTTGGGAACATTTCACCTGGTTTTTAAGAGAAGGGAAGGATGCAAAAGGCATTCAAAGGTGGGTGGTGCTATCTATTGTCCTTAGCAGTGTACTCTAAGAGTCATAGAAGTCATTTCAGAACCCTAATTTCAGAATAAGCCCTATAGCTTTATTGAATCAGCCTTGTTTATATTAACAACACTGCAATGTTTCTGCTTGTGCCACAGCAGCTGAGGGGGACGATATGATCAGCCCGCTTGTAATAGTTCAATCTTCTCTTGAGATTAGTGGATTATGATTTCTGAGTTATTTTAGTTTTCAGATTCCAATCAGGTTGGTTTATATGTACTCCATTCACAGATAAAAATGAAAGCCAGGCCGTGGCAATGTATGTTTCCCCCTAAATCAGAAGCCCTGGTCTGTGGTTTTGTCTATACATCAACATAACTATACAAAACATTTCTTCCATGAATAACAAGCAAAGAAAATGTAGTCTGAATAAAGGTGATTATCAGGGGTATTCTTTGTGGGTACCCTGTGTTTTTTTAAAAAAAATCCTACAGTTTTATGTTAAAATGTATCCAAGGCACCTAAAAATGTAGTTCTAAAACAGTAACAAAAATTAAAAAACTAAAGGAGTAGCAAATAAAAACTCTTGGCAAGCAGAACAGAAATTACAAATGTGCTGAGGGGAGATTACAGAGAAAAGCAGACAGTAAAAACAGCAATAAAACATTAAGCAAGCAGTAAAATTACATATCAGACTAATAAAATTAGTAAAACCCACACCAAACACAAGAAGAAGCCCAACAAAACTAAAGACAGTAAAATGTTAACATTGCACAGGGGAAAAAAATCAAGACTTCAAAGTTCCCTGGTAAATAAAGTTCCTTGGTAAATAAAACTGCTTCTTCCTAGCACCTAAGACTTTGAAAGTTCCAGTGTCAGGTGATCTTCTGTTGGAGTTCCTGAAACTAGGCACCATCACACAGAAAGCACTGTTTCTGGTACATAGACACCTCACTTGTGTTAGAGAGTACACATAGAATAGAAACTCTGCAGAAAATCTCAAATGAGGAGCAGTTTCCTGTGTGAGAAAGTGGTCCTTTGTTTACCCTTGGCCAAGACAGATACAGTTTTATTTTTGCTTTTATGTCATTTGTGCTGCTTTATGTTCTTTTCAGTGATTCCATGGGCTACCTTGTTGGACAGTCTGTGATATGCTGCTGTGTTTTCCCTATGCTGTTCTGGCATCATAGGGAGAATATGTGATAAGAAAAAAAAATCAGAAAGCAGTTTAGCAATTCAGCTGGATAACAACATTATTTTCAAGATATCCTCCAATTACAGAAAAGCTTGGTTGTCCTCAAAATGGAACTTTCTAGGAAATGTGATTGCTCTATGAAGAAAGTACAAAATTGGTGTTATAACTGTAAATAAAGCAAGTTACGGATCAGAGATAAATCACAGAAAACAACTAGCATTTTAAATATATAGCATTTTGTATTTTCTGGGCTGTAATTCTGACTGTGACGAATGGGACTTGCTCTCCTGAGTAGACATGGGCACGAACAGAACCCCCCCCCCCCCCCGAACATGGTGTTCATTGTTCGTTGCCATCCACGAACAAAGAACATTGATGAACATGATCCTGTTCATGAACATGTTCTTTGTTTGTGGTTCATGGGGGCCAGCAGGCTCTCCTTCAGCCATCAAGACCCCTACCACACCACTCCCAGAAACCCTACCTGAGCAGGCAGCAGGAAAGGTACCAATAATAAACAATATCTTGGTTCCAGAGCCTGGCAGCAGCCCTGGAACCTGAAGCAGTAGATCCCTATCCCACCACACACAAAGAAAATTCAAGATCCAATGCACTCACTGTTTCTCTAACAGCAGCTGTCTCTCCCTGAAAGTCAGAGCTGGGAGCCCCCCTCCCCCCTGGTCTTTTCCTCTTATAACAAATTTGGAGCTCCAGTCCACGCTTGGAAGGAAGACCTGCCTATCAAGCTAAATTGGGTTTAGATTGGGGTTTCCAGGGCAACAGCAGGGGTTCAGACAGAGTTCAGACAATCCCTGCCTAAGTTGCCAAGGGAATTGATTGCAGGTGCCAGACTGTCTGGCTTGACAAACAGCAAGACGAATAGCAATGAACGAGGCTTGCAATGACCACCTGTTCATTTAGAATGGGGCCTCACGAACAGCTTGTTCGTGAACAGCAGATTGGGCTGTTCGTGGCTTTTTTTTGTTCGTATTGCTGTTCGTGCCCATCTCTAATGAGAAGTAGCCCCAGGATCACTCCCACGCAGCTGGGTTCAGACAGAGTTCAGACAATCCCTGCTTAAGTTGCCAAGGGAATTGATTGCAGGTCCCAGACTGTCTGACTTGACGAACAGCAACGAATGAGGCTTGCAATGACCACCTGTTCATTTAGAATGCGGCCTCATGAACAACTTGTTCGTGAACAGCAGATTGGGCTGTTCATGGTTTTTTTTAGTTCGTATTGCTGTTCGTGCCCATCTCTACTCCTGAGCCAGTTCCGCCTCTCCTGAGAAACAGCCAATGGGAGTAGGCAGACTGCTGGACCACTGAGAGTGGTGTCTGTTGGAAGAGTGAGAAGACTTTTGGAACTGCTGAGGGAAGGCCGCAGAGAGACAGCTGATTACAAACCTGTTCTGTTACTTTGAAACATTCCCTGTTTAACCCCCCGTTTGTTTATGAGTTTTAAACCACCCACTCCTATGTTCCATCTTGTAAATAAAGCTTAATTTTGTTTTGGTTTTAACCCTGGCTGGCTTAGAATTGTTGGAGAGGGAATAGATCATGTCAGACTGTGGCTAGACAATGTCCTTCCTACAGGTTCTCCTCTACAAGCAAACAAGAGTCCATTGTTTGAATAAGGAAACTTTACTGCAGAAATGGTTCATTATAGTCCACTGTCCTGAATAGGAGTTTCAGGATGGTACAAGAGCATTGTTACCAATGAAGGGCAAAGCATGAGGTACACAGTAACAGTTCCCAGCTGAACCAGCCTCCCCCCACAGTTCTCAAAACAACATCTTTCAGTCTTGGGAAGCTGGACTCTCCCAAGGCCAATCCTGGGTGGAACGGTGTTAGACAAAACAATCTCGTCCGGTGAGAAGTCTGCTTGGGAACGGGTGCACCTGTGGGGAAAGCACTTGAACACTAGAAGCATTAGAAAATGGAGTCAGTACAGTCCATATACACACTGAACCTGACATTCTGCCCCCCTTAAAATAAATCCCCCCCAGGTTTATATGGGTAGCGAGTATGAAAAGCTTTGGTTAATCTAGGAGCATGAACATGTACAGAGTTCACCCACTCATCGAACCCAGAGTCAAAGTCCTTCCATCTGATGAGGTAAAACAGCTGATTGCGTTTGATTTTAGAGTCCAGAATTTGTTGTACCTCATAGTGTATTTGGTCATCTATCAATGTTGGAATGGGTGGAGCTTTGACGTGCCATTTATCGTCTGATGGAGCCTTCTTCAACAGACTGACGTGGAATGTATCATGAACATGGCGCAGATTTTTGGGCAAATTTACAGCAACGGTCACTTTGTTGATCACTTTGCGTACTGGAAAAGGTCCAAGGAACTTTAATGCCAGTTTGCGGCTGATTTGTGCTAGTTTTAAGTTCTTGGTGGAAATATAAACATGATCCCCAGGTTGTAAATCCCATTCGGCCGCACGGTGGCGATCGGCATACTTTTTGTAATCCTGTTTGGCTTTCTCGAGGTGTTTTTTGATGAGAGTCCATTGTTGGGCTGCCTCCCCCCACCATGAAGAGACATCTGGCGACGTTGAGGAGAAGGAAGGAGGAGCGTCCAATGGAAAAGGGTTAAAGTGGGCCCCATACACAATTTTGAAAGGGGCCTCTCCTGTAGAAGCATGTACACTGTTGTAGTACGAAAACTCTGCTAGGGGGAGGAGGTCCACCCAGTTATCTTGTTGGAAGTTGATGTAGCAACGAAGGAATTGTTCTAAGATTTGATTAGTTTTTTCCGACTGCCCGTCGGTTTGAGGATGGTGGCTTGAACTGATTCCTTGTTCAATATTTAACATTTGCAAAAGCTCCCGCCAGAAGTTGGCAACGAATTGTCCGCCGCGATCCGAAATTACCTTGGACGGAAAAGAATGTAATTTTACAATATGTTTTAAGAATAGATCTGCCAGTTTTCGAGCAGTGGGGATAGTGGTACATGGAATGAAATGGGCTTGTTTGGAAAACAGATCTACGACTACTAAAATGCAGTTATGTCCTTTGGAAACTGGTAAATCGGTGATAAAGTCCATGGAGATCGTTTCCCAAGGTCTGCTGGGCGTTTCCAATGGTTGTAATAGACCCGGAGGTTTCCCCTTGCGGGTTTTGGCGCTGAGGCAAATGGGGCAGGAGGCTACGTATTGGGAAATGTCTTTGCGCATGCCCGGCCACCAGAACTGCCGTTGTATTAAGTGTAACGTTTTCAAGTACCCATAGTGTCCGGCGGTGGGGGCATCATGAAACCGCTGTAAGACCTCTTTTCGCAGACTGTCGGGTACATAAAATCTGTTTCCTGATAACCAATCCCCTTGTGGGGATTGTTTCAGTTTGGATTTGGGCGCCTTATCCCCCTCCTTCTCCACCTCGGCCTTAAGTTTCGATTTCCATTCCTGGCTGTGCGGAAGGGGTTGGCCTGCGCGGCTGCGTGTAGTTACCACGCCTCCCAATTGCGTAGGTGAGAAGACTGTATCTATAGTCTCCTCCCGTTTGCTCTTATGTTGGGGCATGCGCGATAGGGCGTCCGCTAGAAAGTTAGTTTTGCCCGGGAGGTAATTCAAAGTGAAATTGAATTTGGAGAAAAATTCTGCCCACCGCAATTGCTTGGCATTTAATCGGCGAGGGCTTCGGAGGGCCTCTAGATTTTTATGATCTGTCCAAACCTCAAATGGGTGGCGTGCCCCTTCCAACCAATGCCGCCAGTTTGTAAGGGCGGCTTTTACTGCAAAGGCTTCCTTCTCCCACACATTCCAATTTCTTTCCGCATCAGAAAACTTTCTTGATAGGAATGCACAAGGCCGAAGCTTCCCGTCCTCCCCCTTCTGCAATAAGACTCCTCCAATTGCAGTATCGCTGGCGTCGACCTGCACTACGAAGGGGTAGTTTTCATCGGGGTGGCAGAGAATGGGTTCTGTTACGAATTGCTGTTTTAAGCCTTCAAAGGCTGTTTGGCACTCGGGTGTCCATAGCAATTTGGAAGAGGGTTTTTTCGCTTGGTCCCCTTTATCTTTGGTTTTTAACAATTCCGTTAGGGGAAGCGTGATCTGTGCGAAATTTGCAATAAATTCTCTATAGAAGTTGGCAAATCCCAAGAAAGATTGCAGTTCCTTACGGGTGGTGGGAGTTTGCCATTCTTGGATCGCCCGTATTTTGGCTGGATCCATTTTTAAGCCTTCTTGGGATATACAATAACCAAGGTAAGTGAGTTCAGTCTTATGGAATTCGCATTTAGACAGTTTGATGGGCAGTTTGTTATTCATTAAGGTTGCCAGGACTTTTTGAACCAATTGTACATGATCCTCCTCTGATTCTGAATAAATCAACACATCATCAAGATACACCACTACTCCTTTATACAGGAATTCATGCAGTACTTCATTTATCATGGACATGAATACGGATGGGGCTCCAGTTAATCCAAAAGGCATAACTAAGTATTCATATTGTCCGAGGGGTGTATTAAACGCGGTTTTCCACTCATCCCCAGCAGATTGAATTTGGAGAAAAATTCTGCCCACCGCAATTGCTTGGCATTTAATCGGCGAGGGCTTCGGAGGGCCTCTAGATTTTTATGATCTGTCCAAACCTCAAATGGGTGGCGTGCCCCTTCCAACCAATGCCGCCAGTTTGTAAGGGCGGCTTTTACTGCAAAGGCTTCCTTCTCCCACACATTCCAATTTCTTTCCGCATCAGAAAACTTTCTTGATAGGAATGCACAAGGCCGAAGCTTCCCGTCCTCCCCCTTCTGCAATAAGACTCCTCCAATTGCAGTATCGCTGGCGTCGACCTGCACTACGAAGGGGTAGTTTTCATCGGGGTTCATAGAAGGCTCCCTCGGATTAGAAATAACGCTTTGTAAGGTAGCTATTTGTATAGCCATCTCTTCGGGTGATGGTCTCTCTCCCGCCACCATTAATGAGAGTAGATGTATAGCATGAGCTAGGCTTTCTTCCATATCGACTAACCTAGCTTCTAGCAATTGCATTCTGCTTGGACCCGGTTGGTCCGTCGTGGAATCCCCGGCAGCAGCAGCCAACGGGGTATTCGGCCTCCAAGGTGGAGGGTCTCCTTGATCATCATGCGATCTCGCCGCTAGAATTCCTTTGGCCAGTCCAGTAACTGCCGTAATGCCGGAATCCACAGCCAGGGTACGGGTTTGCATCTGTACCCAACTTTGCTCGGAAGTCTCTGGTTGCTCCGTCCACGGAGTGAGTTCCGAATAATCCCAACTTAGGACGCCGCGACGGGGCGTTTCCCATTCAATCTGTTCGGTCGTCCTATTCCAAAACAGCCAGGGTTGGCTACTGTCCAGTTCAGGGACTGTTTCTAGGCTTCGGCGCCCATCCATGGGTAACGAATGGGGCACCCCACTGGCCCTGCGCTCTCTCGTTTCTCGGGGTCTGGGTCCCCACTCCGAGGGTGTGGGTACCGAGAACAAAGGTATGGTGGTAGCCGTCGGTTTTTCACCTACACTGTCGAGATCGATGAGAGGAGGGGTGGTAGTTGAAGCTCCGTTCCCTGCTGGTGCAGGGCCTTGAGGTTGCAACTGTTGATCGCCGGGAGAAGCATACGGATCAAACAAAGGATCCCTGTTCAGGACTGCTTTGGATTCCGATGGGCCCGGCTTAGACATGATTGGTAACAAAATGTCAGACTGTGGCTAGACAATGTCCTTCCTACAGGTTCTCCTCTACAAGCAAACAAGAGTCCATTGTTTGAATAAGGAAACTTTACTGCAGAAATGGTTCATTATAGTCCACTGTCCTGAATAGGAGTTTCAGGATGGTACAAGAGCATTGTTACCAATGAAGGGCAAAGCATGAGGTACACAGTAACAGTTCCCAGCTGAACCAGCCTCCCCCCACAGTTCTCAAAACAACATCTTTCAGTCTTGGGAAGCTGGACTCTCCCAAGGCCAATCCTGGGTGGAACGGTGTTAGACAAAACAATCTCGTCCGGTGAGAAGTCTGCTTGGGAACGGGTGCACCTGTGGGGAAAGCACTTGAACACTAGAAGCATTAGAAAATGGAGTCAGTACAGTCCATATACACACTGAACCTGACAGATCACACCCAGAGACCTCAAACACTCTGGTCACCTTACATGGCCCTCATGAAGTAAATGGTGGCCACGTATATAGGGAAAATGACCTCTAGGTTTCCTTTCCCCAATATCCCTGGGCAGTAGCTGGGTGAGGTGAGGTAAATACAGGGAATGGGCTGCTTGTCTGGTGGAGCCTCTGGAAGAGAAGCATATGGTGGCATGTGGTGACCAGCCTTTATCTGCTCTGAGAGGTTTTGCCATACTGACATATCATCAAGTCTAGCACACTTGGGGCCCCAGATAAGTAGAAAGAACTGTTGTACACTTGTTGTACTCTATCACTGGATAATGAAGTAGTAACACTTTAAAGAAGGTTCAGTTTAAGTAGGAACTTCAGCTTTATTTGACACTGTTCCTGACCCTGAGTGGTCAAAACTAGTTGACATACTGCACCTAATGGACAACCATACATTTTGATGAATTACCCCTATCCAACATGTATCAAACACAAACCAAGCCTGCCATACTATTAATGCCAAAGGAGGCTTAAAGCAGGGCTTTCCCAGGCTAGGAACTGGAATTTATGCGCAGGGCTGGCTTCCCACCCTTCAGTATCCTTTCTTGCCTTAATCAATCCCACACCTTGTCAAAGAAGGCTAAATATAGATTCAGCATTTTTGTTCATATGATCTTACACTGATAACAGTTGAGGAGCTGTTCACTTTGCTCTCATCTAGTGATCTATCACTGATTGTTCCTGTTGAGCATGAAAGCATGTATCTTACCATGATTAGTCTGCACTAATATTTTGTTATATTCCTCTTTCTTCTCAGTCTTTCTTTGGAAAAATAATAATTGTAAGCTGATTTTGTGCATATATATCTCCACTGATTTCTTTATGTGGATAGGTTTTTTTCCTGATCTTTCAGAACTCCTTCTATATCATAACTCTTCCCTACATATATCCTTTTTGCCTATACCACAGCAAAGTTACTGGTGGGTTTATAGATAGAGGTGGGGGGATTTTAAAAACCCTAATTCTGAAAGGAGAATACATGTCACAGGGAGTGGATGTGCTATAAGCTAACATATTGCAAACACTGTGAAAGTGAACAGGTTGAGAATGATGTACATTATGGGGGCTCCATAAAACATTTTATTCACATTTAACTTTGGTCTGGCAAACATTGCAGCAGAATAAGGTTGTTTAATCTTGAAGTAGTAGAGTGGACTGAGCCAGTTTAGAATGCAGGTGGGATATTCCAGTTCCAGAAGATCTTCCATATAAAAATTACTCACTGCCAGTTTTTTTTTAAAAACCCACATCAGGAAACGGCATCCTTGTTATGCTAGATTTTTACTTGTTAGAGTTGTTATTTCACACCTTGGATCTCTTATCAACTCAATCTTGTTTCATCCCACTGCATGTGTAGAGCAGGTCCCAGAATTCCACTAGACTCCTGGGAACAGCATATAAACTGCTTCAGGACATTGCAATAAAAAATGATGTGTACATGGCACACTAATTCCAATGTGCATAAATGGCATAACTCATTTTGTGCATACTTCAGAATTTGAAATTATGGTACACCCCAGCTGCCTGTTAAAGGAGGATGTATTTCTAAGCTGTTTTTGTTTATAGTGGTAGTTTCATAATTATATAGACAAAGCTTGGAGGATGGGTTGCCTCTAGTTAATTGCTCAGATGTGTGGGGGTTTTAACCAAATTAGCTGAATATATGCAGTATTTACACTAAGGCTGCAGAGACATTGCTTGTGTATTGAAGAAAGGAAGCTGAGTTTGCATATCAAGCTAAATGAGATTGATGGTGTGTATACCCTGCAGAGGAGAAAAATAGCAACCTGTTTTCAACTGCCTTAATGTTGGAAACATTTCATGCTTGCAAAACTATGTCAGTTATTTAGCTTGCAAATTATACAATACACACCTACCCACACAACTACTTTCAGGAACCAAGGAGAGGATGAGATGATCATTACAAATTCAGGATGGAGATTTCCACTCAAAGCATTATTAATCCTCGAGGTCTTCTCACTATTTTAGCCCCCATTTCATCATCAGGATTTGCTGGATTTCTACTTCCAGGCTGTAGCGTGTGTGTACATACAGTAAAGAATAAATCAATGGCTGTTTTTTTTTTAAATCGATGCAATAGATCCCATACAATTTGGTGATCATTTATGCAGATACCCCATGTGATTGGACTTGGACTTCACAGTAAATATCTTGGGAAATTGGGATATAGAGAATGCTTAATTTGTAGAAAAAATTAAGACTGGGGTTCAAGTGTTGAATGGTCTCCCTGAAAATCTTTCCTGTTAAACATGAGGTGGGCCTTTATTTTTATTCCAAATACTTGTATGCTGCTTTTCTACCACAGCTGCATAATTGCCATGAACTATTTTTTTATAAACCTAGAAAGAAAAAAGTTGAAGCGGAAATCAACCATCATAGACTTGGGCAAACATGATAGATTTCTCCTGGTGTCCAAAAAGTTACAAGGATATCCTGCCAGGAAGGGATATAGTTCATAATGAGGATCAGCCAACAGCCAATGTTCTCTCTCTGGTGGACACCCACTTAATTTTGGAACTATGGAAGATGATGATCCTTTAGATACCCTGGCCTTTAAAATTAACACTAATACTTTTAATTGTGCTGGAAAACAAACTGGGAGCCGGTGAGACCCCAAGAACTGTGCTCTCTGTAGACAGTCCCTGTTAATAAGCTGGCATGTCCAAATTCTGGATTGCTGCACTTTCTGGGATGTACTTGATGCTCACTTGTGGTTGTGGCACAAATAAGCCCTGTGCTGAGGTTGTTTTAACCATTCATCCAAAAAACGTTAGGGGTCCTGCCCCCCAGGCATTTTTTCTTACTACACCCTCCCCATAGTTATCTGCTTTGAGTTTAACTTTGAATGACCTGAAGCTGCCACTTATATCGCCAAGCAATACCTGGGAGATGGTTGTTGTGGGTTTTCCGGGCTGTATTGCCGTGGTCTTGGCATTGTAGTTCCTGACGTTTCGCCAGCAGCTGTGGCTGGCATCTTCAGAGGTGTAGCACCAGAGGTGTAGCACCAAATACCTGGGAGTTTCAGAAGACATTTGCGCCCCCTCCTCCAAACCTGCCCATTTTGGAACCTTATTCGGGCACCTGCTAGCTGGAAGCGCCTGCGTTCCCGCCTTTCAGCCTGAAGCTGAGGAGAAAGCTCTAGAGGCAAAGCTCCAGGAAAATGGATTTAAAGAGAGCTTTTGAGTGGCTTTAATCGGATGGCGAGGTCGAGGGGAGTGAGTGTGTGCCTGCGTAGGACTGGAGGCAGGAGGAGGACGATTTCCCACCCTCTCTCCAAATCTCTTCAGTTCACCACCTTCTGTTTTGGCCCCGCTCGGAGTGAACGAAAAAGACGCTCTGAAGCCCAAAGAACACCGCCTCAAGGGGTTTGGGGATGACATGGGAATCCCCGAGCGCAAGATGGGTTGTTAAAGCGGAGGGCAGGCGCAGGGCTCTCCTTCCTTGGTGACCCTGAGACGGGGGTGGACGGGTGGGGACTCCCTTCATGTTTGAGCAGTTCCCCCTTGTGGCGAATGCCCTGGGAAGGAGGCGGGAAGCGGCGCTGGCGACCTACACCTGCTCGCGCCTTTCCTAATTCCCGAGCGGTCGCGGGGGCCGGGGCCGGTCCTTTGCTGGCGCGCGCTCTTTCCTTCTCACTCCTCACGCGCGCTGAGGTGAGGCGAGGGGACGCTTTGGCTGACTGACGCTGCCCGCCCGCCTGCCTGCAGCGGCTGCGAGGGACTTTGGCGCCAAGGACTCTCGGCCTCTCTCTCTCCCCCCACCTCTCCTTTCGCAAGCAGTCGCTGCTGCTCAGCGCGCGCAGGGCACAGCCATGAGGAGCCGTCGCTTCAGCCCCCCTCCCCTCTGGCTGTCTCGGGAGCTGCTCTGAAGAGGGGGAGGGGGACGGGGGTCCCTCCCCGCCGCCGCCAACTCGCGCACTCTCTCGCCTTCTCCCTCGCGTCGAGTCCGTATCCCTCGGCGGAGCTCCCCAGCCGCGGAGCAGCATGTGGACTGGCTCCCCGGCTCCCTCCCATGCGCTCTGCCTGCCGCCGTCTTCGCTCGTCCACCCTGCCGCCGGCAGCAGCAACCCGGGCGCTGGATGAGCGAGCGAGACGGCTGGGTGGGAAAGGGGGGAGCCGCGGCTGTTCCCTTCGGGCTTCTTCTCCGGCGGCGGGGAGCGGCGTTCGGCTGTCGCTGTCGAGGAGGAGCCAGCCGGCGTCGCCTACCCCCCTCCGCAGCCGGCGTCTGGCGGGCTGACCCACTGCCCCGCTCTCCATCCCGCCCGGACCCGCATGGCGTGCTACCTGGTCATCAGCTCCAGGCATCTCAGCAACGGGCACTATCGAGGCATTAAAGGCATCTTCCGGGGACCTCTCTGCAAGAACGGCTCTGCCTCCCCGGTAATTGACACCTACTCGGCCGGCTGTTTACACGCGGGCGACCTGGAGCGGGGACCGGGTACATGGAGAGGTGGGGGTGCGAGTGGTCAACACGTGCCTTTGGGATGTGTGTGTGTGTGTAGGCGTCCCTTTCTCTTGGGAAAGGCAAGCTGTGGAAGGGATGCCTCTTTCGTCGCGCTTTACCCGTCTGGCTAGATCCTGTTGCCTAGTTTGACTTTGAAGCTTCTTGGATGCCTTGCAAAGTTTTTCCTTGTTTGCGGGGTGTCCTTTCTATACGCGTAGAAAAATAGGCTTGGGATCTAGGATCGGGTCCGTTGGCTTTGATGGAGGGGACAGAAAAGCCTTACCTTGAGCCGGCAATCGGGTGCGAGGTGTTCGGCCAGTGCGGCTTGTAAGGTACAGATGGTTGCGGGGGCGGGTTTGTTGTCTTGCGGAAAAGTTATGGCGACTTTTAGATGGGCACGAAAAGTTGGCATGAAGAGCTCTGGGGCGTGTGGGAATGAATAACAGAGCTGCGTGCTGATGGGAAGCAGTGGGCACATCTGGAATGACCGCTGGAAATGATGGGAAGGGAACTGAATCACAATAGCTGAATAGGCTCCGCGCATGAAAATAACGCTGCCAAAGAAGGGGAAGCAGATGAACTGCATGTAGTACAGAGGGAATGACAATAAAGCTCAGTGGAGCTAGCAGAATGCCTATGGGAAGGCTCACATCTGATAAAAACCATCTGGGAACGCATGAGAACAACATGGAGAACCCCCTAGAGTATCATTCTTCATCCTTTCAGTCCCTATCTGTTATAATTCCAACTTTCACAATTGGATCGTTTTGAATTCTCTCTCTGCCTCATGTACACACTGCCCTTTTCCCCTCAGTTTCTTCCCTTCTTATATTATTTTTTGATGATGACGCTGCTTGAGCAGCCCACATGAAGTAGGGGCATGTTCTAGTCAGTGACCAGACCAGTGTTCCAGAGAGTTAATAAAATTCCAGGAGTATCCAGGTGATTAGAAGAATAAGAGTGAAATTAGCAGAATGACAGTCTAGAAAATATAATTAGGACAGTTCCTATAACAGAACTATCATGACTGGAGTAGAATTACTGTGGGACAACAAATCCCACGGGATGAAGAATAGTACTCATTATTATACGATAACAGAAAAATAACAATGCTTACATTTTCACAACAGTAAAATGATTATTAACTGGATGGATACTCTGAAAGCACAATGGTATAATGCAAGTATTAGCTGGAGGCTGCATGTGGTTCTTAGGGGCAGTTATTTACCATGCTGCCCACCATTGTGAACTGTGGAGAAAGAGGAGTGGTGCAAAGAATAAATACAATTAGTGGATTGCTAATGGATGCAACTGTACACGTGCAGCAGTGTGTGATGCTGAGAAGGTTCTTCTAACAGTGCTAAGAACACTTTTTGGGGAGTAAATCTCATTGAATATACTTGAGTAGTATTGTTGGGTAGAATTAAGTTAAGCAACATTAAGATAAATGATATGATAAGGAGAGACAACATAAAGAAGAGACTGGGGAGATTCAGTAGTAGAAAAGTGGAAGCGTTGTTGAGTTGAAGACCTACAGAGAACCTGTGATGGGAAACTGATGGAATTATAAGGAGATGGTTATTGGGAGCTGATGGGATGTCAAAGATGAAAATGAGAGGCCATGGGGAATGAGTAGGGACAATGCAGTGGAACAATTGGGGAGACTGCTGTCCAAGAACAACACTGTAAAGCATGTTTAATGTTTTTTTTTTAAAAAACAAACCCTAATGTAATTATTTAATTGCTAAACTATAGCACCTTCTCAGGCAATCATGATGTGGTATTAAGCATCAGTTATGTGTCCCTGTTAATAATAATTAAGTACCATTAAGTTGCAACCAACTTATGGCCACCCCCTCAAGGGATTTCTGAAGCAAGAGATGAACAGAGGTGGTTTGCCATTGTTTTCCTCTACTTAGCAACCCTAATATTTCTTGGTGGTCTCCCATCCAAGTACTAACCATGGTGAACCCTGATTAGTTTCTAAGCTCTGCTTTTTATGAAAAAATACTGATCTGGAGTCTGGACAATTATTCACATATCATTTAAAATCTGAAGAAGTGAGCCAGTTTGGTGTAGTGGTTAGGAGAGGCAGGACTCTAATCTGGAGAGCTGATTTGATTCTTCACTCCTCCGCTTGAAGCCAGCTGGGTGACCTTGAGTCAGTCACAGCTCTTTCAGAACTCTCACAGCCTCACCCACCTCATACGGTGATTGTTGTGAGGATAATAATAACATACTTAGTAAAACTCTCTGAGTGGGCATTAAGTTGTCCTGAAGAGCGGTGTATAAATTGAATGTTATCATCATCATCATCATCTCAAATTTTGTTAGTCTTATAGGTGCTGCTGAACCAGGGCCGGCGCCAGAGGTTTTGGCGCCTGCGGCAGCATGCCTTGCGCCTCTGCGCGGCGTGATGACGTCATCGCAGACGTCATCACGCGCCGCAGGGGGGCTGGGCGGCACGCCGACCACCGAAGCTGCGGGCTGCTGCTGGAGCGGCGCGCGGAGGCTGCTCCGCGCGCCGCCCCAGCAGCAGCTCATGGCTTCTGCGCTCGGCCGGGGCGGAGGAGTGCGCAGCGGAGCTGAGGTGGCTGGCTGCAGCAGTAGCTGCAGCCAGCCAGGCAGCCCCGTGCCGCCGCCGCCGCCACATGCCCCAGCCGAGCGCAGAAGCTGCGAGCCGGGGCTGGGGAGGCGCGTGGAGGCTGCTCCGTGCGTCACCCCAGCAGCAGCTCACGGTTTCTGCGCCCAGCTGGGGTGGAGGAGCGCGCAGCGGAGCTGGCGTGGGCTGGCTACAGCTGCTGCTGCAGCCATCCAGCCAGCTCCGTGCCGCCGCCGCCGCATGCCCCAGCTGGGCGCAGAAGCCGCGAGCCGCTGCTTGAGCGGCGCACAGAGGCTGTGCCCGGCTGGCGTGTGTGGCGGCGGCGGCGGCGGCAGCAAGGGGCTGGCTGGCTGGCTGCAGCAGTAGCTGAAGGCAGCCCAGTCACTCCAGCTTCGCTGCGCGCGCCTCCACCCCCAACACCCCCTCCAGCGCCCCTCCCGTGCACACGCGCCCGAGGCCACCGCCTACCTGGCCTCCATGGGCGCGCCGGCCCTGTGCTGAACTCTTGCTCTTTTCTACCGCTACAGACAGACTAACACAGCTACCCATCTTGATCCATTTAAAATCTTTACTTAAAGTAATATACATAGTGCACAACCTATAATAAAAAATACAACACTATAGTAGTCAAACATGACATATATTGTGTTTGTTTTTTTATCAACATGTGATATTTAATTGGATTTGTAGAATATTTTAGATGAGGATAAACAAATAATTAACCATACTTTAAAACCAAATATGAAACTAATTACGTATGTTTGTGTATATATATATAGTATATATAGTATATATATACTAGTAAATGCAATTTGTATTGTTATTCTGTATTCCACTGCAAGTCCCTTATTCCCAATCAAAATGTGTTTCAAGTGTTTGAAGGCTGACCTCCCACAGTCCAGTGTGCTCTGCCTTGGTCTCTGCTGGAGTGCTCTTTGCTGATGTGAGACAAACTTACTGTACAAGCCTATGCATGTTTACTTAGAAGTAAATCACCTTTTATTTAATGGGGCTTACTCCTGGGAAAGTGTTCTTAAGATACTGTCTGTGTCCCCGGTTTTGAGGAAGGCGGTAAAACTATTCCTTTTCTGGTGTCTATGGTGCATTTGGCTATAAATGTACCTTAGCTTTCTCTCTCTCAGAAAGTACCTTCACAATTCTTATACTTCTGTCATTGAGTCTCAAGCATTTCAGCCCACAGCAAGAGCTTTCACTTGTATTTGGTCCATCTGGTTCATGCCATCTATCCTTGCCATGTTCTGATGTTCACTCCATCTGTTCTTGCCATGGAGCTATGCAACCTGTGTCATGCATACTTCATTCCTTATCAACTAAAGAGAAAGTTCTTTTGCTGCTCTTTGCTTTCTGCTGCTCAGTGCTAATAAGTACACAAGTGCTAGGCCTTGAACATCTAGCCTTCTTAACTAAAAGTTTTCCCCTCTTTGCAGTAGGCCTTTTATTTCTATCAAGCAGTGGCAAAAGTTATTTTAACTCATGCACACCTGGGTAGTTAAAAAAATAACTTTTGTGTATCTGTGCAAAGCAATTCCATTTCTTTTATCAGCCTTGTTGGAGCTGTCCTCTTTCCCCTTTGTGTCATGGACCCAATATGCTGGTGAACCATCAGAAGTACTTTCATTTCTATTCTTATCTCTTTTTGCTTCTGTTAAAAGGATGCTCAGAGCAGGTCCTCTTACAGATATGAAGCTAAATCGTGTGATGGTGGTCAGTTTATCATATAGGGAGCAGAAATGCACTCCAAGGATTACACATGTGTTCTGGGGATTGTGTCTGCCTCCACCATCTTTAAATAGGTTGGCACAACAATAATATCAACAAAAGAATTCATATTCTAAAGTATATTCAAAATAAACAATAAAAGGATATTTGTGTCTGATTCTTTAAAAACTGCTAAAAAACCCAGAGGCACTAAACACTCCATGCTTGTTTCCATTTTGGAATGATCATTGTTAGAACTTTTGCTTTTATCTTTGAAGGCTATGAAGTATTTAAAAGGAAGGGACTCAAGGAATGTATCATATATTTAGAAAATGTGCATAAGACTAATTTTTGCAATTCTTGAACTTTCAGCCAGAATAACATTTGAGGAAACTTCTGTTTCTTAATGTGAAAGGATTCTTTTTAAAAAGATATTTGAAAGCTATTCAGGGTTTTTAAATGATAGAAATTTCCATGGTGATGGGCTTCGTGCAGGGGTCAAGGAATTTAAAACGTCACATTGCTCTAAAAATGGTCTCCAACCACATTGTACACATATATGCTCTTTATTCTTGTTGGCCACAGAAAATATGAATGGACACACTGTTATTGATATGAATGTGTATCATAAACAGGATGTGGGATTTATTTAATACATTAATTGACTACCTATTAAGTTCTGACTTTTTGTTACTTGTATTTTAATACAATTATTTAAGTTTCACTTGGAAATTCTTGTTATAACTTTTTAAAGTGCCATTGACTTTGATGGACATATAAGGGTGCAACTCTCCTGGGAATGACATTTTAGAAGGCTTAATTTCGAGTCTTTTTTTTGTCAGTTTAGTGCTTTATCTTTTGTCAATTTATGCAGTATTTTAAAATTTTCACTTAGAAAGTTTTGTGAACTTTCATATAATCTTAAATATTCTGTTTTAGTAATTGAACCATTAAAGATTCTACATTTGCACAAAACTGGCTGTCTCATGAACGACTCCATGTAGTCTTTAATGTATAATGGTTACTTTTCTATATTTAAAATTTTCTTTATTAACAGACCATGAAATGTCAGCAGGCTTAAGGCTATACTTTCAGATAGTGGAACAGTAATGAATATTTTAAATATCTTTATGAAATTTCATGGCTGCGTGAACAATGATTTATCCAAACCAATGTTTGTCTGCGTGTCAAGGAGCAGGCCAAGTCCCTGCAGTGCTACAAACAAGCTCAGTCTAAGTGTGTAGCACTAACAACTGGCATCAGCTTGTCCATTGCCTCCACTAGCACTGCTACCAACTAGTAGAGGTACAAGAGAAGTTAGCTGGTGAGCTGACGCAATCGTTGTTGCAATTCATAGGTCTGTCCCAAGTAGCCTCAGCAATGCTGGACAAAGCTAATGGAGCTTCTCTCTGCTTGTTCTCCTACCAGAAACTCTCCTGGTAATTTAACTGACCAGTCTATGCCTACTCTTACTAGTGACTTCCAGAAAAGCATGGAAATTGGAAGATGAACTAGAAACAGTTGTGGGAGTTGTATGTAATCAAGGAACATCAAGTTGTATGCAATCAAATGTGTTGCTGAAAGGCTTGGTGCAATTATTGGTAAAAGATTCTGCTGCTATAAAGATCTCCATCTTGCTACATAAACAACTTTTGGGCATGATGCTTAGTATCATCAAGGGAATTTTAAAACAAAGAAAACCCTAAGGGATAATAAACATATTTTTGAAAGATGGACAAAACATAATTTGAAGTCTATGATTTCCTGTGAAGGTTCATGAGAGGAGGCATTGACATAAATTCAGTGGCAGACATGACAGTGCAGACTTGCACGAAAGAAAGAAAGAAAAGAAAAAAGAAAGAAAGAAAAATGGACTGATTGCATAATTTGTTGTGTTGTAGAATGAATTCATATCACTGGTACCATTTCGTCAAACAGTAAAAGTAAAATTTTACAGATGTAAGAATTACCCACCAGCACAGAAGTCCAAATACTTTCATTTTTGAGTAGTTCCCTTTTTATAGCCTAGCTCCTAAGTGGAATCTCAGGACAGCTATGCAGCAGGCAACCTCTTCTGAGCCAAGTAATCCTGTATCAGGCATCCAATCAACAGAGCTGCCAACTGCCTGGAGAAAAAAATGTTCTTCCCCTCGTAAAGAGGCTTAATGGGATGTTATTTAACAGGTGATGTTATGCACCTCGTTGCCATGAAAAGCTTTAACTGTCCATTTCCACACATTATGCCTCTATTAAAGGGACATTTTTTCTCCAGGCCTGTTGGCAAGCCTGCCAATCACACACCATCCAGCAGAGGCTGATCAGGAGGAGACAAGGCCAGAACTAAGAATGATGCAGAGATGAAGTGGGCAACTTCTTCTGTCACTGTCTGGTTCTTTGGAGGTCACAGGGGGCTTTAATTATTTAAACCATCATGTCCTGGCATACCGTTTTGCAAATGATAGAATCTCATGTAAGGCTTGGCAAGCTGCTGTTTTGCACAGAATGGTTTATTCTCTATGAAAAGTGAGTAGCTAATCAGGGCTGCTGAGAGAGAGGGAATAAGAGGCCAAATTCTGGGGTTCCAAGTCAGCTTAAGCTTCATGAAGCTGGAATCATCCTGCATTCAGCAAATGCATTTCAGTTTATTTTACTTGTAGTGCAGTTCTCCACCGCAGCCACTAGTGGCAGAACAAACAGACAGCAGCTCTGACTTCCTGGTTGGTGCTGTTTGTTGCATTTTTAGCAGCGATGTTTTAAAGAAACCTGTCCAGGACTGCAAACGTTAACTACGAGGCTGAGACAAATATTTGGCTATCATGAGTCCATCAACCAACCTGGTACGCCTTCATTTCTCGCCCACCATCTAATTCTGCCTTTCTGTCTCTCATCTCTTCCAGCCTCATTCCTTAGTTCTGGCTGGGGAGTTAAAACACACTTAACAGTAGAACAAAAACAAAACAAAAACCTCTTCTCATATTATTAACAGAAAGGGGAGGGCATCGAGTTAATATTTCCCAAGAATCTGTCAGAGTAATGAAAAGCTGATTCCCCTCCTTTCACATTTAACATGCATAGTGATCTGTATTAGTGATTGTAAATGTGGAATAGTGAATGTCTTAGTTCCGGTTTATGTCAAGCAAACAATCCTCTAGCTTAACTACATGACTGTAATTTCTGTTAGCTGTGATGACCAAATAGAACCTCCATGTTCAGAGGCATGTTTGGGGTGGCTGTTGTCTTTATTCCTTGTTGTTGGGATTCTGAGAAGCATCTGGCTGGCTGGCCAGCATGATAAATAGGACATTAGACTAGAGAAATGTCTGGTATGATCCAGCAAGACCCTTATTTTATTCTAATAAAAGTTACAGGGTGTATAGTTTTTACTTTTGCATCTTTAAGTATGCTACTATATTATTAAAGTATGTGGGAAGAAAGGAAACTTCCATTTTTGAATGTTGAGGGAAAGTCATTCTGTGCATGCCCAAAAGTACTTTTCTTTCACAACTCAACCCTTACTGAAAACAAACTCGTAAGCCAAGTCCTAGTGACATTTTCATTAGACATGGGCATGAAATGGAAAAAGCCCGAAACGAGAGTTTTGTGTTTTCGTCGTGATCCACAAATTGTGAATCACAAAACTTCATGAAATTGACCCGTTTGCCAAAATGATTTGTTAGTTTCATGATTTGTCAGAACCTGGGGCATTTCAACAGCCTCCTTCATACCCGGAGATGCCAAACTTACAGGGAGACTTCAGCAGGCACTCCTCCACCCACCCTCCCAGTCTGCAATACATTGATCAGGAAGGATGGGAAGGGAAATACTGCCAGAGTGCTGGATCAGAGTAGGATGAAGGACTGGCCATGGTGGAGAGGGGTGGAGTGGAGGAAAAAAGGCACCCTCACCCAAAGACCTTCCCACAGCAACGCCAAGGGCTGGAAATAAGAGGCTTCTTTCAGTCTCTTTAAAGCAGCAGCAGCCAAAAGCACAATCCCAAATCCTTCCACACACTCTCCCACTCCAGTCCCAGAAAATGCTGACATAGATCAGCTGACAGACCTGCCTAACAGGGTTTGGAGAGATGAGATCGGTGTGGCTACAGAAGGCCCACCTCCTTGGTTGCCCAGGGGATTGACCCCTAGCTCCTGGCTGTATAGGGCAGAATGGAAGCTCTCCAGATGGCTAGGAGAGCTGCCAATCAAGGGTAAGTGGGCTATGATTGGGGTTTCCAGTGGCAACAAAAATTCTGGGCCCATTGTTGCCTAGGGAATCAATGGATCGGAGCCAGCCTGTCTGCAATTACGAATCGTTCATGAAGCTAACGAAACAGGCCAGTTCCGTGATAATTTCGTGATAACTGCAGCCCCTCATTTCGTGATGAAATTTGCTTCATATTTCGATTCGTGCCCATGTCTAATTTTCGTACAAACTGAGTAATTAGAAAAGGCAAATTCTAGAGGGGTAGCCATCTTAGTCTGTTGTGGCAAAACAAAAAAGGAATCTAGTGTCACCATTAAAAAAAACAACAGATTTATTGTCATTTCAGATTTCATAATTAGAATCTATTTAATCAAAAGCATTGACTTCTCAGCCCTCAGATATTACGCATGGAAAAAATGTTTGTTAATAAGAAAGAAAAGCAGTTGTAATTCCTATAAAGGCATGCTATGGAGCAAATACCTTGTCATTTATTAATATTATATGTTAAATTTAAAAACAACCCTCATAGGCAAGGGAAACAGAAAACTGGGGATAAGTCTACTGAATAAAATGAGACACACTTCTAAGAATGCCTGCTTAGGATCTCTCCCAGTCCCAACAGATCCAATCAGTTCAGTACCCTTTAATCTACTACAGATCTGTACATTCAACCTTCAGGAACATGGATTGGGACACTGAAAATTATTTGCAAGGTAATTTCAGTTGCCCAGTTTGCGCCTGCTTTCTTGCTTTCTTTTGTCCTCTCTTTAAGGAGGCAGCAGCAGCAGAGGTAGGGATGGAATGGGATGGAACAGGAATAGAGAGTGGGAACTTGAGGGATTTCAGCACTGGGGAATAGAAGCACTTTCTAATGTTAGTAGATGTGCAGGAAGACAATATCACCTGGAGACTTGGCTTACCTTCCCTCCTCTCGCTGGATGATAAAACCAACTTTTCACATCTCCCCAATTTTTCTTCCTGCATTAAGCATTCTTACGTTGTTGTGAATTTGCTTTTTTGTTTTAGGCTAGTAGAAATATTTTTAAAGTATTTTTGCAGTTTAGTACTTTTTGAAAGAGGCTGATTCAGTGGGCTTATTCCCAGCTAACTTCTTGTCTCACCTATGTTTAATTGATAGTGTACATCAGGCTTTTGGCTAGGTCCCTTGGCTAGGGAATCTTCCTGATTCTGCTTACTCCTGTTGTTTGTTTTGCGCTGTATCCCAGCACAATGTGACCATGTAAATAATAAGTAAAATGTATCCTTTAATAATCCCTGTTCTTTTAATGTTTCCTACCTAATGAACTATTATTATTCTGTTCACAGGAACAGAATGCCAAGTGATTTGTTTTGTTATATTTGTTTTGGGTCAGGGTCATATGGGGAAGAGACAGATGGAATTTTTGTCTGAGGGTCCATGGTGGCTCTTGGCAGACCTGACAGCTATATATGGCAAGCGTCTAGAATGGATGACTGTCTGAAAAGAAGTGACACAGAAGGCTGAGTTTTGAGAACAAGGGCAAAAGCTGTGGAATCCTGAGAGAGGTGGTCTCATTCAAGAGCTGCAGTTCTGTTGCTTCACTTTACCCTTCTGGTCCTTGATGGAATAAGAAATACTCTTTGAGTATCTGAGATATCTCTTCACTCAATGAAATATGACCCATATGCAAAATTCCAGCATTTACCAAGGATTTGTAATGCTCTGTGAGGAATACTTATGGCTATGAATACATCATATTGATCACTAGGTTGCCTGGGGCTGCCAGCGGCTGTTTTATTTTATCTGTGACAGATACATGTAATACTAGCCTGGCTGCAAAAAACTACTTCCGTCAACTATTTTGCCAAACTTCATGAGTTAAGCAAAGCTGGACTTGGTGGGGGTCTTGCAGGGGTTCTGAGAATTCAGCAGATGGCCCTTTATCTTCTCATTCCCATTGATCTCATGCTGCTGTGCTACTTAAGGCTTTTCAACGAAGGTATAAACTTGGAGTCAATTTTAGGTACAGTTATTAAAAAAACGACTTCACATTTCTGCCGGTGCAGAAAAGTTAGTGGTAATTCATATCCAAGGTGGGATTTATATTCTTTCATAATGTTTAATTGAAATTACAGCAGAATGTAGTAGCTGCCACTCCTCCTTTCCCAGAGACGGTGAAATTGTTCAGTAATTGATTGCATTCTGCTTCAAAGGTGTCATTGCTTTACTTCAGGCCATTCTGATTTTTTAACTTGAATGGCTGATCTAGGATCCATTGAATTTGATGGAAGTCTCTGATAGGATTTATGGTTCTAACCAAGACATCCCTGAAAGTATAATGGCTTCAAAGGACTCTTATTACGATGGAGAAAGATTTTCTCCTCTGGGAGGACATACATCTCAAGTAATGATACTTAGCATGGATATAATGCTTTCAGTGTTCAAAGCACTTCACATACATTGTCATTATAATCCTTACAGCAGCCCTGTAAGTTAGGCCACTATTATTTCCATGTTGCAAATAAAGTGGAATGGAGAGAAGGGGAGGGAGCCTTGCTTGAGTCCGCCTAGTTACTTTGATGTAGCATGGTTGGGTTCGAGTGAATAATACTTTTAAACATGTCTTTTAAGCCCAGTTCCTGCAAGTTCCTCTGGGAAACACAAATCATTTAGCACCTCTATTTTCACTTTTCTTCCTGATCAGTCTTATTCTCCCCTTCTAATATTCTAGTACATTTTCATGAAAACACAGCTGTGTTATTTGATTTTTGCTTATGTTTCAAACGTTTCTTTACTGTGGGGTTCATCCCTCACTGGCGCCCTCTCCTGATGGCCTGCCATCCATCCAGCTCTCCAGGCAGGTGTCCTCCGGCCTCAGATGGGCAGGGAAGGGGGTTGCACCATCTTGTTCCTTCTGCTCCAGCTGTCTCTCCCTGAAAAATCCTCCTCGGCCTTCACAGGAACCTGAATTTAAAGGCCTCCCCTTGCCCCACCTCCCTGGCTCTGCCCCCAATCGCCACCCAGTCTCCCTGACTGGCCCTGCTCCCAGCCTGATAGGAGGGCTGGGTAGACTCTGCAGTCTCCTGGCCCCACCCACGCCATCCCCGCCTAGGGTGGGGCATTTGGTCTGCTCTCTACCTGGCTCGCCCCTGCTGCTTCTGAACCCTCCCCGGTGGCTCCCTTGGCATCTTGGGGTCTGTGCCTGCCTGGCTTGTGCTGATGGCAATCTCCTGTGAGCCTGGATGAAGCGGAGCCATCTGGGCAACTGCAGGAGACAGGTGAGTCTGCCGAGTGGCTGCAGGCTGTTCCCCAGAGTTGTGCCTGGGCGTCGGCTGCAACTGGCCTAAGGTTGAGAGAGGCCTGGAGGGGCTCCTGCAACTGAGGCACTGCCAGAGGCTGTGCTGCAGGGCCTAAAGGGGGTGTCTGCTGCTGCAGGGCTAGTGGTGGGGGTGGACAAAAGGCTGACGTCGCTGGACATTTACAAATGGGTATTTGAAAAGTAGGCAGTTTATGCACAGGGCCGGCGCACCTATTAAGGCCAGGTAGGCGGTGGCCGCAGGCGCGGGGTGCCGGAGGGAGCGCTGGAGGAGGCGCAGCGGGCGGGAGCACGCGCCACAAAGCACCAGCCTCCTATCCCTCCCACCCCGCGCCGCTGCCGCCGCCAGCACAAACCCCCGGCCAGGCGCAGCCACTGTGGGCAGCCATCTGCGGCGGCGCAGGCAACCGAGCGGGAGAGCTCGGAGGCTACCCGCCGCAGCAATCGGGCCGGCGGCGGCGTGCGCTCCTGTGATGACATCATGTGTGACGTCATCACGCAGGCCGGTGTGTGTGCGTGCGCGTGCGGGGGCGCCCGGCCGGCTGGCCGCAAGCGCGGCAGACCCTTGTGCCACCCCTGTTTATGCAGGTATGAATAATTTAAATCTTTGTGTTGTAAAAGGTTTTTTTGACTAGTTTTCATTTTGTTTGAGATGCTAATTATTTTTTTACCCCTGTATACTTAATAAACTATAGCCGCAAATGCAACCAAGCATAGCTAACAGAATAAGCTTTCCTTGAAGTGTGCATGCAGTTTGTTCTGTGGACACTTTGAGGGCGGTTGGCCACACTATGTCTGATTTACTGTGTTGCTAATGGTTTCTCATCGGTTATATTGGTTGGGGCAGCCCAATCTGAGCTTCGGTGACTCATGAAAGGTTATGGAATTATCAGGAATGACTCTGGCAGTCTCTGAATGGGGGTGCACAATAGTGGCAAATCAGGTCATCTCCATTCTAGCAAGTTATTCTCATCTGTAATGAAGGAGGTTGAAGAAGACATCATATGAGAGTTTACCTTTGCAAGCATTGTGATTGTTTCCATGTATCTCATTAGCTCTAGTAGTTCTCAGAAATGCTGATTAGGCCAGTTGTGGTGTTCTTGGGCTGGTTCTGTTGTGGTCATCAATTCACATTTGCAATAGAGATTCCATGTAGCTCTGGATAATCAATTTTTTCACTCTTGTTAGCTGTTGTTTTTCTTTCACACCAGATGCAGATTACATGGCCCCACAAGTGCTGTCATACCATCATCATGATTTTCTGCCTACTTTTTATTATTTGGTATATGCATAGCAGTGCTCAAGAATAGCACAATACTACACCCTCTTTTAAAAAAAAATAACGTATGCATTTCTATAGCAATGCACTGCTCCAGAATAATACAGTACCTGAATCCTTTGGTAATGCTAATTGCTAGAAGGTACTGGGCGTCCCACTGTGGTTATCTACATTGAAAAGACTAATTGGCCTCCTACTGTTTGGGGGAAGGGGAAAGATAGTGCTTCAATGCCAGTTGAGAGAGCAGAGAAAAATACTTGCCACACGGTATTGTCGTAATATAGTAACAGCACTGCCCCCCCATCTCAATTTTGTTGGTGTCAACAACATTGCCAAGACCATTTACTGTGAAAAGCAGAGGAAGAGGGTGAAAAGAATGTTTCCTTTCATTCAGATACAAGTTTACCATCCCTTTTGGACATATGAAAAAATCACCCCAGTCATGCCATACAGGGAAGATCATTCCCCCCACCAAGGTTTTTTTTTTAAAGCTGAGTTTTTAGTAGAAAAAACAAGGATTCATGATTTGTGCAGGAAAGTAGGACTACTTGTTAAGGTTACTAGCCCCCTCGTGGGGGCATGAGATTGCTCACTTCCAGTGTCTGCCCCCACCACCTCTCACCTGACTGGGGGGAGGCATGGAAACAGGGACAGAAACTCCAGAGTGTGCAAGCATGCTTGGGACACTCCTACGTCATGCTAGGAATGATGTTGTGCTGGGATAGACTAAATTTGGGGCCAATTACTACTGAATCGGCCCCCAGTGTGACCCGTTGTTTCCACATTGCACTGGGAATTATGTCATTCCCAGTGGGATGCAGAAGTGTTCCAGAGCACGCTCACCTCGTGTACATGTGAGGTAAGTCCACAACGACACCCATGCTTTCAGCCCCAGGGGACCTGGCAACCCTACATCTTGTAGAAACAACAAAAAAAAAGTGCACGAGAGTTGCTGAAAGAGAAAAAAACTGATTGTGGAACCAGCTTTGGCTATACTAGCAGCTATGAACAACAGAGCGAGAAGTGCTGCCTGCTATAACATTTTCTCAAATATCTCTAAAATCAGTATTTGAATTCTCCCTCTCTATAAAATGAATGATAAGCCAAATTGACCAAAATACATACTTGCATGAACATGCAGAAATTTAAATAACAATATTACATTAACAATATTCAGAAAAATGTATTCAAGGCTATAGGACATATCTTGTCATTATGCTTAAAAGTCTGCTAAGGCTAGGACAGGTCCAATGATTGCCATTGCAGAACTGTTAACTTGTGAACTGCTCCATGTTCAATACATCTGCACTGGAGTGCAGAAAGGACTGAACAAATTCATCATTTGCTTCTGTTGAAATTTGTTAGTTTTGTTAGTTTTAGTTTTGTTACATTTTCATGGACCAGCTACATAGATCACAGTTTAAGAACCGCTGTGTTACGCTAGGGTTGAATTGGGACATTTCTGGGAATTCAGAGATTCAGCCTGGGAAGAGCGGGCTTAGCAGAGGGACCTCAGCAAGGTATAATGTCATAGAGTCTACCGTCTGATGTTGCCATTTTCTTCAGGAGATAAATCATTTGTAATTCTGGGAGATCTCTAGGCTCCACCTAGTGGATGGAAACCTTAGCTACTGAACAAAAGTTTGCATACCTGAGAACAGGCTTTATCGATTAATGTGAATACGCTATTAAGATAACAACTACAATATTTTAATTATAGACTGATGGCATTTTAATTTTATGTTACTTTGGTTCAATTTTTAAAAAATAATATATATTTTTAAGAAACCTTTGGAATTTGGCCTAGTTTGATAATGATAATTGACAATCTGGCTTAAGAAAACAAAAGAAAAGAAGATTTTGTAAGCAGACTGAACATACAATGAAAGACTGCCTACATTAACCAGCTCTGATAGCAGTCCCATTTAATTTATTTATTTGTTTATTTGTTTATTTTGCAATACTGTTTAAACCAGAATGCTTTTGAGTCCTCAGAAATGCATATTATCTATATTCTTTGCAGGTGGAATCTGAGAGGGGCATCTGATGTTGTGGAAGGGGGAAAAAAGTATTGAGTTGTTATCAGAAGTATATCCATGGCATTCCAGTAGCAGCCTAACAAGGGATGGATATCAAGAACCCTCAACCAGATGTACCAGAGCAGAAGGGATCATTCTGATACTACTGGCATGCTGTTGTCCACTAAAACAAACCCTGGGTGGGAAACATATTTAAAGCTCTTGTGTGTGCATCAAAATCTCTTACACATTTCTGACAGGTTTTTTTTTTTTTGCCCTTCTCCATTCCTAAAGCTAAACTATCCTATGCCATGTGCATTGGCTGTGCTTGGATGCTAAAGCTGATTATTTTCCCCAAGGTACAAGACTGCTAATAGTTTTTGTCTCCAGCTTAGATTGTTGCCATTCTGGAAATCTAATGAAACTAGGAGAAAAAGCTGAATATCTGATGGTGCTGATGATCACCTGTTAGGCAACTGGAAAGAAGGAAGGAAGTGGTAGACTGAGCTTGGCACCCACTCCTCCTCCTCCTCCCTGCCTAAAAATGTGTCCATTACATTTAAATGAGCTGATAGACATGTGTTTGCTATTCCCTGTGAACATATGTTGTCTTAGTACAATCTGTACCACAGAGATATGTACAACTGGGGGAAGGACTTACCGTAACGGTGATGTTCCAACACAAGAAGTAGCCAGAAGTGACATTGTGGCATCAGAAAATTGTTGTTTCATCCTCCTCATCCCCCCCGCCAGCCCAATGAGTGCTGGGAGGGATACAAAGATATGCTAGCAAGGGTTCCCCCATGGCAGAGGAAAATGGGCAACCCTAAACATATATCTATTCAACATGCTTTATTTGCTACGAGTTTGATGTTGGGAAGCAGCCCCGCCCCCCGCTTACCTACAGCATTATGGTGCACTGATGTACCTCTCAGGTTTCCCTCAAATTTTCTCTGATTTTTCTTAAATCTGATTTCCCACAAAGTCTCAAGAAAGATTGAAGCAAACCCTGGATGCCTGCCATGTGGGTGAGAAAGTTTGGACTTTCCTGTCCTGCTCATATGGCAACGATGTTCCCTGTCCCTGTAGCAGCCATTTCCCCATGATCATTGGGGGCTTTTTAATTTTTTTAAAAATCAGCAATTGGATATTGTTATAATGTTATAACAATCTGTGGATTAGGTTTTTGGACTTGCAGCTTTCTTTTTTTTAAAAAAATAAGTCTCTAATATGGCTTTTGACATATCTCCATAACAAAAAATACTTAATTTTTTTTTCAAATGAAAGTTGGGAATTCAGAAAACCTGATACACAAACTTCTATGACATTATAATGATATTCAACTGTCTGCCCCCCAAAATGGAAAAGCCCTGGTTGCATGGCAGGGGGATGGCTACAACCAAGGGACTGGGCCATGGAAATCCACCATGTGGAAACTCCATTGTTACTATCCTGTATTAGCTACAGCAACAATGGTGAAACCACATAAGCCTGACCCCATGTGAAATACACCATATTGTCCTTAGGATTGCCAACAGTTTTTTCAAACTGTAACACTAGAAATGTGGTTTACCTTATTGTATGTATTTGTAATAAGATGTATGTAGGCTGTACAACTAGAGCTATTAAAACACGTATACAGGAACATCGCTCTAGAATACGTCGGGGAGTGGAAGACGCGCCTATGATCTCACACTTCATGGCTTTGAAACATCGTGAAAATGACTTTGTTTACACAGTCCTGCATGTAAGCCACTATAAGGAAGAAGTCTTTATACAACGGGACTTGTTAAGAAAAGAAGCGTGGTGGATCTACAAACTGCACACGGAGGAACCACAAGGAATGAATGTCAGTTGCGAGTTGACATCTTATTTGTGAGGACTATCTGGGGACTATGTTCCTTTAAAAATCATTCAATGGTAATAGAGGAGAATTACACAGCAATTTTTAAGGAGTGGGTTACTCCCTCTCCTTTATACACGCCGGTGAGCGATTTGGAACCATGATAGAAATGCTGTTCGATGCGCTGTATGTACGTAGGCGTTTGCAGAACCATGGAATGAAGGCAGAATGGAGATTTGTTTAATTTATATTGATTTATACCTTTTATGTATTTCTTACAGTTGTAACTGCTCTGAAGAAGGGGATACCGGAAACGGGACCTCTTGCTGGCTGACCCGTTCAGTTACAATTTTGGAAAATGGCTGTTTGAAATTACTAGTTGATTTTCTGTCAGAATTGAATTAGGCAACCTAAGGGTGCTTTGAGTTTGTGTATATGAAATTGGATGAAATTGCATAGAGGCTCTGTGTAGCTTCGACAAGTTTGTATGCTTCTGCAAACAATAGGGGCTCTTATTGAATGTTCTACTGCCCCCTTGAGTTTTCTTACTGAAGTGTAAATATATAGAGTGCTCCAGTTGCTCCAATAGTAGTGGCTGGAACAATTTTGTGACATATCTACAGTGTGAGTAAATTTCATATTTTTGCACAAGACGTGTTTAACATTCTTTCATAGTGATTAGTTAGTTGGTAACGGTTATTTTGGTGTTTTGCAACCTCCAGGTGATGGCTGGAAATCTGGAATTACAACTTATCTCTTGGCCACAAAGATAGTTCCTCTGCAGAAAATAGCTGCTTTGGAGGGCAGACTATATGGCATTATATCCTGCTGAGGTCTGTTTCCTCCCTCAACCCTGCCCTCACCCTGTTCCCTGCCTCAACCCTGCTCCATCCCTGAAATCTCCAGAAATTTCCCAACCTGGAGTTGGCAACCCTATGTTTTGTTACCCAACTAGGTAGTCTCCTAATTAGTTGGAGGAAATTAGCTTGAAGAAGACAAAGCAAGTGGAGGTAACTGGGATTCTCTCTGTGCCTTGGAAGGGGGCATTAGTCAGCTGCTCTGACTTCCCTTCTAAAATATTTTCCTCGGTTCTTGCCTGGATAGCATCCATTTTGTTTCATTTCAGGACAGGCAGTATCTTGCGTTTATGATATTTGAAGTGATATTTGAGGAAGGGTGTTTATGGTTTTATATCCATAAACTGCCCCTCAGTGAGAGGAGGGGTCTGACTGCTAAAAACTTGACTAGGTAGCTGTAGCCCTGGAAGGTAAAACAGAGTTGAAATTAAGTGACCCTGGGAAAGATTCAGTGTGAAGCAGTAATCAATTTATTTATTGAAACATTTATATCCAGCCTTGCCTCATGGCTCAAAGGGGCTACCTGGGAGCTTCTTCTTGAGTATCAGCCCCTCAAAATAAGTAGCTATGGAGAGCTGACATCTAAGGAGGTATGACAGTGACTGAATGTACATAGTATGAGACAATATAATGTCATCACACAGATACAAAATATTGAAAGCATTGAGAACACGACTTTTGCATTGCAAGACTGTGAACCTACTTTTACACAAAAGGCTCTAACAACAACAACAACAAAAATCTTGTACTATACTGGCAGAAAATGGCAAATAAATGGACATTCTCCCTAAAGCTGTCCATCTTCTCTTTGTAATCCTTAGTATATGACATATATATATGTGTGTGTGTGTGACTATATGTGAAGCAAAGTGTGAAATAAGTAGTTCCACAGGATGTCCTTTTTCTTATAGAAAAGAGAGGTAAATTGTATGTCATTACATTTTATATCTGAGCATTTGAAAGATATTGGTACAGCAAATGTTATAACCAAGAAGAACATAGCTGTTATCTCTAAAGTATAGGACTATCTTTAAGTTATAGTGTACTTTTTTACTACCCTGCATGTTTCTTTTCATTGCACCAGATTTAGGAAATAGGTCAGGAACCTGTAAAAAAGTATTATTAACAAATTGAAAGGACAATCGTAAGCAGAGTTATACCTTTCTAAGTCTATTGACTTCACTGGATTTAGAAGGGTGTAATTCTGTTTAGGATTACTGTTCATTTCTGTTCTTTCACCCACAAGTTTTCATTTCTTTCAGAGCTTTCTGTGCCACATGTTTTGATTCCCAGTATGCGAGCCAGCTTGTGTTTGGGGTACTGGGCTTGGGGTAGCCTGATCATTAACGGGCCATTAAACTCTCCTTTGGCCATACTTGGACTATGAATCATAACAGTTTGCCGTGGTGAGGAATAAAGAAAGATCATTTTGGTTTGTGTGGGATGGGTAGAAATTAGGACTCCCTGTTCCCTTTGTTGATGGCAAGGGATTCCCCCACTCCCACCATCTGGACCCCTCCCCACCATTCACCTGGCCAGTGGGGGGGGGGGAGACAGGGGAATAGGCCTCCCGGGCATGCTCCTGAGGCAGTGTAATGATGTCACTCCCAGAAGTGATGTCATCACACCATATCGGGAGTGCTCGCGCACTTTCCATACACATGAGGAACATAAAAAGGTGAGTGTCTTTTGTGTTTCACCTCTCCCCACTCCAGGAGGGTTAGGGGACCTAGCAACCCTAGTGAAAATAAACATTTTAAACTGGGAGATAGCTGGTGGTGCTGTGTGTTAAGAGGTTTGTGGACCAAAAGAAGTGGTTGAGTTTCAGGAAGATTTGCTGATGCTTGGGACTGTTTGTGCTATGAATCTAGTAATGACAGTGACAGTGTGCTTGTTCCTGTTAATCATAACACTTGCTCGACTTCCCCATTTGTAAATAAACAGACTATTTTGTTCACTGCTCACTTCTCCATAGGAGGATTAAAGTTAAGCTCCCCCTTCCAAGCTCTGCTCTCTGTTTCCCAGCCATTGAGGTGAGCTGGGTGGTAAATACATTGCTTCTGAAAGCACCCCCCCCCCCCCGTCTTCTTTGAACCTACCTTATTGTCAATTAGGTGCCTGGCCAAAACATTTCTTTTCATGCAGGGTTTTAACTGAAGGGTTATCCAAGTCTTTTAGTTGTTATTTATATTACAGCTTGTGTTTCATTTGAAGGCTGTTTTATTTCTGCTTTATGGTGTTGAATGTTGTTTTTATACTGCTTTATGCCCTGGTAAGTTATGTACTGGTTTTATTGCTGGTTTTATGTTTTTGTTGTTTTTATGAGTTTATTGTTAAACTATCTTTACTTTGATAAGCTGCCTCAAGCAAGCCTCTTGAAGAGGTTGCCTATAACTCGTCTAAATAAATTAATCTTCTAAATAAATTAAAGACAACTCTGACTTTCCCACCAGTTTTTTCTGTTCTGGAACACATGTGATAGTAGATTAGGTTGATGGTCCAGAAGTTTCCCTGGAATGCATATCCTGAACACCACAGTCCAGTTTGGAAATAGATCTTACCAGCTTCATTGCAACTTACTTCAAAGTTAATGTACAAGAAAAAACATGAATTTAGGAATGTTATACCTCAGATCTTGGCTTACAATGGAAAAGGCAGACTGTTATATTTAGTAGAAATGATGAATACTTTCTTTAGGCTGTGATGCAGTAAGATACACTGCAATAAACAGCACAGCTGCAAGTAAGTGGTTTAGGACATGTTCTGATATCATCCTGGTATTCTTTGGGCACGGGGTGCCCAAAGAATATGGGTAAGTATCCGTTTATAAATGGATTAACTGGTGGTCTCTTTCTTTCCATCTTGAATGAAGGCTTTGGGTACATCCAGTAAGAAACCAGTTGTATATGATTGTCTAGCAGTAATTGCCCTTGAAAGAGCATGTTGGTGCAAAACAAACTGAGCTAGAAGTCTGTTGGCTGAGCCATCTCCAACGGCGTCTCACGACCTGTAAACACAAGATAACACCAGTTTATTCATTTATAAACGTATACTTACATGTATTCTTTGGGCACCCTGTGTTGGGCTTCTTAACTGGACCTGTAGAAAAAGAGAAATCTATTTGGTCATTTATCACATGGTAATAATCGTTGTACTTTTGATAATAATGGTTGATGTACCTTTAGGTGAGAACACTGAGTGATTTTATGCTATTTATTGGATACTTGTTATGCTATTTATTGAACTGATGGATATTTATGAATATTGATTACTTATTTATTAGGTGTGACACTATTCTTGCACTTATGCAATTGCCCTTTATAAATAAAAAATCTATATAAAAATCTTTTTGAATAAGTCTTAACATTGACTGCTGTAATACTGGTGTGAATCTGTGTGGGAGACTTTTGGTTGTTTTTCTTTGGGAAGTCACCATTGGCAGTCCTCTTTATCCGCTACTTCTCGGAGCATCAGCAGGGGGGGAAACGGGCGATATCACCAATGTCACTATGAGTCTCTCTATATGAGACATCTTACTCAAGAACGCTCAAGTGTAGGGAGACACAATGTTAGCCAGAAAGCATTTCAACTCTCTACAAAAAGCCAGTGGAGATCACTCCTCAGAGGGTTTGTTAATTTCATCTTTACCTCCCCTAAGGCTCTATCAATTTCACCTCCCCTTCAAGGAGGTGAAGATGAAATTAACAAACCCTCTGAGGAGTGATCTCCATCAGCTTTTTGTTGAGGGGTGAAATTGACAGAGCCTTTGGCTCTGTATTTTTAAACTGCACTTCCCGGCTAACATTGCATCTTCCTACACTTGAGTGTTCCCGTATAAGATGTCTTGTGTAGAGAGACTCTCAGTCATTTTCAGGGAAAAACCAGACACCTCCCTCATGTCCCTGCCAGCAACTCTCCTGCCAGTTGATGTGTTTGGCCTGGCAATCCTAGCTCCATGCCCATCAGATAGTGAGAATCTGTGATAAAAGGTGGGAGTGGGAGAATGAACACTGCAGAAGATAGAGTGGAGACAATGCTGAATTCATGTACCATGCAACAAGATACCATAAGAGGGTCACATTGTTAGAATGGACCCACCACCATGTCATTGCCCATTTATTTGTGCTTTCTCTCTCGGCCCAATCCCCGCTGCTGCGTAGAAGGTAAGGTGAACCACTGCTCCTTCTCTGTGCTTCTGTCATTGATCATTTGCTGTAAGAGGGCAGGGGAATAAATAGGCAGCTGCTTTAAAGAGGAGAAGCAGCTAAGTGATGCTTTCCCCTATACTGACAGTAGGCAGTGCCCTATGGTGCTAATCCCTAACACCAGCCCTGTAGAAAGAAACTGGTTATCTAAAATGAGTTGCTGTGGTGAGCCATGAGCAAAATGTGTAAAAATTGGATTCTTATTCCACTTCCTGTAGGCCAGAGTGGTGATGCTTTGTGGTGAGGATTAGAGCCCTGTGGTTTAGAAGCAGACAGAGAATTTCTGTGATTTGGGAAAGTGTTTCAAGGCTGATGAAGCCTGCCACTCTCTCTCCTGATAGTGAAAAACAGGCCCTTCAGTCGCCCTTTGCCTTGCTGCCTCTTATGCATGGCAGGAGCAGAAGTGACACTCTTGCTGGCAATTATACAAATTAAGTATGCTAAAGCAGTCAGGCAGATTTGCATAATATGTAAAACATCTTGCTAAGATAGATGGGTCTTGGATAGGACAGCCTTGTCAGCTGAAAAGCTGAAAAGCAGATCTTTGACCCAGATAAACGAATTAAGCTTGATGGTAACCCTACGATTTTCAGAAGCCCTCTTAAACAACTGCCAGCTAGAGGAGATTGGGCTTAGTGCTATCCTTGGTGGAAAGTAGAATTTTCCTGGAATTAAGAGAAGGAGAAATAGAGGTGTTTGTTGAGACACAGGGACAACTGATAAAAGAGCTGAAATAGCAGAACTAGAACTGAAAATGACAGAAGTACACACACAAAGATGTGTTCAAAAATTTAGAAAGGTGGATTAGACTATTCCATAAATTCAGATTGCACAAATTTCCTTCTGAAAAAGAGCACAGAGAGAAATTGTTTTAAGTCATTAAAGGAGTGAGACATGGGAACTAGTGGTGAGTGAACTCTTTATTCCATCTGTGGCTTTAATCAGAATTGGACTCACCAATCCCAACTTTTTTTTTTTAAGCCAAGCAATGGAAAATACCTTGATTTTCTGAGCTAAATTCTGCAATTTGGAACCCCCCATAATGCTTCCAGTGAGGTGTGCTATAAGGTTTTGGATGTCCTCTTGTGAAATCTTGCCCTGACCCACTTGCAGAGAGAGTGGGATATAAATCCAATGAATGAATGAATGAATGAATGAATGAACCCACCCACAGGAGTCTCCCTCAGGCTCCCTTACCTATCTGCAGTGGATCCTTTTCCTCACCATTCTATGACTGTTGTGATGGCAATGTCTCAGGTGGCAGGGATACTGGAAAATGTATTTCTCCCAGGGCTACTGACACTGTTAATTCTGATGTCAAATGCACTGGGCAGGGTTTTTTTTTAGCGGGAATGTGGTGGAATGGAGTTCCGGAACCTCTTGAAAATGGTCACATGGCTGGTGGCCCTGCCCCCTGATCTCCAGACAGAGGGGAGTTTAGATTGCTGAGCGGAGTGGAAAGCAATCTAAACTCCCCTCTGTCTGGAGATCGGGAGGGGAGAGGCACCAGCCATGTGACCATTTTCTCTGAGGGCAACCCACTGAGTTCCACCACCTCTTTTCCCAGAAAAAAAGCCCTGGCACTGGGAATTATGCCCCTTTTCAGTCATTACATTTAACCACACCTATGGGACAAAGACACTACATTCAATCCTCCTGTCGTGCATGACTGCTATTTCTTATAAAAGGGACAATGTGTGTCTATTCCAGCTTCAGACGTACAAAATCCCAAATTAACCTATGGTCTGGTATGTGGGCATTATGGTGGAAAATCCATATGTTACCCCTTTGTAAAGAAATGGCTGTCACATGTATCAAGTGGATTGCATGTAGAGCATTCAGTCCGTACCTGCGGTCACAACATCAATAATGTAATGAGTAAAATGATCTAAAGCAGGTCTTGGTGTCAGAAGCTGTGGAATTTTTGTCTTCCAGAATACCTGATATCCTCACTAGGAAAGTAAAATGCCCTGACGAAAGTACATTTCCCAACATCCTTGGCATCTGGGACACTGTCATTACAGTGCTCTAGGTATTGTGGGAAGGAGAACTGACACCAATGTTCCTGCAGCAGCAGTAGATGCTAGAGAACTCTGTAGTATATATTCTGAATCAGGATGCTGACATCACTAATAGGAACTTCAAATAGGCACCATGCTATATAAAAATGCTTTCCTGGGAGTAAGTGCCATTGAATAAAATGGGACTGACTTTGGAGCAGACCTAGAATTTCTCCTGGTATGTACAATAGTATATTTTATGTTGGTTTCTGAGCTTACTATCAATAGCAACCACACTGAGCATTTGGATGAAATGCTAATATCCAAGCATATTAACATATGGAAGCACCCTAGGGCAAGTTTCTTATGACTCTCATAAAAATGTGTGTGTTATTTTGGTCTACATAATTAAGGGCCTCATACATACAGATCTGTTTGGTTGGTTTCTGCTCAAGAAATACTAGACATTTATTCAACATTTCACCATCCCTAGATAAATTATGAGGACAGATTATTAGAAACCAGAATTTGCCTCTCAAATTGATTTCATGCTCTACTCAGTTTTTTCGGCAGTAATCAAACATCTTAGTCTAGAGCAGGGCTTTTTTTCTGGGAAAAGAGATGGTGGAACTCAGTGGGTTTCCCTCGGCGAAAATGGTCACGTGGCTGGCGGCCCCACCCCCTGATCTCCAGACAGGGGAGTTTAGATTGCCCTCCGCATCGCTCAGCGGTGCGGAGGTCAATCTAAACTCCCCTCTGTCTGGAGATCAGGGGGCGGGGCCACCAGCCATGTGACCATTTTCAAGAGGTTCCGGAACTCTGATCCAGCTGAAAGAAAGCCCTGGTAGTTTCACTAGTTTATCTGAAGCCATTGGAAGTATTATGGAACAAAAAGCTTGAGCATGACACCCCATACATGCACTTCTAGACGAGCAATAAGACTGTTTTCATATGCTAACTAATTAGTTCAGGCTGTGCCTTGGCAATAGTCTATGTTAATACACATAAAATTGAATCTACACAAAAATATTAAGCCCCCCCACACACAATACCTGCCCCCAAACTCAGCGCAGATGTGTTAACAATCTGTTGTGATAAGTTGCTTGCTTCCAGTCAGCAGTACCAATAATGCTTTCCCCTGATTAATGTTTTACTTACCGCTTTAAATTGTTTTAAAGCAAGCACACATTTACAATTTAAAAATTAATTTCGTAGGGAAAATTTGGTCAGAGACACGAGTTATTTTCAGACCTTATCATTTAGCATGCATGCAATTTTTGATTACCATTCACATCTTATTTACTCAAAATACATTATAGGTAAGCCTGAAGATGATTAGCGATGGCATGCAAGGTAGGAATTAATAGTTTTCAAAAATAGGCTTGCTGAAAATAGTACATTATCATCAGGGGCCAATTATCATTGGATGGTCTATGATATACAGAAGAACACCCTTCCAGAGCTTTTGGGATTCAGGGTTGCTGCTTCATGCATTTTGTGGCAGTAAATCTGAGTTTGTCTTTTACCAAGAAGCTGTGACTAATAAGAATATGCAGCTTTAATCCTGAACTATACCCATTTGCAGGGCTCATTTTGAGGGGGAACATGCAGGAACGCAGTTCCAGCAGTTCCCCAAAGAGGTCACATGTCAGGTGGCCCTGCCCACCTGACTCTCAGACATTTGGGGTCCGTTTCAGTCTGGATTGGGGCCGAAACTGCCCGGATCGGGCCTCTGATGGGTGGTGGATCACTCTCCCACTCAGCAGCAGCCCGATCCTGACCATTTTGGGCCCCTTTTTGGCCATTTTCAGCCCCCTTTTGCCATTTTGGGCCCAATTTCAGCCGTGGGCAGGATTGGGTCCAAAACTCCAGGATAGGTGATGTCAGGGGATGTGGCATATGCAAATCAGTTATGCTAATGACACACTTCTGTGATGGCAAGGGGCGTGACATATGCTAATGAGTTATGCTAATGACACACTTCCGTGATGGCAAGGGGCGTGACATATGCTAATGAGTTATGCTAATGAGTTTCTCCAACTCTTTTTCTACGAAATGACCCCTGCCCATTTGTAAACATTGTAAATGGTCAGAAATCCCAACAAAATTATTTCTGGAAGCAATCTTACCACTGGCCTACTCTGGTGTTTGCTGACTGGTTTCATTTGCATGGACATGGCAGAGGGGAGAAAGTGACTTAACAGATATTTACATGATAAGGAGGAACCAGAAAAGTTAGTCCCTCTTCTTGCCAAACACAATCGTCCCAGTTGCACTTACTCAGTTTCTGACTAACATTGGATTTTCTCTCTTATGTGCAGTTAACAAATGCCCAAACTAGGTTGATGAGGATGAGGATGATGATAACAACTACTACAACAGCAACAATAGCATGCTTATATAAAGTCCTTCTGGATCAATTAATGCCACAGTCAGAGCAGTGAATAAAGTCAGTGTTCTTATTATCCCCACAATGTGGCTTACCCAAAGCGGCTTACCCAGTTCATGGCAATAGTGGGACTCAGACTAGCAGAGTGCTGATTCAGAGCCCAGCCACTTAACCACTATGCTACAGCAGCTCTGAGACAGGGCTATTTGCATGCTGGCACAATATCCACAAGGACAATGGATCTCTGGTATTCAAACTAAGTAAACATATGTTTACTGAGCCTGTGCAAAGCCACACAGGAAAGCTCTTTGTCTTGCAGACAAACATTGGACGTTTCCACACAACCCGTCGTTCCCACTTTTCCCCCGCTTTAGATCTGTGTTTTGCTGAACTGAGCAGAGATTGAGTGAGTAGCAGGAGGTTTCTTCAGAAATGCTTTAAACATTCTTCTGCCAGAAAGTGCAAAAAGAAAAAAAAACCCTCAGCCAAAAACATGCAACAAAAAAAGGGCATCAGAGCAAGTGAAGTCCCAGTAAATTCATGGAAAACTTGGCGAAAAAAACACTATGCTCATGACGGGCAAAGAACAATGTGTACGTGCTTGGGAAAAAGCCACCACAGTTCTGTGGGTGAACCACTCCTCTAATGGCATGCAGAAACAACCATCATGTTTATACAGAACATATTCTGGTGCACTTTATCCAAGCCAGGCTCTGCCATGGAAAGTCAGGAAGGCAGAGAGTACGGCTGCCAGGTCCCCCAGTGAGGGTGGGGGATCCCCTGCTTCCACCCTCCACCCCCCGCCAACACTCACCTGGCCAGTGGGGGGGGGACAGGCCTCCCAGGTGTGCTCCCGATGTGGCACAACGATGTCATTCTAAGGAATGATATCATCGCATGGGCCCTGGGAGTACTCCTGCGCTTCATGTAGGGCTGATTTGAGCCCCAGATGGAGCTATGTCGTCGTGCTGCTCCAGATGCATGTGAGAGAGGGAATCAATAAGGTAAGGGCTGGGTCCCACCCTCCTGCTGGAAGGGTAAGGGGACCTGGCAACCCTAGCAGGGAAGAAAATGCTGAATGAAATGGAGTGAGGAAAGACAAAGAATTTCTGCGCTTGTGCACTCTTTGTATATGTAAAGCAAAAGATGCCTCCTCACCTGCTAAGATCTTGGGAAAGGAGGAAAAATCTCAGTTACAATCCCACTCAGTCCTGACTGTGCTTGCTGTGTATTTTAATTGCATATAGTATGTAGGAGCTTTCTGCTATCTGCCTGCGATTTGGTAGGGAAGATCCCTTGGATGAAGAGTGGAATACCTAAGAATTTCATCACTCTTGAGTGTGTGTAGTGGGGAGAGGTAACCCAGAAGTGCGTTTTCCATTGAAGCCAATGAGGACTGCTGCTGGATTGACTTCTTAACATTACTGCCAATACTGAAGTAGCCAACTCTACATATGTCCCAGCTGCTTTTTTCCTATACTTCTAAGGTCAATCCCTTGTCTCAAATAAGAATCTTTGTATGATACATGTTTTTATCACATTCATGCTTTACATATATGGTAGGTAAAGGTAAAGGTAGTCCCCTGTGCCAGGATGGAGTCATTACTGATCCATGGGGGATGTCGCATCATGAAGTTTTCTTGGCAGACTTTTTGTTATAAGGTGGTTTGCCATTGCCTTCCCTAGTCATCTACACTTTACCCCCAGGAAACGGGGTACTCATTTTACCAACCTTGGAAGGATGTTTACTGAGTCAACCTTGAGCCAGCTACTTGGAGCCAGCTTCTGCCAGGATCAAACTCAGGTTGTGAGCAGAGCTTGGGCTGCAGCACTGCAGCTTACCACTCTGCACCACGGGGCTCTGTATTACATATATGATAGATGTACATGTAAAATATGTCTCTAATTTTGGGGTTTTTTTAATGATGTTGAGAAATAATTAGCATACCATTGGTGGATATAAGAAAAGAAGAAATCACACTGCTTTGGGCAGGCAGAAAAAGTCCAGGGCTAGAAGACTAGAACTTTCATGTGGAATTATTCTACAAAAAACACAATCAGGATTCATATGCGTCTTTTTATATGCACATACTAATTATTTAGTTATTCGTGATTTTATAACAGTTCTCAATAGCAGCACTCTGATGAATGGCTATACTGCTTGTCATGGAAACATTAATGGGTAACCAAAGTGAATTTGCAGTTCAATACCAACACGTTTTCCAGGTCTGCCTCAGAGGTGGGCTCTCAAGAGACTTCTCTATTGCTTATGATGGTGAACTATTGGGAAATTACTCATCCTCAGAATACTTAAATGCCTAACAAGTGGTCTCTGACTAAGGATCACGTTAAACAATTTGCTCTCTGTGCTGCGTGGTAATTGCTGGATCTTCAATAATTTTCTGAGTAGGATGAAGTTTACAAGAGCAAATCAAACATTTTTTTTACAAAAGTTGTAAAAAAAAGTACTTGATTGTGACTTATACTCTGAAATGGCAATAAGGAATTATAGAATGACAATCGCCTGCTGGTTTCAGTTTGTTTCTGGATTTTTACCATCTTTTTTCTTTTCAGTAGGTGTTTTCCATATGGGGACAGACAGTTTCCCAGCCTGCTAATACAGTTGTGGCTGCCAATACAGCAAAGTGGCAATGGGGCTTCCACATGGTAGGTTTCCCCCACAGTTTCCCCTGCCCCAGTCTCCTGGAAGCAGCTATACCTGCTTTGTGCCACTGGGTTTTTAATTTTTTAAAAAACCTTCAATGTGACTGAATGTCATCATGTTGATATAACAATCTGTGTAGCAGGTTCTCTGAATTCCTAGCTTCCCTATAAAAAGTCTCTAGCCACTTTCCTTGTGGAGGTATAAGGGGGAAGGCATGCCTTTGCAATTAAAGGGGCTAAAGACCTACATTTCTTTAAAAAATGAAAGATGGGAATTCAAAGAACCTAATACATAGATTATTATAATTATATATCAATTTTCAATTGCTGGTTAAAGAACAAAAATTGAGCCATGGCAGTGGGCAAGTGGTGGTGGTGGAGAATGGCTGTTGTAGGAAGAAGGGCAAGGAAAATGGCTGCTGTGGGGGTGGGACTGGGAAAATCCAAACACTCCACTCACATGACAGCTGTTCAGGCTTCTCTCTGTCTTTTAAATGAAGGACTTCTATCCAAGACCCTAGAGAGCAGCTGCCAGTCAGAGTAGACAAGGCAGGCCTTGAGAGACCAAGGATCTGACTCTGTCCAAGGCAGTCTCTTCTGTTCAAGTGCTCTGCAGCCTCACTCTTGACTCCATCCTATTTCCCACCTTTTTCTCTTGAATGAATAGATCTTTTAATGTAGAAGGGAAGTTAGGTGAAGTTACCAGGAGAGGAGCAGGGATGGAGAAGGTATGGACTCTCCATATTTTGCAGCTGTGGGAAATTAAAAAACAAGATGGTAGCCACCTTCATCTTGACCTAGTCTGCATGCTTCATTTTTGTGGGACTGGAACTATTTATCTTAAAACTGGATTGAACTTAAGAAGCTTTCTCATGCTGGGTGAATCCACTGGACCATCCAGTCTGGTTTTGCAGTGTCCTTTCTCAAAATGATGTGGCTAAGCAGGTTTAGGAAGGATGAGAGAAAAGCCACGACTGCATCACAATGAAAAGAACCTGCTTCCCAACAGCATCAGACAGAGGGAAAAGCAATCTGAGTGGAAACGGTCATGTGCAAACAGCAAATCAGTTTTCCACCTAGGAATGTGCTGAAATTCTATGAAGTTTTCTGCTTTTTGACCTCATGGATATCTTGCTTTTAGGAACTGCAGGTTGAAATGATAGTGTCCATGGTTTTCAATGAAACATGTATCCAAATGTTCATTTGGATGTTCTTAAACCCTTCACATAGCTTGTACAAGAGCTTATGCATTCAGCCCAGCTGATAATTTTTAAAATAGAAAATAAATTGGATAAAATCAGATAGATGGTGGATTTGGGGAAACTCCCTCTGTGGAACTGTATCATCATTTCTAATTGACACTGTGGGATTTCCAGTGCATTCCTACCTTGAATATCTTCTGTGCACTGTGACTGGGGACTGACAACCCTAGCAATTAAGCAAGGCTGAGTGAAAAAGCTTGCAGAATCCAACTGTATATATGTTTGATAATACAATACTAAAGTATAGGCTAGTGGCAGGACTCTAATCTGGAGAACTGGGTTTGATTCTCCACTCCTCTGCTTGAAGACAGCTGGGCGAACTTGGGTCAGCCATAGCTCTCTTGGAGCTCTGTCAGCTGCACTACCTCACAGGATGATTGCTGTGAGGATAATAACACACTTTGTAAACCGCTCTGAGTGGGCGTTAAGTTGTCCTGAATGGCGGTATATAAATCAAATGTTGTTGTTTTTATTATATGTTTATCAAGATACTAAGCATCAATATCTTTTTTGTCATGCTGAGGATAGTTGTAAATATCAAAGGTCATCGATGATAAATGTGGTCTTTTTATCCTAAGATGTGGCACACAATTTAAGAATGGTTTGTTTATAGAACTGATACATAATTATAATGAGGGCTTTTTTTCTGGGAAAAGAGGTAGTGGAACTCAGTGGGTTGCCAGCACAGGGGGCAACTATTAGTGGGAGGTGGTGCCCCTGGCACCACATGCACGAGCGCAAAGTGCACACACGCTCCCAGGACCACACAATGATGTCACTTTGGGTCAGCTGAAACAAAGGGGGAGTTTTTTAAAGTTTAAATTGCCCTCAGCGAAAATGGTCACATGGCCGGTGGCCCCGCCCCCTGATCTCCAGACAGAGGGGAGTTTAGATTGCCCTCTGCGCCACTCAGTGGTGCAGAGGGCAATCTAAACTCCCCTCTGTCTGGAGATCAGGGAGCAGGGCCACCAGCCATGTGACCATTTTCAAGAGGTGCCGGAACTCCATTCCACCGTGTTCCAGCTGAAAAAAGCCCTGATTATAATTGTAATAAAGATTATTGTTCCTTGCTTGTCTGGATTCTTCTTGTTCAAAATGAAAAATACAATATATGTCCAAAGCTCTCCATTGAAGAATTCTGCACCAATTTAAGATTCTGTGTACTTCTGCACCAACAGAAAGCTAGCCCCTTTAATAGCATCTACTCTGTATTTCTGTCATTCTAAATTCATTTATGCAATTGCTATTATAAGGTTGCATTTTAGGAAGTTCTTCACAGTAAAAAACTAGCACAAATGACACCCATCTCTTACAGTTGTTAATTTGTTCTACTATCTTGTTTCATCCTGCATTTAGATTTGATGTTTATTCTGCTCTGCTGTTATTGGTTGGGGGAGTCTCTGGGTGAACTGATTTCTCTTTTGAGTGGATCTTGTTTCATCCTGGCCTCTCTTTACAATATCCCCCCTATCCCTTCTGCTGGGTATTTAACAAAGCTTAATGGATGTACACTTCTATACATCTGAAGAAGTGAACTTTGACTCTCAAGAAGAGCTTTTGCTGAAATGAATTTTGTTAAACTTCAATGTGCCACTAGACTCCAGTGTAATTTTAATGATTATGAGGTGATTGCTAATGTAAGAAACTGGCCTGGTAGTGCTGGAGAAATTTCATCTGTACTGAATGCACAAAATGCTTTTTAGAAGACAAAGTTTCTGTGACACCTTGAAGACTAATGGATTTCTTGCAGTGTGGATTACAGATTAAAATTTCAGAATGTCATACATAGTTATAGAGCTGCAAAGAGTGTCTTCTAGCAAAGTATGATGGGGAGTCTGAAAACGGTATGTGTAGATATGGTTGCTAGAATCCTGTTTCATTCTGTTCATTTTCATTCCAGTATCACTATGACTCCCTTGTTTTTTATTTTGCTTTTTAACAGCTTTCATCTAGCTTGTACTGGTATGATGGTGCTGGCCCAACTAGCTGCACACTGCACACTGTTGTTACAATATATAGTTTACGGTTGTGCAAATGCAACAGTCTGTATGCCTGGTCTTGACTGCTGCTAAGTTTGGTGTAGTGGTCCATAGGACCAGATCTTAAGGATGTAGCAGCAATTCATTGCAAAACAGGCTACCTTCCCAGGCTACTCTTTTAAAGGGTGTTTTGAGAACCATAACTCAGACAGAAGACTAATTATGAAGGTTGCATATTATCTTAATTAGGTAAATAACTGTCATTTTCCTAATTTATTTCAAGCTTCGGAAGATTTCAGAAGTTCAGTTCATTTGTAAAACATACCACATCCTTTCCCACACAGGCCACCTTACATTCTACCCACTGATTTATAGTTATATAACCTTCATTATGTTCACTGACATTTCTAGTTCTGTGCTACCATGATTTATTTTACTGGTTTGGTGAAAAGTGATTAGAAAGGAAAATAAAATATGGCAAACATCTCTACAAAATTTAAGGCGCTCTTGTGTGGTACACTAGGGCTTGCTTTCCTGCTGTCTCTGAAATAAGAGGTTCCCATAATATTCCGTGATGTTCATGATAAGGGAAGCAAATGCAATTCCAGGAAATTTTGAACTTTTTTTGGTTATATTTCCCATATGCCATATATAGACACTGTTCAAATTACTCAAATATCGCATTAATAACAGGACATTTCAATCCTAGGCAGATTTTCTCCAGCCTAAACCTATTGATTTTAATGGGATTAGACTGGAGTAACTTGGTTTAGGCTTTCACTATTAATCTCACAGTTGTATACTGTTGTGTTAGTGTCATCTTCTTTCCTTCCTATATCCTTCTCCTTCAATAGCCCCACCCATCCCTAGGCTCAGTGTCCCAGAACCAGTTTTCTGCCCAAGTGATCCAAGTGGCCCTGTGATTCTGTGACAAGCTGCTCATTGTCTCTTGGGATGAAGCATGGGATGAAGTCATGAACGTAACAGACATCCATTGTTGCCTCCTGGCCCCACAGCATTGTTGGCTGGATCCAAGCGGATCCCCTGTAGAACAGTAAGGTACCTTTCTTGGGGTGACAAATTGCTTGCATTGGGAATTTTTTTTAAACTTCTGAGAAGTTGAGATGTTCACTAACATTCCATAACATCTTGACAACCTGTATCTTAAAACCAGAGGTTCTGTATCCATGTTGCTTTCAAATGCTGCAATCTTTGTATCTTTCTCAACATTTCCTTCAGTATAAATCACTTATGTGGGTGGTGAATGGGAACAAACTTGCAAAATCTCTATTTTCCTGAAAACCCATGGTTCTGTGTTTTAATTTGGTAACTAATTCATTCATCCCACATCTATAGTTTAATGCCCTCACAATCCACCCCTAAATCAAATATCTAGTATTGTGGCATCGTCGGTCCTAATAAAGAGTCCTAATAAAGATCCATGGGCACAAGGATTGTGGATATTTCCTTACTCCCTTACCCCTTCCCCACCTTTCTGATTCTGGGAAAGTGGATTCCTGGGATTATAGGTCTATTAACAACATAGGTTAAGGGGCTGTGCTTCAGAGTACAGGTCCACAAATAAAAAAGGAAGGAAGGGAAAAGGCCCGGGGAATGGGCCCAGGAGGCAAAAAACCTCCCAGGCCAGCATGAAGCGGGTGTGCTCCTATCAGGTGCAATGATGTCACTTCCTCAAGTGACATCATTGCACCCAGCAGCAGACATGCTCCTGCACTTCACAGGGGCCCAAATTGGTCGTGGTAAGTGCCAGGTCCCCCCTCCTACCATAGGGACCTGGCAACCCTAGATTTCTGGTTGGTTCTAGATTTCTACTATCCAAATCCTGTTGCATTGTTGATTTATTGGATGCCCCATTCTGTTGATTGCATTGTTTTTGTGTAATCCTGCCTTGTATTCTGGGGAGAAAGGCGGACTATAAATAATGTAATTTTTTAAAAATCCCTCTGTTGTCAGTACAGTATGTTGATACTGTTCATACTGTTCATACTAATTTTCAGAATGTGTTTGCATTTATTAATGCATTATTCATTTATTTTCATATAGAGGGTACTCTTTATTTCCTTTTCCTGCCCCACTCCCCAGGTTATTGCATGAGTCTGTTTTAGGTGTCATATAAACGGAGCAGGAATAGAGGCCTGTTCCTGTTTCTGTTCAGTCTTTCAGACAAATGCCATCTCAGTTATTCTGAAGGGCTGACAAACAATTAAAACACTGTGTTATATCACAGGAGATGGCCTTCACATTCACAGTCAGTTTACCCGAAGCTGTCTTGGTAAAGGCAGAATGGAATTTCTCAAATGCAACTCTTTCTGTCTCTTTGTGTTTGTCACAAAAACTGGTTGAAATCTGTTATGGGTATTCACACATTTCAGCTTTCAATCTGAAATCTGTGCTTTTGCTACTGCAAGTCTGTCCAAAACACCTTGTGTAACTAGAAGTTTTGTTTTAGATGACAGATACAATTTAATATTTATTTTCTTCTGTTCCACTATTGTACACACAAATGACTCGCCCTGTATAGTAAAATGAAAACCATATACAGCGCAATTAAAACAACTAAGGCAGCCCAGCAACACACAGTTAAAAATATATAGAGCAGCAACAAAACTAGAACGTTATTTAGCCACTTCTTTCACAGGCCTGTGAGCATTATTTATTTGTTTGTTTGTTTCTTTATTTGCTTTCTCCCCAGTGGAGACCCAAAGTGGCTTACATCATTCAAACCTGGGTTTTCCAGATCCTAGGCTGACCCTCTAACCACTCCACTATACCATTAAAAAACTTCTTCACCAAAGAACCAGAAGGGAGCCAAGGTCACAAATCTTCTGTAATGAAAGCACATCTGTAAAAAAGGAGCTATTCCTCATAACCGTTAGCCTCACTTTAGGGAGGTTCCATCAGAAGATTTCAATAGAGGTTAAGCCTCATATGAGAATGAGTAGTTCCTGAAAAACCATGGATTCAGATAATTTAGGATTTTTGAGGTTAATACCAGGAGTCGGACTTTGAATGCCTCTATAAAACTAACTTGGAAGCACCAGAACTCTTGTAATATTGGTGAAGAAATTTCTGAATAATTTTAAAAAGTAAAATTAAGTGAATGCTCAAAAGAGTGTAAAAATTAATAAAGAACCAGAGTATACAAATTTTAATCAAATAATAAATAATAATGTGGTTAATACAACAGCGGTGTAGTTCCACATATGAGTACCATGTATTTTCAAATACATAAGTATTCTTGTACAAAACCACTAATCAACAACCACTAATCAAGAAAATGAAATTAAACCCTTCCCTGGTGGAGTTTTCATGGCAAAAGACTAACAGAAATGGTGTGCCATTGCTTTCCTCTGGTCTTCATTGGAGGTCTCCCATCCAATTACTAACTGACCCTGCTTAGCTTCTGAGTAGAGATGGGCACGAACAGCAATACGAACAAAAAATAGCCACGAACAGCCCAATCTGCTGTTTGTGAACAAGGTGTTCATGAGGCCCCATTCTAAACGAACAGGTGGTCGTTGCAAGCCTCGTTCATTGCTGTTCGTTGCTGTTCATGAAGCCAGACAGTCTGGCACCTGCAATCAGTTCCCTTGGCAACTTAGGCAGGGATTGTCTGAACTCTGTCTGAACTCCTGCTGTTGCCCTGGAAACCCCAATCTAAGCCCAATTTAGCTTGATAGGCAGGCCTTCCTTTCAAGTATGGAACTCCAAATTTGTTACAAGGGAGCAAAGACCAGGGAGGAGGGAGGCTCCCAGCTCTGGCTTAGTTTGCAGACAGTGGAGAGGGAGAGAGTTGCTGTTGGCATTTTGATAGAGTGCATTGGAGCTTGAATTTTCTTTGTGTGCGGTGGGATAAGGATCTACCCTTTCAAGTTCCAGGGCTGCTGCCAGGCTCTGGGTCAAGCTATTATTTCTTATTGGTACCTTTCCTGCTGTCTGCTCAGGTAAGATTTCTGGGAGTGGTGCGGTAGGGATCTACCCCTTCAAGTTCCAGGGCTGCTGTCAGGCTCTGGGGCCAAGCTATTGTTTATTATTGGTATCTTTCCTAATGCCTGCTCAGGTCAGGTTTCTGGGAGTGGTGCAGTAGGGATGACTTGGATGATGGCTGGAGGAGAGCCTGCTGGCCCCCACAAACAGCCAACCATGAACGTGTTCATGAACAGGGCCATGTTCATGGTTGTTCGTGAGTCCCTGTTCGTGGATGGTAATGAACAATTAACATCATGTTCGTTGTTTTTTTTCTGTTCATGCCCATCTCTACTTCTGAGATCATGCTCTCTTGGGCTATCCACCACTAATCAAAGAACCACAAGTTCTTTTTCAACCAATAAAACAGCAAAAACCTAACTTATCTAAAATGGAACCACAAGTCATTTTATGATAGTGAACAAGGGAATGAGTTCAGAAACTGACCGATTAAAGGGCCAGTTTTAGCAATGCCAACAGTTGGAAGAGGCAGACCTCCTTTAAATGACAGCAAATATGGGGAGACTTCTACTCACAGACAATTGCAGTTCTAAACTCACAACAAATGAATTTAAAAAGTTTAGGCTTTTGCTCACAGGGATGTAGTATTATTGAGGGAAACAAAACTCTGCATTAACAAGTGTTTTGTATTCCACTTCAAACTAAATATGGAAGACTTCAGCTGTGCTATAGATCTGTACTGTGGAAAGTACAGAAATCACCTTTTCCAAAAACTACCAAGTATTGCAAAATTTCTAAGAATAGACTCCTGTCCTCTATTCCTTCTATAAACCTTTACTATTATCTTACAGCTCCTAAAATAAGTGCTCAGTTGAAGGGCAAAGAAGACATTCAATTCAAACAAATAGTGGAAGCAATGACAAGAAGTCATCAGAAATGTACAGATCTGGTTCGAATATATTTATATTTGAATTCCTGTAATGCAGTCTTTAAAGGTTACTCCAAAATGTGACATTTTAAAAAGAAAGTTCATAGCTTTAAAGCACAGGTACAGTACAGACCTTTCTTCTTAAAACTTTTAAGCCATACAAATTTTCAGAATTGTAGGTGTAAATGGCAAGATTTAATTTGAAAGTGCTGTAAGTGATTGCAGATTTGTAGCCTGAAATTTATAAAACAGCTGGGCAGTTTCATGAACAGAGTCACAACAACTGTCTGTTTGCATGATGCAACATGCTTCATTTTGTTTATAGTAAGATAAAGGAAGCCGTAGTGAGGCTCCTCCTGAAAAAGCCAACTTTGGACTCCACTGATCTGTCCAGTTACCGCCCAGTCTCGAACCTCCCATTTCTGGGTAAGGTGATTGAGCGAGGGGTGGTGGAGCAGCTGCAGGACTTCCTGGATGAGGCATCAGGTTCAGTAATAGCACCTTAAAGACCAACTAGATTTCCAGGGTAAGAGCTTTTGAAAGTTAAAGCTCCCTTTGTCGGATATCCCCCAATGATTATTACATAGTGTGAATGTTATCATGCTGTGTCTACATGCCACTGCTAATCACGATCTGGATCAGGTAATGTTGCCTATATGATGTGACTGTGAAGGAGTGGTTTGGATCTTTCTGCGTTTGGGTTTTCTGGCTTTTTTACTTTTCTAAACTCCTGGAGTCAAAAGTAAAGCAAATTCAATTCAAGCCCTGAGTAGTATACCTTAGGAATCCTGCAATATTCCTAAGAGAATTCAAGATGTAACAATTTTCTCATCCTCTTTTGAGCTGCTTTTTGGTGCCACTTCAATCTTCTGACCTTTGCTTCAATGCCCTCGGTGGATGAGAATCTATGGACACCACAGAGTCACTAAGTTAACCGTGCTTCTCTTGAGGTATGAAGTTCAAAATTGTAATGCCTGAAGACTCACGGGCCAGAAATAAAGCACTGGTTGAAAAGAAGAATTTTCAAAGCCTAACAACAACATTCAAGCATTTAATTCCCACTAGCTTTCGACTGAAGTTAGGTTCTTATATATCAGGGGCCTTGGGGGTAGCTGCCATGACAGATCTCGTTTTGTGGTGTTATATTTCAAAAGATTTCAACATGCTTGCTCAAACAGATGTCTGAGCGTTTTCTCTCAAAACAATACTGAGGATGTATGATAATGGGTTCCTGATTTGTATGTTGAACCTGACAAGGATCCGCTAGAGTGCAGAGTGTGCTGCTGGTTGGGTTAGTCTGCTGGTACACTAGGGAATTATATGTGAAACACTGACAGGCAATTTGATCTCTGGCTGCCAGGGCCAATTAATGCGACCTTTTACTGTGTTAGAGGGAGACAGACTTTATAAGTCTGTAATAAAGTGAAGTTAAGGTGTGCCACACTTGAAAGGCAAGAAGAGTACCAGGCATTTTTTGGTAACTTCTTGCATCCTAATAAATGTAGAGTAACTTCTGCACTGTAAACAATGACATGACTGTTTCACCAGCAGGCTTGCTTGCACCCTTCAGTCTAGCCTCAAATTAGGGTTGCCAGAGCACCCAGAGGCCAAACCAGAGGGCTTGGGAAGTGGATGCAGTGGAGTGCTTCTCTCCCACGCAGTCCCTCGCTCCACCATCATGCTGGAAAATGATGTCATTTTCCAGAATGAGGGAAGAGCTGCAGGTTGCATGGAAGACAGATTAAAAATTGCCTCCCAATGGGCATTTTCTAATGAATCTACCTTCAGTGCAACCAGCAGCGCCATGTCTTGCAGAGCGATGGTGGAGAGCAGGAGTGCAAGTGTGTGCACTTCTCCCCCACACTGGCCAGTTGAGCAGGGGGGTAGGTGGTAGGTGGGGACAGGGAATCCCCTGTCCTGTGCAGGGTGGTGTTGGTTGCAAGCCTACCTCAAATACATACTGCAGAATTTGCAAATCTGAAATCATTGGAGATTTCCATTGTTATTGTCTATTGGCCTGCAATAGACCAGTTTCAAATTGGACAGCCCTTCCTTGAATGAGGCCTGCATGACGTATGATCTGCAAAAATGAGCCCCCAAATCATATGCAGATTATTATGAGTAGTTCATTGAAACTCTTGATTATTGATTCCTGCCTGGACCTGTGAAATGAAATGTGTGTGAATGTGTGTTAGAACTGCCAGCTAAGTACTGGCAATGGGTGGGAGGCTTGGGGCTGAGGCAGGGAAAGGAAAATTGTCGTTGCTCCAACAGCGCAACATCACTTCTGGTATGAACCAGCATTGGAGCAAGGCTCTAGGATTCTACTGAAACCCCCCCCCCCACTTTTTCACCACCACCCCCTACCAAGCATCAGTGGGGGGTCAGGAACTGTCTGGCAGCCCTAATTTTGGCAGGTTGGTGAAAGGCTGTGTTGCGTTAGGTAGGCTAAATATGCAAGCCTGCGATAAAATGTGGTGAAGGCACAATTTATTGCAAAGTTTGTCTTTTGTATCTCCTGTTTTCCACACGTATTGTAAAAGATCAGTATAATACAGAGACAGAGAGATATTCATTGTGCACTCAAGTTTAGTTGAAGCAATAAAGTTCCAGCATTAGGTAGTGAAAATAATAGAACTCATCCTGCCCATTGGTCATGTGGAAAGAGGATGGGATTTTAAGTCACATTTTCCTGTGAGCCATGGCAGAAAGAGAAGCTGAAGGATAGCTGATAAAACCAGTGAGATGTATAGATTGTTATAGGTCTTAAGAGTTTGGAGGGGGATTTATGTTCCATAAAGAGAAATAATCAGAATCTGTCTAGTTATTTTTGAAAATGAATGTGATATTTAACGTTGCAAGCCTTTATAGATCTTACAAAATAGACAGTTTTTGTTTCCACAAGCAACAAGGATACACTCTGCAAATGAAAATGTAAGATAAGGAAATGAGCTAAAATTTCACTCTGACTGTAAAAGAATTTTTAAAAATAAAAAAATGCTTTTTCTCAGATGGTTAAATGGTGAAAATTGTAAATTAAGCAACGTTTTTTAAAACCTCTCAAAAATTTTCACAAATTTTTCTGTAGTGTGTTCTACTTTTATTAATACAAATTTACCATTGTCATTTTTTTTAACTTTAGCTGTTTCAGCACTACTGAATTTTATGTAAATTCAGCATCATTAAGTTCCTCTTTTTTAGATTAATGATGTGAAATTATAGTATCCCTTTTCCACACCACTTAGGGGAAAAATTATATAAGGGAAAAATGTTACCGAGTCAAGCGGCTGATTCAGGAGCATCAGCTTCTGGCAACTTACTCAGTTCACTCTGCAGTACAACAAAGGAGCCAAAGATTGTAATTTTTATGGCTGACAAAATATGTAAAATCTTACAGTATTTATTATAAATCTTTTTTCTTCTTCTAGACAGCCAAAATCATTCCAACACAAATCTCTGAAGCAGTACAAAGAACCTGAAAGTTCCAACTACTTTTTAAAAAAAGAAGCAGCAGCCTGGTTTTTGCATTAGACAACTCAAGATGGCATTCTGAATAAGTACATTCTGAGTAAACTATTATGCCAGGACAATTTGCCACTGTTAAGTGCTCCCCTGGAACTTTCTAAAGTGGCTGCTTTTGTCTCCAAATGTTGTTACTTTTATTAGTGATATTACCTGCTGATCTTTATTATAGAGAATTGTGTTTTTGTGTGTTGTATGTGGGGTTAAGTCTCTTCCCACATGTCTGATCTGAAGTGCTGGGCACAGCAGGGCTTGTCAATCGTATTTACAATAGTTACATTTTAGTAATATTTGTATCATTTTGCCAGTTTTTAAAGCAGAACCATGTACCATTATGCAAATAACACGAGAGAATTAGTTAGGTCCTGTGCTTTTCAACATTCCAAGAAAGAACAGGGTGGCTATGCAGAGGCAGGCAATGGAAAACCACCTCTGATAGTCTCTTGGCTTGAAAATCCCAGCAGGGGTCGCTATCAGTCAGCTATGACTTGATGGTACTTTCCACCTCCAAATTAATGCACGACCAGTTAACATATTTGATCAATTAAAACTTTGTGATTAATCAGATGAGATTTCTTTAATTGCGGGACACCTCTAGTATCTCAACAACCCAGTTTTTAGATTAAATATCACTTGGGAAGATACCAAAGGCCAGAGACAGATTAGGGACTGAGACAAGACTGGAATGGCTGCTGCCTGGTATCCTCCTATGTCTTTGGAGTGAATTTTTCTTTGTAATACTGAGAAAAACCGGAAGAAGATTTTATACATTGCATGGAACATCACAGGATAGCAGCCAGTTATACTACCATAGATATTTAGGATAAAAAGATTAGTATGACTTTGAGAGCACATGCATATAGAAGCCTGCAAGTGATGTAAAGTGTGAGAAAAGGGCAGAGAGAAACAATTAACCTGCAGGAAGGATAGGTATAGGAGGAGCTGACCATTGATCTGGACATGACATTACAAGATGTGACATCACAACATATGACATAAGATCACTGCTGAGCTCCTGCCTCTCCCCAAAATTTGCTCTCCCCAGGCACCACCACCAAATATACAGAAATTTCCCAAGTTGGAATTGACCATTCATTCACCCTGTATATGAGCACTAATTTCTTTTGTGCTTAAATATTGCATTATGAGCTGCTGTTATCCTTAATACAATAAACATGTACCCCCTTTTCCCAGTAAAATAGTCCAGGTCAAACGCATGAGTCCACTTTGATTTGAATTTGTGATGAATATTACAACGGGCTTGCAGTTGGTCAATATCAACAAATAGTGCCTCCTGTCCTGTACCCATCATAACATAATATATATGCTTCTGTGGTAAGCTGTAGTGCATCTGGTGGGATTTCAAACTTTTAAAGAGAAGTTCAATAGAAGTAATGACACAAATTGTGCTGCATGCCCCTGGGCTGCTGCACCTTGGAGCCACCAGATCAAACAATGACTCTCCTTCTCAGTGTTCCATTGAGGTAACTGGTTTGGGGGAGAATTTTGTGATGGCAGGTTCAAATCCCTACTCTACCATGAAGTGTGCTGGGTGACTTTGGGCTAGTCACACACTCTCAGCCTAACCTACCTCACAGGGTTGTTGTGGGGATACAATGGAGAAGATGAGAATTATGTAAGCAACCCTGGGTCATCTTTATATAAATAATATATTTATAAATAAATATAAATAAATCTGAGACATGCACAAACAGCCAGAATTCTCCTAGTTCAGATAATCAGGTAATAATTGAAAGCTAATCCTATACCACTTTTTCATAAAGCTACAAGAATTGCTATATTTCTACAGTACAGGCAATTTTTTTCATGAGTAAGGCCAATGGATTATCCATCCTCATCACCAGAATACAGATCTGTTATCTGCTCAGCTGACTTGTCTGCCTGGCCTTCTGCATTTATATTGAATGCATGTCCAAAAAAATGACATTGAATGATATTGCCTATGCAGTGTCTTGTGGTCACTATATAACAGTTCTTTGATGAACACCATATTCCTAAATGTTTATATTTCATGCTCAGGAGAAGCTGAACAACATGAAAAAAAGATAAGTAGGTGGCAAATATATGTTTGTCCTATGGTTTATTCATGTAGCCATGTGATGTGTGGGACAGATTGGTAGCAGCACTGCAGCCTTGCTGGAGTGATATGGGGATGCTTAGGAATGAAGCCCTATTGCAGATGCAAAGGTTAGAGGTAGGTGCCTGGAGGAAAAACAGATCATCCTATGAACTGCACCTCTTTGCTGTGGCTGCTGTTGCTAGTTAAGCCTTCAGGCAATGTAAGATGGTTTTGTATGCCCAGGGTTTACTGCATTTATTTTCCAAGGGTGTCTGTTTCTGTCTATCCGCTGTCTGTTTCTCCCCCAATAAATGTTTCATTTTCTAGGCTTAAATTCTAGTGAAAATGCGGATATGGGAGTTAGCTAACCGCTATACTTTCCCCAAATATCCCAGTTAAATAAGTACAAATTCTCTGCTAAACCAGGACACAGTTTTAACTTGTATGAATAGTGTATCCTTATGCGACTATAACATTAAGAGAAATCTGCAAGATAAATCCTCTTTCAGCATAACTCACTTTTGCCTACATATCTTTGACATACTCTTGAAATTCTCTTATGATTAAATCAGTAAAGACTTTTTCTGTCTCCAGTTATTCCCCGCCCCCACCCCCCTGCCCTGACCTAGTATGTTTTCCTGATGTTGATATGCTTGTGGCCTAGTGCTGAGGAACTACTCTGAAATCTGTTCTATTTTCTATACCTTTTCCTGCTTTCCTGTGCTTATTTGCTTCTTGAGTGCTTGGATCCAAGTTGATTATATATAGACCATGTGAATTAACGCAAAGACATATGCAGAGAAATATGGAGCAGGAAGAGAAAATTGCAGTATTATCACTAGAATGCTTGATGTGGTAGTATCACTATAAATTTAACACCTCATCACAATTTTGCTTATGAAGCAGGATATAGTAATATTGATATGCTTTCTTGATCCATATATTGATCATGGGTTCAAAGTGGAGGTAGAGCCCCATACTTTATTCAGTCCTTTAGGGCCATTCCCATTGAATAAGCACCTGGAATATTAATTCTTAAACTTCTGCATCCCTTACCTACAAGATGAACAGTATTCTGTCATCTTAACATGCAGTGCATATTGGTAGTCTTATATAACATGTTCCTAGAGGTCTAAAACTAGAGAAAAATGATTTTAAAAAAATTAGGTACAGTAATATAACCACAGCTGGACCATGGAGCTGTCTGATTGTATAAATACTCAAATGCTAATTATCCAGGTATACTTGGAAATATTAACCTAAAGAAAGAATTTATTCTTGGCAAAGTCTTTTCATAAAGGTTTTAGCAATAAACCAAGTAATAATATCTACCCCATAGTCATTTCATTCTGTGGTTTTCTGCATGCTTATATAATATATAATATTCTGTACCTATGTTTAATGTGTGACAAGAAAAAAAACATTTCTGGAATGTTATTAGATTTAATTGTTTGTTCTTCCATCTGCCTGGTAATAAAATAAAACCTAGCATGGAAACAGGCTACAGTATTACCCCTTCCTCATTGGAAGAAAAGGGCTTGCATCTCAAAAGTATCTTATTTTCTGAAATAAATGCACTCCTCATTCCCCAACTGGCAAGAGGTTCTAGATCCATGCTTGCCTGGGTTAGTTCTCTTTAAATTTATTTATTTATTTAGTCTTTTATACAGTCTTTCCCTTGAAAGAGGCTTGAAGTGGTTTGCAACATTAAAAGATTGTATATTAAAACTAAAAAGATTGTATATTAAAACTAAAAACATATCACTACAAGGAGTCCCACAAGAATACAACCAATAGTAAAAAACACACAACCAGGTGGCAAGGATTCCATGATACATCACGGCTGGTTAAAAGCCTGTTGAAATACTTCTACCTTGCATGCCCTGTGGAACCTAGGTAAGTCCTGCTGGGCACTCATATTGTTGAATAGGGCATTCCACCAGGATGGGGCCACCACAAAGAAAGCCATTGATCTGGTGGAAGAGACAAGCCACTTGGGAGCCGGGCACCACCCAATAAGCCTCAAGATGAAGAACACAGGGTGATTCTGCACTAGTGGTTTTCTGCTGTTCAGCTTCCAAATGACCTCAATTTTTCTTTGTGTTTCCACACGTGGGAAGGCAATCCTAGCAGCAGCTTTGAAGTCACTGCAGGTTTTGTCTGTTTTTTTTCCATCCTGCTTTTCCCCGACTTACTTGTCCATTCGCAGCAGATTAGGGATTTTAATCATGCGAAATTCTTTATCCGATGTTCTCCCCACCCTTGCCCTTTTCTCTTGCCCTTCGAATAAACTTAATTTGATTGGCCAATCATGTTCTCTAAGCCACACCCACAACCTTTCCCTTCCCCTCTTGTTTTTTTTAAAAAAATATATAAAAAACATTGCAACATTTCTACCAGTCTATGCAGAAACATATCCTATGTCATGTAACGACAGCTGACCAATAATGGGTCCATTTTTCAACGTGCCAAATTTGTTACTTGTTGCTTGCTGACAGCTGACAGCTTCTGAGGCAAAGGGAAAGCGGGGTCATCGGTAACAATTTTCCCTCCAAATGTCAATAACCAATACTCATTTCATGATATTGGCAGGAAATGCTCTGACCTATCAGATGTGTTTGTTTGATGCAACGTTTATATGTAGCAACAGTTTTTTGGAGGGGGGGAATAAAAAAAATGAAGGAGACACACGTCTGTTGACACTTCCCCGGAAAAAGCAATAAGGAATCGATTTTTATACTGGCAAATTCCGCACGATGGACTTTGAGCATGGTGAAATGTAATGTCAATGCGAAACAAAAGCCTTAATGTGGAATCGGAAAGCGGTGGATTCGTATGACTCCACTGCAGCACGACTGCTCAGAAAGTCCGATCAAAATTGATCCTGCGGAATCCCCCCCAGACTCCGTGGGGGATCATATCAGGAGAGCTGGTCCTTCAGGTATGATGTTCCCAGACAATGTAGGACTTTAAAGGTTAAAACCTTGAATTTGATCCAGAAACCAATTGGAAGCCAGAGCAGCTGTCATAAAGTAGGCTGCATACGGGCAGACCATGATGAATCAGTCAGGAGCCTCGCAGCTGCATTCTGGATGACCTGCAGATTCCAGAGTGTCTTCAAGGGCAACTCTGCACACATAACTTCCAACTAGCCCTGTCATAACCCTCCAACCATGGCATCCCGGCACCCGGCCAGGTCTGAGAAAGCTGTCTCAAGCTGCTAATTCAGCAGGAGAAAGAGCTATATGTCATCAACATATTGGTGGCACACAACACTGTACCTCCTGATGAGTTCTGCCAGAGGGCGCATATAAATATTAAACAACACTGGGGATAAGATTGCACCCTGTGGTACACCAAACACAAGGAAGGAAAGGATACTAGATTCTTACAAATTTGTAATATTGGCTTTATTGTTTGTTTGTGGTGTTTCCTTAATCTGTAACCCTTGACCTATTACATTGTTCATTGTTTGTCTTTTGATATCTGATGGCATCACTTCATATTCTGTTATCTGCCTTGAGTCTCACTGAGAAAGGTTGGCTATAAATAAAGTTAATAAATAAAATATTTACAAATTACATAAGTAAACCATAGGAGATAGCAAAGAGGAAGCAGATTCACTACCCAATATCAGATCTCCAGAGAGTGATTGCACCCCCTGAGGTGTTCTGCCAACTCACAGCAGTCTGGCTGCTTCTCTCTCTCTCTCAGACTCAAAACTGCTTTTCCCCCACATACACCCTTCTGTCCCCTCTGTTGGTTGGAAGGGATCAGCTTCCCTGAGCCATTATGGGCTCTTGAACAGGATCATTGGAGGACCATTTCTTAACAATTATTTGCATTGATGAAACGTCCAGGGTTAGTAAGAGATGTTAACATTCTTTTGTCAAGGTCCCTGGCTCTAGTCCCTTTCTGCCAATGCCATGGAGCAGATACCAATCTCACAGCAGAATGGAACGGCAATTTCACAGCATTATTGAAATTCACACTCCCTAACTGGCAGCTAATATGTTTTCCTCCCTAGCACACAGAAGACTGTAGCTAATGAATAAATAAAGCAATGGGATATAGTTGTATTTTCATAGTTCATAAACACATAGAAATTATGTGAAGAGGCTTTGCAGCATGTGTACTTGTAACAAAACAAGTACCCATGCTACACTTCACAACTTAGTGGTTTTGACAATAAGTACATTGGGTTGGATCTGACTGAATTTTCTAATGGCAGCATAATTTGTTTGTTCAATTGCAACCTCATGTTTATATCCCACTCTTATTCCTTTCTTCCTTCCAACAACCATTTGATGGGGGTTAGTCTGGTTGGGCCTCTTTTAAGTTTCATAGCAAAAATAGGAATGCAGCATTTTAAGTAATATTCCAAACTGGTTTGAAAGCCCAATTCTCCTCCTTCCTGAAAAGAAAAAGTGCAGTGCAAAGTGAAGGAGCCAACCAACATAAATGCTGACATACCTCTGTTATGTCACTGTGCCCCTATCCATTCATCCATTCACACCAGAGATCAAGGAAGGGGACAATGAAAATAGAGTACCCTCAACTGTATAGACAGACATTTTCAGCAGGATCATTTTGCATACCAGACTTTGGAGGCACCCTGGTGGACAGTCAGGTGGACACCCAGAGGAGGAAGTAACCCAACCATAACACCTAGGCTTTCCCATATCTCATCCAGAAAGGATGCCTCTGGGCAAAATCCAGGGCTGTTTTCAGAGAAGAATGCCTCAGGTCCTGGGATTTGAGAGAGCAATGCCTCTAGGAGGAAGGGGATCTTTATGATAGGCAAAGGAGGCAGAGACATTCGAACAAATAAGAGACAACATTGGTTTAGGATTGGGAAATTTCTGGAGGTTTGGGGGAGTGGAGCCTGGAGAGGGCAGGGTTTGGTGAGGGGAGGGACCTCATTAGGTTATAATGCTGTAGCATCACCTTGCAAAGCAGCCATTTTCTCCAGGGGAACTGATCTCTGTGGTCTGGAGATCAGTTGTAATTCCAAGAGATCTTCAATCACCATCTGGAGGCTAGCAACCCTGTGCTATACTGGTACAGAACACAGCCTCTGGTGATGATCTTGTGTGTGGGTTTGTAAAGGAAAGAACAAGCCTTCACAGGTTTTAATTAAGGAAGCACTGAGTCTCCCAGTTCATTTCTGCCTCACTTGAACTTAGGTAAAAAAAAATCATGAAGCCTTTATAACTGCTAAGGAACTTTGTAAGGAGAATGGGGTTGTTTTACTGACATCATCCATATGTGGTAGATTAAACTGGGAGATAGTGGGTAGTGCAAGGCCTCCAAATGTACTTATGGGTGAACAGAAATTTGAACCCCAGATTCTCCAAGTCCAACTCTAGTTACATACAGTAAAACACATCTACACGTGAAAATATAGTAAATATTTAGGTTCACCAACTCTGAGGTGGAAAATTCCTGAAATGTTGAGGGTGGAGCCTGGAGGTGAAAGAGGAGAGAGAACTTAGTAGGGATATGATGCCATAGAGTTCCACTCTCCAGAACTGCCATTTTCTCCAGGGAAACTGATCTCTGTGGCCTGGAGATCACTTTTAATTTCAGGAAAATTTCAGTCCCCAACTAGAGGTTGGCAACCTTATACCGTTTTCTAAAGATAACAAATAGCAGCCAAAGTATTGCACCCAGTCAGGACAGACAGTGACCAGAAGGTGATAACCTCTCCACACTCCCGTTTCCATGGCACCAGCTCAAAACCATAAGCTGTTATTAAGTTACTTGGACAGCGCTGACCATATTGTATGAAGTGAGCCTGAGAGAGAAATGAGAGTTAAATAGGTACTCTATGTGGCTGATTTTTAAGATCCTACTTAACTTTAAAAGTATCCAGTCCAATTACAGAAAAGGAAATGATTTTCTTTCTTTTTTTAAAAAAGAGTATCCAATCCAATTATAGATAGGAAAATGATTTTCTTCTTTTTTAAAAACAGATTTTATGTTTTTGTAAGTTCAAGACATTTTCCAACCAGGTGGAAAAGTGTCGGCTGCTACTAGCTCTCAATGGAGAGTGGGGTGTAAAATTGCACCAAATTTCAAATACAGTTTCATTTTTTGCTCAGCTGGCTACCGTAGTGATGTTTCAGATGAAAAAAAAATCAACTTAATTAAACTGGCAAAATTCTCCTTTTAGAGATGGCAGGGATAAAATATCTTAATGCAAAATGTATGCTAACTAAACACAGAGAGCTCATTTATAGATAATTCTCCAATTCTATAATTTACTATTTAGAGTTGGCTTTGAAAATTAAAATTTACTGTATTACAAGCAGTGCTTGAAGAGGGGTGATATGCTCTCCCTTTTCAGATGCACTGTAAAGCATCCTTCTCCCACTTCTTTTTCAATGGATGAAAACTATCTTGTGATGGTCAAACAAATCAGTGTTGCAAAAAGTCACCTGAAATGTTTCATGCTCATGCCTGGGAGGGAAAGACTAACTGGAAATAGGCTGTACTGAGCTCAGGGTTTCAGCTGCTGGAGAAAGATAAAGTTGTCTCTGGGTAAGGCTAGAGGGAATATCTAGTCCTATCTAGAGGACTTTTCTAGGTCAGATCTATTTTTGTAGCTGGGTTTGGGAGAGACAGGTACTACAGAGGTAGGCACTTGGAGAAACAGTTTTACGAGATGTTATTTCTTGGTGGAAGAAGAAGTAGTCTATCCAAGTGCCCGCCTTAGGGATGCCAGACCCTGCTGGGGGTAGGGGATCCCCTGCTCCCCACACCCCGCCCCTGCTTACCTGGCCAGTGGGGGGAGCATGCCTTTTGTGTGTGCTCCCCTGCGGCATTGTGCCCCGCTGCTGCCCGGATCGGGCCTGTTTTGGCCCGGATTGGGGCTGCTGCAGAGTGCGAGAGCACTTCTGCCCTCCACAGGGGCCCAAAATGCACCCGTTTCGGCCCAGATCAGGCTCATTTCTGGCCTGTTTGGGCACGGATTGGGCCCATTTTGAGCTGCTGTGGAGCACGGGAGCACTCTTGTGCTCCGCAGCGGCCCAAAACATGCCATTTTTTGCTTGGGTCGGGCCCGTTTCAGGCCACTGTGGTGTGCAGGAGTGCTCCCGTGCTCCGCAGCAGCTCAAAACAGGCCCAATCTATGCCAAAATGGGCCTGAAATGAGCCAGATCTGGGCTGAAATGGCGCATTTTGAGCCCCTTTGGAGTGTGGGCACATGCCCATGGGCTGCATGATGGCATCACTTCCTGGAAGTGACGTCATCATGCTTGCAGGGCACGCACACGCTTTGTGCACATGCACCCCCCCCCACCAAAACAGGTAACTGCCAGGCCCCAATCCTCCCTGGGAGGTTGAGGGGGCCTGGCAACCCTACTCCACCTCTAGAGTGTTTGCTGGCCTCTCCCATCACTACAAACTGTTCGGGCCTGGGCAACGCTAGAAGATAGAACTAGGCTTTGCTGGGCTTTGCTTCCAACTTAATATTTTACACAGTACTCATGTATTTTAAGATTTATTTTTATTTATTTATTTATATTTCAATTTATATACTGCCCATCCCAGGGGCTCTGGGCAGTGAACAGTTTAAAATCGATACAAACAAAAAACAATAATACTAAAATCAATATGCAAAACAATAATGAAATAAATTAACCAAGTGCAATGGTGGGGAGAACCCTCCCCCACCCCAAAGGTGGCAGGCCGACATGGCACCGCCCTTATAGGCGAATGCACCTATAGGCGAATGCACCTATAGGTGAATGCTCCTATAAGTAGAATCTGGGCCAATCTGAAACAAATTCATTCCACTTCATGCACTGGTTTGGTTACACGTATGAGTGGATCAGTTGGCAAAATGTAAGAACTATTATACACCCAATAGAAATGGTGAAAATTTACCATCCAAAGTAGAACATCGCTTTTGAAAAAAATGGAAAAATTCCCATGTTTGACATGCTCATCCACTTCCTTTTCTCAGGTCTACAGCTTTAGAAAAGCAATTCCTTCTTGTAAGAGATACATCTCAATTTCAATTATTGACCAAAACAAACGTCAACAGAAGTCTAAACAGCAGAGTGTATAATGTATTGTGACATTTCAGTGATACTCCTGGTAGGTTAAAACAATAGAAGAAAAGTCTGGGATATATTGTCCCACGTGAAGACTGGATTTTATTTAAAGTCATCACACTGGTACTGGTTGATTAGAGAAAAATTATAATAAAATTCAGTTCTATTGGCATTTCATGTGCAGTGTTTAGAATATGGCATAAGATCTCTCATGGCAGTGCCAGGGAAACCGTAAAAGTGTTTTACACACATGTTACCCGTGCCTTATTATAAAGAAATACTGGAAAGAAAAACTGTGACTGATTAAGAAGATTACAGGATATATATTGACCTTAAAATAATTTCATTGCTGTTTATGAAAGGTTAGCTGAAGAGAAATACTTGGAATGTATTATGAAATAACTTGGAACATTTTATGAAATAACAACAGCTAAGATTAGCATTGCTTTATATTGGAAAAAAGTCAGAATTGCCATTTTTTTTTTAATTTATTGGATGGGTCATTATACAAATATAAAAACATATACAGTTAACTTTCCATCATATTATAATACCCCCACCCTTCCCCCCTTTCCGTTGACTTCCGACAGTTTTCCATTCCCTTTATTACCTCTTAGATAAAATCTTAACCAAACTAAACTCTATATAAAACATTAATACCTATCTAATGATAAATACCATTATCTAACATTCCATATCTTTTAGTACTATCTATCAATAATATCCAATAACCTACAATATAATATGCCCCCTATATTAATAGCTATATACTACATTCTAAGAATGGGTCATAGTAATATATTTTATACCATTGCATATCTTTAGATAGCACTATTACACATATCTATCATATCTATAATGTTCAAAATTATTAATATCCTTTATATTGTTATTCAATTTATGACGTTATAACCTAGTAAATTATAACATATTGTACCTACATATATCAATAAAATGGTATATTATCACAAACTAGATTTTTTACGTCTAATAAAATATTATAATTACTACCTCTATATTAATTCAAAGTAACAGAACACTATCCTTCCCTCAGAAAGTATCCAAAGACCACACCTTCCCTTTAATGTCCCACTTTTTTTCTGTATAATTCTTAAATTTCTCCCAACGTGTTACATACTCTTCCATATCTTCCTCTCGAAGTTTCCTCATAAGTTTATCCATTTCAGCCAAGCTCAATGTTTTTAAAATCCAATCTTCCACCGATGGTATCTCTTTTGTCTTCCACAGCTGTGCATAAATTATCCTAGCCACCGTAGTCATATAAAATACCATTATCCTGTCCATTTTGTCAAAGTCTTCTAGGTTTATACATAACAATAACAATTCTGGGTTTCTAACAACTTTTTTCTTCAATATATCTGACATAGCGCCTACTATTTTCCCCCAGAAATGCTTAGCTTTTTCACACGTCCACCACATATGATAAAAGGAACCCTCATGCTTTCCACATTTCCAACATTTATCTGACATCTGACTATTTCCATTGGCTAGCTTTTTTGGCGTGAGATACCATCTATAAATCATTTTATACACATTTTCTCTTATCGTGGTACATGTTGATATCTTTATAGTATTTTTCCACAATTTCTCCCAAGCTTCCATCAATATATCCTTACTACAGTTTATTGCCCACTTTACCATTTGAACTTTTACTGTCTCATCTTCTGTAAACCATTTCAACAAAATTTTATATACTTTAGATATCAATTCCCCCCCGCCCCTTGCAGTAGACATTGTTCCAATTCTGAATTTTCCACTCTAAACCCTACTTTCCTCCGATCAGTGTCATACAAATCTTTTATCTGCATATATTGAAACCACCCATATCGAAATGGCAATTCATCATTATTTTTAATATTGTATAAATTCTGATCCACTCTAAGAATGTTCTGATATGTCATCCACTCCGCTCCTTCATAGTCAGTTCTTGGATTCACAACCTCTGCAGGTACAATCCACATTGGTGTTCTTTCATTCAAATATCGCTTGTATTTAGTCCATACTGCAAATAGACTCCGCCTCACAAAATGATGCAAAAATATCGCATCAGCCTTACTCTTTCCATACCATAAATATGCATGCCATCCAAAGGTTTTATTGTACCCTTCCAATGTCAATAATTTATGATTTTCTAACAACATCCAATCCCTCACCCAAACTAAGCATATGGCTTCATGATATAGTTTCAAATTTGGTAGTTGGAGTCCTCCTCTTTCCTTTGCATCATATGACACCTTCATCTTCACTCTAGGCTTTTTTCCTGCCCACACAAAGGTTAAAATTTTTCTTTGCCATTTTTCAAATTGCTTATTATCTATCACAGTTGGAATTGTCTGCATTAAAAACATTATTCTTGGTAACACATTCATCTTAATTGCAGCAATATGACCCAACCATGGTAAGTTTAACTTATTCCACACCATCATGTCTCTGTCTATTTGCTGCCAAAGGTTTTCATAATTGTTTTTAAATAAATCAATATTTTTTGCAGTCAACTCAATACCTATATATCTTATTTTATGAACCACTTCACAATCCGTTATCCTCATTAACTCTTGTTGTTCTTGCTTAGACATATTCTTACAAAGCAGTTTAGATTTCTTTCTATTTATATAAAATCCTGCCAAGTCTCCAAACTCTTTTATCTTCTCCATTAACCTTGGCATATTTTGAAGAGGGTCCTCCACTATCACCACCACATCGTCTGCAAAGGCCCTCACTTTGTATGTATAGCCTTTAATCTTCAAACCTTTAATTTCATCGTCTTCTCGTATTTGTCTAAGTAAAATTTCCAACACCATCACGAATAACAGTGGAGAGAGTGGACATCCTTGTCTTGTTCCCTTTCTTATGTCCAGCTTTTTTGTTATTTCTCGGTTGACAACTATGGCTACAGATTGATTCTTATATATCGCCTTAACTGCTTGAGTAAACTTCTTACCCATCTGTACTTTTTCCATCATTGCAAACATAAAATCCCAGTTCAAATTGTCAAATGCTTTTTCAGCATCCACAAAGAAGAAACCAACTTGTTTTCCTGGATTTTTATCATAATATTCTATCACATTCAATACCATCCTCAGGTTGTCTTTTATCTGCCTATCTGGTAGAAAGCCTGCCTGCTCCTCCCCTACAAACTCCACCAGCCAGGCCTTCAGCCTTTCAGCCAATATTTTCGCAAAAATCTTGTAGTCATTGTTTGTTAAAGATATTGGTCTATAATCTTTTACATTGGTTGAATCTTGTGTTTCTTTTGGTATTAATGTAATATTAGCTTCATTCCATGTTTCCGGCAGATCATCACCTTTTAAAATTACATTCATCACTTTTTGCAGCAACTCTTTCAAATCTTCTGCCATTACTTTATAAAATTTTGCTGTAAGGCCATCTGGTCCTGGTGCCTTTCCCATCTTTGTAGCTTGTATCGCTTCCACAATTTCTAACGTTATTTCAGCATTTAATTTGTCTCTCAATTTCTTGGGCACCGTTGGTAAAATCAACTTTTGAAAATAATCCTCTATTGAATTCTTATCAATTAGTTTCTTCTGATACAACTTTGCATAATATTTAAAAAAAAGCCCTCTCTATTGAATTTTGATCAAACAATTCTTTCCCGTCTTCCACGATCTTACTAATTATTTGTTTCTCTCTTTTCTTCTTTAACTGCCACGCTAAATATTTCCCTGGTTTGTTAGCTCCTTCAAATGATTTTTGTTTCAGCCTTTTCAACTCCCATTCCACCTCCTTATTTTCCATTGCTCTTATTTGTTCCTGCAATATTTTAATTTCCTGTTGTATTTTCTTTTTACCCAGTCTTTTCTTTAATTGCTGCTCTTTAAATTTGATTTTTTTCTTGAATTTCTTTCAACCTCGACTCTTTGTTTTTCTTATCTTTGGCATTTAATGTTAATGTGGATGTTCTTAAGAAAGAGACTAAAAACTTTATACAGTACAATGTGGATCAAGGAGTGGCAATTTATAAAGTATGGGATGCGTATAAAGCTGTGATTCGGGGAGGTCTTATGGACAGAATTGCCATATGTTTTGTAACGGCTTCTTATTTTTTGCTTTTCCTTCCCAGAATACCTGGTACTAGACAATACCATGCTTTGCATGCAGCTGAGTATTCTACTCAAGAGACGCAGGCAAAGAGTTCTTAAAATTATGGCATGTAAGATCTCTTTTGTCCTCTGCCATCTCCTTTTGTTTTCAGCATAGATCCTCATGAAGAATTCTAAAGAACTTGAAAAGTTACGCACTGTGTGGTGTTACATTGGTTGGTTTTAATGAAATGTATTATATGATTTTTGGTGCTGGTTTTAGCTACAGATCAACATGGATACCCACATCCTTAGATTAGTAACAGAGAATTTGGTCAATTAATGACTCAATTAAACCAATATAGGAGAAATTGAATTGTATAGCAAGTTGATAAATGTATCCAGAAATGGGTTTTATTCACAATGTTCTAACACAGTATGTATCAACTGCCTTTTCCTGTTCCCAGACTAGGGTCTGCGGATCCTTGCCTGAAAGTCTGCAGGAGTACTCTGGTAGATCTCCGGAATGGACAGCAAGAATACAGGGTCAGACTTGCTTCCATACATGTCTGCTTCTTGAAAAAGGAGAATCGGCAGAGTTCATGCAAGCTCTGTGGCAGGAATTAGTGGTGGACGCACTACTTGCCTAGTTTAATATTGCCTTGCCTCTCTCCTCTTTCTTTGTTATATTTGCCTGGCTTTTCCACTTTGCCAGCCAGTCTTTCACCACTCCCATCTGTGCCTACTTGTCCTTCCTTACCTCCACTAGTCCCTTGTGAATGGATGTCCTAATGCATTGATTGGGTTATACCTCTCTTGCCACTATCACCACCCCCTGTCACCTCATGTGGGCATGACTCTTTCACCTGAGCTGCTGGTATTCACTGAGGGACAAAGAAAAAGATATGGCTGGGGGGACTAATTTGCCTTTGTAGAGATTACTGACAGGGAAGGAGGAGGAAATTGATGTATGTTATCATCAATAGTACTACAGTTTTGGTGGAAATGCCCCCAAATTTGTCTTTTCTGGCTGTCTATTTCTAAGGAAATTTTCCAAATTACTAAGATTAATCTACCCTTTTCTCTGAAGCTGTTTGTATTTGATATCTGGAATGATATCCAAATTTCTCAAAAGACAAAAAATCTTATTTCCAAATTATTAGCAGCTACTTGTGTGACAATTGTGGCCTTACTGTTATATATATAACAGTAATACAGTTTGGGATAGAGTTTCTGGGGAGCAATTTTGTACAAATAAGCTAGATCCTAACAGCCCATTTCCAAGCATGCTGTATTCAGAAGTCCTGGAGCCTTCAGTAGAATTTACTTTTGAGTAAATATGCCCTGGTCATGAAGGCAACATTATTTTATTTTACTTTATTAGATTTATATCCCGCCCTCCCTGTGAATGGGCTTAGAGCTGCTTACATCAACAAAATATCAATAAATAAAGGCTTAAAAACTCATATAACTATAAATCTTATCACCAATTAAGCATGTTTTTAAAATGGAAATGTTTACTTTGGAGGACTGAATTTAATGGGGATATTGCAGCTTGATCATGTGTGTGTTTACTTCCCAGGTACTTACTTCCAGTAAATTGCTTAAATTTCTGGTGTAAGGCACATTGAAACCTGGCTTTCTCTTTACTAAATATTAATCCGTATCAATAGATTTGGGGGTCTGCAATGAATTTAAAATGCAAAAAGTTTAAACTACAATATAATCTATGCTTTCAAGCTGCATCATGCTATACTCACATCTTTCACAATACAATCCTATTCAGAGTTACCCTAAACTCACTGATCCAGAGGAGTTAGCCGTGTTAGTCTGTAGTAGCAAAATCAAAAAGAGTCCAGTAGCACCTTTAAGACTAACCAATTTTATTATAGCATAAGCTTTCGAGAATCAAGTTCTCTTCGTCAGATGCCTGATCAAAACTGGGCAGATACAGAAGAGGAGGGGGAAAGAGAGAGAAAAAAAAGGGAGGGGGCATAAATCACAAGAAGGCAGAATGCAATTAGCATGGAGGCTATCAAAACATTCCTTTGCTTGGAAATGTAAACATTTCCTTTTGGTGTGCAGTCAGTTTGTAGCAGTGAAGGTATCCAATTCCTATGTAGTATAAGCCTTCGATGACCACAGCTCTCCCTGCCAGCTGCATCTGACAAAGAGAACTGTGGTCCCCGAAAGCCCACACCAGGCGTCACTGGGCTCCCCCAGATCACGCCTCTGTAAAGAGAATCTGTTACCTGTGGTAATGTGATAACCATTCATAGTCTCTATTCAGTCCCCGCTTGACAGAGTCAAATTTGCATATGAATTCCAATTCAGCAGCCTCCCGTTGGATTTTGTTTTTGAAAGGTTTCTGTTGAACCACAGCGACCTTTAAGTCTTTGGTGGAATGTCCTGGTAGATTGAAGTGTTCTCCCACTGGTTTCTGGACGTTTCCATTTCTAATGTCAGATTTGTGTCCATTTATTCTTTTGCGTAGAGGTTGGCTGGTTTGTCCAATGTACAGAGCAGAGGGACATTGTTGGCACATGAGGGCATATATCAGGTTGGAGGATGAGCAGCTGTAAGAGCCAGAGACAGTGTAGTTGATGCCATTGGGTCCTGTAATTGTATTCCCTGGGTAGATATAGGGGCAGAGCTGGCATCTGGGTCTGTTGCAGGGCTTGGTACCTGTGCTGGTGACTCTGCTGGCCGATTCATGATTGTAAGTGAGAAGTCGTTTAAGATTGGGGGGCTGTCTGTAGGCAAGGAAAGGTCTTCCACCCAGGGCTTCTGAGAGAGAGGTATCATTTTCCAGGATGGGTTGTAGCTCACTGATGATACGTTGGATGGGTTTGAGCTGGGAGCTATAGGTGACAACCAGTGGTGTTCTGTTGTTAGTTCCTTTAGGTTTGTCCTGGAGCAGACTGTTTCTGGGTACTAGTCTGGCCCTGTTAATTTGTTTCTTCACTTCATTTGGTGGGTACTGTAGTCCCAAAAATGCTTGTTGTAAATCTCTTAAGTGTGAGTCTCGGTCGAGAGCATTGGAGCAGATACGGTTGTAACGTAAGGCTTGGCTGTAGACAATAGACCGAGTGGTATGTTTAGGGTGGAAGCTGGAGGCATGTAGATATGAGTATCGGTCTGTTGGTTTCCGGTATAAGGTGGTATTTATTCGTCCATTATGTAGTTGTACAGTGGTGTCCAGGAAGTGTACCTGTTGTGTAGAGTGGTCCAGGCTTAAGTTGATAGTAGGGTGAAAGTTATTGAAGTCCTGATGAAATCTCTCAAGGGCTTCCTTCCCATGGGTCCAAATGATGAAGATGTCATCCAGGAATCTTAAGTATAGTAGTGGTTCCAGTGGATGTGAGCTGAGGAAGCGTTGCTCTAAGTCCGCCATGAATATGTTAGCATATTGTGGTGCCATGCGTGTGCCCATGGCTGTGCCATTAACCTGTAGATATAAGTTGTCACCAAATTCGAAGTAATTGTGAGTGAGCACGAAGTGACAAAGTTCAGTGGCGAGGTTTGCTGTGGTTTTGTCCGGGATAATATTCCGTATGGCTTGCAATCCATCTGCATGTGGGATATTGGTGTACAAGGCCTCCACATCCATGGTTGCTAGGATGGTGTCATCTGGTAGGTTGTCAATGGATTGTATTTTCCTGAGGAAGTCAGTGGTGTCCCGTAAATAGCTGGGTGTGCTGGTGGCATAGGGCCTGAGGATAGAGTCCATGTATCCCGAGACTCCTACTGTGATGGTGCATTTTCCTGCAACAATTGGGCGTCCTGGGTTACCCGCTTTGTGGATTTTGGGTAGTAGGTAGAATCTTCCTGGTCGTGGTTCCTGGGGTGTGTCTGTATGGATGCATTCTTGTATGTCCATGGGGAGTGTTTTTAATATTTTATTGAGTTCCCTTTTGTATTGTTCAGTGGGGTCAGAAGGTAGTATTTTATAGAATGTTGTGTTGGAGAGTTGTCTTTCTGCTTCTTGTATATAATTTTGTTTATCCATGATGACAACTGCTCCGCCTTTGTCAGCTTCCTTGATTACGATGCCAGAATTATTTTGGAGGCTGTTTATGGCCTCTCTTTCTCCACGGCTGAGGTTCTGCTTTAGGTGTTGTTGTTTGTCAATTATCTCAGCCTGAGCCCGTCTACGGAAGCATTCAATGTAAAAGTCCAATGAGGAGTTACGGCCCTCAGGTGGTGTCCATGTGGAATTCTTTTTCCTGGAGTTTTGTAACGATGGTTGTGTATTGCTGGGTTGGGGGGGTGGGGGCTGCTGGGGCTGCTGTGATGGTGTCTGTTCAGTGCTTTGTTCGTCATTTTGTCCAGCAGAGTAGTTGAAGAATTCTTTCAGTCTTAGGCGTCTAAAATAGGCCTCCAGGTCTCCACAAAGTTGTATGGTTTGTGTGGGTCTGGCTGGGCAAAAGGATAGTCCACGTGAGAGGACTGATTCCTCTGCTGGGCTCAGCTTGTAACTGGAAAGATTGATGATGTTGCTTGGATCCCAAGTGTTTTTGCTCTCTGTTGCAGGCAGGAGTTTTGAGAATTTCTTCTCCTTCTTGTTCTGTAATTCAGTGAATAGATTACAATAAATAGTTTCTCTGGTTGTGGCAAACATCTCCCAGTTACCGGTCTGTGCAGAGGGGGTGCACTTCATGGAAGAGTCTAGTTCAGAGACCTCTTGCTTGATCCATTGTTGCTTGCTGTACATCAGTCCAATGAGGTGAATTAAGAGTTTCCTGGATAAGGTGTTGCATAGTTTCTCACTGTAGTCTGTGTGGTAAGTGGATTTCAATGGATTCCTCACACGAAGTCCCTTGGGTAGAATGTCCAGTCTTTTGCATTTAGAAAGAAAGATGATGTCTGTTTGTATCTGTGCCAGTTTCTTCATGAGGTTGATGGATTTCCTCTCCATTCGGCTGAATGCGGTGCTTTCCAAGGTCATAGATCCAGAGGAGTTAGCCATGTTAGTCTGTAGTAGCAAAATCAAAAAGAGTCCAGTAGCACCTTTAAGACTAACCAATTTTATTATAGCATAAGCTTTCGAGAATCAAGTTCTCTTCGTCAGATGCCTGATCAAAACTGGGCAGATACATTTTACATTTCCAAGCAAAGGAATGTTTTGATAGCCTCCATGCTAATTGCATTCTGCCTTCTTGTGATTTATGCCCCCTCCCTTTTTTTTCTCTCTCTTTCCCCCTCCTCTTCTGTATCTGCCCAGTTTTGATCAGGCATCTGACGAAGAGAACTTGATTCTCGAAAGCTTATGCTATAATAAAATTGGTTAGTCTTAAAGGTGCTACTGGACTCTTTTTGATTTTGCTACTACAGACTAACACGGCTAACTCCTCTGGATCTATGACCTTGGAAAGCACCGCATTCAGCCGAATGGAGAGGAAATCCATCAACCTCATGAAGAAACTGGCACAGATACAAACAGACATCATCTTTCTTTCTAAATGCAAAAGACTGGACATTCTACCCAAGGGACTTCGTGTGAGGAATCCATTGAAATCCACTTACCACACAGACTACAGTGAGAAACTATGCAACACCTTATCCAGGAAACTCTTAATTCACCTCATTGGACTGATGTACAGCAAGCAACAATGGATCAAGCAAGAGGTCTCTGAACTAGACTCTTCCATGAAGTGCACCCCCTCTGCACAGACCGGTAACTGGGAGATGTTTGCCACAACCAGAGAAACTATTTATTGTAATCTATTCACTGAATTACAGAACAAGAAGGAGAAGAAATTCTCAAAACTCCTGCCTGCAACAGAGAGCAAAAACACTTGGGATCCAAGCAACATCATCAATCTTTCCAGTTACAAGCTGAGCCCAGCAGAGGAATCAGTCCTCTCACGTGGACTATCCTTTTGCCCAGCCAGACCCACACAAACCATACAACTTTGTGGAGACCTGGAGGCCTATTTTAGACGCCTAAGACTGAAAGAATTCTTCAACTACTCTGCTGGACAAAATGACGAACAAAGCACTGAACAGACACCATCACAGCAGCCCCAGCAGCCCCCACCCCCCCAACCCAGCAATACACAACCATCGTTACAAAACTCCAGGAAAAAGAATTCCACATGGACACCACCTGAGGGCCGTAACTCCTCATTGGACTTTTACATTGAATGCTTCCGTAGACGGGCTCAGGCTGAGATAATTGACAAACAACAACACCTAAAGCAGAACCTCAGCCGTGGAGAAAGAGAGGCCATAAACAGCCTCCAAAATAATTCTGGCATCGTAATCAAGGAAGCTGACAAAGGCGGAGCAGTTGTCATCATGGATAAACAAAATTATATACAAGAAGCAGAAAGACAACTCTCCAACACAACATTCTATAAAATACTACCTTCTGACCCCACTGAACAATACAAAAGGGAACTCAATAAAATATTAAAAACACTCCCCATGGACATACAAGAATGCATCCATACAGACACACCCCAGGAACCACGACCAGGAAGATTCTACCTACTACCCAAAATCCACAAAGCGGGTAACCCAGGACGCCCAATTGTTGCAGGAAAATGCACCATCACAGTAGGAGTCTCGGGATACATGGACTCTATCCTCAGGCCCTATGCCACCAGCACACCCAGCTATTTACGGGACACCACTGACTTCCTCAGGAAAATACAATCCATTGACAACCTACCAGATGACACCATCCTAGCAACCATGGATGTGGAGGCCTTGTACACCAATATCCCACATGCAGATGGATTGCAAGCCATACGGAATATTATCCCGGACAAAACCACAGCAAACCTCGCCACTGAACTTTGTCACTTCGTGCTCACTCACAATTACTTCGAATTTGGTGACAACTTATATCTACAGGTTAATGGCACAGCCATGGGCACACGCATGGCACCACAATATGCTAACATATTCATGGCGGACTTAGAGCAACGCTTCCTCAGCTCACATCCACTGGAACCACTACTATACTTAAGATTCCTGGATGACATCTTCATCATTTGGACCCATGGGAAGGAAGCCCTTGAGAGATTTCATCAGGACTTCAATAACTTTCACCCTACTATCAACTTAAGCCTGGACCACTCTACACAACAGGTACACTTCCTGGACACCACTGTACAACTACATAATGGACGAATAAATACCACCTTATACCGGAAACCAACAGACCGATACTCATATCTACATGCCTCCAGCTTCCACCCTAAACATACCACTCGGTCTATTGTCTACAGCCAAGCCTTACGTTACAACCGTATCTGCTCCAATGCTCTCGACCGAGACTCACACTTAAGAGATTTACAACAAGCATTTTTGGGACTACAGTACCCACCAAATGAAGTGAAGAAACAAATTAACAGGGCCAGACTAGTACCCAGAAACAGTCTGCTCCAGGACAAACCTAAAGGAACTAACAACAGAACACCACTGGTTGTCACCTATAGCTCCCAGCTCAAACCCATCCAACGTATCATCAGTGAGCTACAACCCATCCTGGAAAATGATACCTCTCTCTCAGAAGCCCTGGGTGGAAGACCTGTCCTTGCCTACAGACAGCCCCCCAATCTTAAACGACTTCTCACTTACAATCATGAATCGGCCAGCAGAGTCACCAGCACAGGTACCAAGCCCTGCAACAGACCCAGATGCCAGCTCTGCCCCTATATCTACCCAGGGAATACAATTACAGGACCCAATGGCATCAACTACACTGTCTCTGGCTCTTACAGCTGCTCATCCTCCAACCTGATATATGCCCTCATGTGCCAACAATGTCCCTCTGCTCTGTACATTGGACAAACCAGCCAACCTCTACGCAAAAGAATAAATGGACACAAATCTGACATTAGAAATGGAAACGTCCAGAAACCAGTGGGAGAACACTTCAATCTACCAGGACATTCCACCAAAGACTTAAAGGTCGCTGTGGTTCAACAGAAACCTTTCAAAAACAAAATCCAACGGGAGGCTGCTGAATTGGAATTCATATGCAAATTTGACTCTGTCAAGCGGGGACTGAATAGAGACTATGAATGGTTATCACATTACCACAGGTAACAGATTCTCTTTACAGAGGCGTGATCTGGGGGAGCCCAGTGACGCCTGGTGTGGGCTTTCGGGGACCACAGTTCTCTTTGTCAGATGCAGCTGGCAGGGAGAGCTGTGGTCATCGAAGGCTTATACTACATAGGAATTGGATACCTTCACTGCTACAAACTGACTGCACACCAAAAGGAAATGTTTACATTTCCAAGCAAAGGAATGTTTTGATAGCCTCCATGCTAATTGCATTCTGCCTTCTTGTGATTTATGCCCCCTCCCTTTTTTTTCTCTCTCTTTCCCCCTCCTCTTCTGTATCTGCCCAGTTTTGATCAGGCATCTGACGAAGAGAACTTGATTCTCGAAAGCTTATGCTATAATAAAATTGGTTAGTCTTAAAGGTGCTACTGGACTCTTTTTGATTTTCCTAAACTCACTGAAACCAATGGATTTAGACTGGAACTACTCTGCATAGGATTGTACTATAACTCTTACCATTCTGCTATTGTGTAACATTATAACTTCCTTCTGTGTTTATTGTTATAATAGTCTGTGTTCTTCTTTTCTATAATAAAGAAAAGAGAAACAATTCCTTCCACTGACACTGAGAGATCTCTGTCTTTTGGTGCTACACCTCTGAAGATGCCAGCCACAGCTGCTGGCGAAACGTCAGGAACTACAATGCCAAGACCACGGCAATACAGCCCGGAAAACCCCCAACAACCATAATTCCTTCCATTAATCTCCAGATCTGGCCCAGGATTTCATACCAATTTATTAACAGAGGAAATGACCACAAACCTTCTGTTTGATTATGTCTGTTAGGGTCTTGATATCACTGGCAGAATCGATGCTTCAATAGTCTCATCCCCATTTATCATAACTATGAAACACTAATTCTCAACATTTTTTCCACAAGAGGGATACTGAGCTGTGTTGCAGTTACATAACAAGGTGACAGTTGTGCTACTGAAATGACAATGATGTAAAATTATACTTTGTTATAAATCATAACATAAATATTAAGTCAATGTTCCATATTAAAATACAGCCTGTTGCATCTGACCAAGATTCTATTATGTTCAAATGACATTAATGACTGTCATGAACCTTTCTCCTTTCTGTAATTACTAACAAATAGTGGGAAGTATCGTACCTTGAGCCAGAGGAATTTTCTATAGCCTAAGGAGACTTCCTCTAACTTGAATGGCTCTACCACTAGAGAAAGAGCCACTTAAGTTGGAGAAAGACTTCAAATGTTCTTTAGTAGAGTGGCAGGATATAGGCCACTAAATGAATAGCAAACATCAATATGAAATATTAAATAAAGTGCTCTCTTTAATAGCACTTGAGGTATGTTGACTATTTTTATCCTGAGCACTGTAAATGAGAAACGTGTTTCTCATTGTGTTTCTCAACGTGTTTCCTGGTACACGTTGTTTCTATGATAGAAGATGGTTCAACCAAAGACTGATTACTTTTTTTTTTTTAGAAGTGGGTACAATAGACTGCTTCCATTTTATTTCTTTATTTATTTATTTTTATTTCTTCTATACATTTAATCTATTGCCTTCTTATATCTTATGTGGAGCGATCCACCTAGTTACATCTTAGTTGGTTATTCCAACATTTCCCATTATACATTTTTACATCATCACATTTTTGTGATGCATCTCTATTGTAGTGCATTTTCTTTCTACATGCCGTCTCATATTTCTCCTGATTAACTTTACTGTATTCACTACTTCAAGGCCACAGCCTGGTTTATTATATCTATGAAATACTCTGCAATTTGTCAGCTGGGTGATGATGCCAGCAATTTCTGGCACAATCAGCAAGTGAATCAGGTGGGAAGTCTTCAGACAGAGCGCGTGCATGTGGAATATGTCATTTCATGTTCAGCTTTGCCTGCATCCCATATACTCTTTTTACCCTTCATTAAATAGTTTCTGCTACCTCACCACCCTAATTTTTCAGCCCATTTCATGGCAATCACTTCTTGATGTTCTGTACCTCCTCTTTTGCACCTCACCTTATTTTCTTAGGATTTCCCCCCATAATTCAAATCAATCTTTACAATTGCTATTGTGCTTTGCTATTTTTTTTTTGGTAATGCTGTGAGGATGCAGAACAATGTAATTTGAGACACACAATGAGTTGGGTGTTTGACCTCCTCCCATGATAGTGGGTCTCTGCAGATGTTGCTTTCAGTGCTGCAACTATAACCTTGTTGCTTGTTCTCAACTGCACTGTATTATAGTTGTGATATTGGGCAAGGTGTTGGTAGTGGTCCCTATGACATAGTGTGCCTATTAGAGTATCCAGAATGACAATCATGGCCAAGTATGTTCAGTATACACCCTGACTTGGATAGCCCAGGTGTCAGATCTCAGAAGCTAAGCAGGGTCAGTCTTGGTTGGTAGTTGGATGGGAGACCTCCAACAAAGACCAGGGTTGCAGAGGCAGACAATGGCAAACACCTCTGTTAGTCTCTTGCCATAAGTCAACTATGACTGGACTGTGACAATGTACTCACTTTCCAACATGCTACTGTAATCATTTTAGTGTTACAATCAAATGTGTAATTCTAAAAACCAAGAAATTAATGTATCTACTGAAGTTTTCATTGAACTCAGAGGGAAGCATCCTCAGTGATGGAGATAAAAGCAAACTTTCTTGCTGCATTAAAAGGATGGCATAGTAGGCAAGAGCTTGAAGGATTATGTGTGAAGAATTTATATAATCAATACCACATCATTCACCTGATAGAAAATTCACAGGCAGCAGCTGGCGCTTCAAAGACAGAAGTCGTCTTTGAAAAGTAAAAAACTGTCCTGGCTACAGATTTTTTGGGTCCAGTAAGAGAATCTTCTAATCTGCCAGATTTCTCAGACTAGCCATTTGATTGACATTTGGCCTCTCAGGCTGCAGTGCCAGCTGAATTATCAGTGCCATCCTAAGATGAGTTACACCATTCTAAGATCACTGGCTTCAGTGGATTTAGAAGGTTGTAAATCTGCTCAGGCTGGTGTTGTCCAGTCACATATATTTTATTCAGAGTATTTTATTTACTTCATTTATAGCCCAACTTTTGCACTGAGATTCAAGGTGGATTACACAATAAAAAACAATGTGACAGGAACAATCTGCAATGAACAGTAAAAACAACATCCATATAAACAATAGAATAAAAACTGGATTACAAAATCAGGTACAGTAAAAGCATTACCTTACTGCAAAATTATAAACAGGCTATCTATCTATCTATCTATCTATCTATCTATCTATCTATCTATCTATCTATCTATCTATCTATCTATCTATCTATCTATCTATCTATCTATCTATCTATCTATCTATCTATCAAAAATCAGTGACTTGTTTAAAATTCTCAGGACAAAATATTTGCATAAACTGAATCTTTATAGAGTCCCTGATTGTAAATTCTTCAAAGAATTGTTGAAATTATGTGTGCAATGCAGGCATTCAGAGGGTTTCTAGAAATTTTTAAGTACTCCAGATCACATAGCTATGAGATTCTGAAGCACTGTGTTTGCCCGGTGCCTTAATTTGAACACACTGGTATTTCCTCACCATTCATACTGGCACAATGAAACCCTCCTCCCCATATTTATTTTAAGCAAGTTAACACCACACAGAGCTCAGCTGATCATTAAAGCAATATTTATTGAAGTTTTGCCTTAATGACATGCAATAGAAGCAACATTTATATTGTTTGTTTCTCATTAAGAGCCTGTTGTTTCTCATGTCACATTTATGATGGATAAACTCCCGTTTTCTGTTTCTTTAAAAAGAAGCTAATTTTGTGTAATGATCTTAGCTGAGCAAAGTGCCATTTTTTCAAGATGAAGAGGTCGTGTAAGCATCCATGTTTTAAATGTTTCATTGGACTGTAATTTTCTCAAGTATTTCGTGTTTCACATATAACTAGGAGTACTGTTTGTGTTCATTCATAGGACCTGAGGAAAGAGCTCACACCAAAGCTTGAAATCACTAGGTGTGTAGATTTGGAATAGCAGGTGGGACACCTTTGGTTGAGGCTCTTATCCTGTATCATAGTGGATAAGTGGATGGGCTGCAAGTCAGCACCCTGCTGGTTAGAATCCCACTACTTTCACGAGCTTAGCAGGTGGCCTTGGGTAAACCACTCCTCTCAGCCCGCTTCCCAACTGTGTTGTGGCGATAATAACACTGACTTTGTTTTCCTCTCTAAGTGAGGCACTAATCTGCCTAGAAGAACGGTATATAAGTACAATTATTATTATCCTGCGAGTATTTTTCTTGTACTTTTACAGGGAGTTTGTTCATCCAGCCCCATCATTTCATTTATTATTCCTTAGTAGGTCTTGTAGAATGTGGTGTTGGAGAAATGCCTTACCGGTCAGCCTTTTGTATATAATCTGATAATAGCACAGAACATTTTAATGTTTCAGTGTGTTTTGTATCAGTCTTCTCAGATTGGGGAAGGGGGAAGTTTGGTAATAAAAACTTCTGGCTACTGGTAATGATTATTCTGTTCCTCAAATAAACAGTTTCTGCTTATAAAGACAGCAGGTCTTAAAATGCAAGGACATTAATGGTTATTAGTGTCCTGTTTACAACTTAGATTGGTGGAAGCTATTGATGTTCAATTGCTCTGAGTATAAATTGCCTTGCTTTGCTGTTTTTGTGTACTGAAAATAATTTGGGTTCCTGTTCTTATAAAATACTCATTTTAGTCATTTATCTATATAACTCTGCTGTGCGCTCCCATATCCAAATCCAGCTGTATATTCTTGATTAAACACTACAGATTCTGTTTAATTTCTGGGCTGCTGAGTCTGAGGCAAGGTTGCACACTTCCTAAAAATTGATTCTCCAAGGTTTGTACATCCTTCTGCAGAGCAGTCCATGGAAATTTTTATTGAATCTGGCTCTTAGTTAGGGCAGATTTGCTGGATGCATTTAACATCAAAATGTTGGAAGTTGTGCACACAACACATTCTGGGAATGTGCTTTCCAGAAAACCTTGGTAATGTGTATAAAGATACCATACCACCAAAATGCAGCTGTGGTATTTTTAAGTGGGTTACTCAAAATGACCAGAAACATATATTTTGCTCACATGTGTGTTAGAGCTCCACATGTTAAAAACTACATTCAGAATGAGAAATTGAAGTGCAAAAATGCTGTAAGTCCTTATGATATGTTCTCAAATAGGGAAGTTACAGGTTGGGGATTCATGAGGAATCATAGGAGGTAAGTCCCATATTAGGAAATCACTTACCACTCCTCATATTTCTCCTCCAGGTTTTGAGAAACTTTTGGGGATATAACCAGGCTGATTCCTCCTATCTGTCCATTTTCTCCTTTTAACGGAATCACAGCTGCTCTTAAAAGGAAGAGGAAGAGCAAGTGAGAGAATGTATGATTAAATGGGCAAAAAAATTGAATATGACATATTAATGGGACAATGGGAAAATATGTGGTTAAAAGGGTTGAAGATGACTTTAAGCTTTAGTCTTAAGGAGAATTTTTTAAAGATGATGTACCATTGGTATATGACCCCTGAGAAACTGGCTTAAATGTACAAGCGTTCTTTGAACTCATGTTGGAAATGCACTCAACATGAAGGATCATGAAACAAACAAACAAAAAACCCTTTGGATACTAATACAACTATTAATACAGAAGATTTTAAAGACTAAAATACAATTGAAACCAGAGACTTTTTTTTGTTGGGAATGATGGATACTTTGTTGAAGACTGTTATATGTACAAAACTGGAAGAGTTCAACATTGCCTGCAATAGAGGAATGGTTGATAAAGATGTTGGAATTTGTAATGATGGCAAAACTTACTTCATTGGTTAAAGAGAAAATGGTAAGCTCATTTATTGTTGAATGGAAACCCCTTATAGACTTTATACATGAGATGGACAATAATGATTTGTGGATTTATGGTCTAAGGAATTATATTAGAAAAAAGAGAGCCTTTATCTTCAACATAGAGTAAGAGAAAATTTGAAAATGATACTTATATTTGTCACAGAGAAAACCAGAAGCTGCCTGTGCTCTGCTGACCAGGAAGGCTACTCCATCGAGGGCTGAGCTTTTCCACCTGCTCAGCCCCGCCCCCTGAGTGCTCTGGCCTTAAAGGAGCTGCTGCCGGGGACTGCTGCTGCTGAAGCTGCCTGTGCTCTGCTGACCAGGGAGGCTACTCCATCGAGGGCTGAGCTTTTCCACCTGCTCAGCCCCGCCCCCTGAGTGCTCTGGCCTTAAAGGAGCTGCTGCCGGGGACTGCTGCTGCTGAAGCTGCCTGTGCTCTGCTGACCAGGGAGGCTACTCCATCGAGGGCTGAGCTTTTCCACCTGCTCAGCCTCGCCCCCTGAGTGCTCTGGCCTTAAAGGAGCTGCTGCCGGGGACTGCTGCTGCTGAAGCTGCCTGCGCTCTGCTGACCAGGGAGGCTACTCCATCGAGGGCTGAGCTTTTCCACCTGCTCAGCCCCGCCCCCTGAGTGCTCTGGCCTTAAAGGAGCTGCTGCCGGGGACTGCTGCTGCTGAAGCTGCCTGCGCTCTGCTGACCAGGGAGGCTACTCCATCGAGGGCTGAGCTTTTCCACCTGCTCAGCCCTGCCCCCTGAGTGCTCTGGCCTTAAAGGAGCTGCTGCCGGGGACTGCTGCTGCTGAAGCTGCCTGTGCTCTGCTGACCAGGGAGGCTACTCCATCGAGGGCTGAGCTTTTCCACCTGCTCAGCCCCGCCCCCTAAGTGCTCTGGCCTTAAAGGAGCTGCTGCCGGGGACTGCTGCTGCTGAAGCTGCCTGTGCTCTGCTGACCAGGGAGGCTACTCCATCGAGGGCTGAGCTTTTCCACCTGCTCAGCCCTGCCCCCTGAGTGCTCTGGCCTTAAAGGAGCTGCTGCCGGGGACTGCTGCTGCTGAAGCTGCCTGTGCTCTGCTGACCAGGGAGGCTACTCCATTGAGGGCTGAGCTTTTCCACCTGCTCAGCCCTGCCCCCTGAGTGCTCTGGCCTTAAAGGAGCTGCTGCCGGGGACTGCTGCTGCTGAAGCTGCCTGCGCTCTGCTGACCAGGGAGGCTACTCCATCGAGGGCTGAGCTTTTCCACCTGCTCAGCCCTGCCCCCTGAGTGCTCTGGCCTTAAAGGAGCTGCTGCCGGGGACTGCTGCTGCTGAAGCTGCCTGTGCTCTGCTGACCAGGGAGGCTACTCCATTGAGGGCTGAGCTTTTCCACCTGCTCAGCCCCGCCCCCTGAGTGCTCTGGCCTTAAAGGAGCTGCTGCCGGGGACTGCTGCTGCTGAAGAACTGGTGCTGTTTATTGCTGCTTAGGATGTTTGTATGCTGTGATAAGGGGATGGATATGAGGAAGGCATCTGAGATAGGGCCAGGGATACCAGTCCTCTGGGGACGGGGGAGGTATGGCGGTGGGGCCTGGTTTAAAGGGAGAAGGTCACGGAGATGTGGAAAGGCTCGGTGCCCTTCTAACCTACGCCCCATCCCGAGGCACGCCGGTGTTGGAGCTAGGAAAAATCCTCCTTCGACACTGATGTTGTGCAATGCCAGGTCCATAAATAATAAGACCAGTATGCTGCATGATACTTTTATGGCAGCTAATATGGACCTGGTATGCGTGACCGAGACTTGGGTGAGGGAAGGAGAAACAGTTGCTCTTGGTGAGCTGACCCCCCCGGGTTATGCGGTCCTTCGTCAGTCACGAACTGAGGGTCGGGGGGGAGGGGTGGCAATCCTTGTCCGGGAGGGTTTCTCCTTCAAGCCGCTTCCCGCCCCGAAGATCTCTGGCATTGATTGTGTGGGCCTGGTGTGGAATGCCGAGGAGAGTTTGGCTGTCTGCTTGGTGTACCGACCGCCCAGCGCACCAGCAGACGCCTTACCGTGCCTGCTAGAGGTGGTTGCTGGGTGGGCCTTGGAGTACCCCAGGTTGATGGTGCTGGGGGATTTCAATGCCCATGTAGATGATGCCACCTCGATACAGGCCACGGACCTGGTGTCAGCCATGGCAACACTGGGACTCTCCCAATTTGTATCGGCACCCACACATGAAGCAGGCCACACGCTAGATCTGATCTTCGGGATGGGATTGGATGTGGTTCTGGATAAAGTAGAGTTGGTGCCATGGTCAGACCACGCGGTTGTGAAGGCCCGGCTGGGCGTGCCACCCCCCTCCTGCAAGGGCGGTGAGCAAATTTATGCTCGCCCACGGAGACTGATGGACCCAATTGGGTTCCAGAATGCTCTGCGGGAACCAATGCTCCACGGTGGTTCATTAGATGAGCTAGTGGAGGGCTGGCAAGTCCGGCTCTCTGAGGCCATCGATGAAATCGCCCCCCGTCGTCCTCTTCGCTGCCGGAATCGCCGGGCTCCTTGGTATACGGAGGAGCTGCGGCAACAGAAACGGGAGCTAAGACGACTTGAACGCGTGTGGCGGCTATCTCGGGACGAGGAAGCAAGAACATCTTATAGGCTGTTTATGAAGTCCTATGAGATGGCGGTGAAAGCTGTGAAGAAAGAGTATTATGCAGCTTCCATCGCATCAGCTAGCTCTCGCCCAGCTAAATTATTTAATGTGGTCCGTTCATTGGTCTCCCAATCAGGTGGAGACCATCAAAAGTTGAATTTGGAGATAAGCTGTGAGGCTTTTGCGAGCTTTTTTACTGATAAGATCTTGCTTCTCCGCCGCGACTTACCAGCCACAGTTGATACAGTAAATGAACTAGAGGCCCCTTGGCCGTCTTCAGGACCCATATTAGATCATTTCAGCCCTCTTTTCGGGGAAGAGGTGGACAGGATTCTGCAGGTGGTACGGCCTACCACGTGCCCCTTGGACCCGTGCCCGTCATGGCTGGTGAAAGCCAGTGTTGACGGGCTTCGGAATTCCTTGGAGGCGATTATAAACCTGTCCTTGAGCTCTGGGGTTTTTCCCAAGGCGCTGAAGGAAGCTGTGGTACGGCCTCTTCTGAAGAAATCATCATTAGATCCTGCTGACCTGCTCAATTACCGACCAGTTTCCAACCTTCCGTTTTTGGGGAAGGTGATTGAGCGGGCGGCAGAGAAGCAACTGCAGAATTTCCTGAAGGAGACCTCAGCCCTAGACCCCTTCCAGTCTGGTTTCCGCCCGGGACATGGGGTCGAGACATTGTTGGTCGCCCTCACAGACGATCTCCGCAGACATCTGGATCAGGGCGGATCAGCACTGCTGATTTTGCTGGATCTGTCAGCAGCGTTTGATACGGTCGATCATGAGCTTTTGACCCACCGCCTTGCCGATGTGGGGATTCAGGGGACAGCACTGCAGTGGCTGGTCTCCTTTCTCCACGATCGGGGACAGAGGGTGGCGCTCGGGGAGAGGGTGTCATCTCGTAGGCCACTGGTTTGTGGTGTGCCACAGGGAGCGATACTCTCTCCATTATTATTTAATATCTATATGCGCCCCCTCGCCCAGCTGGTGCGGAGTTTCGGGCTTGGGTGTCACCAATACGCGGATGACACCCAGCTTTATCTGTTGTTGGACGGGCAGCCTGGATCGGCCCCTGATGCCCTGGAGCGTGCTTTTGAGGCTGTGGCTGGTTGGTTGAGACAAAGTCGGCTGAAATTGAATCCCACGAAGACGGAGGTCCTGTATGTGGGTCGTGGGGAGATGGCTTTGGGACCCCAGCTTCCTACACTTGATGGGGCAGCACTTACACTGGCCCCGAGGGTTAGGAGCCTGGGGGTGATTCTGGATTCCTCCTTGAAGATGGAGGACCAGATCACTGCAGTTGCCAGGTCTTCCTTTTATTATCTTCGGCAGGCCAGGCAGCTTGCCCCTTATTTGTCTCCCCGTGACATGACTACAGTGGTCCAAGCAATGGTCACCTCTAGGTTGGATTACTGTAACGCGCTCTACGCTGGGCTTCCCATGGGCCTGATCCGGCGGTTACAGCTGGTACAGAATGCAGCAGCGCGGGTCATTGCTGGAGCACCGGTGTGGGAGCATATTACACCGGTGCTACGCCAGCTGCATTGGCTGCCAGTGGAGTACCGAATCAGGTTCAAGGTTTTGGTGTTAACCTACAAAGCCCTACGCGGACTGGGACCGACGTATCTGAGGGACCGTCTCTCACCATATGAGCCCCGGAGGACTCTCCGCTCTGGCGGAAAACATCTTTTAAGTGTCCCTGGCCCTAGGGAGGCCCGCCTGGCGTCGACCAGGGCCAGGGCCTTTTCAGTCCTGGCCCCGACCTGGTGGAATGCTCTGTCTTGCGAGACAAGGGCCCGGCAAGATTTGCTTGCATTTCGCCGGGCCTGTAAGACAGAGCTATTCCGCCAGGCATATGGCTAACGCCGGGCAGTGCCCGCCCCCCCCCCCCGTGAAGGGGGGGTTAAACCATCACCCCTATGCAAACACAGAGGCATGTATGAACCACTGGGCAGCATGAATTGTTATATTTAATGTTTTTAAATGTTTTTAAATGTATTATTTAATGTTTTTAAATGTTTTTAAACATGTTTGTATTTGTTATCCGCCCTGAGCCTGCGAAAGCAGGGAGGGCGGAATATAAATATAATAAATTAAATTAAAATTAAATTAAATTCTTTTAGTTTATATAGTTTTTTCCTTTTCTTTGTGTTTTCTGTTTGACTGTATGCTTTGTTACTTTTGTTTGTTTGTTAGCTGATTTTTTGTTTGGTTAGTTTTTGTGTAACTGTCTTTTTATGTTTTTTATTATATAAAACTCTTAAAAAACAGAATTAAGCCAAGAAATTCTGAGCTTAGCTTCCATATATAGCTCATGTAAATGATGGATACTTGTTTTTCTACTTTAGAGCTTAATTTGATTTCTTGTGGCCAAGTAAATACCACATCATAGAATCATAGAGTTGGAAGGGGCCTTACAGACCATCTAGTCCAACTCCCTACTCGATGCTTGAACAGCCTAAAGCATTCTTGAAAAGTATTCTTCCAGATGCTCCTTGAAGACTGCCAATGAGGGGGAACCCACCACATCCCTAGGCACTGTTGAATTACTCTTAATGTGAAGAAGTTATTCCTAACGTCCAGCTGGTACCTTCCCTCCTGTAGTTTAAACCCATTGTTCTGAGTTCTATCCTCTGTTGCCAACACTTGTTGGCAAGCAGTGTGGAGGGCAATCTAAACTCTCCTCTGTCTGGAGATCAGGGGGTGGGGCCACCGGCCATGTGACTATTTTTGCCGAGGGCAATTTAAACTTGCCCCCTTATTCCTGCTGACCCAAAGTGATGTCATTGTGCAGTCTTGAGTTCCATCACTGAGTTCCACCTCTTTTCCCAGAAAAAAAGCCCTGAGTACCATAGTGTTAAAAATAGAAAATGGATTGTGGATTTTAAGTGACTGTTCATAATTGTAGCACAGTATTCTATTCTCCCCACCCCTTGTTTAGCAGGTAGCTTGAGTGAAAGCTCCTGGCAACAGTATAAGTAGCCTTTATAAATTGGAAATCCAATTCTAGCTTTGGTTGCACTATGAAGGCAAGTTATTATATACTTGAATGCTTTCTTGCTAGCTTTATTACTTTTTACATAGTAAAAAGTAATCAGATCTAATTTAAGTCAATAAACACAGAAGAGTGAAAAGTATGAAAAAGGAAATGATCCACAGCACAAAGGTTTGGATAATTTATTACAGAAATATCATTCAGATCATATTCTTGTTTTGCTTGTCCATCTGCAAAAGGTAAAATAATAGAGTGCAATCAGTTGGAAAATTTAAATTGGACTTGATTTATGTGAAACTACGAGCTGATTTGGAAAACTATCAATTAATCTTAAGAGGCAGTAAGGAAATGTAGTAAGGATAATTAACTCTGATTCTTTGAGTTGACTTATACATCTAGAACCAACACTAAGGCTTTTCTTTTTGTTATGTTTTCACCATGAACCTTATGGGAGTTACTTAGGATCACCCCAATTTAGTTAGTGTAATGTTTTTATAGTCATACTTGTTTCTTTAATATAGTGATGGATTCCTGCGATAGCATTATAATGTTCCTGGAGAATTCTCAAAAAATTTTGGTGTCATTTCCAGTTTGGAAAGATAAAACCCAGCAGAGTTCAACCTCCCCTCTGGTCTTCCTATTTCCCCCCAAGTTACCCTGGGGGAGGGGGGGAAGCAGGCTTTTTGTATACAGTTTTCTGCAGTTATCCATATCTTATAACAACAACAACATTCAATGTATATACCGCCCTTCAAAACAACTTAACAATATATTCTCCTGGATCAAGATCTTTGAGTTTTCTTGTCATTTTGAGTGGTAGGGATCTTGATGGCTGGAGGAGAGCCTGCTGGCCCCCACGAACAATGAACAACGAACATGTTCGTGAACAGGTCATGTTCGTCAGTGTTCATTGTCCGTTGTTCATGGATGGCAACGAACAATGAACCCCATGTTTGTTTGTTTTTTCTGTTCGTGCCCATGTCTAGTTAAGAGCAGTGGGACTCTAATCTGGAGAACTCCTCCACTTGTAGGCAGCTGGGTGACTTTGGGTCAGTCACAGCTTCCCAGATCTCTCTGAGCCCCACCCACCTCACAGGGTGATTGTTGTGAGGATAATAATAACATACTTTGTAAACCACTCTGAGTGAGTGCAGACTGGGAGAAATTGAAACAATATCTAGAAAAAAATGGGATGTGAAAGGAGGATTGTGGCAGTTTGAGAATTATTAATATGTGACTTTATAAAGGGGAGAGAGAAGTAACTTTACCATTAATGGGGAAACTTAGCTATTAATTAATCTAAGCTAACATTAGTAATAAGGAGATTGTATTAAAAAATAGATAGTTTAAACAGTGAAATGTAGATTGATATATTAGAAAATTGGATATATAGAAGAATTTGAACATGCTTAGAATAAGTGATATAACATATATAGGATTTAGAAAAATGATGGTTAAGAGTAATTTGAGTAATAAGAGGGGTTTGGGGTTGGAAAGCTGTTGGAAGTCAGTAAGGAGGGGGGGAAAGGGTGGGGGCTGATATAATTTAGATAAGACGGGGAAATTGTGTATTGAATAATATTGTATGTACTCACCAATAAATTTTTTTTTAAAAAAAGATCCCTACCACACCACTCCCAGAAACCTTACTTGAGCAGGCAGCAGGAAAGGTACCAGTAATAAATCATAGCTTGGCCCAGAGCCTGGCAGCAGCCCTGGAACTTGAAGAGGTAGATCCCTATCCCACCACACACAAAAAAAATTCAAGCTTCGATGCACTCTCCCTCTTTCTCTCAAAATGCCAACATGAGGGAACTGTCTCTCCCTCACTGTCTGCAAAACCAGAGTTGGGAGCCCCCCTCCCCCCTCCCCCCTCCCCCCTGCTCTTTGCTTCCTTGTAACAAATTTGGAGCTCCGCAGTTGAAAGGAAGACCTGCCTATCAAGCTAAATTGGGCTTTGATTGGGGTTTCCAGGGCAACAGCAGGAGTTCAGACAGAGTTCAGGCAGTCCCTGCCTCCGGTTGCCAAGGGAATTGATTGCAGGTGCCAGACTGTCTGGCTTCATGAACACCAACAAACAGCAACGAATGAGGCTTGCAACGACCACCTGTTCGTTTAGAATGGGGCCTCACAAACAGCTTGTTCACAAACAGCTGATTGGGCTGTTCGTGGCTTTTTAGTTCGTATTGCTGTTCGTGCCCATCTCTACTCTTAACCACTATACCAAACTGGCTCTCTTAAATCTTAAGATTTTGGTGCAAATGGGGGAGGGAGATGACTCAGTGCTTTTCATGCAGGAGGTCTCCAGTTCAATCTTTAGCATCTCCAGTTAAAAGGATTCGGTAGTAGATGATGGTGTGAAAGACCTCTATCAAAGACCATAGAGAGCCACTGCCAGTCAGGATAGACAATATTGACCTTGATAGACCAATGGTCAGACTCCCTGTAAAGCAGCTTCATGGGGTTTATTTTGAGGAAGCTCAAGTTGTTGCCAGGGTGCCTGTTAAATACAGTCCTTAATACCTCTCTGCTTAGTGAGAGCATGGAGGTGTTAGGAATGGATGTCCGTTTCCTAGACTACCTAGTAGCAGTCTCCATCTTCTGCCTCCAATTTTTATGTGATTAGGAACCTATCAAGGAATACATCAACATGTGACATCCTTTGGAACAGATTGTCCATAGCTACTGAAATACCCAAAGGGAGCTGGATGTAATGGAATGGTCCTTTAGTATTCATTGTCTCAAAAAATGTAGAAGTATCCTTTAGAAGAATTTGGAGATATCACAAATCAATTACTGGGAAGGTTTCCCCCCATTTAAAATTTAAATTGCAACAACAAAGCTGCTTGGTATGGTGCATAAGTTGGATGGTGAGCAGTGGAGATGAGACAAGTTTATTTGAGGCTCAGCTCCCAAGTGATCATGGCTGTCAAAAACAATGTGTGTGCTTGCCAAAGATGTTCATAGCAAAGTTCTCAGCATCCCTAATTATGGGCAGGGAGGGGGAGATTGGTCATCAGAGAGAAGTCTGATGTTGAAGAGTGGTAGTACAAGAGCAAGTAATTATTAGCAATATATACATTATTTGGACAATGAGAAATATTTTCCAAGTGACAAAATAAGGATATGTCTCTGGAGTTCTTCTATACAAATGTATATGACCATGGTTTGATCTTCTTTGCTTTTTATTTAAGAATTCTATATCTCCTTGGTTATCATATTTCAGTGGAAGTAGTAATACAGAGGTTAAAAGGTTGTTTTCCTAACGTAGTTATAAATACAATATCTGCTGCATCTTTTTTAAAGTGCAGAGAAGCCAATAAACAACTATTCAAGCTATGAGACCAAGGCTCCCTAGAGAAGCCGTGACCCCTTCTTAAAGTAAGAGCAATCCAGCCCTGGAAAAATTAAAAAGAAAGCAATATATTTTATTTCTCACGGAACTACTTTCAGCAAAAGTAAAATTCAGCACAGAGTACAGGAGTATAGCTACCTGAATGTTATTTATCCTTATATGGACATGACCCATAAGGAAAGAAAGCAATTTCAATGCACCTTGTTCATCGTTATTGAAATTACATATGAAAAATGACCTTTCTTTTCAAGGTGGTTTCTACTGAGTCATTAATAATATGCTGACATTAGAGAAGGCTGGTAGTTGCAGAGGTACTAAGCGTATATTTAAGAAACTTTACTTTGGACATCCATATAACTATGTAGTCTTTTGAATTATGTTCATTTGCATTTCATCTTTCTGGGAAAACTGCAATTTGGAACTTTCCAGCCAGTTTAGCAGTTCTAGAAAAGTAGGACTGCCACTTTGGAGGAAGGTGAATTCCTGTGGTTTCAGCTGGTGCTCAAAAATCTACTCTCATAAATTCACAAGTTGGAGAAATCTAGAGGCAACTGATAAAGAAAGAAAAGACTTTGCCAGCCTGTATTTTCAGCATATGGGATGGCATACACTGGTATGGGAGAGATAGTATACACTGGTATAGCCCGGGTTATGAGAGGGATGGGCAAACACCAAGGAAGACTCTGCACAGAAAGGCACTGGCAAACCACCTCTGCTTCTCCTTTGCCTTGAAAACCTCTTGCTGGGGTCGCCATAAGTCTAATGCAACTTGACAGCACATACATGCCTTTTCGGTGTGCAAGCCATTGTATTGTAAGAACAAAGAAATACACTTCTGTGATTAACTAGGAACTATACAAAACTATCCGGAAGAAATTTAAAATGACTTTTTTTTAAGCTTTGTCCTTGGTGGGACTACTCAAGGCCTGATTTACATAGGCAGCTACGGTTGCTAACTCAGGCTTGGGAAATTCCTGGGGACAGTGCCTAAGTGGACAGAATTTAGGGAGGAGAGGAAGCTAGGGCTGTCAGCTCTCCTGCCCAAATGCATTGCTTTGACATGTGATGGCACTTTTGGCATGAAACTGGCAGTTATGTCATTGAATTGAGATAATGCTTTAGGATCCCCACAGAACACTCTATGGTTTTACCACAGAGTTTTGGTGGGACCTTAGAGCTTTGCCAAAGGTGATGAAGTCACTTCTAATTGTCACTTCTAAGTGTCGTTGTGCTTCAAAGTGATACACATTTGAATGAAGTTGATTGATAAAATAGTAGAATAGGATAAGGAATGTTCCTGCCACCAGAAACCACTTCCAGATCTGGGCTCGTGCAATGAGTTGGGGTAGCTGGAGTGGGCACTAATTTGATGGGGGAAACAGGAACCCTCCTCCCAGTCCAGTGTCTCTGCCCTCACTATAGTAGCATGTATTGATTTTGGGATGAACTGAGGAGTACTTTCCACACCTCACTTCCTTGTCACACCACCAAGCACATCTGTGAAACAGGCCAAAGAAATGTGTATTTACTAGTCTTCCTGTGCTTGTTGGCACTATTTACTACTAGTCACCCTGATGTAAATCATAAATAATATTTCTAAGGTACTCTCTCCCCTATCTTGGTAAAAACCGAGTTATAGCTTTCCCTCTTCTTAATACCCAGAAGAACAGAGATTTAACACAAGAAAAAATATTTTACAGTAAGGGTAAATTAAATTGGGACTGTTTAAAACCAACTTTATGATGTTTATTGAGATACAGTTTCTTCATAGACTATATATATATATATATATATATATATATATATATATATATATATATATATAGTGTGGAAAGAATGCCAGTAACAGACAGTTTTTCAACTGGGAGAGCTGTTATGGTTCTCCACAGGTTTTCTATACTCTTAGATGTCCACTACAGCCTTTTTAAAATGTAGACCTCAGCCTGCACTGTAACTATCCAATCATCCAGAAAGTCTGTATGTAGGATCCATATACCAGTGTGTGCCAAGCTAGACCACTACACTAAACAGCCCACTTTCACCTGAAGTGACTGGAAACAGAGCATGATCTTCCTCCTCTTCCTCTTCCCCCTTTCTTCTCCTTCTGAAGGTTCCAAGGGTCCTCCTGATTGGATGTTGCTGGCTTTTACTCCTGGTTAAAAGGGAGTAAAAGGCAGGTTAGAAAAAAGGGAACAGACTTGGCTTTGATCATCACAACTGGGAGCTTAGCTGGGATGTGACCTGTAGAGTCCACCCTCTGATGCTGCCATTTCCTTCAAGGTGATCTCTATAGTTTGCAGTTCAGTTTGCAATTCCAGGAGAACTTCAGGCCTCACCTTGAGGTTCATAACCCTACAAGCAGCAGCATGAGGTGGGAGTAATGTGGTAGAATGTTGAGGTGGTAGAATGGAAGTACCACTTCAAAGTACAGGTGGGGGAATCTTTGAGATCCACATTGTGGAATGCTTATTTTGTAAAAAAGCTCCACTGTACATGGAAAACCAACACAGAATGCCCAGAGGTTTCAGAACTCTTAATCAGGTTGGATGTTAAAAAAAACCAACTACAGGAAGATGTCTCAGGCCAAGATCTCAACGCCTCTTTGACAGCACCGTGTATTTTGCTGATTTTTTAGTGTACATAATGTGGGGCTAGTATGAGTCTCCCAGGTCCTCTTCTGACACTCTAACCACTATGTTATGCTGACTGCATTACATGTTTTGAAACAACTGCATTCTGGGGTTTCCCAGGAAGTGACTTATAGTTTAGTCTGTCAGTCTAGAAGGAACATTACATGTTTTTTTAAAAAAGATCAAACTATGACCTTTGATTGATCAGCCTGAATTAAAGAACTTATGGGCATATGACACTGCCTTATATTGAGTCAGACCCTTGATCCATCTAGCTTAGTTATTTTCTGCTTTGACTGGCTGTGAGTCTTCAAGGTCTCATGTGAGAAATGTCTTTCCAAACTCAAAATTCAATTTGGGATACTGAACTAGTGAAATTCTGTGCTCCTCCACTGAGTTATGTCCCCTCCTTGAATGTGGCACTCCATTTTATTATTTCAATGCCACATCTGTCTGCTTCAGTTCCTTTTTGGAGACAGAATTGTGTTTCTTTCACTGGCAATGAATTATCAAATCCTTGCCTGCATTGCTCAAAGTATTGGTCACCTTGGTGACAGCTGTTGTCAGATGTAGGTGGCATCTCAGTAAACACAGGATAGTTTTCTTTGCTTTTGGCTTTTCAAGCATCAAAGTCTGCAAGCTGGTATTGCCAGGGAACCTCTGACTTCTACAATAAGTCCTCACGTATTGTGATCACTTTTACTTGGTACTATTCATTTATTGGGTGGATTGCTTTGCTGACTTTGTTAGCTTTTTTATAGAGAAGACAGATTCTGAATTGGCTAAAGCTTTATAGTTATTTCTCTTGTTAGGTACTGCATAGAACATGAAAATGACTTTATGATCAGAATTTTGTACTCAGTGTTAGAAAGGTGAGAGAAGATTAGAGGGAGAGATCCATTGGAATGTGTGTTATTAGCTAAAGAAAATGAAATGAAAATGTCTCATTTGGTTTGACTGTCATTATAATTAAGATGTGTTGGAAAATAATAAAAATATTCATTACTATTAATCAATATTTGTTATTCAGGCATCTGGGTATTTGGTTTAGATAGTTCAAGCTGAGTTCATACTCAAATAGAGGAGAGAGAATGACAAAGAATTTTTTAAATCATCAGAGCAAAGCAAATCCTGTAACATAAGAGATTTTTCCTGAGGCCTTTCTTTCTACAGTGTTTCCACCAGTTATTCCTGGCTTAGGAAGGGCTTTCTGCATTCTGTATGAACAGGAGTTTCCCAGTTTTTTTGTCCATGCTAGTAATGCTTTCATAGAAACTGTATGTTTATAATCAAAAAGAGTCCAGTAGCACCTTTAAGACTAACCAATTTTATTTTAGCATAAGCTTTCGAGAATCAAGTTCTCTTCGTCAGATGCCTGATACACGAAGAGAACTTGATTCTCGAAAGCTTATGCTAAAATAAAATTGGTTAGTCTTAAAGGTGCTACTGGACTCTTTTTGATTTTGCTACCACAGACTAACACGGCTAACTTCTCTGCATGTATGTTTATAGTGTGGCTGTCTTATCTGTTCAAGAGTTTGATTGATTTACTATTTTTAGGAGAGGGTGAGAGAGTCTAGAATTTTGGATCCTTTCCATTTAGTAAGTAAGTAAGTAAACAAACAAACAAACAAACAAACAAACAAACAAACAAACAAACAAACAAACAAACAAACAAACAAACAAACAAATGTCAGCCAGTGAATTCTGTACTCTGTGTTAATGCCCAACTACATCAATATATCTAATTCTCAATGTGGCCAAATCTGTGGATAATTAAATCCAGAGAATGGATAAGACACATCTTTTTACAAACCTGAAAAATGCCCCAAGTTTGCAGAAAAAGTTGAAACCTTAAAAAACAAATGTTGGGGAATTAACTCCCCCCCCCACCCATAGCTTTAAGAATCAAACACCCTTTCAATGGCTGTTGTTGGGCAACCACATAGTATTGCCAGCCTTGATTTTTATCAGTAAAAGGCAGGGTGAGAAGCTAGGCCATTTCCAGGGCCTAGAAAAGTCACACTAGCCTCTGTTCCTACTCTTCCTGCCTTTCTTGAGATGTCATATACCTGCACCCACTATGAAGTGCTACTTGCTTTTTGGGCACCCTGCCTGTCTTTGCATTGGTCTTTTGGTGGGAATTTTTATTGCCTATAAAAGTAGGATCCTTTCTCCCAAAATCAGAGAATATCTTGAATGACAGAGTGCAAGTTGAAAATTTTGGAAAATAAATTGAAACAAAAAAGAAAAAGAAACCTGTCTGTATACCACTGTACACCTGGGACTGATAAAGTAGTAGGTAAAGATAAAGGTAGTCCCCTGTGCAAGCACTGAGTCATTACTAACTCATGGGGGGAATGTCGCATCACGTTTTCTTGGCAGACTTTTTTTAACGGGGGATAAAAATGTTCTAATTCCAGCAATGGTGCAGACAAGGGAAATGGTGGTAGTGCAGGCAAGGCTTGATGGGAAAGGATTTTTGTTTATTTAGCAGAGATATAAAGAACAAGCTGGGAGTGGGGGGGATGAGAGAGACTCGTTTATATTTATGCTTCTGATGGTTTAGCATTAGTCTTACTTAACTATTGATTTTATTATTTAACTATTGATTAAAATATTTATATCCTGCATTTTCCTGTGTCTTGGTGCCAAACATACAATATACAAGATAACAAATATGAAGCTCTTAATCTGCTCTGCAAATGTCAACTATACTCCATCCACCATGAGTGGGTCTCGTCCCTCCAAAGCATCAGTATAGTCTGGATTCAGTTTCATCTTATTTTGCCTTAGTCACTGGACTACAGCATTAAAGAATAGAAATACAAAAGCTTATTTATTTTATTAATGTCGTATGTAACAAATCCTAACTTTATTTATAACTAAAAAATCTGTCTGACACTGAAGCAATCTTGACAATGTTAGATGCTTAATAATGGACAACGCAACTTCTCAAAATAGTCATGACTGAATGTGTAATTAATTGGAGGAATCTTATATGGGGTTGCCAACTCTAGGTTCCTGGAGATTTGGGGCTAAAGCCTAAGGAGGGCAGAGTTTATGGAGAAGAGGGACATCAGTGGGGCATAATAGCATAGAGTTTACCCCCCCGTAACAGCTGTTTACTCCAGGGGAACTGATCTCTGTTGCCTAGAGATCAATTGTAATTCCTGGAGACCTTCAGGCCCTACTTGGAAGTTGGCAGCCCTGTTCTGCCAGGGTTACACTCCTTGCACTAGTGGAAGAGGCTGTATTAGAGTAAGTGGGGAGGGACAGATTCTATTAGCTTCCATCTCCCCTTTGCAGCTGATTGTGCTACTTCTTTTTGCCCACTGAGAGTCTTGTCCAATTACTTATAGGATCCAACCCAGCTTTGGCTGAAGATTAACACTAATATTGTGATTGGTGTATGGATTCAGAAGAAATCATCTCCCCTCCCCCTTGCCAAACCTCAACAGAGAGGAGGGGAGAAAGAGCCAAGTAGATCAGTGACAAACAGTTTTTATCTTCAGCTAGTACTTATGAGCAGAGGAAAGCCTCTTCACAAATAGCTTACTCATGGGTAAAGGTCTAGGCAATGAGCTAGGCAAAAGAGGCACGAGTAACTATGGCTGGGAAGCTATAGATAAAAGGTAGAAGTAGGGTTGCCAGTCCCCAGCTGGGGGTGGGGAATCTCCCGCTGCTACCCTCTACCCCGTCTTCGTTTACCTGGCAGGTGGGCGGGGTAACATGCCTCCCAGGGACGTACTCCTGAGCTGCAGCAGCCTGATCCTGGCCTGAATTGCCCTGAATCATGGCAAAATTGACTTGGTCCTGATTTGGGCTGACACTGAGTGTGGGAGTTTTCCCAAGATGGCCTGAGGCCTGCATGGTCACATCAAATGATGTCATTGCACGGGCCAGGAGTTTGCATGTGCAAGTGAAGAGCAGGTAAGTGCCAAGCCTCCTACTTCCCACCTGGGGGGCAGAGGGACCTGGCAACCCTAGGTAGAAAAGAGAGTTGAGGCCAAAGAGAAAGGATCTCTGTGGTCCTTTTTATCCATGAGGGAGCCGTAAGTTCTGCTGGAGAAAACAGTAAACATGGCTTTCTTAAACTAACTTTTTTAAAAAAATCTGAAACATGCCGAACATTTAGCATGGAAAACAAGCTTCTTCAGATAATGCTTCTTGTTCCTACTTTAAATTTTTTAATAAGTATAGTCAGGGCAGAAAAAGAACTCTGCTTCAAATTTTGGAGTGTTTTCAATACAGAGGAAATCTTGTAGTACCTTAAAGATTTATTGTGGTATAATTTTTCTTTCGCGGTCTAGAACCTACTTTATCAGATGCCTAAAACTGCCCCCCAGGTGCCATATAGCTATGACTAACCAAGATGATGTCATAAAGCAGGAATCAGATCTGAAAAATTGGCCATGAAAAGGAGTCAGTCTGTACTTATGAATCAAATGCTTAAGCAATAAGACAGATGGTTAGTCAAAATCCATTAAACTATGAATCCTTGTAGAAGAGAGATATATGTGATCCTCAAGTACATGGACCCCCCCCCTCCAGCTATAGTGTGGATCTTCAGTCATTTCGTTATAATAAAGGGAAGACCCTGCCTAGGGAAAGAGAGGAAAGACGTGAAAGAAATAAAATCTGAAAGACTTGTAGCCAGGGAATTAAACAGGATCATTTTGTTTACTTATTTTCCATTCATTCTTTCTAAAGTAAATTGAAGCATAGGGTTGCCAGCCTCAATGGTGGGACCGGGAAATCTCCCAGAATTACAACTCATCACCAGACTGCAGAGATCAGTTCCCCTGGAAAAAGTGGCTGCTTTGGAAGGTGAACTCTATGGCTTTATACCGTGCTGAGGTCCCTTCTCTCCCCAGGCCCCACCCTCAAATCTCCAGGAATTTTCCAAACTGGAGCTAGCTACTGAAGCAGCTAACAATTTTATAAATATAGTTACAATAAAGTAAAACAAGAAGGAAAATAATAACATTAAAAATCTATAAATGTTAAAAGCAGAAAGTTTAACAATAGAGATAGGCACAAACTAGGAAAATTCTGAACTGTACGGTTCATGGTTCGTCACGTTTCACGAACCACGAACTTTCACGAACTGGTTCTTCTGGTTCATGAAAACCTCACCTCCAGATCAGCAGAATATCTGCAGAGAGCCCATCCCCCCATTGCCTAGGAAACTGATTGATTAGCACCAGGCCATCTGCAGCGATGAACTGAAATACAATCCAAATGAACCGGGCTAAAATTCATCACAGTTCGTGAGAAATGAGCTCCCATGAACTGACAGTTCACAAACCACAAACCATCTCGGTTCGTGACAAACTTCGGTTCATATTTTGGTTCGTGTCCACGTCTATTTAACAATAATGTTTTCATTCTTTTCTCGAAGACTGGCAGGGTTAGGCTTTGGCCAGCCTTTGCGGTAGGGAATTCCTTTCATATATACCCAGGCTACAGTAAAAAGGAGTCCACAGTACTGAAGGAGTTGCTGTGAGTGCTTGCACAACAAAACTATGGGACTATCTCAATGAACAAATCTCAATGAACAGAAGGAGAGAGATTTTCCCCTGAGGTAATGTACAGTTAAATAAACTAGCACCTTGAATTCTGCCCATATGAGCAGTTAATACATCCATTTCAAAATTATATTCCCTGCATCCCACCACTGTCAGATTAACAGAGTTTCATAGAATTCTGTACTAGATTCAGGTTACAGGAGCATAGATGGGCACAAGATGTCTGCCTTCCAGCACTGACCATGGCTGGTATTCTAAATGCACTATAAGCTGAACAAAACATCATTGCTGTTTGTAACTTTTGTTTGAACTTCTGCTGAAAGAATAATGCTGTTTTGACCACTCCATCACTGTGTATTGAATCAAGAGGGAATCGTGTTATTGATTCTTGTCTAGGTTCTTTGATGTAATGTGAAGTGAGGGTTACTTTTTAAAAAAAATTCCAAGACGTTATTTTTTCCCTTAACTCTGGAAAGAGAACTAAAGTTAGTATAAAACGCCTGCATAATAATGTATTTCTTTAGCATCATTTTAGTGTTTCAGTTCTCCAGGGTGTATTTATAGGAGAAAGGATGTGATATTTTGAGGATGTCAGTCAGACTAAATCAATTCTTTAAAGCTTTCTGATATGCAGGTTCAGTATAGCTGTTCTCTGCCTCAATTACCACATAGTCTCCCTCACTCGACACAGGGCTTTTGTCATTCATATCACTTTACATTTACTTTTTATTAGATCCTGAAATTCTGAGCACAGATGCATCTTACAGTTCCTATTGGCAGACTATTGTCTTTGACAGAAAACCTCTCTACATGGAAATATTTATGAGATAAATTGACCACGTAATATGCCTAACAAAACAAGGGAGTGCATTAACCCCATACCATGTTTTCTTCTTCGTCCTTTTCCCTGAAATCCATTGGTAAGAGAAGGCCAGCCCAACATCTTTGTATTCTTCTTGTGGAAGACAGGTTCAATTCTGTTTATCATGTTTCGCCATCATCACAGTAGAATGAATAATTCAGTGTCATGCTGCATGGATAGAACTTCTATATTTCAGGTGTACAGATCTCCATCTAGGCACTTGAAGAGCCCACACCCGAATAACCCTCATCTTCAGTTCTGATGTCATAGTTTTTAATTGGAATGGATATATTTTACCAAAATTGCACTATGGTTTTAAATGATTCAAATTATGATCAATGTATTGGTATTTAACATTAGTATTGAAGACAAAAATGGTTGTCGAACAACAGAATGCGTCTATAGATTGCATGAAAAGTAGTTCACCACATTCACTTACATCACATTTTATTGCTTAAATGTTAATGAAAAGTTCAACATGTTTTAAACAAGTAACCTATACAACACTACAACTATAATGTTTAAAACAAATAACTATACTACCTTAAATCAGCATATGAGGCTGATCCAAAATAGGTTTTCGAAATACATTGGATAAAAATGCAGTCTAGTTAGTTATAGCTTCATTTTATTTTCTTTTTTCTTCAAGGAATGTTGAAGCATGTGGGATGAGCTCCAAGGACCAATCCACCACTTCACATTCCATCCTTTCTCACCTCTGACATTTCTTTAGTCTGCCACTTAACCTAAATAGTGGTTATGTAGTCAGCCACCTAGCCTGGCTTCCTGGACTCATTCCCCATGTCCATACCTGAATTCCTTCCCCAGTTTCATTCTTCCAAACACAAAACCCACAATCCACTCTTCCCCTCCCAGTCCTAGTACTTACCTGCTGCCTTTGCTGAGCTTTAAAGTGGAGATAAGTGCTGTGCTAATCTTCTTCTCAGTTCTGTTGTAGAGGGAGAAGTAGGCTTACCAAATTCAAGGTGGGGACTTTGAGTTGTCTTGGAATAATTTACAACTGACCTGGAGGCCACACCTTCCCTAGAGGAAACAGCAGCTTTGTAGAGTGGACTCTATCCCATACTAAAAACTGCTGTTTTGTATCAATTTTTAGCCTGCCTGAGTCCACCCCAGGACTTAGTATGGGCAGGAACAAGGAGAAAGGAAGTTGTTGGCACTGCAGCTCTACACAGGGAAAGAAACTGACTTCTTAACCACTGTTCTTGTTTGAAACGTTGCTTTCTCTTTGTTTGAAACATTGCCTAGCACTGAGGAAACAACAGCAACAATTTTTCTAATGAAGTGCAGATATTTTAAAAAATATTCTTTTCAATATCTTTCCTTCCCTCCCGAAATATTTTCCTCTTCCGCAAAAATGTTTTCTCTCTCTCTCAGGTGTTGAGAAGTGTTCTCCCCCATTCACGTTAGAAGTTGCTCCTCCAACTGTTCTCTTTGTACCCCTGCTTTTTCTCCTTGGGAAGAAGGCTAAAGCTCTCAGTTGCAGCTGCATTGACCAGCTGTGGGGAAAATAACCCAATGAAGGCTTTCTATGTCAAATCTTGTTGTGAAAAAGTATCTCTCAAATGCTGAATGTCTTGATTGCAAAACTCTTCAGTAATATTAATCGTGCACTTAATAGTCCAACAAGAGTTTAGCTAACTCATTGAATAAACGGGAGCAAGAACTGCAACCTCTAGGTGGGGCCAGGATTTCTCCTGGAATTACCACTGATCTCCAGACTACAAAAACTCAGTTCCCCTGAAGGACATGGCAGTTTCAGAGGGTAGACTCGATCCCTGCTGAGCTCTTTCCTCATCCAAATTCCATCCTCCCCAGGCACTGCCCCCAAATCTCCAGGAACTTGCCAAGCTGGAGTGGGCAACTGTAATAGGAGCTGAAGTCTCTGAAAAATCTCACTGAATTTTTAAAAAATATTTTCTTTATTGTATTTAGAGCTATTCTGAGGCTCAAGGTGTCTTACACTGTACGATAGTGTGAGATATCTAATAAACAGATACAATAGTAGTATGATTGGAAACATTAGAAAAATGCAATAGAAGTATCATATGTGATTTGTCAAACAATGAAGAAAGTGGAATTAAGAGTAGCCTAATGCAAACAATAAACAGATAATAAACAGTGGCATAGACTGCAGTTCTGTTCCCTTTATAAAAGTACGTTCCCAATCCATTCTGTTATACTATAACCCTATTACCTTTGTAAAACAGGCCTCCTGAACAATTATTTTTTATGGTTTGCAGAATGACATAAATGTGGGAGCCTTCTTGTCATTTTCAAGCAGCCCATTCCACAAAATGAGAGCCACAACAGGGAATGTGCAAGTGTGGGCAACTATCAATCTTACCGTTCACAGAGTGGCACCTTCAGAAGGCCAAGTCTAAAATAATCTAGAGAGCATGTGAGATAGATCTGGAACAATATCACATTTCATAAAGTCATTCAAATCTAGAATTTAGACTTCATAGCAACATTGACTTGAACTTGAATTAAAAAAAAAACTAAATTAAACACCTTCAAATAGCACAAACTGATAGCTTTTCTCTAGCATACAAAAAGGTGCCAGGCTGCCAGAACTATTTTTTTTTATTTTTATTGCTTCACTGCTTCTTCATGTCAGATTGGAGATAATCCTACTGTTTTCTTTTTTTTCTAATTCCCAGCAGGCATGTTATGCATACATAGTCAGATCCATTTCAAGGGCCTGTTTCTCTGAAGAGTTGAATGATGATTTTCCCCACTTAGAACTAATATTCCAGTCCTATAGATATGTGTAGTGATGATAATAAACCATTGTTTGTGCCAACATACCTACCACATCCTATGCTTGATTAACTGGGGGAGGTGTTTTGAGGTTCCCATAAGTTTCCAGTTCATTCTAGAAGGCTACTGTCAAATAATATAGTAAGGATCCTCAACCTGTATAAATTATTTTCTTGTTTGTTTATTATTTATGAGACCTCTAAACTGCCTTTCTACCTACAAAGTCTTCAAGATGGCTAAGCAAAAGTAAAACATAAATAATTTTATAAGAAATAATCTAAAACCATAGCATTTGATTGTCTAAAACAACAGTGGCACTTTGTTCAATCTGGAAAGATAACTTTTTGATTCAGACTGGAAGACCTAGAAGGGTGGCACCAATCTCACTTCTTAAAGGAGAGAATTCTGAAGTGGTGGATGAAAAATGCCTCCTGCCGCTTCTGATCAGCTTTACCTTGGCTAAACTCGGTTCCTGCAGGAAAGCACCATGCAAGGTGGCATTGCGCCTAAGATGCCAAAGATGATGAAGTCGTGTCTTTGTTAATCAGTAGCTCCATCCTGCTGTATTGAATAAAACAGCTTGTAATGTGGCAGGAGAGGAAGGTGAATGAGAATTCTCAAAGCAGCTTTTTCGTAGAGTTTCCAGCTCTGAGTTGGGAAATTCCTGGAGATTTAGGAGGGGGAGGGGGAGCCTGGAGAAGGCAGGGTTTGGTGAGGGACCTCAGCAGGGTATACTTCCAGAGAGTCCACCCTCCAAAGCAGTGATTTTCTTCAGGGGAACTGATGTTTGTGGCCTGGAGGATGAGTTGTAATTGCAGGACATCTCCAGCCACCACCTGGAGATTGGCAACCCTATCTTTAGATCACGAGGTATACGAGAGTAATTGGCTATTCAGTTTTAAAATGCCTTAGAATACCAGCTAGTGAGTAGTCCTTGGTAATGCCACTTCCATGCTTAAGGTTACTAGCCTCCAAATGGGTCCTGGAAAGACATCTAATTTTCAGACTAGAGAGATCAGTTTTCCTGGAGGAAATGGCAGCTTCCTAGGGCAGACCTTAAAGTGTAGAAGAAATTTAAGTTCTAGAGTGATATCCCATCCCCACTGAGATCCCTTCGCTCCACCCTCCTCACCACTTCCAAATCTCCAGGAGTTTCTCAAGAAAAAGAAGCCAACCCTGGCCATACTTCCCACTTCTTTGATTTTGCAGCAGACTGGCACTAGTGATGAACCACTATAGATTGTGATGTCGCATTGGTACAATGAATCTCAGCTACACTTAGCTGCCAATCAGATGTTCATCGTATCAGCTGTACATGCCATAATCCATAAGTGAGCTTGTCAGCAGGCAGTTACCTGCTAAAGGGCAAACTCAATATTGACTTTCACTGTGATGGTCAACGTAATGAAATTCAGACATCTTCAAACACTGTCTTCAAACTGAGTTTAAAGGAATGGAATTGGGCTGGTCTAGGGAGGTTTGAAAACTGGCATAGCTGACAGATTAACTTTTCTTTCCAAGTACTAATAACAGAACAGAGCTTTAAAAACTTTTCTGAACAGTTAAGATTGTATATTTTATTTAATTAAACTTTATGCCTGATTTGGAGCTGACTGTACCCAAAAGATTCTGGTAGAAATTTGAAAGATGGATTCAAAGAACCACAGGAGGACTTCCTTACTTCACTATTCTTGAGGACCAGAGGCACCTTTAGAACAACCTACAGTATGACAGAGAAAGGAATTGGAGAAAATTTAACCCCCTTGCATGAGCTGAAGTGCATTATGATTATGCAAGTGTCTTTTTGGATATCAGCCATAAAGCAACTTTTTAGAAATGAGTCTGATAAATTAGTTTTCCCTCCCCTTTGTTTTTTGAATTGTTTTGTTTTGTTCATCATATGTCTGTCTAGAAGTCTCAAATATTTAAACATTACTTAACTTATCTTGTTCTGTCAAAATTTTTTAAAAACTCACCAGCATCACAAACATGATGACCTCAGTTCTAGGGAAAACCTAGAAGTCACAGCAGTAGCTCTAGGAATTGCCAGAAACTCTATAGTAAAGCTGTAGGTTAAAACCATAGCTTTTAGTGATTCCTAGAGCTACTGTTGTCACTTCCAAGTTTTACCCAGAAGTCATGCTTGTGACACTGCCCCCTACTATGTCCCCACACCCAACCTTTTCACCAGTTCCCTGGCTTGATAATCCTAGAAAACTCCAGGACAAGTTTCACATTGATGATGTCTACTTTTTCAACAGCAACCCTCTAAGTCCACAAGTAATGATTTGAACCATTCCAAAGGGCGCTATTAACTCCTATTTTTACCTCCAGATGTCTCAACAGGATATCCGGGTCCAACATATCAAAGGCTGCTGATAAATCCAATAATAGAAATAAAGAAGCACAACAGCTTGAGTAACTTCCTTCATTAGTGGCAGAGGAAAGACTCTACGTGTCTCTGATTCATTTATATCAACTATTAGGAGCTCATTAATCTGCTCCTTACATGATTTTAATAATCAAAATAGACAAGGATCAGGAGTGTAAGTCAACATCCATCAGGATAAACAAGGCAAAATAGATCAGACAGTACATCAGGCAATTTTACTGCCTGAACTATTCAAATACAAACATATTTGACAGATTTTTTAATCAGCAAAAAAAAAAATGGCAAAAGTTTTACAGCCAATCGCCAATTCTATAGAATTTTGAGACTCTGACCTAGGAGTCAGCAAGTGCTTGAAAAATCCTAAACAACTGAGCTGGGCATGAATTAGCTGATGCAATTGGAGCAAAGAAGTATTATTTCTTCACTGCTATCACTGTCAGCTCATACATCTTCTATAGCATGCTCTGGAGCATGCTCTCTCTGGTTCACCAAGGTTTTTAATCAGTGTGTTAGTAGTCAGACCCCCTCCCCACACTTCAAGGACAGTTTATGGATATGGAATATCATAAACTGCTTGCCAAAAGTTCTAGGCACTGCCTAGAGGAAGGATGACTGACTGACGGTCCCCATGCCTGGGAGAGAAGCAGATATAATGAGGCTAGACATGGGTATGAACAGAAAAAAACCTGAACATGGTGTTTGTTGTTCATTGCCATCCACGAACAACAAACAACGAACATTGACAAACATGACTTGTTCACAAACATGTTCGTTGTTTGTGGGGGCCAGCGGGCTCTACTCCAGCCATCAAGATCCTTACCACACCACTCCCAGAAACCCTACCTGAGCAGGCAGCCAGAAATGTACCAATAATAAATAATAGCTTGGCCTCAGAGCCTGGCAGCAGCTCTGGAACCTGAAGGGGTAGATCCCTACTGCACCACTCCCAGAAACCTTACCTGAGCAGGCAGCAGGAAAGGTACCAGTAATAAATCATAGCTTGGCCCAGAGCCTGGCAGCAGCCCTGGAACTTGAAAAGGTAGGTCCCTATCCCACCACACACAAAGAAAATTCAAGCTCCAATGCACTCTCCCTGTCTCTCTCAAAATGCCAACACCAACTGTCTCACCCTCACTGTCTGCAAAACCAGAGCTGGGAGCCCTCCTCCCCGCTGCTCCTTGCTTCCTTGCTCCACACTTGAAAGGAAGACCTGCCTATCAAGCTAAATTGGGCTTAGATTGGGGTTTCCAGAGCAACAGCAGGAGTTCAGACAGAGTTCAGTCAATCCCTGCCTGAGTTGCCATGGGAACTGATTGCAGGTGCCAGACTGTCTGGCTTGATGAACAGCAAGGAACGAGGCTTGCAACAACCACTTGTTCATTTAGAATGGGGCCTCATGAACAGCTTGTTTTGCGAACAGCTGATTGGGCTGTTTGTGGCTTTTTTTTTAGTTCATATTGCTATTCGTGCCCATCTCTAAATGAGGCTTCCTGAGAAAACGCCTTGCCTAATCCCATCAATGCCTCCCTTCACCTCTCCTCTCCCACTTACCTAATCAAAGCAATTCAGCACAGTGCTTACCCAGTCATCAAGCAATATTTTTACCTACAGACCATCCCAGATAGTCGTATCAAACCCTTCTAAAGCTATTGTCCTACCTGCAAATAAGCCATTAAGTCATTGTTTTGGGGAGTAAGACATTAGTCTTGCCCCAGGATACCTTTTGCCCTATAGCTGGGCTTTGCAGCCATGTGCTCAGTGTCTGTGTACCTTGGCCCATGCACCCCCAATCCATTGGGCTTCTTCTCTCCATGAAACACTGGTCATTTTGCTGCTTTTACACAGACCTCCTCCTCTCCAAGACCAGTAATTATCACCATTTCCCCCCAAGATTGCTTTCCCATTTCCTCACTGTTTTCTTAGTTAGCTCTGTGTGTATGCTGTGTGTGTTTTCTGTATGCATGCCTTTAATTTCTATGTTAATAAAGAAATCTTTCCAGTTGCACATCTGCCTGTATATATGAGAGTTCTCTAAGGGAACAATACCCATAGACATAGATAAGAATCCCAATTACACCCTCTTGCTTTTCTCCTTTAATGGTAGTTCTCCCAACTAATTAAGGAGACTTCCTATTTGGGTAACAAGTGATTCTCTACATTCTCCCCAGCTGTCCCAATTCTTTTGCTTCTGTTCATCTTGTACACACATCTGGTTGAAGCTGGTAGAGCTTAGGCAAAATTAGTGGTAGTGTATATGACCTTTGTGAGTCCTAGCTCACGAAAGAAGAACTGAGCTGTGACTCATGAAATCTCATACCCTACCACAAATTTTGTAAGTCTTATAGGTGCGACTGGACTCTTGCTTTTTTGTACTGCTACAGACAGACTAACACGGCTATCCATATTGATCTATTTCCATGGAAAGTGAGTCCTGTTACACAGTTTGGCAATTAATCTCATTCTGTCAGAATTCACACGCTCTCACTATCTCATCTCATTCTCAGATTCCTCAACTATGTTACTAATGACAAAATGACTCTGTACACAAAACATTCTATATTTCAATTATCAGGAAACATTCCACTCAAACATACCCTACCACAAATTTTGTTAGTCTTATAGGTGCTACTGGACTCTTGCTTTTTTTAGAACGCACTTTCGACAGCTATTACTAGTTGATGGAAACTCTGAGTGATGCTATAGGGGATTGCAGCAGTATTTTAGAAATGGTAAATATGTGATCAGGGCACACTTAATTAGTGCATATGAATGCCAACATACAGAATCTGTTAGTAACTTCACACATGCATGAAACCTCCAAAAATCAGATTATTTAAAACTGATTACAAGAGCAACCAATTAGTTTTCTTTTCTAAACCTCTATTCAACATTGCACTTTGAGACTCTTGATGGTTCTCCAAAGCTCTCCAATGTAGAGGTTTAAAAATCCACTTCAGAGCAATAAAAATAGTCTTCAGACTTCTATGCTTTGGCTTTTCTTTCATGTGTCTTACAATTCTGAGATGTGGAACCAATCCTATTCATATTATGCATAGGTAAGTTTCAATTAAATCAGGCTTGAAACCATTTCCTGCTTGACTATATTTGATGCAAAATGCTTACTGAAATTACATAATGTGCCAAGCTCAGGATTGCAATTAAAACTCTTACTGAACAGCAATTAAAGATTAAAGAATGCATAAATGAACTAAGGAACTTGATTCCACAAATAGAAATGCATCTCTCCTCTGCTGTAGAATTTATCAGTTTTGCTTCAGAGGAAAGAAGAATATACTGAGCATATTCAGAAGACAATGAAAAGCCAAAAGTGTATGTGGGACCCAAATAGGCTTGCCAGCTCCTGCTAGGGAAATTCCAGGAGAACTTGGAGGTAGAGCCCGGAAAGGACAGGTTTAGGGGAGAAGCCTCAGTGGGGTATAGAGCCATAGAGTCCATCTTCCAAGGCAGTCATTTTCTCCAGGGGAACTGATCTTTGAAATTTGGGGAGATCTCCAGCCACTATCTAGAGGTTGGCAACCATAGTCACCCAAAGAGGATTTCCCCCCCCCTCTCCAGCTTCTAAATTATGTCACCTCTTTAGCACCCAGCTACAAAGCCTTCTGTTTTGTTGATGTTTCTGATGAAGAGTGCTCTGGCCCACAAAGATTTATTCCATAAAAAATGTGTTAGTCTTTAAAGCACTTACAATTCTTTGAGTTCTGTAAACAGAGATTAAAAGGAAGGATTTAAATTAAGCTCTACGACATTAATAGGTAATGAGTATATATCCCCTGCCTTTGTTGATATTTTGTTTGAAGAAAGGTTTTTTTTCCCTATAGTGTTCTGGAGAAAAGTGTAAGATGAAATCTTGCTTCCCTGGTTCTTGAAATAATTGGCTATAATGCTGTGTTTTATCAATGGCTTATGTTCCCTCTTGCGTTTCTTGATCAAAGATGTAAATAGTTCTGGAATACCATTTTGGAAGTTGATAAAGTGGATCCTTCCTCATAGAATGCCCTGACCTGGATAGCTCAAGTGAGCCTGATCTCATCCAATCTCAGAAGCTAAGCAGGGTTGGCCTTGGTTAGTGATTGGATAGGAGACCTCCAACGAAGACCAGGGTTGCAGAGGCAGGCAATGGCAAACCTCCTCTGATAGTCTCTTGCCATGAAAATTCCACCAGTGGTTGCCATAAGTCAACTCTGACTTGAGGGCACTCTCCATCACCAATCATAGAATAAATTATGTATGTCAGATGGCATTATAGTAATGCTGGCTTACATTCTGGAGTTAAGTATTTTTAACAGCACTTTGAATTTGATGTAGAACAGCTGATTGTGAGTATATTACTTGATATGTATGAAGATGTAGGTGTGAGAGGTTGCAACATTAAGTATATTTTCCTGGGAGTAGGCACCTTTGAAAACATGAGACTTACTTCTGAGTAGCCCTGTTTAGGAGTGTTCTTTAAACTATGTACTATATCCATATATATATATATATATATATATATATATATATATATATATATATAGTTGCTTTAGCTACAGCAGCATAATATGTTGTTCTGAGAACCTTTTGTTGCATTATGGGTTGAATGAACTGCTAACTAGAAGTTGAGTGCATGGCTGTATATTCTATGAACAAGAAGAGGACTATAGGTCCTTCTGCTGAGATTGCAAATTACTATTTAATGCTGTACTTGATTGCGTGCAACTGTGCTCATAAAAAGAAGAGGTACACATAAAATCAGTCACAGAGGCAGGCTCTAATATATTCATTTTGATAATGTTTTTGCGATAGAATATTCTGCTAAAAATTAGAAATACATTAATAATATAGTAGGTATTTGTGTTTCAGAATAGGCATTGATGTCTTAGCTGAAACTTGGCAGGTCTGTCTGACTGAGATGATCAGGCAGCGCTTTCCTTCTCACAAGCAAAGGAGAAACACAAGAAGAGTTGGAAGCTGTGCTGATCTAGTTAACGTAGAGGAGCAATAAGTCAGACCATCTATGTGCACTTTGTGGAGAACAGTATGAAGGAGACAGCAAGGATTCATAAAAATAAAACATGTCAAGCTTGCTTGGTTTCTGATTTTGACAGGATAATAAGCTTGGCAGGAAGGGTGAACAAAGTGGACATATCTTTTGACTTCAGGAAGCATTTGACATTATTCCACATCAAACTCTGAAAAGACAATAAAAAAGGCATTTGGAAAATACTTGTAAGCTGATTTTTAAAAGAATAGAGGTTACAAGATACACACATTAATTTCTGAAATGGTTGACTCGATTTGCTGAACAGACTCCACAACAGTACAGCAATAGTTAATAGCATAGTGGATCACTGTTCAGCAGTTCAGACTGAAAGATGTGCAATACAACTTTCTTTTATGCATAGTCAATTTTTTCTCCCTAACTGAATTCAGCAGAATATCACTGCTGAATGAAACAAAAAAGGTGTTGGTGGTGGAGCGAAATGATTCTGTGGAGCATATCCCCGTAAGCAAGTTGCTTATCTGTTTATTTATATGCTTTCCATTTAATTCCAGGGATGCCCAGGTGAAGCTATACATAAAAGACTGGATGTTGCAAAATACTTGTGTATCTTGCTACTTATTCACCATGTGAAACATTCAAAACCACAAATTACAACAAAGGATAGGGCCAGAGTAGTGGGATAACAGTGGAGAGCTGAGATAAACAATCGAGGCTGGATGTGGGTAGAGGCTACAAACAAATGACTCACCAGTTGGAGCAGCCTTTGCTCAGTTGGATTCAAAGTAGTCAGTAGATCACACAGATCAGCTGCTCTGCATCCCATAGTTCTACAATAAACAAACAGAAAACACAATAATCTTTGCTTGCAAGACATAATGAGATCATAAATTTACATTTATTTCGAGGCAAATGTGTTTCTCCAATGCTGGCCAACACTCTGCCCATAAGAACCAAACTAGTGGGAACTAACTTTTGTTCACAATGAGGTTCATAAATGATATATCACTATGATTAAATCCCCAAGGGACAGATATTGAATTGAAATCTTTTAGCAACTCATTAAGTTGCAATATTTGTCAGTGGCAGAATGTACCTGTCCAAGTATATTGAACAAAGTCTAACATCAAAGGTTTTCATTAGAAGCCTTTCTTAATTATTAATCTTTAGATCACTCATTAAAGTAACATATTTCTCTAAATTAAAGATCACTATAACATCATACTCCATTTACAATCTCTTTAGCAATGGCAGGAGTAACATATGTGTATTTGGATCTCTCTGAAAGAGCAATGGGACTTCAGAGCGCCTGGGGGCAGCTGGGAAAGGCAGTATGCTCAGTCACAGTTACAATGCCACCCTAAGGAGAGTTACACCTTGTGGAGAAATGCTTCTATTTGTAGGTTTGGGCTGTGCCAGAACCTTCACCCCCAGTTTGAAAAGTGTCTCTTAGCTGAGAAGTAATCCAGATGCTTTTTAAACCACACCCAGCCTTGGGCTTTAGTCATGCAGATGTGGTCAGAAGGCTTTCTACTAAAAGTTTACACTCCTGGGTGTGTGTGTTAGGGGCTGGCGGGAAAGAGACTTGGAGGACTAAAATGCCGTTACTCCCTGGAGCCTCCAGAAAAGCCTCTCTGACCTGCGTCTTCGACCTGCCCAGGGGGTTGTCAAAGAGAGAGAATAAAAATCCTGGCACAGGGAGGAGAGTCTCTTTGGCTGACTTGAGCTGGAAGCTGAAGGAGCTGAGAGATGGCCCCTTGCAGGCGGTGGCCATTGACTGATATTGAATATCAGGAGTTATCTATCAAAGCCAATAAAACTTGTTCCCCTCTAAGTTTCGAGATCCCCCTTAACACAGGTGGCATGGCTTCTTATTTATCTTCCCTACGGGCACCACATCTTCTCAGAGCCTTCTCCCTTGCAAGATTCAATGCGATGCCATCTTCAATCTTATAAGATCCCATATATAGATAGAGTTTGTCACTGCATTCACGGTAGTATTGAGACAGTTTCTCATGTCCTGCTTTATTGCCAACTATATGCAGACTTGCGTCTCAAATATTTGCGTCTCAAATATTTAAACACAGAATTAGTTAATATGAGGGGCTTCTCAGATTCCTTAAAGGTCTTTCACCTGCTGAATGACTTCCTGCCTAAAACCACCGAGAATGTAGCAATGTTTCTCTATGCTGCTATAAAATTCCTTCAGGAGTGGTTCCAGAAGTAACTATATGTTTCCTGTATTATGTACATTGTGCCAACTGATGCCAATAAAGGCTAACTGAACTATGTGGAAGCTGGAGGCCTGAACAATAAGACAGAGAACCTACATAAACAGAAAATCTAAGTTAGGCATGTACAGAGAGAACGATAGAGGAACTGAGTTTTTACGCATTTCTTTCTGAGTTCCCTTGCTTGCTTTGGAGCCGTGCTTAAAAGCATGTGTACGTCTTTTATCTTTTCTTTTCCTTTTAAAATGCTGATAGCTGTTCTCTGTATCACAGACTCCCACTGCTCAACTACGCTATCTAAAACAGGTGCCATGGGAACAGAGTGGTCTGTTGGCAACTGGCTGATCCCCCAATGGTGCATAGTTGCTGTAAACAGTCCCTGAAGTAACCAGGTGCTGGGTAGCAGGAAACTGGGCACAAGGCAAGGCTCGAGGTGGCAAGCTTGCACAGGGGCAGTAAGGAGTCTTGGCCCTTACCATTGGGAATTGCCCCAAAGGCCAAGTGCTGACAATGGACACAAGAGAGAAGGAGCAAAAAAGAGTTGGGGGGGGGCACCAAGTGGGTGGCATGTGCCAGGTGGAGACACCAAGACACCCCAGAGAGCAATAAGGGGCAGTGTTCATAGGTCAGTGGGGCTATTCCATCACACACCCTTCTAAATTCTTTGTCTTCAATAGCTTTTAAAAGAAAAAAATGATTGATGATAATCTGCAGTGGACTGGAACTGGAGGAAGGAAATTCTTGACTCTTTGCCTTTGCTTACATCCTATATTGACATAACATTCCTCTCCTAGAAGGTTTAGGAGTGAAGAAATGCAGTATGGGGAAAGGTGATTTAAAAGCATGTATCTGACTTCAGGAAGAGGGATAGATTAATATTTCAGAAGGACAAGGAACAGTTGGCTTAGTTGCTGTAGGGAAGAATGTAACTGAGTGCCTTCTGATCTGACCTCAAATTCTCAACAATTAATAGTTGTTCCTGCATTAGGCTTGCTTTTCAGAATCACATTAAAAGCATGAGAAGATTTATTCTGGTGTAGGTTATCATCTGTCTTGAAATTAAAATATTTATTAACGAGGCTGCTATATTAAAGACAAGCTAGCTGCTAATCTCAGGATGTTCTACTTTCACAAGGTGTATTTTCTGAATAGGTTTGCCAAATTTTTTTAAATGGGGGAGGGACTTGATTTAAATGGGCCATTTGGGGGGGGGATTTCAGATGGACTGAGAGTCCTTTCCCATGAGGACATTAACTTCAGCAACACAATTACACTTTAACAGAGATTTGGCTGCCAAGAGCCACCATAGCCCGGCTCATTGTGTATTTGCTCCCAGCACATGGCTTTGCAGTTGGACCCCATTCCCAAACAAACAGGAATAATGGGTTTAGTTCTACTGCTTTGAATTTTTCAGGAACATGTTGTTCAATTACCCAGGCCCCCTGGTGGCCTAGATGTCAAGTAAAAGCCTAGATATCATTAAATAAAGGACTCTGGAAAGATAGACTATGAGACACTAGAGGGACATGGAAGTACAGAGCAACTAGTGTCATTAAGAAGCAGAATAGAAATTGTGAAAGTGATGTTCTTCTCAGGAAGTAAAACCGGGTCACAAAACAATTAAGTGGGGGAAATGCACAATGTGGAAAAGGGTTATGGGTCATTATGGAGATAGGTTGCTGTATTATAAAATAAGACTGGCGATATGGAAAGCAACAGAAAGAAAGAATAGATAGGCAGGAGCTACTGCAGAATAAACTTAATAAATAAAACCATGTTCCTAAATTAACGGATCAGGCAGAAGAATTTTTTTTAAATCTTGTCCTTCGTGGAGTACCTGAAGGATTGGAGTGACTGTTTTCATGGAAAATTTAATTGCATCACTTCCATAAGTAACAGAGAAAGCAGGGCTGAAGCATTTTGCGTCAGACAAGAAACCTTGTGATATTTTAAACTTATTTTGAAAAGTTAAAACAAACTTTTACAGTAACTGTTATGGCAGAGACCTGGTATAATGATCCATTGGTCTCTAGTGCAATTGGTACCTGACCTTTCTCTGGAAATGCTTTGAAACACAGGCCATTATGGGTTTTTTTTTTAGACAACTGTATTACAATAATGTAAGACAAATTATCCTGGAGGAGTTGTTTTCTGACTAGTAATGTTATTAATAAAGGTCAGGACATTTTTATCAAGACTGTTGAGCAATGTCCAACATGTTTAGATCAATTGCAGTCTGCAAAAATTGTTAATGATGGTTAGCAATGAAACTGGAAGGAAGGCTAGATTAGACATAAGGTCCCAATCATTGATATTAGTATGGTACTGGAGGGGGTCAGTTTTTAAAAAAATGAATTACAGCCATTAGATAATGATGGGCTTTAGGTAATTATTAGCTTTTAGATAATGACATTTTCCACATGGGGTTTTTTCAATGTCTCCTCTGAGTTCTGCATGCATGGTCAAAAATACCCCAATTCAGTCTCCAACCTGCTTCCCAGACTTTTTTTACAGTCTGCATATTCAAAGGCTCCATCTGATACAAAAATGGTCTTTCCCCAGGTTTTCTGTGGCTTTTCTCCCAGCATACATACCCTGATTTTTTTTTACATTGAAGTAAAGACAGGTTTTTTGCAAAGCAGAATGTTTTTTTCAGTGTAAACCCTGACCCTGCCTTCCACCCTCCCCTTTATGCTCCTGCAACCTGATTGGTTGAAGAGCAATGTGTAACTACACCCTTTCTCCCCCTTTCTTCCCCTACCACTCACAGCCTTCTTCTCCTTCTTTTAAATATCATTTGTGTGTAGACAGTAACCTCAATGCTGTTAACCTTGGCACTAAATCATCTTCTCACAAGACAAGAAGCTATCAGGATGACACATTGGTTTTCCCATCTAAAACATTGCAACATTGCTAAATTAACAAACAAACAAATAAGAGTTGTGTGATGTTGGGGGGTGGGATGCTGCAATGGCTAACACAAAAGCTCTACAAAGAGCCCTGAGTCTTGCTTAACATTCTAAGGATTAAGGATTTTTGCATGTGCAAAAAACCAATCCCCACCAAACCCCCATTCTGCCAAAACCGCTAATATGTTGTCTTCCTCTAGAAAGTCCTCAGCAGAAATAGGGCATTTTTCTAGTGGAGAAATAAAAACCAGGCACACTTCAGTTCAACTCCCTCAAATACCGAATTAAAGAATCAGAGCTTTATGTGAGCCAGAACCAACAAATAAGCAGATCCAGTCTGTGCAGGCTGAATACGCAGAAAACCCACTGTAAAGTCAAGCATATGGAGAAGGCCAATGATGGGCTAAAGCTTTCATTTGTCGAACATGAGCTCTGCTGATTTTCGGGTATATCTATATACTACAAACCTAAAGTGATATAATAATAATTTATTTTCCTCAGGGAATCTTGGGCACAGTGATTTTATGAAGGAAGCTAGATATTTATAACAGAAATTAGAGCAGTCTCATCAAATTACTATTCTCAAGATTCCTTGAGTGAAAGCATGACAGTTAAACTGGAATAAGGCAGAAAATGTTTCTGCACTACCTTTTGCGTAGGGTTGGCAGTTGCGTAGGGTTGCCAGTGGCAGGCAAACTTCTGGTGGGTTGCCTCTCTGCTGGTAAGAGGAGGCAGGCTGCCCAGAGATTGTCTATCATTGGCAGGCAACTCAAGCAAATGGCCACGTGCCCACATATGCCATTCCTTCCAGTGTGCAAAAACACTATGTTTTGGGCCCATTCTTAAGGAATATGCCTTGGTATGATGATGTCACTTCCGATCACATAAGAAGCAATAATAAAAATCGATTATAACATTTGACTTATATACTGCCCTTCAGGACAACACCCACTCAGAACAGTTTACAAAGTATGTTATTATTACTAGCAATAAAGCTAATTGTGGGAAAAAATACAATGGGCTCTAGAAAGGGGAGGGCATTGCCTCCTCTTCCTCTGTGACTGATCCCAGTCAGTGAAGGGGCGAGCGGGCATTGCCTCCTGCTCCACACATGATCTTGGCTGGGTGAAGGTGAGGGGTGGTCATTGCCACTTCTTCTGCTCCTGATCCCTGCCAGGTGAAGGCGTTGGGTGGGCATTGCTACCTGCTATGCACCTGATCCAGGTAGGGGGAAGGGGGAAGGCATTAACTCCTGCTCCACAACTGATCCCAGTCAGGTAAAGGGGTGATGGGCATTGCCTCATGCTCTGCTCATGATCCCAGCCAGTGAAGGAGAGAGTGGGCATTGCCACCTGCTCTGCTCCTGATCCCCCAAAATACTGAGAGGCATCCCCAAGGAACAACCACAGATACCAACACACACACACTTGGGGATGAACAACTTACCAATCTATGAATAATATGAATAATTAATTTATATTTAAAGTGTTCAGTGCAATTATACAAATGTACAATAGATAAGTACAAAAATATTCATCCAACAATACAAAAGTTCACTCTTCCATCAATACATATACTTACAAGATGTAAGTTCATGGAACAGACCGGAAACCTCCAGTTGAGTTCCCCAGCAATGGAACAAGTTTCCAAATAAATGTTTGTTTATTCCCAACTATCACAATAATCCAAATGCCAGAGGGTCCCACATAGCCGTAAATTCAAAGGATATGCGGGTATCTAGAGCCTAGTGCGAATCTCAGTAGACCTCAGTAGACCGTAGCACACACAATAATTAACTTCAATCTCTCTGTTTTCTTCTATGTCCCATCTGCTTTTCTGCCAGCTGCTCTGCACCTGATGCTGGCAGGGTGAAGGGGAAGAGGGCATTGCCACCTACTCCGCTCCTGATTCCTGCTGGGTGAAGGTGGGGGGCAGGCATTGCCACCTGCTCCACGCCTGATCCCATCCATGTGAAGGGGTGGCAGGCATTGCTACCTGCTCCACTCCTGATCCTGGCCAGTGAAGGCAGGAGGTGGGCATTGCCACCTTCTCCATGTCTGATCCTTGCCACGTGAAGGTGTGGCAGGCATTGCCTCCTGCTCTGTGTCTCTTCCAGACTGCATGAAGGGGTGGTGGACATTGCCACCTGTTCCAAGCCTGATCCTGGGCAGGTGAAGGCAGGGGGCAGGCATTGCCACCTGCTCTGCTCCTGATCCCAGCCGCATAAAGGGGAGTGGGCATTGCTGCCTGCTCCACGCCTGATCCCGGCCATGTGAAGATGAGGGCGGGCATTGCCTCTTGCTCCACTCCTGATCTCAACTGGATGATGTGGGGGAGAGTGGGCATTTGTCATGGCCCAGTCTGAGAGTGAGGTCTCCTCTGGAGGAGAGGAGCCTCGTGTAGCCAGCCAGGACTCCTCAGGAGAAGAGGAGCCCTGTGTAGCCAGCCCTAGCCGATTCAGCAGAAGCCAGCAATCAGGAGCAACAGCTGCTGGCTGATCAGAGCTTGCAGCCAGCAGCTGAGACACCAGCACCCTCTAGCTCCAACACCACAGGGGAAGCTCAGCCAGGGACTTCTACAGGTGCAGCACAGCCAAGAGCCTCCACCCCCCCAGGTTCACCCACGCCCAAGGAATGCCGCAGGCAGCGCCAGAGACTGGAACTGCAGGAGAGACGGCACAGTGCTCGCCTCTTGAGCCAACGCCAGCTGCTGGAGAGTGACGATGAGTAGCATCAGGATGGAGCCCCAGCAGCTGGCTGAAAACCACGCCTGGCTATATAAGAGCCAGTCTGGAGGAACTGCTGGGCGTGGAAGCAACGTGTCTACTGCCTGCAACCACTCCGTGTTCCATGGACCTTGCCCGTGCCTGCTTTTGCACCTGACGCTATTGGTGACTGACCTTGGACTGTGCCTGACCTCACTCTTGGACTCTGGACTTACTCCTGGCTTTATCTCGTGCTCTGACCACCGGTTTGAACTGGCTTTAGCTCTTGGAACTCCCCTCAGACTCTGGCATTAAGGTTTGGACTTGAACCACCCTGCTTGGGCTGGCCCGGCCCAGCCCATGACAGCATTGCTACCTGCTCTCCTCCTGATCCAAACTGGGTGAATTGGGGAGGCAGCATTGCCACCTGCTGATCATGGCCTGGGCTTCCCACCGCAGCACGCTCTCTGGAGGGACAGGCTGCCTCACCTGGGCTTCCCTCCATGGCAGCGCCCTCTGGTGGCACACCAGGGTAAGAAGTGAGTCATCTGGAACACGCTTATTCTTTTATATAGTAGGATTATCCCCACAACAAACCCTGTGAGGTGAGTGAAGCTGAAAGAGCTCTAGAAAAACTGTGACTGATCCAAGGTCAGCCAGCTGGCTTCAAGTGGAAGAGTGAAGAATCAAACCTGGCTCTCCAGATTAGAGTCCTGGCACTCTTAACCATTATACCAAACTTGCTCTCATTGCACCTTTTATGGGAGCATATGTGTACTTGTGTGTGCATACGAAGAATTAAAGGGTGACGACTCACACCACTCCAAACTCCTACCAGTTGCCAGGACGGACCAGGCAACCCTGCCTTTGAGAACCCGTTAATTCTATCAATAACTTAAAGAGTAAAGTACTTCTAGGTAGGTGTGGATGCACAAAAGCAAACAGGAGTTTATTCCTCTCTGCATCAGCAATGCAGATCTATAAAGAAGAGAAATCTTTTACCACTGCAGTTACTGCTGGAAAAAAAACTACTTTGTTATTTGAGATCCTGTTTGAAATCAGATCATGTATTAAATATATAGTTTAGATGTGTCCTTAGTTTTTGTTTTGATAGGGATTTATATTATAAATGGAAAGGAGTTTGTAATGCAAAATTATTCATGGGTTACTTGCCACAGATATATATCTAGATGCTTTTATACATTTGTATTCTATTTTATGTGTGGTAATTTGGAAAGATTTCGGGGATAAGGCAGCCCATTTTTAGTGATTATTTATAGGCCTGTGATGCTTCAGTTATACATATTCCTGTTTGGGGATTTGTGCCTTTCCATCTTAGACTGATATCTGTGCTGTCATTTCCCCCACTGCTTTTTGTTTCTTTTCACTATGATGTATGTGAATGATCTGTTTTGATATAAAATCAGAGTACTGCAGACTCTTTTTTAACCAACAAGCAGCTTGCTCACCTTCTGCTTGATGAATTGGAAGTTCCTGAAGGCAGACGTATTTGTTTTAATAACAGATTCCCTGTCACTGCTCACTGTTAAAAAGATCTGCAGCTTTTGCAATAGCTACTCTTTTTTTTATTGTGGACCAGTAATTCTTCTCCAAAATGCACGTTATGATCACAGCAAGAAACAGAACTCATTTTCATTTAGCTGTTTTCCTCACTGCTGTCCCAAATAGATCATGACATGTTCAGCATTCTAGATAATCTGTTCAGATGTAAAACATGAAAAAAAGAAAGCCATGGAATATGGATGGGACAAAGTAGATGTGGTGACAAAATCATTGGGAGGGGAAATGAAATACATATAATGCCAGCTTCCATTCCTTCTTAAACACTTTTCTAAAGAGAACACAAAATGTGACAAGGGTAAAGGAAAAAGCAACAAGGAATGTCTCAAATTCATGCACACAAAATCTAAGATTCTAAATATTATTTGCCATTTAATTTTCAATAGGATGAGCATATATTACAGGCCTTCAAGATGTAAATGTAAATGCTATCCCCTTTAGTTATATAATAGTACCTATTCTTCATATTCAATATACTTTAATCTTAAAAGCAGCTCAGCTCACTATTTATTTTTACCATTTATTTATTTATTTATTAAAATTGATATTATTTACTTACTTTACTTTACAGTAAGCAGCACCCCTCCCCCCCCAGTATTTTTTAGGGAGCCATCTGGCAAGCCTAGCTATGAGGGGCTATGGGGCCAGGTTTGTGTTCTGCCTGGTAGAGGCCTAGTGGTTACCTCAGGGGCTGGTGGCAGGGTCTCTCTCACAGGATCTGGCAGGGTGGCCTCTGGAACAGCTAGAAGATGGTCAGAAGGGGCTTCTGCGGTGTCAGCCCCTTCCTGGCCCTTGACCTTGGCTCCTCAGGCTTTTCTTCTGAATACAGTGAGTCAGATTTACTGGGCCACTCAGGGGAGTGCCTTATCACTTTTTTTCTGCAAAATAGTCTTAGAAGATTACACACAAATAAAAATTGACTTCAGAGAAAGCAAAGAAGGTTTTCGGCAGTCAGTTAAGATTAAAACTGGAACAGTCCCTGTGGAAGTGCTGGTAGGTAAGAATCAGCCTGCCATTTTTCACGATTAAAGCACAGTAAACCACATTTTTCTCTGTTATACCACTATAACCCAATACAAGCCAATTATCCTGAGTTGCAGTAGGCATATTTTTCCTAATTAAAGTGTGGCAATATTACTTTAAAATATGAGTCCTTGTCCAGGTTTGTTTCTGTGCTCATCCATCAGTGAGTGGTTTTGAATAAGTGTTTTCTTATTTATTCTGCCAACATTGGAAGACTTGTTCAAAAAGGCTCTGGGAAATTAGATTGCCAGTGTTTGCTGGTGCTACTCGTGTTTCTGTAACATCAGTTCAACGCTCAGAAATGTATTAGATTCATCTTTTACCATTAATTTATTGCCATTTAAAGAAAAGCTTCAACTCTCTTAATTTGAGTTGTCTCACTGTTAGAAAAGACAAGAATAGGACAAGAATTATGCCTATAACCCTAGGCATAATCAAGGGAAACCAAAAAAACAACAACCCCATAGCTTTTGCATGTGAGGAAATTCAAGAGAAAAAGGTGTAACAGTAGGTTTGTTGCCAATATACTTGATTTAGGACTAAACTATTGGTTAAGCTCAGTCAGTTCTGTTATTCCAATGCATGACTTTTTAAAAATGGCAGCTGAGGTGATGGAGAGTGCCATCAAGTCATAGCTAATGTATGGCAACCCCTGCTGGGGTTTTCAAGGCAAGAGACTAACAGGTGGTTTGTCATTGGCTGCTTCTGCATCTGCTAGGGTGCCTGGAGATCTCCCAGAATTATAACTGATCTCCAGACCATAGAGATTACTTCCCCTGGAGAAAATAGGTAATGGGGTGGACTCTATGGCATTATACTCTGCTGAGGTCCCTCACCTCACCAAGTTGTACCCACATCCCAAATCTCCAGGAATTTCCCAACATGGAGCTGGCAACCCTAACAACAGCATGTGGCTTAAACGTGGAATGGAGCACAGGTAGTGTTGCCTTCTCTGGCTTGGGAAATTCCTGGAGATTTGGAAGGTACAGTCTGGGAAGGGGGCTCAGTGAGGCTATGACAGCAGATCTTGAGACGTGAAATCTAGGTCAAAAGTCAGCTCCTCCAATTTCTCCCCTTCCTGTGATGTCACTTCATCCCACCAAAATTCAGATTTTAAACTTAAATGTCCCACTTCATATCACTTCTCCATGTCTTTTCTCCCGCCTTACATTGCTTGTAGGTAAGGTTTCCAGGTGCTTGCTGGTGGTGGTTAAGCTCCTGGTGGTTTGCCCTTCTGCCTAATGATTGCTGGTGATTGGTGGGAGGAGGCAGGCACCCAGTGATTGCCTGCTATCAGCTAGTGCAGGCAAATGGGCGCATGCTCTCCCAGCCCCAAACACTATGTTTTTGGCTGATTCTGACCCTGTCACAAAGGACATGCGCACTCCCATGCTCTATGCGATAACATCACATCTGGAAGTGACATTATCACATGCAAGAGAAGTTCAGGTGAGTATTGACCCCACCTAGGAGTGCCATTCTCCTGCCTGGGGCAGGGGATCCTTTGGTCTCACCCTCCCCCCTGCCCCCACTTACCTGGCTGGTGGGGGAGCACGCATCCCAGCATCCACAGCAACTTGATTTGGGCTGAATTGTGCCCCATAGCAGATGGCACAATTCAGCCCCCTGGTGAGCACAGGAGTGCTCCCAAGCTGCCCTTTGACCTGTACGATGACATCACTTCCAGGAAGTGATGTCATCATGCAAGCCTGGGAGCACACACACACACACTGTGCACAAGCGTGAGAAGGAACAGAAGAACACATTGAGGTGAGTGCTAGGCTCCTGGGCCCTTTTCACACTACCTACTTGCTTCCAAAACATTGCAAAATGTAGTGCAAAAAATGCGGAAGATAGCATCTTCTCGCGCGAGGTTTGCGCGATGTCACGCAAAACTCGCGTGAGAAGACGCTATCTTCTGTGTTTTTTGCACTACATTTCGCGATGTTTCGGAAGCAAGTAAGTAGTGTGAAAAGGGCCCTGATCTCCCACTGGAGGAGTGGGGGGACCTGGCCACCCTATGCTGTTGGTCACCAGAAAGATCTGGTAACCCTACTTGTTGGCTTTTATATTCGTGTATTCTGTATATCACACAAATCCTTTGATCCCAAATAATTGTGCTGGTATAACTGGCTGCAATCCAGTTATATTCCACAAAACCTTTTTAAAAGCATCTCAACATTCTATTTAGGATTTTCTCAGTATTAAGAAAAAATTTACTCTAAAGACCCATATAAAGATGCCAGCCAATAGCACTCTCATCCCTCTTTTAGTCCCCAGTGAGCCTATAGTTTTTGGTGTCTTTACAGGTAACAGTTTCTCTTAGTCCCAGTAGTATACCATAGAATAATTGAAAACCTAGATAATTCACCCTCTGTAGCTACACTAGGCCTTCACTTTCTCCTAGACCGTGTGGTACTGAAGCTGCCATTTCCTCCACAAAAATGCATCTCTTTGGGCTGGAGATGAGTTGTAACCAGAGGTGGGCATGAACCAAAATACGAACCAAAGTTCATCACAAAATGGGCCATTTTTGGTTTGCGAACCAGTGGTTCATTGGAGGGCATTTCTGGCGAACTGTGACCATTTTTAGACTGGTTCATTTGGTTCATTTTTTGGTTTGTCACTGCAGACAGCCTGGCACCAATCAATCAGTTTCCTAGGCAATGGGAGGGGAGGATAGGCTTTCTGTAGACCTTCTGCTGGCCCAGAAGTGATGTATTCATGAACCAAACAAACCAAACGAACTGGTTCGCGAACCAGGCAATTTCATGCTAGTTCATGGTTCGTGAAATGCAATGAACCACGAACCTCAACGAACTGCCATTTTCCCAGTTTGTGCCTGCCTCTAATTGTAACTCTAGGTCCCACATTGAGGTAGTCTTGTGAGCTGTTTCTTTCATTTATGCTATTTGTACATTCAAAATTATTTTCCCAAGTGCACATACTATTTACATAATCAGATGTGCTAGTTGGGGTTGCCAGCCTCCAGGTGGGGGCTGGAGATCTTCTGGAATTACAGCTGATGTTCAGACAACAGAAATGAGTTCTCTGGAGAAAATGATTGCCTTGGAAGGTAGACTCTATGACATTATATCCAGTTGAGATGCCTCCACTCCCCAAATCCTGCCCACCTCAGGTTCCACCCCCAAAATCTCCAGGAATTTCCCAACCTGGATCTGGCAACCCTAGTGCTAGTACATCACATCAATATTGCAAGAGAGTGGCTGATTCTCAGATTAGTACAGGCCATTTCCTGCATAACTACTCTGAAAAACTTGTTGGTCTCTAAGGTGCCACTGGATTCAGATCCTGCTGGCCTACAGGGTCACATGTTGACTCACTCCAGACATAAATATATATAGAATTTGGGGAGGTTTTGCACCCTTTATAGATACTGTCATTATTTATCAAGCAGCAAACAAGTTAAAATCATAGGATTGGTTGATATTGCATCCTTCCTGTAAAAAAAAATGTAAACACACATTTACTCAAAATTTTTTTAATTTAAGCCAGTTTCACTCCTGAAATATCTTGATTCTTGTGATCCTTATTCCCATGAAAACTTGCTTCTAAAATCTTTAATTGCCTTGATGTTCATTTCTGATATCACTGTTATTATCATATTTGCAGAATACAGTATTGTTCAAGGGTGTGAAATACCTATGCAGCTAAGCAGATCATAAGGTGAACATGACCTCTATTAAGAAAATTTGGGTTGTAATTATAATTGTCTTCTGGCAAATGTGTTAAAGCAACAATTTTCTCTGCTTTCTTGGGCATGGTAAAATGATAATTAACAGGAATGATCCATTCACTTTGATTTTAATATGCGCTGTCATTATATTCAGAGGCTGGTCAGCTGCAGCGCTACTCTAGTTCATTCTATGGACTAGTTTTTATGTACAAAAGTGAATTTTTTATGGATCACTGTCTGTAATCTACTGGATTATAAACTCTGGGATTTGGGACATTTATAGTGCTATCCTGCTTTTGAATCATACTAAATTCTGTTGTGTTGATGGAACAAAATACTATGCCAAACAAGTGGATTCACAGCAGCATAGTGTCGTTGTTGCTACAGCTGTACCTGTGCCAGCAGAACATCACCAATAAAAAGGAGGGGACATGGCAGTGAAGAAGCAGAGCTAGGTCATAATCCTATGCTCATTCTGAGGTCAGATCTATCCCAATGATGACGCAGGAAGTGGGGACCCAACACTCACTTTTGGCATCTGCTGTGGCACGATGACATCACTTCTGGGAGTGGCATCATCATGCAGGCCGTGGGAATGCTCTCATGATTTGCACCGGCCAATTCTTAAAGAATCAGCCTATTTGGGGCCCAAATCAGCCTGGCATGAAGCGTGAGAGCACTCCCACGGCTGGTGCAATGGTGATGTCATCACACTGCACCAGGAGGCCCTGGGAGGCCCATTCCTACCCTCCCCCCCCACACCAGCCAGATGAGTGGTGGCAGGAGGTGGAGGCAGAGGCTGGGCATGGGGGATACTTCACCCCCCCCAGGAGACCGGCAACCCTAATGATGACCCTACTTTAGTCCTACCAAAGAAAGGCAGTGTGGTGCACTGGTTGTAGTGTTGAACTAGGAATACATTTCATGTATTTAGGAATACAGTACATTTTATGTATTCCGTGTTTACTAACACCTGGAAAAGAACATGAATAATTTTAATCATGGAAGTGAAATGAACTGATGTTGGCAGGAAGATGGCCATTGTCCTAGAATGAAGAAGTAATTCAGCTGCATTTGTAGGATGGCGTCTTTAGCCTTTAATTTAAAAGGGATTGTTTCCTCCCCAGTCCCCACCTTTCTGCATTGCTTCTGCATCACTTTGAAAGATCTGCTACTCTCCTCAGTATGCAGTATAAAGAAATGTCTCCAATGTTATGAATAATGCACAGGGTAAAAATGCTCAACTGAGGTTATAAATGCTCTGAAATTACTACACCATAAGCAGGGATGGAACATGCCTGATTGCCTTTCTGTTCACTGAAAATCAAGTTAGGAAGGCATAGTATGATCCTGTAATTTACACGCATGTGCGTATGTTTATAAGAGATATTGTTTGTTGTGTTTTCTTCCTTTTGCCCATATTTAATTTAAGCCGGTTGCTCTTGATTTCAATCTTTGTTCCATCTTGCTCAGCTGCACTGATTACAGAGACCCAGCCTTTCCTTTATTTTACTAATATTGTTTACTGTCCTTTCTTTATATAGATACTTATTTCATAAGATCACATAGTTTTTTTCTCATGGTCTATTGCACAGTGTCTCTGGAGTCCGCCCAGCTTTTAGATCCTGATTCTTCTCCCTTTCCGGTTGAATGCAGTGCATTTTCTTTGCCTCATTACTGAAAGAAATTAAGAGTTCTATGTTGATACAGTTTCTCCTGTTTCATATAAAATATCATAGCTAGTCTAAAGCAACAGATAAAAAGAATAAACATACTGACTCACTAGAAACTGATAAAGTGAAGACATTGCCTGCAGCTATCACAGCAGACTTAACCTGTACATCAATTTTATCTCTTTGTGGGTATTTTCCCCTGCTTGCTTTTAAACTAGTTCGCTAAAAGATATTCTGTGTTTCTAAAAGCAATTTTTGGTCAGCAGCGATAAGCACAGAAATCTTTCCCAATACTTGTGATAGTTCGCAGCTCAACTTCTCCGCTTTCATTGGCAATGAGCTATGGAGCACAAAGGACATTCTGCTCTTGTGCTGGTGACAAAGCTGCAGTCATTGCATCGAGTTCAAGATAAGAGACCAAAGTCTGTTCCCTTTCCTTCTCAACCCTTGTATTTACCACCGTGGGGGGAGCTTCAATACATGTGTTTTCTTTCTTAGGCGACTGAAATGTTCGGCTTAGCACACGGAGATGTCACGTTTGATTATAAAGCATATTGAACAGTATGCAAACTTACAGGTCTAATAGCATGAATGAACAGCTGAAATAATTTCCAAGCATTTGTTTTCAATTGGTCCATCAACAAATCTACTTTACATGAACATTTTTTAAGATTTCACTTACACACATTGGACCAAACATCCTAAAGATATTAGACAGTTATCGATTTAATAGTTTTAATCGTGAACGCCCTGACTTTATTTCTGGTCCCATAACAAAATTGTGGATGAGCTGCTTAGTTGATATTATTCAGGTGACTCAAGTATTATGTATATAGCAGAAAAGCAAGATATAAAAATTCTAAATAAATCAGAACAAAGAATTCTGATGTGACTGGATCAGGCTTATATTTAGGAGAGTTAATGGGGAAATTTGACTAATTTCCAATTTCACCAATTTCCCCATTGATGTTGCCAATTAACGCCTGCTATGATGTAGCAGTTAGGAACAAAATTCATCAACACAGCTACGAATCACTGATAGAAAAAGAAGAGTCCAGTAGCACCTTTAAGACTAACCAATTTTATTGTAGCATAAGCTTTCGAGAATCAAGTTCTCTTCATCAGATGCATGATCCGAACTGGTCAAAAAAAGAAGGAAACATAAAAACCGGGCAAGAAATCCAGGCCAATGGCAAAAATATTCCTTGGCTGACTTATCACCAAATAGTATCAAGATTAAAGGATCAAATTCTCAAAGAAGGCGGCAGGCTGAGAGAAAAAACACAATATGAACTATTAATATCTGGAGACTTGTCGCATCTATTGGGGAAGATTTACAAAATATTACTGCAACACTACACAGAGATGGAACAAGTTAAAACTTGTATGATAAAATGGATGCAAAATTTTGGGAAATCTATTCTGATGGACTTATGGGGAAATTTATGAACTAAAGACATAAAATTTACAGGCAGCCAGGTACTGAGAGAAAATTGGTATAAAATGCTTTTTTAGATGGTACATTACTCCTAAAGATATTGCAAGGATTAGTAATGGTTACAGTGGATATTGCTGGAAGTGTCAGAATATGGATGCAACATTTTACCATATGTGGTGGATTGTGGAATCACGAAAATACTGGATAAAAATATACGAGGAGATGCAAAAGAGCCTCAAACTCTGATTTGAATTAAATCCGAAAAGTATTCTCTTAAATATTTTACCAACAAATCTGAGAAAAGAACAAGGAGTTCTCTTCCATTATATGGTGACAGTAGCAAGAGTACTATTTGCAGGAAAATGGAAAACTGATGCTTGTCCTGGTCTCCCAGAGTGGAGACCACACAAATATGCTTCAATGGCCAAACTGACTACCTACTTACAAAATAGGCCAATAACCGATTTCTGGAAAAAATAGATTTCTTTGATTATGGTTAAACTAATTGATATAGTAGCTTAGAGGGAGGGAGGGAAGAAGAGAGAAGGAGAAATGTTATGTATTTAGGTTCATGGAAGCCAAATATGTAATAATTATTTTATTAGTTTAAAGAAACTTAAATGTTCTGCTCGTTTTATTCCCAGTACTTTTATATCTATACTGTTTACATACTTATTGGTTGTATAAGATTGTATAATTTTCAATTTACTGTTTAATTGTGAATTTGCATAACTTTTATACTATGCATTTACTTTACTTTGGGTTTTTTCTTACTTTTTTTCTTTTCCTTAAATAAAATGTTTAATATTAAAAAAAAGGAGAGTTAATGTTCAATATAGAGAAGTCTACCACTACCTGAGAGGGGAAAATATTTTTTCTCATTATTCACAGGCAGATACTAAATTGTGTAAGCATAATAAAATATAAAATGCCTCATTGATTAGCACTGAAAGTGAGCTGGTTAACTTATTGTTCTGGCAGAGATTGCAGTCTAAATTTCGAACCTTTAGAAGATGTAGCAGTTGCCATTTGCACTAGTAAGGCAGGGAGATTGACCAGAAGTATGAATCTACATAAATCATTCCTGACAGAACACAAATTCTTCAATTGCATTCTAAAAAGGCGTATCCTGAGATCATTTCTCAGTGCATAGTTAAATATAAACATGCACAGAAAGTCCAGGGGTGGTGGGAAGGGGGAATGATGTGTACTTGTGATAAATGTGGCAATTCTTTCCTGTCCTAAATAATCCTATATGCACACCTTGTTTGAAGAATGCAGTGCTGAATGGTCACAACAAGTAATTGTCCCTCAGTTAACAGATACTTTTAGAAGCCATAGAAGTGAAATTTTGCTCTTTAAGCATGATCTGATTAGTTTTCCCCATTGAAAGGGGAGAAATTTCTTGAAAAAAGAACAATTTTGCTGCATTGGAATCTGTTTAGCATAGTTTTCTGGATTAGTGAAGGCTGTACACAGTGATAAACTCTGAAACTGTACAGCAGAATTTTGTGTTAAGGCATACCTACTGTTTTTAAAATAAGGTACATCTAGCAATCCTAATTCTTTTCCCTTCTTTGTTTCAACAAAGACTATAATCAGGGCTCATTTTGAGGTGGAACGCGCAGGAACGCAGTTCCGGCTGTTCCCCAAAGAGGTCACGTGTCAGGTGGCCCCGCCCACCTGATTCAGCCATTTTGGGCCTGTTTTGGCCTGAACTGGGGTCGAAATGGGTGGTGGATCACTCTCCCACTCAGCAGTGGCCCAATCCTGACCATTTTGAGCCACTTTTCAGCCATTTTCAGCCCTTTTTTGCCATTTTGGGCCCTGAATGGCCAGGATTGGTTCCAAAACAACCAGGATAGGTGATGTCAGGGTGTGTGGCATATGCAAATAAGGTATGCTAATGACACACTTGTGGTGATAGCAATAGGTGTGGCATATACTAATGAGTTATGCTAATAAGTTATGCTAATGAGTTCCTCCCGCTTTTTTTCTACGAAATGATCCCTGACTATAATGCAGATTTGAATTAATGCCAATATGATTATTAATACGGCATACAACTAGAACATTTTTGTTGGGATTTCAAATCTGGGGCTGTTTAATGGGATTGGGTTGTTTTCCAGCAAAGCATTGCCAGGTCAGGGTCAAAATTTGATAGTTTCTTTTTCCGTTCTCATGATTTTCATGGCCATTCTTTTCAATGGGGAAAAGGAGGGGAGACAAATTGGAGACTCTGGGAGACCTGATTTTGTACTTAACAGCACCAAGACCACACAGAACACAACCCTCCATCTAAACCCTAAGTTTCAAGCAGTTTTAACAAAGCAGGGGAGGGATTTTATACACCCCAAAGTAGGTCCTTCACCCATTCTAAGTTGTTTCTAATAATTCCTAGAATGACTGCCAAGCAGCCTGCAGCCCACAGGAGAGCTCCAGCCAGTCACCAGAATTTTTTTAAAAAGCCCTGTCTGCCTTCATTTCATTTCCCTACTTATACAGTGGCTGACATTTTTTTTACCATTCCATTGAAAACTTTGCATTTGCCTGCCTTCCTTGTTGTGATTTGTTGTTCGTTTCTTTTCATAAAGTGAGAAAGGCTTCCATTGCAGATCCTCACCCTCAGCCATTGTTGCACTTCCAGTATTCCCCCAAGTTTCAAGTAAATTGGACACAGGGTTTGAATTCTATGGACCCGCGAACAAGGGACCCCTCAAGCCATTGTAATTGCACACCCATTATTCCCTATGGGGAACTTACAGGGGACTGGAGACATTTTCAACCAAATGTCACCAAAATTGCAGTAGAGTGCCTTCTGCATGTCCTCCAAAGAACCCCCAAGTTTCAAGCAAATTTGGCAAAGTGTTAGAATTCTATGAGCCTCTATATAAGCTTAGGCTTTTCCACTTTCACAAGAAAAAACGTCACTCTCCAGCCCATGAAGAGGGGTGAAGTGGGAAAGAGAGGGAAGGAGAATGGCAGCGCTCTGCCTCTTGGGATTGACTGGGAGTGCTCTTTGCTCCTCCCTTGCAACAAAGTGATTGGAAAGGAGAAATTCTTCAGGAAATCAGTACAGATTCAGAGTGAAATGTGAGCCTATGCTGTATTGCTGGTAAATGCAGGAACTAAAAAAAATGGATTTTTTTTTCAGGGAGGGGTAGCCAGGACTAGTGTTTCTGTTTCAGAAAGTCACTAGTAAGACCCAAAAGCAGTTATTTTCATGTTTGTTACAGCTTGTGATTTTCAGTTTGCACAACCCTAGTTATTAATGATGCCTTTTTCTGTCTGTAATTTTATAGACACAACTGTTGTTTTTGAATTCCCAGGAGAGATGACTTTAGGGAAAACCACGCAGTACTGGTTAAATCCATGCTCACAAATGTCCCTTCCTTCTAGTCTCCACTAAATGTTGCCTCCTCAGGAACCTGACCCAAAAGGCGCTGAAGCCTATGATAAGTTTGCTTCTGTTGATCAAAGCCTTTGACTCAACCCCCCAAGGCTTTATTTACCAGGTAGCTGATTGAATGTGTGCAAGCTCAATGTGGGCAGACAAACTTCTTTAGGGTACAACAGCTCTTCCTCTCCTATCAGCCCTCATTAAGTATCTAAGCATAATGCTTTTTCACCTCCTCAGAACATCTATTAATCTGGATATTTTCCAGTTTCCCAAACATTAAATTACCAGAAAAGTAAATGGAAAATGTCATTCAATTGTAGTGTTTAAATTCTTCTAACAGAGTCTGGAGAGTGCTTCAAGCAAGAAACAAAAGCAAATAATAAAATCCCAAACAATCCTTGAGTTCTCATTTGTCTCCTATTAGAAGGAACAGATCCCGTCACCTCCGCTTTCTGAAGAGCTCTCAGCAGATAGATAAGAATAATCTTCTCCGACAGTTCTATTCATGGGAAAGAATAGTCCTCCAGTTATAATGTCTCTAGAGGCATTGTTGCATAAATTGCGTGTTTGCACTGTAAGAGGACTCATGTTAATGGGTCCAGAATATTTAGTCGGAGGGCATGTTAATATGAATGGAAGCGGTGAGGAATATCAGAGTCAGTGAATGCTTTTCACTCTTATCTATGCTTGGCCTTTTATAGCATCTTACTTCTGACCTTTCACTTGACTCTCCCACCTCACACCCCATCTAGTGTCATACTCTTGATATGAAAATGTTTAGCCTTTTTCTTGATCTGTATGAATTGATAAATTCTGGTAGCTTGCATGTAACTGAACAGATAAACTGAGGCGGTGGAAGAAGCTCTCTCGAATTTAGTTGCTAATAGCAATTTTTAACATTTTTAACCATCTTGGGAACCCTATTTAGGTGGAAAGACAATATATATATGTTTTAAATAAAAAATAAAATAACATGTAACTATGAAAAGGCAGGACATGTTTTTTTTATTTTTTTTTTTATTTTTAATATCTAATATAAAAAACTACAAAAGACTATAGAAGTACAAGGGGGGAAGGGAAGGGGGGACTGGGAAAAAGGGAAGAGCAACATACAAACAACAAACGCTACACCACATGTCTTGTATTCCCTTCATGCTGCAATTTTTCTTAAAAGTTAACTTTCTAATATGCTATCAGATTGGTAGATCTTATACAATACAGACTATATTCAGGATCAGGTTTTCCTCCCCCCCCCCCCCACGTCTCGGTCTCAGTTCTCTTTGCGCAGCTGGAGCAGCTGCGCCCGCTCTCTCCTCCCCCCAACTTTCCCCTTCAGACTTTGGACTTTCTTCTTGCTGGAACTCCTGATGGTTGAACAAAAAGTCTGTCAGCTGCGCTTCCAATGTAATCTTGTAGGTTTGATCCTTGTATCTAAACCAGACGCCTTCTGGAAACAACCATTTATATTTTACATCACATTTCCTCAAGAAAGCCGCAAGTCCTTTATACTTAAATCTTCTTTTATGAGCCAAAAATGGAACATCCTTCAATATTTTAACCTTATTGCCCAAATAATCCAAGTCCACATTGTACGAATTACATAAGATGGTGTCCCGAGTCTTCTTAGATGAAAAGTCAATAATAATCTCGCAAGGCAGCTGACGCTTCATTACATACTTTGAAGATGTCCGCCGGACTTCCAAAATATCGCTTTTTAACTCTTCTTTAGTTGCCTTTGCGAATGGCGCCAACAGTCCAGACACCAAATCTTTTAAATTTTCACTTTGCTCCTCTTTTATATTCTGAAGACGCAGTACCGTTTGGGCACGGTCCACTTGCAATCCTATTATTTGATTCTCCAAAAGCTTCACTTCCTTACTTGTTGCTTTCATGAGTACTACGTTCTCGTGTGCAGACTGCTCTGCTCCGGTCGCTGTTTCTTTAATGGTTTTCACTTCGCTTTCCACTGAATCAACCTTTTGCCCCATTTCATTCAGTTTCGCTACAAAGGGCTGCACAGCATCAAAGACTGCTCGTCTCACCATCTCTTCCAAAGTTTCCCCCTTCCCCTGTAACATCGCCATCACCGATTTACTCATTGCTGGGCTCTGCTTTTTCGTCGCCATCTTGGGGGGGGGGCACCAGCTAAGTTCTGAAACTCCGTGAAGGGGAAGAAATCCGCACCTTCTTAGCTTCAACTCCCACCAATCCTTCGCATACGCTTAGAAATCAGAAGGGATTCGCTTACTTACAGGTTTTCACCTTAAATCTGCTTATTGCCGTTCTCCATGGCCCGGCTGCACACGATGCGCAGCGCAAGTCTGCCGGCCTCCATTGGAGCAAACGGGCAATTTACCCCCAGCATTGCTTTCAGGGGGTTCTTCCCGCCGCGCTCCGGACCCCGTCTCCCTCACTGGGAGTCCTGGGGGTTAACCCTCGCGGGTCAACCGCCCGGTCAGGCTGCTCGGACGTTTCCTCCCAGACCTGCGGAGAGGAGCGTCCGACATGGACGGGAAAACGAAACCGAATCGAAAAGGCAGGAGATGTTGAACATCTTTCAGAAAGGAAGTGGCATTCTTTTCTTTATAGACCCCTCCCCGCTAAAAGAAAATTACCTACACCGTTTTCCTTCTCGGCACAATTCGAAATGCTAATTATTACTAATGAAGTTCTATGTGGTCTGGGACCAGGGTACCTGAGGATTGCCTTATTCTATATTAACCCTCCCACCAGGTGAGATCGGGGCCCATTCTGGGTACCACATACATCAGAGTTGAGGTGGGTGAGGGCCAACTCATAGCCTTTCTTGTGGTTCTGAGACAGTGGAAATCCAATTTCTGTCCAAGTTTAACTTTCATCATATCAGTTGTATTTTTAAGTGATAGGCAAAACCATTTTCATTCCTACAGGCTTGAAAAATATTTTAATTTTAGTTTACAATGGTCAAGACTATTAAAGCAGTGTGACAGCTTTAATAACCATATTGATATTTCCCCACTCAGTTTCCACACATCTATTTTTTTAAAAAATGAAACCTTTTTCTATTTAGGGGGTTTCTTTGCCTTGGTACCTAGGGGAGCACAATGAGAAAATTTTCATTATAATTTCAAATCCAGGCTTCAGGGCGGAAATTTTTAGCATGATTGCTTATTTGGGGCAGGACATTACCAGCTCAGATTCAAACTAGTGTGTTTGGGGGCCTTTATTTTCAATGGGGAATGTACATGAGGATCTAGGACAGCTGTTTCTAAAAATAATGGTACCAAATTTACACAGAACAGTCTTCTCTGTAATTAACGCCCCCCCCCCAAGTTTCAAGTAAATTGAACAAAAGGAGTCAATTTTACAGACCCTCCCAAAAGAAGGTCTCTCTGTACAGCTACACTAAGTTCTCTCTACTAATTCCTAAAATGGCCTTCAAGCAGCAGCCAGTAAGAGAGCTTCAGTCAGCCACCAGCATTTAAAAAAAAAAACCACAAAGCCTCATCTGCATTCATTTCATTTCCCTCCTCTTTTGATGACCAACTTTTTAAAAAAAACATTTCCATTGAAAATTCTGTATTTGCCATCCTTCCTTGCTGTAGTTTGTTTCCTTTCAGAAAATGAGGTAGTCTTCCATTGCATACCACTGCCCCCTCGTGTTGGTCTGCCATTATTCCCTATGGGAGACTATTGTGGGGGGACTGGAACTGTTTTTCAACCAAATGTCATCAAAATTGCAGTGGTGCTTCTTCTGTCTGTCCATCAAAGAACCCCCCCCGCAAGTTTCAAGCAAATTGGACCAAAGGTTTGAATTCTACAGTCCAAATGTTGGACAAGGCAAAACTATTTTCTTTTTTTATTTTATTTTTCAAACTTTCATATATGGAAACACCTGGCTCCAATTCAGAGCCCCCAGTTCAGATTGCTCCTTTAAAGTAGTAGCATACATTCTGAATTTTACTTTCAAAGTTTGTTGTTAATTTGGTCCCTATCCCAAAGCTGCATCTTCCCAATCTGCTTCAAGAACTCACCTTTCACATGCATCGTCTTCATGCATGTTTGGGTAGTATTTGTTGCGAAAAAAGGTCCCAAAACAGAAAATGCGTTCTTTGTGCCTCGTCACAAATGACATTGACGCATTCTTGCCCAACTTTCCTTTTTTTTTTTTTTGAGCCATGTGGGATTGCGCTATCCCATTGTCCTGTCTTTCAGCTTCTGTAGAAACTGGGCACGCATAGTACAGCATGCTCTACCGTTGATTTCCCACTCAAAGTTTTAAATGCAAAAGTGTTTCATAAATATGCGAACAATAGAGTAGTGCGATCATATGATTCCATATCCTACTATATAAAAGGCAAACTGACCACTCACTCCTTATCCCCATGCAGGCATAGTATGCAGGGATAAGAAGCGAGTCAAGGGCAAAATCATTTGCCTCCCTGCTGCCTCTTCAGGCTTCCAAGAGACATGGAAAGACTCAGTGCGGTGGCGAGGACCTCCCAGGGTCCTGCAGCAGTCAAGGGTGGGGCTTTCCACCACCTCCACAGGGTCTTGGGAGAGCCGTGCACAATCCAAGTGGTGGCCAAGGTGCCAGAGGAGCCCCTGTTCTCTTTCCCGATCCCCCCTTTGACTGATGCTGCCAAGGGAGTTGTGGAAGGGGGGGGAGTGCTGCTGGGGCCTGCTGTAATTAACAGTCCATTTGCTAAGTGATAGCTAGCACTGCAGTATGATTCCCTTTATCATAGTAGCACAAGGACTGTTTTTAAAAGTTTAAAAATGGGGGAGGGGGTTATATGATTGCTCATGCGAGCCAGACACTTGCATGCATCTGGAGGTAGGAGGAGTAATGGTGAAAGGAGGGGTTGGAGATTTGTGGGAGGGCTCTTCTGAAGTGAAAAAAAGCCTCCAGATGCATTGATATGGTAAACAATCACTCAAAAAAAGTGGCATCAAAAATGAAAACAGAACAAAACAAGTTTCACAAAAAACGCTTAAAACCTGGGATCATCATGACCTGCTTGCACATGGGAAATGATGATGTATATAATGAGTGAAATAACCTGCCAAAGTTCCGTTAGCAGGCTGTCCCATTAAGGTCAAGTGGAAACAACCTTGGTGTCTGAACTCCAAAGTCCAGAGTAGCATTGCAGGCTTGTTACAGGTACAGCCAAGATGTACAAAAATATTTTCTTTTAATTGGAATAGATACTCAGAGATAAGGAAAGGTCATGTGCAGAATATAATTCAACAATCTGACATGACAGATGTAGGATATTTCTGGTGTACAATGAATGTATAATAAAGAACAGCAAAATGTTGATCACATAAAGAATCAAACAGTATTGTATGCTCCTATGGGCAGTGAGGAAGGTGGAAAGACTCAAGCAGAGTTATACCCTTCTAAGTCAATTGAAGTCAACGGACATGGAAGGCTGTAACTGTTTAGGATTGTACTGTAAGAGAGTTAGAGAAGAATGTGATGGCCAATGAATTGAGTTTTCTAGAAGACACTGGTGACCCCCCCCCAAAAAAACCTATATAATTGGATAATATTTATGATAATTAATGGATAAACAAGAAAAGTTTGTCACTTCTCCTAAGACTGATAGGGTCCAACTCTGATCTGTGAAAATGGATATAAAATACAGAGAAGAACAAACAATGGGGGGGATGTTCTTATTTCATCTTGAACCAAGGACTAGGGGTGTGCAAGCCAAAAAATTTCGGCTAAAGCCGAAAGCCGAAAGAAGAATCTCTTTCGAATAAGCCGAAAGCCGAAACGGACAGCCGTTTCGGCTTTCGGCTTTCGGCTTTGTTTCGGCTTTCTTTCGGCTTTCGGCTTTCGTCTTTTTCAATGGGAAAATGCCTCCGTCTTCCCGGACGTCTGGGGGAGGCATTTTCCCACCGAATCAGCCCAAAATTGGTGGGGACCTTCCTCTAACCCCTTTCTAAAAAACCCCCCAAGTTTCAGACCGATTGGACTTTGGGGGGCCATGTTATGGCCCCCCAAAGCAGGTCCCCCTATCCTCCCATAAGAAAGCGAAGGAGCAGCATATTGTTAGCATGCTGCTGCTCATCTTCTTCATTATTTCCTATGGGGAAAAATGAAGACGCAGGCTTCCTTTGCCAGGGGTGGCATTTTGCATGCAAAATGCCCCCTTACCCTCAGGGGCCCTTCTCCCACCCTTCCTCCCACCCCCCACCAAGGCTCAGCCTGCTCCCACTTGGGGGGGCCATTTCATGGCCTCCCGAAGTAGGTGCTCTGCTCTCATCTCTACCACTGACAGCTGGGGGAGGCTTGTCTTGCCAGGGGTGGCATTTTGCATGCAAAATGCCCCCCAGCCCTCAGGGGCCCTTCTCCCACCCCTCCTCCCACCCCCCACCAAGGCTCAGACTGCTCCCACTTGGGGGGGGGGGCATTTCATGGCCTCCCCAAGTAGGTGCTCTTTTCTCTACCACTGACAGCTGGGGGAGGCTTGTCTTGCCAGGGGTGGCATTTTGCATGCAAAATGCTCCCCCAGCCCTCAGGGGCCCTTCTCCCACCCCTCCTCCCACCCCCCACCAAGGCTCAGCCTGCTCCCACTTGGGGGGGCCATTTCATGGCCTCCCTAAGTAGGTCCTCTCAGCCCCTAAAGTCCACCCCTTACAGCCCCACACAAACCCAATTCCCCCCCAGCTGCCACACACAGACCCAAATCCCCACATTAGCCCCTCACAGACCCAAATCCACCCCCACCTGCCCCACACCCATAACCCCAGGAACAGGCTGGCAAAGGCCAGCCCTCTCCCTTTGTTCCCTATGATGGGAACTTCTAAACTCTCTTTCCCTGGGCAATTCGGCACAGCCCAGGGGTGCCACAATGGTGGGCACACTTCTGAGTGCCAGCTGGTCCCTGTGAAAGAGCACCTGAACCACAGACACCCTCCCTCAAATTCCCCCACCACCTACAGAGATGGCTGGCCAGCCAGCCCCATTGTTCCCTATGATGGGAACCAAATGCACAACAAAGAATAAAACACGAACAACACAAAATAGAGTTTTTAAAAAATTATTTTCTCCCTTTCAAAGTACAAGTAGGCAAAGCATTATGACACATTACACCAGCAGTCCCCCACACAGAAAAATAACACAACTCACTTAACATCAGAGAATCACAAAACACGATTCCTGTCAAAAACACTTTATTTCTTGAACAGCTTTAGGTTACACAGCAGGGGGGCACACCAAAGGGCATGGCAGCAGTATCTTACACAAAATTAACACAACTCACTTAACATCAGAGAATCACAAAACACGATTCCTGTCAAAAACACTTTATTTCTTGAACAGCTTTAGGATACACAGCAGGGGGCGCACCAAAGGGCATGATAGAAGTGTACTACACAAAATAATACAACCCACTTCACCGTTTTTGACAGCAGTTGTGTTTGTGTGATTCTCTGATGTGAAGTGAGTTGTGTTATTTTTATGTGCGCCCCCCTGCTGTGTATCCTAAAGCTGTATCTTACAGCTGTTCAAGAAATAAAGTGTTTTTGACAGGAATTGTGCTTTTGTGATTCTCTGATGTTAAGTGAGTTGTGTTATTTTTGTGTAAGATATAGCTTTAGGATACACAGCAGGGGGGCGCACCAAAGGGCATGGCAGCAGTATGTTACACAAAAATAACACAACTCACTTAACATCAGAGAATCACCCCAAATTATTGCTGTCAAAAGCACTTTATTTCCTTAACTGCTTTAGGTTACACAGTAGGAAGGCACAACAGGGCATGAAAGCAGTGTACTACATAAAAATAACACAACTCAATCGGTCTGAAACTTGGGGGGGTTTTAGAGAGGGGTTAGAGGAAGGTCCCCACCAATTTTGGGCTGATTCGGTGGGAAAATGCCTCCCCCAGACGTCCGGGAAGACGGAGGCATTTTCCCATTGAAAAGCCGAAAGAAAGCCGAAAGAAGCCGAAACGTTTCGGCTTTTTTTCTTTCGGCTAGCCGAAACGTTTCGGCTTTCTCCGAAACGTTTCGGCTAACCCGAAAGAAGCCGAAACACTTTTGTTTCGGCTTTCTTTCGGCATTCCGAAAGCCGAAACGCACATCCCTACCAAGGACTCCAGTGTCTTTCTTCCTCACTCTTTCCCTCTTCCTGCTCCTATATTTCTCCTTTCCTTTCCTTTTCTTTCCTTTTCTTTCCAATCTTTAGTGCTCTGCTTCTTCTTCTTCTTCTTTTTTTTTTGCTAACAATACAGAGGTAAGGAAGGGGGACAGGGGAAAGAAAGGGGGAAAAAACCAACAACATATAACAACACTACACTACACAAAATGCTTTCCCTTCATACTGCCATTATTAAAAAAAAAAAAATAAAGCTTTGTATGATATTGATGGAGTGGTTGACCTTGCGAAATACAAATTACAATTCAAATTAAGTCTTCCTCCCCCTCCTGGGCCCCGGACATAATTCTCTTTGAGCAACTGCAGCCGCAGTGCTCGTTTCCTCCCCGCCCCCTCAGACTTCGCCTTTTCTTCTTGCTTGGTGCTTTGCTGGAATTCCGGATTTTTATCCTCAAAATCCCTTAGTTGATCTTCTGATATAATCTTGCAAGCTTGATCTTTGTAACTGAACCAGATACCTTCCGGAAATAGCCATTTGTACTTTATTCCACGTTCCCTCAGAAGAGCTGCGAGCTTTTTATACTTAAATCTTCTTTTCCGAACTAAAAATGGGACGTCTTTCAGTATCTTGACTTTATTGCCCAAAAAGTCCAGATCCGCATTATATGAGTTGTATAGGATAGTGTCTCGGATCCTTTTAGATGAAAGATCAATGATGATCTCGCGAGGCAGCTGACGCTTCGATGCATATTTTGAAGAAGCCCGACGGACTTCCAAAATGGCGCTTTTAACCTCTTCTTTAGTTGCCATCGCGGGTGTCGCCAATAGTTCCGAGACCAGGCCCCATAAATCCTCATTTTCCTCCTCTTTCACGTTCTGGAGGCGCAAAATTGTCTGTGTTCGTTCCACTTATAGCCCGATCAGCTGGTTCTCCACCAGCTTTAACTCTTTATTCATAGCCCTCACGAGTGATGCACTTTCCCGAGCAGACTTCTCTGCCCCCCCCCCCGCTACTTCCTTAATGGTTTTCACTTCGCTCTCAATTAAGCCCACCCTTTGATCTGTTTCTTTCAGCTTGTCAACAAAGGGTTTATAGCTTCGAGTGCTCTGCTTCTTTATGATTTTATTATCTCTTTTTTTCCTCTTTGGTTTTCCTTTTGGGGATATTATGAAGGCTTCTTCTTGTGGAAAGAATCCATCTTTTAGGTTTACTTAGAATCATAGAATCATAGATCATAGAATCATAGAGTTGGAAGGGGCCATACAGACCATCTAGTCCAACCCCCTGCCCAGTGCAGGATCAGCCTAAAGCATCTCTGACAAGTGGGAGGGCTCCATTGTTACTTACTGTGTTTGGTACTGAATAGAATATGTTTCATCATAAACTCAGCCTTTTGTGAGTTTTACTGAGTAACACAGTTAAGGGCAAATATCTTACCATTCCCACAGCCTATAGAGTTTGACATTTCTGAATCACATAGAGGTCTATATGATAAGAGTGCTGATTAGATATGGAATTATATATCCCCTGTCTAATGCAGCTGAGTGGTCAAATGAAGGTTGTTCATCTATCTATGCACTTTGGAAATAGAAGAGAAAATGTCTTTTCCTTTAATAGGGGTTTAGTGTGTGGAAATGGGCAGGTGAAGCCTTCCATGGCATGAGTATATTTAACGTCTCTTAGTAAGTAACATCCCATTAAGTCTCTATAAAAGAGACTGGGCACTTTTACTCCTCCTGATTGCCTGGCTGTTGGCAATCAGTTTGGTGTGGTGGTTAAGAGCACAAGACTCTAATCTGGAGAACTGGGTTTGATTCCCCACTCCTCCACTTGAAGCCAGCTGGGTGACCTTGTGTCAGTCACACACCTCACAGGGTGTTTTGTTGTGGGGATAATAATAACATACTTTGTAAACATTAAGTTGTCCTGAAGGGCAGTATATAAATCGAATGTTGTTGTTGTTATCCTATTAGGGTTGCCAACCTCCAGGTGGGGCCTAGAGTTCTCCCAGAATTCTCCGGAGATACTAGGTCAAATCAAGTCTGAATTCTCCCTAGAAGCTAAAATGACAAAACTGAGGCTATTGTACTTTGGTCACATTATGAGAAGACAAGATTCTTTGGAAAAGTCAATATGCTAGGAAAAGTAGAAGGCAGTAGGGAAAGAGGAAGACTTAAAATGAGATGGCTTGACTCAATAAAAGAAGTGACGTCCTCTGGTTTGCAAGATCTGAGCAAGTCTGTTAATGATAGGATGTTTTGGAGGGTCACCATAGATTGGAGGTGACTTGATGGCACATAGCACACACACACTCCAGAGATCAGTTTCCCTGGAGAAAATGGAGGGTGGACTCAATGATATTACCCCTGCTGTGCTCCCTCCCATCCGCAAATGCCACCATCCCCATGCTCTGCTCCCAGATCTCCAGGAATTTTATTTTTTTATTTTATATTTTTATATTTCAATTTATATAACGCCCATCCTCAGGGGCAGAGTTGGCAGCCCTAAATTATATTTGAAAAGTCATTACAATTTCATAGCTTTTGGGTGTGCCATCAACAAACTGTGATGCTTGTACACCAAGACAGCTGTATGAGCAGACTATGTGGATGGATGTAGTAAGTTTATGAATTTCTCTAAGAATTATATAAGTAATACTATATGTAAAGTACAGGAGAAAATATTAAATGCCTTTTTTTTGGAAAACTTTGATACTTTTGATTTTTATTAGAGGAAATAAAAACAGAACTTTCCCCACATTTACTTCCCAGATATGTGTCTGAGAATCAGATTACAATGACAAAGATTTCAAGTTTCCATTATAATGTAGGTGCTTGTAACCTGGACTCACAGAATGCAACATTTTCCAATAAAGAAGATATGAGAGCTATTTATAAAAATCTGTTTGGCTATGCATGGAATTACATTGAATAAAATCTTTGAATAGAAGCTAGCCATTGCATTTTCATCGGTAAATATGAGCATACATTAAAAACAAATTACATGTGTCTAAACATAATGGGTGAGATGTTGGATGCATTTGCAAATGAATGCTAACAGCAGGATACTATAGCACAGATTATGAACTAAGAGTTTAGCTAATTCCCTGGGCAGGATTTTCAGTAATATACTCTTATGTAGCCCATGGGAAAACTGAAAGTACACTGAAAAGTTAAAGCAGTGTGTATTTTAGCCTATATTTTTGGAACATTTCTATGTCTCGGGAAAAAATTGCAAAGCTCCATCCATCCATCAGCATGCTGGGAGAACAAATGCCTTGTAATTCAGAGTCAACAGTTGTTAGGACTTCCATAAAAGAAAATTAATTTTCAGAACAGTAGCATGGCATTACTGGAATATGTGAATCTGTCTTTATTTGGTAAAAGGAAAGTTGAACATGACACATTATATATGTGATTGTTATGGGCTAAGTATTGTAGAGTTTTCTGATCAGCAAATTCAAACTTACTCTGGTGTTATTTACATTTTTACATTTGGTATCTTTTAGAAAATAACATCCTAGAGACTAAAATCTAAACTACATCTTGGGTAGAGATAAATCGATTGCCATATTGATGATATTTGTAATATATATACAAGAATGAGCCCTTGTGTGCTGTAATTAGGATTGCATTTCATAGCAGAAGCAGAAGGTAATAAGTCATGGCCTGTTTTATTTAGCCAGTAGACAATAAACAATGGTCAACCTGCCACCTCTATCAGTCACCTTGCTCAAGCTGTGAGATTTGATTGCTTTTTAATGCCTGCTGGTCTTCCTACAGCTTCATAGAATGCTTCCAAAAGCCCACGTAATATCCTTAATTCTGCTTGCATTGTCTCTCATCTTTCATGGATCAATATATGAGTTTTACTTACTTTTCAAGAGGGGATAGTATATGCTGCAAAACAGGTTTACATTGCTCAAAACAATTAAAACTGGATAACAAGCCAGAAACAGTAAACAGTAAATTAGTTACTCCAGTTTCTTGTCCATTCTGATAAAAGAAATAACAGCATCCCATGAAAAAGAGAATGGTTGTGTAGGGAACTGAAGGGTACAGATTCAGAGTTGATGAAATTTAGAACTTTCAGATAGTAATTGTGTTGCTTTAGTTTCATATCAGAAATCCTCCTTTACCAGAGCAAGACTTCTACCAGATCCAAAATTCCTCATTTAGCAGAAAGGAGTCATACAATACAACACAGTTTTTGCTGTGTAGAGATTTTGTGGTTAATTAGTATATGATTTCTGTTCTACTGTAATTACAAGAAAAGACTTGATTACAATGTGCTGAAAGGCCTTCAGTTTAGAGCAAGCTACTGAAGTGCAAGATAGGAGACTGAAAAAATAGCTCCTTCAATGTGCAAAACATGCATAGATACATTGAGAGTTCCAAGAATTACTCTTGAATTTTTCAACCAGATGACTTTACCTGTCTGGATAAGTAGTAAAGTGTTGGCTGCACATTGAAAAACACACTCTGGGCCATTAACTGATTTCCATTGTAATCTGTATTACCAGTCATACTATGTGGGTGCCAAGGTAAAAACTGGAATAGTTAAATCACTAACAACTTTATCTATGACCACTTTGCCTTCAGTGAGATCATTGTTAGATTTCCTCTCCAACAAAGGATTAGAGACACACTTACGGAGTTGTGTTGCTAATTCCATTGTCCTGGTGCCAAGCAGTGGATTTTTTGCATAAAATATATTGTCCAAATCTAAATTTGTCCAGCATTCTGTGTGGTCTTTTGTTCTTCACTGAGTTTTCAGTGTTTCATTTTCACTTGGCACAGTTTTTATAATTCTAAATTGTGTAAACACTATACAGTTTTATGATTCAATATATTTTAAAAGTTGCACTTCATCATAAAGATTCTAGAGCTAAAGATACTGTGGCAGGAAGGTTCCTGATGGGCTGACAAGGAGAATGGGGTCAGCAAGGAAACAAATGCAACTCCAGGTGGAAATTCACCAGTGGGAAGCAATCCTGTATCAGCAAGAGAACCTAGAGTTAACCCAGGCTCCGGAGCAGGTGGAAATGAACAGGCAGCCAGGAAATCAATTAGATCAAGGCTGGCAAACATTCTCAGGTATGAAGGTGAGAAGAGGAGCCCTGCCCTCTAGAAGAATCAGGTGAGGCTATTATGGGAGGGGGCAGTGCTAGCAAATAAAAAAGGCATGCAATGAGGCAGATGGGGGCACTGCAGAGAGAAAGCTGAGCAAGCTGTTATGTTTTGGTGGGAAGAGTGTCTCTGTGTTAACTGAATTGGCCAGTTGATTAAACAGTGCTACAGCTACACCTGGGGCCTCTATCTGTTTATTGCAGCAAGAAAAAAAAGTGAAAGCACAGACAAATGTCCATCCCCCAGCCTTCCAACCCTCACTGCTGACAGATGCATAAAACTCTAAGGAGAAAAAAATTCATGGTTTTAAGTGATTCTTGACACAGAACGGTTGGCTAATGCAGAAGGTGATTCTGTGCAAAATAGTCAAATAGGAGAATAATGAGATCAGGTTATGTCCTCCTTCCCGGATAGATACTCAGTGAGTATTTTGGTGAGGCTGTCTAAAATGTTGCAGCAGCATACACATAACTTGACAAACTTTTGTGGAGTTGCTTTGAGAGTCCCTTTAAAGGTAATACAAAACTGAAAAATAAACATCTCAGATTTTGATCTGAATCTTGCTTAGTAACATGTGATAGAGATTTCTTAAGCATGCCACTGATTAAACACACACATAGACAACTTGTTTCAATGCTTGATTGCTTGCACTCCAGTGTGCGAATACATGCTGCATAAAGTTGAAGGGCTATCTTGACTAGCATTATGTTAAGAGAGTACTAACACTGTCTAACAGAATAATATTATGGTATTTTTTCATTTCTGAGAGATACTGCTAGTTTCAACTGGGTCAGTCAGAAGTACAAAAAAACTTTATTACAGGATTTTCTCTGCCAAGGGATGTTTCTTGTACTGGCATATGAATATTTTAAAAGACAGAGGCAAAACAAAGAAAGAAGTTCGAGGAAGAAAAAAAAACAAGTTTAACATCAAGGAAAAAGGCAGATATACTATTCATAAACTATATCCAACTTCCACCAACTGTTTTCATACCAGCTTTACAGTAATTGAAAATGTACAGTTAAAAACATTGCCTACCTAAAAATCATCAGTAAAGCTTCCCTTTTTAATAGCTGAACTTTTTTTATTATATTACTTCTGTTGCAGTGTTCTACAGTAGTGTGATTTCCTGTCTTTATTTATTTATTTATTTATTTATTTATTTATTTATTTATTTATTTATTTTTGACTTTTATTCCGCCCTCCCTGCATTTCCAGCAGACTCAGGGTGGATTACAAATACATAAAAGTTAAAATATATAAAATAGTCATTATAAATTAACAATACTAAAAACATCCAAATTTACACAGTTAAAATACAAGTATAAATATAAACATCAACATAGCAGCACAGAATTCCACTGATCAGATTTAAATCAACTTCGGAGCATCTTTGCAGTAAAAACAGTTTTTAAAATGGGGGTATTGGTGGCGGGGAGGGCCCAGTCCATCATCAACCGGCCAGGGGGCTCCACCTAGCACCGCCCATATGCCTGGTGGAACAGCTCCGTCTTGTAGGCCTGGCGAAAAGACAACAAATCTTGCTGGGCCTTGGTCTCCTCAGACAGAGCTTATGGCAAGACTACTGCTGTGTCCCACACAATAACTAGCAGGGACAAAAGGGGTATATTCCCTTTTCTAAATTAGGTCAGTTGCTGCCTCTGTGCCAGCCCCTAATTCATATCCCTGAAGCAGTCATGTTTGTTTAAACAGTAGAAAAATCCCAGATTCTGGACCTTAAGACTGGTTGGACTAGGTTCATACTTGTCTCTTACTTAAAAAAAAATGATATAGGAGAAAGCCTGATAAAGTTGGGGCTGAACTGACTGCAAACATTGACATCCTGCTTTAGCTTGACATGTTTTGGGCCTACAGTTGCCAGCTCCAGACTGGGAAGTTTATTTATTTATTTATTTAATCACATTTCTAGACCGCCCTCCCCGTCAGACGGGCTCAGGGCGGTTTAACAACAGCTTAAAACAGTAAAAACATTATAAAAACATTAAAACATCATATCAAAACAATTAAAATTGGTGGGTATAAAATATTAAAATACAGCATTGTCCAGCATGGGTGGTGGAAGGTCTTCAGTGGTATGGCTGGAAGATTTGGGAGTGGAACCTCAAGAAGGTGGGCTTGGGGGAGAGGAATGACCTCAGCAGAGTATAATGCTATACAGTCCACCTACCAAAGCAGCCATTTTCTCCAGGAAAACTGATCTCCATTGTCTGGAGAGCAAGTGTAATTCCAAATCTTCAGACTCAAATCTTGAATGTGGTTGTAACTACCCTGAAGAAAGTTACTCTGAAATGGGAAGAATAACTCCAGCTGGCCCATCACATAGTTACAAAAGAAATTCCTAGAACTACTTTGAACCTACTTGTCTCTATTTCCACTCCTGGAAATGCATGATGATGTCACTTCTGGAAGTGACGTCACTCCCGGAAGTGATGCCGCTCCCGGAACCCAGCACAGTGCATTACGATGAGATAAATGTTAGTAAGCTTGGGAAATTACACTATTATGAGAAAGGGTTTGTTTCCTTTCTGTATCCTCTACAAAAAGTGAAATCTTCCACTCCCTTTCCCAAACATTTCATTTATTTGAAATCATATTTTAAAATATGCAAGAAGGAGAGGGCCTCTAAAAATCCAAAACCCATCTCACAAATCTAAATTCTAACAGATTCCCTCTGCCAGTGTAGGAAAAAAATTCCAAAATTCTTTCTCAAAATTCCACAGAGTCTGAAATTCCTAATCTAATGAATATTGGCTGTTTTCACACTACTAACCTGCTTCCGTAACGTTGCGAAACATCGCGCAAAAAACACGGAAGATAGTGTCTTCTCGCAAGAGTTTTGCGTGACATCGCACAAAACTCTCGCGAGAAAATGCTGTCTTCTGTGTTTTTTGTGCGATGTTTCGCAACATTACGGAAGCAGGTTAGTAATGTGAAAACAGCCATTGAATTTTCAAATTTTCAGGGAGGGTTTTGCTTTACTGGAGTAATGCAAAATTAGATACTCAACTTTAGCTGCATTAGATTTATACTTAGTTTAAAATGGCTTTTTTGTTGCTTACCAACTCTACCTTGCCAATGGCTAAGCTGTTGTGACACTGTGAAATGCTCTTAAATATTCCAGTGGCCCAGACAAATATTCATAAAAACTTCCTTAACACTCATATGTCCACTGCAATTTCAGTGATGTTAATCAGCTGAGGGTGGGAAGAACCATTTGAGTTACAGCTATCAAGACATAAGAACACCTGTATGCTGATGAATATATTGATGAAAGCCTTCTGTGACTTGGACACAGCTATCGATTCCTAGCATAAAACTGGAATAACCATAACTGATATTTTAACTAATACAAATAATCATAACTGATATATTTAACTAACTGTGTTCAAAAGCTGTGGGAACAGCTTCAGTCAACAAAAGAATGAAACACACACACACACACACACACACACAGAGTCCTCCACAGCACCCACCCCCATGAAAAGAAAGCAAAATGAACTCAAAGCAACACACATACACACACAGCACTGAATGAAAATAAAACAGAATGAATTCAAAGCAGCACACACACATAACACAGAAACCCCTGAATGAAATGAAAACAGAATTAACTCAAAGTAGCGCACACACACACAGCCCCACCCCCTGAAAAGAAAGCAGAATGAACTCAAAGCAGCACACATACACACACAGCCCCATCCACCCACTCCCCCAATGAAAATAAAACAGAATGAACTCAAAGCAGCACCCACATACACAGAAACCTCCCAATGAAATGAAAGCCGAATGAATTCAAAGCATCTTAACCTCCTCTGGAGAGCCCGTGCTGGGCCCCAGCTCTCTCTTTCTCTCTCACTCACAGAGGAATGGGAAAAAAGCAGAATGAACTCAAAGCAGCTAAACCTTCTCTGGAGAGCTGGCCCCAGCAGCTCTGCTTGCATTCTCTCTCTCACTCACTCACAATTAAAAAAAATCAGAATGAACTCAAAGCAGCTAAACCTCTTCTGCAGAGCCCGCAGGGCCAAAGGAGGAAGGAATCATGTGGGCAGATTCTAGAGCTTCCAGAATGGTGTTCTGGAACATTCCCCTCAAAAAAAGCCCTGATTATGCTTATTCATGCAGAGTTAGTGCCATGAATTAGGCTATATCAACTATGTAAAAACAATTCTTGCATACCCCTTGGAGATTGTTAGAGGCACTGTCACTTTACCATTTGTTTACATATTGTATGAAATGAGGTATTTGTTGTGGTATTCTGATAAAATTGAATTCATGATGAGCACTTGCACTTTAAGGTTTTGGGATTCTTTTATAGTACATCAGAGTTACCGCTTACAATTATGAGTATAAAGTGGCCGGATTTGCCTAAGGCTGTGTGATAAAGAGTTGTGCAGGTTAAATGAGGTATGTGGATTGAATATATGTTTAAGTAAGACACGTAGACTAAATAATTGAATGAATTATATTGCTTTATTGGTGTCTTTCATATTTAGTAGTTTTCACGGCTATTACTTCCCACCTGGAGGTTTGCAAACATTCTTGGACCTGTTATTTTAGGGTACATGGACTACACTTTTGACCAATCCAAACAGTCTCAACTAGGCGGGTATCAAGTTTAGGGTGCTTCCTCTTACTTGCAGACATTTGCTGAATCCACTCTCATAATTTTCAATGAATGAAGCTTTAACAACTTATTTGAATAACAGTGCACAAATTTTAAGAATGGAAAAGAAAAAAATGCCAATGTGGTTTATGGTTTAATAAAATGATCCAATGTGAAAAATTAAATCTTTTTTTTTAATGGATTGATTCTATTTCCATTATATAGTGATTTTTATCAGCCTGTGAAAATGTTGGGGCTTGGTTGTCTGAAGAACCATTGAGTTCTGTAGCTGGCAGAGTATCTGACTTCACCTTCCTTAGATGACCTTGGATCAGTCTCTATCACTAATTGGTAACTAGTTACAGGTCTCCAGTTATTCTATTAGAACTCATAGGATGTCAATCTGATAGCATATTGGAAACCGTCATTCTGCTTGTTAAAATTAAGACGATTGCCTGGCATGAAAGTAAACAGGTTAATCTTTGCACAGAGTATTTACTTGGCCACCAAGAGTTAAATCACAGCTGGATAAACAGGTTATGAAAGTAGAAAAAAACCCAAAATAATTCTAGGGTTAAATAGTACACAATGGTCAATGGAATTTGGAATAAATGAGATATCTGGATTCTGAAGTTCCTCATAGAAAAGGGGGAAGTCTTCATGTGAACAGTGCAGAAATAAGAACACTTCAGTAACAAAAATACTGAAGTCAGTAACAGATGATGAAAGGAAGTCAGCAATAGATGAAAAAAGAGGAAAAAGTTATAGTTCTTAAGGTGAGATACCTTAAAGAGACCATCTGAGAGAGGTTAAGAAATGACATTCAGGGGGCTGCTGTGGTTTGGTTGCATGATGAAAAAGGTATTGTAGAAAAAAAAGTAAAATGAAAATGGGAAGTTAAAATTTAAGGGATTGTGCAGGAAAGGTAAGCCTGGCCAAAGGCCAATCAATTGGAAACATTCTAACATTGGCATTGCACTGACAATATTATAACAATATTTGCCAGAATGTATTATGGAATATTGGCATATTAGACAACTTATGTCACCCCAAAACAAACAAAAGAACCAGAGCAAATCTATCTTTGTGTGAAATCATGTATAAATTAAAAATGCTGTTTGTATTTAGCATGGAATTAAGGAGATCTATCATTTGAACACCATTATGGTGGTAGAAAGTGTCATCAAGTCACAGCCAATTTATGGTGACCCCCCCCATAGGATTTTCAAGGTAAGAGGTGCTCAGAGGTGGTTTGCCATTGCCTGTCTCTGTGAACGGACCATGGACTTCCTTGCTGGTCTCCCATCCAAGTACTAATCAGGGTGGACCCAGTTAGTGTGCATCGATAGACTGTGTGTGAGGCTGGTGCCTGGGCAAGGAGTATACAACACACCATTGTTGGTTGGAAATAAGCCCCAACTTTATTGATTACAGCCATTAGAGCATTGGCAGGAGATATAGTGCCCCTCCAAACATGAGCCTGCTCAGGTGCGTACTCTTTAGCTTCCCCCAGATCCCTTCAGGGGGCCCAAATAAAAGGGGAGAGCCTCCCAGCCAGCACAACTCACCCCAATGGATCCGGTCCTATGCCCTGAAAACTCCCAACCAAGTTGTGACAAGGATATCCAACATCTGCTGTCATCTAAGCAGCTGGCGATAACCACAAGGGGCAAATGGTGTAACACCAAGCCCCTTCCGTGCTTTTCCCCTTTCCATCCCCCTGGCAATCCCTGCCTCTGCCTCTGCCACTGCCAAGTGGTCTACCCTTTGCCCCAGCCTCACCTCCTGCATGCAACGGAGCCCACTGGCAAATCAGCAAGCCTCCTCTCAAGATCTGACAAAAAAAGGCAAAAATGAGCTCATGTGATGCAAATTAGATTTTTTTAAACTCATGCAATATTTTTATTTTTTAGGGCTCATTTATCCAGGCTAATTTATACTTAGTACTTCACAGCAAGAAGTGCCTAAATGGCAAAAGCTGAGTTATATGTGCACATTTATAAACAGATGACTTTTTAGTCTATTTGCAGTTTTGCTGTAAAAATGTCAAAGCACTTAAGCACTCTAATTACGAGTGCCATAGAAATCCCTAAGATAGATAAGTACTTTCTTCAGTCAAGTAGCTTAGATAGATGCTGGTGGGAAACTATAATGTAATGTAATGGGAAGAAGAAAGTTATTTTCCCTTTAAGGAAAATATTTGAAAAAGGAACAATTGCTTTTGCTTACTAGATATAATGCCATGGAATAGTTTAATACTACACAATCTGATGCAGTGTGATAGCCATTTGTAAGTTACTAAAGTAATTAGCATACTTATCCAGCAAATTCCACAAGAAGTGACCATTTTACAATAAAATAGAATGTACAATGGTCATTCCATAAGTGTAGTTGAAACCAGACTATCAACCAAAAAAGGCAACTAGCTAACCATATGATGGGTTTTCCACCAAGTAGTTCCTGTAACGTTTAAACCATTGTGTAATTTTTTTCCTGCCACACATTCTTATGGGTAGGGAAAGGTAGAGTTTTAACAAAGAAGTATGACTTCCCTGTATTTCCATATGGTTGGATTTATTTGCTGCATTAATGTGACTAGTAACATTGAGTGAAATGATTATTTCCCCCAAGCAGTAGTTTCATAGATTGAGCTCTCCAAAGTTTTCAGATTTCACAGAACCAAATGTTATTTAAACACTCTCCCAGCTGTATCTAGCAGAATTCATCCAGTCAGACAATGGTCAGAGAGAGAGAGAGAGAGCGCTTTGTCAGGTAGAGTTTCAACATATGTGAGACGTATTTAGGAAATATGTGGGACAGATTGGGGATTGCTGTACTCCCACTCCACTACTTTACATTCATCCTTTCTTGAGCTGCTAAAGGCAGTAGCAGACCTTGTATTGAGCTCTCTGAGACATTTAATTTGAGCAACTTCAACATCAATTACAAGATCCCCTAAACACAGTCAAGACCATGAAATGGTCTTAAAATATCTTAGTTTGCATATGAACGGCAAACGATGATACACTTGATGTGGCTTTCTATAACAATAATCAAATACTGTATGGTTCAAAAGTGAAGGAAATTTCTACAATTCCTTAGCTTTGGACAACCCATCATTGAGTGAAGTTTAGGCTTATGGAAACTCAAGAACTCTGCAGGATTGGGATACCAGTAGTCCAGTAGATGCGGATGGGTCCTCTCAATAGGTTCCTTATGGACCCTGCAGCAATTGCAGCATGGCTGTTGGCCGTGTCAAAACCTTGGCTTATCTTTAAAATCTAGAGATGAACTGAGTCTAAGAGTGATTCCGCAGATGTTGGATAATGCACTTCCAATCCTCTTTATAGATCATTTGGAATGGATTTTTTCGTGTGTGGAACAAAAAAATCCACCTCAAACAATTGATAAAGTGCATTGAAAATGCATTATCCAACGTATGCGGAATCAGCCTAAGTCATGATTGCTCTAGGCATTTTTTCCCATCTCACACAGCCCATTCTGCTCCTTGGGTCATTGAGGAGCTTGGGGGTTCTGGTGCATTTTCAAATGCATTTTCAAACTTGAACTCTAGTGGAAAAAACTTCATCGCAAAAAAAAAAAAGTTAGAACACATTTTAATGTCTACTCTGTATCAGTGATTGCAGCAAAGTATAGCCCCCATTGTATCTGCATAAAGCTTCTCAGCTGAGGGTTCTGAGAGAAACCAGAACAGCATAGCTAGGTGGCTAGCTGTGTTGTTCTGCAACAGAACAGCAGGTTTTGAGTCCACTGGCACCGTAGCCAATGAGATATTCAAAGTATGAGCTTTCAAGAGCCTTTCTTCAGACACGAGTAGGAATGGAGATGCCTGAGCCTTTGTATCCCAGCCAAGGGCATCAGGATGTAAAGATACAATGCCGAACAGGGTAAGCATTACTGCACATTACTGCAATGCATGTTAGTACACTGATATGCAGACTGAATTACGAAAGCCAAATTATTTGGAGAAATTTTACTTGCCCCTTGTGGATCCCAGTGCCTACAGTGGCAGCCAGGTTTATTAGTCTTTCAAACTCTCTCTTCCCCACATTACAACTCATTTACCCAATGAGAGCCACTGAAAACTGGGACAGTTCCTGCTCTTGATTTTGTTTCTGGGGCCAAGCCAGACATGACTGTGTCTAAGGGATTTAAAAATGCCACAAGGCCCACAGCACAGGGGGTTGAAATGCTCTTGCCCCCCTCCCTGTACCTTTTCAAGCGCTGAAATGGCCATGGTGTGTGTGGTCATTTTGGCACTTGACATGGGGGCAGATGATGGGCCAAGAGTGCCTCAGAGTGTCACGCTATAAGCCCTGTGGCATTTTAAAATCTCTTAAAAATGGTAGTGGAGTCTACAGGTCTGACCCATGGAAACTGCCATGTCTAATTTTGTCATGTCTGTACCCCATTATTCCCAGCTGAGCTGTCACTAAGATCCATTGTTAATGCTGTATCTTGATGTCACATTGCCAATGCCATAACTGCTTTGCTTGCACAGGCCTAATGAAACTGCAGGCGCATTATCTCATTCCTTTGAAGCTCCCAGGGTTTCTGACCTTGTAACCATTCATTCTCATGACTTATTGTGTTTCGACTCTAATCTTGTACTTTCCTAATGTCTCTAGACTTGATATGTAAAATATGTGAGGAGTTCCCAGAGCAGTCTCATGCCAAATGTTATGTTTACAGTTGGGAGGGGGGAAGTGTAATCGTGCTCTATAATAGAATGATTTTCACACGTTTCAAGTATTCTTGCCAACCTGCTTGTTTGCTAGCTTTTCTTCTAAGCAACCCTATGGACATATCTGTGGATTTGAATAAAGCCTTTCAACCAAGATCATGGATTTCTTGCTGTGAGGGTACAGGGGTCTATCTGCCATAGCCTGTCATCCATAGTCTGACAAGTTTGGCCTTTGGTCATAATAGATAGTGAAGGAACATGAATAGAAATATGGAATGCTGGGACTGGACCTTCATTATTACTATAAGTAATTATTTTATTATGTAAAGTAATTTGTATACTAAACTTTTTCAATGTTTTCTGCTAATAGTACAATCTAAAGGCAACCAGCAGAACTGACTCTTCAGCATTCTTTAGCCTTTGCTAGATTAGGATTGGGCCTACAGAAAACGATTGCACTGAATCTTATTAAACCCAATTTTGTGCTGCATCCCATGATCTTTCCTAGTAATTTTTACTAAAAATGAAATTACAGCCTTTATATTTCAGTGGGATTTATGCTTGGAAACATACATCAATAGCATTTTAAACAGAGTTGAGGAATATACTGTCTGTGCTAAATAAAATATGACAAATAGAAATACAAAATTTCTGTCAAGTTTAAAGGGGCAAGAGAGAAGGTTATTTTTTTTCCAGTTGAATTAACTGAAGATTTGGAGGAGAAATTTCTTGCAGAATTTCATTTTCTCTGAGACTAATGCTTAGGTTTCTCATTTACATAATTCTTTGAAGGTTTATCCTGAGAACCCAGGTCCTTATGTTCTGCATATTTTTATACTAAGATTTTGTATTCATCATGCGGAGAACTTTCAGCCAGTTCACTGTAGACTTTGATCTAAACGTCTGTCCAAATACCTATTCAGATCATTGCCTTCTGCTTGCTAGAGGGAAAAATACCTTTTCTTGTCCAAAATGCTAAAGAATAGTGATGCCATCAGACTTTGGTACCTTGTGTAATTTGAAAAAATCAGTTTTTCTGCCCATTTTATACAGAGACCGTTTCTGTGTAAAACAGCAAAATGGCAGCAATGCCCCTGTGCTGTTGTACAGATTTTTGACCTACAGAAAACATGGTGAAGATGATCAGATCTGAAATGTGAAAGATCAGATCTTATGGAAATGGGATCTTATGTCAGGAAACCAAGTACAAGCAGGACTTTTTTTCTGGGAAAAGAGGTGGTGGAACTCAGTGGGTTGCCCTCGCAGAAAATGGCCACCAGCCATGTGACCATTTTCAAGAGGTTGCGGAACTCCGTTCCACTGCATTCCAGCTGAAAAAAAAGCCCTGAGTACAAGTAATACCGGGTTTGCTCTGTTAGTGTTTCCATATTGATGGATGAACCATATAAAGATGTTGCTTTCTGTATGTCAGTAGAGATCCTAATGGAGAGGGAAGAAAGTCTAACATTTTTTAGGTTTCATTTGGAATGTTATCAGGAGATCTTAACAAGCACAACTGTGAGACCATAATAGAATTCCGCCGCTTCTGGTTTCTGCATCCCAGGCTGCTCTAATACTTGATGATTCATCAACATTTCATGCAATGGGCAGATTACATGAACGTTCCTGCAGTGGTGCCAAATCTGCATGAGGGCTGACAACCCTGGGAAAGCTGCCACAATGCCATTTCCGTGTTTATGAATTAAGCACTGGTATGCATCTCCATACTTTGGTGATGGAGTCTGTTCCCTGACATCTAGAAAAGTTTGTTCAGTCCTCTTCCTGGAAGCATTTCTTTGCCTCTGCTTTTTGTTGAGGCATTCCTCTTAAACTGAGAAAAGTGTTGGCAGTTCCCTAGCTAGTGTAAATCAGGGCTGCTTTATTGATTTCTATTGAGCTGTGGCAGTTTATACCATTAACTGGGGATCTGGCTACAGCTCTCATCAGTCTTCAAGGTTTCATCTTTACTGTCCATGCCTGGACGGGCTTCAGCAGATCAAAACTGCTGATGCTGAGCTTAATAGAGAATCTTTGGTATGATTTATCAGTTTTTTACTGAACAGTTATGCATACAATGAGGCTGATCATAATTAAAACCTAAAAAATGTGGAAAACAATAACATTTGCTCACCATCTAAAAGAACATTTCCAATAGCTTCCAATAGCTTTCAAAATACAGTTCCTAGTATCCTCAGTTCCTTAATAAAGTTCATCATTTGCAATCTGTGCCCTCCAGAACCATAAAGATGGAGGCAAAGGGATACCTTTTGGACTTCATATCTGTTTTCAATATCTAGGATGAAAAAATATAATGCAAAATGTATCAGCTGTTTTAAAATAAAGGAACCAGTTTTCGCTCTGAGTCACAACAACAAATGAGGCAGAAGTTGTCATGTCAGAGTAACCCCACAGAGAATACAATGGATAAGTGTTTTGGAGTTCCAAGCAATCTTTTTAAAAATCAGACTATGCCTGAAGATAGAGTTGTCAGGCCATATCCTTGCATCCCTTGGAACGTTGGAGGTGGGACAAGGGGTGTGAATAATGTTGCATGACAAATTGATGTAACTTCTGGAGGAAAACCAGAAGAGTTCGCATACAGTTTGGGAGGAATTCCAGAGCACCAACTGGAGCATCATCTGGAAGTGATGTTGATGTATCATGCAACATCATGCACATCCAGGCGTGCCAGGTCTCCTGGTACAGTCCACAAATCTGCACTTTGTCTGCTGGCACTTGAAATGCTGGTGGATGAAAATGGTAGGTGGTGGAAATGAGTGTTACCACAGGGTTTTTGAAAATACTAGAGCTTCCAGTGATGTCACTTCTGGGTTTTGACCAGAAGTTACATCAGTACACTGGTGTTATGCCAGTGTGCCAGGCCTCACCCTGTTTTTGCTCCTGTGGTTGTTGGGTTTGACCTGGCTACCCTATTTCTACCCCTCACACTTTTATTTTTTCCACTGGCCAGGCACAAGGACCGGTGAGCAGGCTGAACCACTGGAAGGTTGCTCATCTGGCCCAGTCATACCTTCTCGAATTATTTATTTATTTATTTATTTATTTATTTATTTATTTATTTATTTATTTATTTATTTTATCATATTTATATTCCGCCCTCCCCGCAAGCAGGCTCAGGGCGGATAACAGCATTAAAAATATTTAAAACATTTCATTAAACATTATCATAAAACATTAAAAGCATTGTATAAAGATATTAAAAATAGCAGCACTCTTTTTTTTTGTGGCGATTACAGAAAGTGCAGCAGTGCAATTGAAACATGGCAGCAGCTTCAGAACAGTGGTGGGCAGCTCTCATAGGGAGGGGAGTAGATGTTATATCCTCCAGCCAGTGGAGGCCCAGCTTCAGCCATAAGCCTGGCAGAACAACTCTGTCTTACAGGCCCAGCGGAAAGATAGTAGATCCTGCCGGGCCCTGGTCTCAGTAGACAGAGTGTTCCACCAGGTAGGAGCCAAGACTGAGAAAGCTCTTGCTCTAGTCGAGGTCAGGCGGGCCTCCTTGGAGCCAGGGACTGATAGTAATTTCTTTTCTCCTGATCGGAGGGTCCTCTGGGGAATATATGGGGAGAGACGGGCCCTCAGATACGCTGGCCCCAGTCTATCTTTGTGAGAAAAAAATATTCAGGTTCCTAATTTAGAAAGCCTAAAACACCTTTATAAAAAAGACAATAAAATTAGTGATGGGCAAACAACCCAAACACATTGTTGTGAGTTTTTCAAGTGAATACAGATTTGCAGATGTTCAAAGGGATACTTACCAAATAATTATGCATGCACAGAGAAATGACTACTCCACTTATCCTATCGCTTCCCTCCCATTTTCTGAGCCACGATCCACACTTTCCCAAAGATAGTGGGAATAACCCACCTCTCCTATAAATTACTCTTACTAATTTTCTTTGTCAGGGTTGTTGGGGATTATAGTTTTCACAGCATCCTGAATTGAAGAGCCAAGAAAATCCATTAATGCCAACTATCTAGTAAAGCTCAGCTTACCCTGACAGTGGCTACTGGCCAGTTTCCTATCTGATGATAAATGCCATCAACTGTATAGAACAAATACACTCAAATTGGGAACAAATCCATGTCAGCGTATGGGTGTTTGCCATGAGAAAGAACAGATATGATGAGCAAAGTAAGTTCAGTGTTTGAACTCATTCTTCAATGGATTGCAACATCATTAAGCAAAATACATTTTGTTGGTATATTAGTAGCATGTGCATAGCTACCAAATAAACCTCACATAGCACTAGGTTATAAGGCAGCTTGAAATCAGGGCCAGCATCAGCATATGGTGAGGTGGGGCAGCTGCTAGGGTCCATGACTTCTGGTGTGGCCCATTGCTGCTGACTCCCTACTCATTCACCTCCTCTCATGCTTGCTCTCACACCACTCCACTACTGTTTATGAGTACTTTGTCACCTTTCCTCCCAGCTGCATATGCTGCCTAGTGCTGTTGGAGAAGGGCTTGTGGGTGGTTCACAAAGTGTCAGCATTCCTGGTAGCAATGGCGGTGGCACTTCTAGCTGCACCCACCACTCATCACTATCTAGGAAAGGGCATGTAGGCAGTGAGTGGGCAAAGGAATGATGCACAGGCAGGTGGGTAGAAGAGCAAGAAGAGGAGCCAAGCAATGGGCATGGGGAGGAGCTTAGCACTTTCTGCCCAGGGCCCCCCAAATCCTGGAACTGATCCTGCTTGAAAGGATAGAAATAAGGGTCCTTTAATTATGCTTACTGATCTGCAGAATAATGTAGCTGTTAGGAAGGTAGATTCAATATGGGCCGTTTTCACACTCTCTAACAACGCAAAACTCACGGAATGAGGACATCTTTATGGCGAGATTTCTGACATCATCGCGCCACGAAAACGGAATCATAACGGGGTGATGTCATTCCATGAGTTTTGTGTGATGATAAAGAGTGTGAAAATGGCCGTGGTATCCTTTCATATGTTGGATGGACACAAATGGGATTTGACTCTTTTCCACCCTCTATGTTTTATGGGGTGTTTAAGCGAGATCCGATGTTTCAGTTGAATGAATACTTTCACAGTTCCAGTAGCTGTTCTGTGTATCTTTTATGATAAAAGTTTTCTCTTTGTGGTCACCCATGCATCTATTTTTGTATGTGTACCAATTTTTATATGCCTGAACAGTCAGAACAGTCAATTATTATGTTTTTTAAAAACAATGGGCACTCTAATATATCTTACAGATCATAATCTTCTCAAATCCATGTTGCTACCAGCAATTGTGGGAGGGAAAGCAGCACGAATAGCCTGACCTTGTCAGATCTCAGAAGCTAAGCAAAGTTGGTACAAGGATGGGTGACCACCAAGGAAGACTCTGTAGAGGAAGGCAATGGCAAACCACTTGCTTCTCACTTGCCTTGAAAGCCCCTTGCTGAGGTCACCATATGTCAGTTGCAACTTGGCAGCACATATGCATGCACCAGCAATTGTGCCAACAAATAGTTGTATGGGGAGTTTTCTGATTTGTTTGCAAAGATCAGTATAACAGAAGGGTAGGAAGCATGGCTCAAGAGAGCAATACAGTAGTAACGTAAGTTCCTTCCTACCTTCACCCGCTCCCACTGGCCTTGGCAATCACCCAGAAGGTCCATCTTCTCCCACTGAAAACAGCAGTTTCTTTTCCTTTCTCAAGCTGCTTTGGGTGTTTGATATTCTAAAGAATTACTAAGTGCCTAACAGTGCAATCCTAAACAGAGTTACTCCAGTCTACACCCACCAAAATCAATGGGCTTAGACTGGAGTAACTCTGCTTAGGATTGCACTGTAAATGTACCTATAGATCTGCAGTCATGGTCTTAAATGGGGGAGTAAAAAGAATTTTCATTCCACTTCAAATGTATGTGTATATGTTCTATATATTGTGCATAATGGGCTGCATCCAGCTTTTTCTGCAGGTAAAAATGGAGACATCTTCTTTTACCATGAAGCCTCTTTGAAGTAAACATGGAAATAGGTGCCTGGCACCTATTGTTGGGAAAACAGCATACTTGGAGAGAGGCAGTGAATCCTTTTCATTTTTCATGTCTGATATTTTCACAACTGTTAAATAAAACACTTTTTATCAATCAGAGTGATTTTATCAATATTGCAATATTGATATTGATATTGATCAGTATCAATATTGCAATAGTGAACATCATACTTGCTGATATTCTCTCTCACTTGTGAACAATTCAATTTTTTTTCACTGAAATCAAATTTAATAATCAGAGAGGAAATTATGGGGGAATTTTGAGCAATGTACAATATTAGTTGGGCCAAATATAGAACTTAACTCACAAATTGCATTTGATTAAAGCCTTAGGCATAATAACTCAATAGCGTCTTGTCATGCTAATAATTAATTACTTCCCATAGGGAAGGATGGATGATGATGGGCTACCTTGCTATGTGACACTTGAGAATATTAATGTTTGTGTTTTTGCCCTTTAATGAAGGTATTACCTATTTTTTCTGCTTAGTTAATTCAGAGTGATAGCATCCCTTCATCTACAAAAGAATATTTTAAATGTAAATGTAGTTTGCTAGCAAAAACATAGCATGGAAAACAAAACAACCCACTCACAAAACAACCCAAAACAAGATGTATTGGCTATGTGAAGAATTATAGAAGACATCTTGTGAAACAAATGCCAGCCCAGGGGAGGCAGAAATATAAATTCAGGCCGACAAAATGACATTCTACAGGCATGGGTTACTTTAAAAGATTTATAGAAGCCCCAGCAAATGGTTGTAAAGCACCAATTGTGCCATTGTTGAAGCTAATCAAATGTAGAGCTGGTCAGTTCCTGGGATGGCCACTGGGAGCAGAAGGATTACAATGAAATGCATAATTATGAAATTTAAATATTTATACAGCAGGAGATTCTATATTTCAGTGAACATGTCCAGGTTTATTCTGCTTTCATCATCCATGGTAAGATGAAAATCAAATATCTCTCTAGTTTCAATTTTAACTTGGCTATGGTTATTCTTTTCCACTCCTTGCTTGCACTATTGCAAGGCAGACTCCACTGAAAGGGGTGGCAGAGCTGGAAGGCTCTAGACTAGACAGAAAAATCTCTTAGGATAGAGCACAAGATCCTCCTTGCCCAGACATCAGGGACAATTGTGTTCCTCTTTTCTATCTTTGCAGATGACATCTCCGTATCTCTCATGCCATGCAAACAAAAGGAGTATCTGTTCAGATGTCTGGAATAGGAAAAGATACAGGGAAATATATTTGGGGAGTGGGATGTCCCAGATTCTGTTGCCTAGAAGAGAAAACAGTTATTCCCCCTCTGACACAACAGAAGAGGGCATAAATAGCATCAGATGTCCCTCTGTGTCTCGTTCTCTACACTACAATTTTATACCTATTTCATACTTGTTCTTTATCAGTCCTTCATGATTCCAAACAAGAAACTGCTGTTTTGTGAAAGAAATAAGGATTCGCAAAATAAATTGTTCAGAAAGATATAGTTCTCAATGTCGAAGAGGTATTAGAGTTCACTATACCTTTTGGCTCAACAGTTTGAAAGTTTGTTTAGTGTCCCCAGTATTATGATGATAGAGTTCCTTCAAGTATAGGTAGGGTTGCCTGCTAAAGACAGGCACTCCCATCCCTGCTCTCTGTCCCCAGCTGTTGTTCAGTGGATAAAATGGAGGGAACTTCATTACACTGTGCAGCAATGACACTTGCAGATAAAGACCCAGAAGTAAAATCACCGCATAAAATGACTCTTTAAGAGTTTCCCCAGTCTCAATGATTTTTACTGTAGAAATTCCTAGAGTGTCCCCTAATACAGTTACATCACAGTCTTCACCTGGAAGTCTCATCACCACGTTGCTCCCTTCCCTATGCCCCAACCCCCCAAGCTCCCACTATACCAGGCCTGCACCTGGCAACCTTATCTACAGAAAAAACATTTTAAAAGTAAATGTAGTTTGCCATGTAATGGAATAGAATATGAAGCTCATTGAGTTGCAGGATCTGGCCAATGCCTCATGTGGCTTAGCTAATGGGAGGCAAAGATGGGAAGGTTATATAAACTTGCCTGACCTCCACCTTGCAGGTTTTGTCATGGCTGCTGATCCACCTGACCACTTTATTGAATATTGTGGAATTAATTGGTCACTCTTGGGAGCTAAGATGGAATGTTTATTATTATTATATTAAATGTTCTGTGTTTACATTGGATTGATTTGTGAAGGATGCCTTTGTCACCCTAGTCGGAATAATGAGACAGATGCAAGTCTTGGAACTAAAGGGCCACTTTATTAAACATAACATCAACTATTAATACGGTAAGGGCCAACTAGCAGTACAGGTCAAGCCATGGGGTCACCCCTGGACCTCCGCCTTGACCTGTCTGAGTGAGCCCCGAAGCCCTGGGTGCGAGCCACCCATATGTATGGCTGGGACCTGGCTAGCCAGGCAAATCTGGGTCTCCCCTTTCAAGCTCCTAATGCCTCAGCCGTACAGCAGTGATGGAAGGACTTGCACGTGGGGTTTTCCCAGGCAGTCTGCCAATGCAGCTGGCAGCCGTCACAAACAGTACCAGCTGCTCCTGACAGACCCCAATTCCCCACCAATGGGGAAATGGCAAGGGTGCTCACTGGCCCACTCCCTATCCCCAAACTCTATCCTGCCAGTGACCATTCTAAGGTGTCTCCACTTTGTCAATTACCTCAAACCTCTGCAAGCAGTACAAGGTAGGAGAAAAACCTCCTCTTCCCCATAACAATTAGGGGAAAGGGAGAAAAAATTCCTACCTGGCTCTGTCAATGGCAGCTAGCTAATCCTGCACTACTAAAGGGGAGATGGGTGTGCTGAGCATGCAGAGCAACTACCAGCCGGCTGGGCGGAGCTGCCTCATAAGGCTTCTGTCTCCTCCCCACCCTGGCTTGAGACCCAGATACCATGGAAATGCTCTGTCTCCTCCTCCTTCCAGGGAAGCAAAGAGCGGCCCCCAGCCTTATCAGTGGAGGCTGTTGGCCGGGGGGGGGGGCGTATTTTCTCCCTGCTCCAGACTGGAAGTGACTTGATGGCACATAACACACACACCTATCCCATTGGTCAGTTGGATTATTAAAGCTAGGCCTAACTAACTTGTTAGGTCCCAACAGATGAGGGGTGGCAGGACTAATGTGGGCTGCTAACACATAGATAGACCATCCTGAGGCATCTAATGAGGAGCAGAGCGTTCCCAGGCAAGTGCTTTGGGAGCAGCCAGGCAGGTTTGGGAGGGGGAACCCACTCGTGTTTAGCCGCCTCAGCCAAGTTTGAAGAGCATCTTGAGGAAGTGTGTGTGTGTATGTAATTTATAGTCCGCCTTTCTCACTGATTCTCAAGGCGGATTACACAGTGTGAGATTAGTACAGTAAGCATCAAAGACAATTTAATTAATGATGCCATAGGGTAAATAAACACAAGATATAACATTAGCAAGAATCCAATACAGAGTTGAAGAAATGCTGAAACAGAACATAAGCAATTCTAGGGCTGACATAGGAGCACATATTTAAAGCAACAGAAAGTACATAAGGCAACATAGTGGTGAAGTCTATGGGTGAAGTCTATGGTCCCTAACTCATTAGTGGAGCATCTGAGGCCCTCTCCCTACAATACAAAAGCCTTTTGGAATAATTTGGTTTTGCATTGTTTGCGGAAGGCTAGGAGAGTGGAGGCTCTCCTGAGGCTTAACAGCTTTCAGAACAGTTTTCTGTGTGAGCCAGGAGAAACAAAGTCAACATTAGTGCTGACTGCATTTCGAGGTCAGTTCTCCTTCCTTACTTCTGTTTCCTAGACTACCTAAACAGGTGACATTAAACTCAGCAAAAGAATGTGCTGATAAACATCTTCCATAAAAGAAAATTGTCCAGAAGATGAACCTTCCAAGTAGAGAAGAATGTTTATGCCCTGCCCTTCCATTCTGTCTTCATGGGTTTGTAACAGTCAGGGCAATCTCCTTGGCACAATCTCCTTCCCTGCATACAGAATACACCTTGATGGATTCTGGTACTCTCTTAGAGCTTCATCAGCTTGATCAATGCTGCAGCTATGTGCATATCCTTTCCAGAGACTCAATATACTCCTCACGAGGCACGCCTTGCTTTGGGAACCCGAGAGACATACAACAACTAATGTTAAAATGGAGGTAATAAAATCTCTGAAACCCAGACACTCCTCAGAAAGTTGAATGACAATTGCAATTGGAGAAACCTCCAAATAATTCATTCTCATTATTCAGAGGGGCCATCTTTTTATTTATTTGTTTTGTAAAAGGAACGTTTGTCCTTGGCGAAAAGAGGCATGGCTGTTGTGAATTCTCAGAGAGGGTATGCCTGAATACTTCTGTATAGCAATTTAAAAATTACTGCAAGGCTCAACTAACAAGTCAGGTGCATGATGTGAGGCTTTGCAGTTGAGTTCCGCTTCTCATACTTTGGTTATTGTATTTAGGTAGTTTACAGTGCAATCCTACACAGAATTACTCCAGTCTAAGTCCATTGATTTCAATGGGCTTAGACTGGAGTAATTCTGCTTAGGATTGCACTGTTAATTTCTTTATATGTATGTTTTTATGATGTAACACTGCAAACCTCAAGGAAAATAATTAATTTTTTAAAATCAAGGGACTGAATTAAGAATAAATTTTTTAAGACTAACCAATGTTATTGTAGCATAAGCTTTCGAGAATCACAGTTCTCTTCGCCCTCCCCTCTCCTCCTCTATATCTGACCAGTTTCTTTTTGCCCTCCATGCATCTGACGAAGCGAACTGTGATTCTCGAAAGCTTATGCTACAATAAAATTGGTTAGTCTTAAAGGTGCTACTGGACTCTTTTTGATTTTGCTACTACAGACTAACACGGCTAACTCCTCTGAATAAAATTTTAACTCTGATATTTATATGTCTTGGAAAGGCAAATGGGTGGAAGTTATTTGGGAATAATAGAATATTATTATAATATTTCTTACCTGTTGATATTAAACAAGTTTCTAATTTCTCTTTCAACATATTCTGGTTTAATTGCTTTTGTGGGGAAAAAAAGAAATCCTTTCTACTTCCACTCCTTTGTACATAGGCAAAACATTAGAAGCCAGGCTAGGTTAGTGTTTGAATGTGGTGACAGGGGAAAACCTAATGCCACTGTGTGACCAAGAGAGATTATCAAGCTGCTAGCAATAGTCATGGATGCAGTGGCGAAGTCTTTTGGAATTAGGGTTTCCAATTTGTGCTTGGGAAATATCTGGAGATTTGAAGATGGAGCCTGGAGATAGTAGTGTTTAGGGAGGAGAGGGACCTCAGAGGGGTATAATGCTATAAAGCTCACCTTCCAAAGTACCTATTCTTGCCAGGGGAACTGATCTTTGGCAGCTGGAGATCAGTTGTAATTCCAGGAGAACTCCAGTTCCTGGAGGCTGGCAACCTTATTTAGATTATTCACACAAACAGATGGATTGTGGTGTCTTCCAGAGACGGGCAAATTATTTTAGTAACAGATTAAGTTAATGCTTCCACCAAGACATGTTGTGAACATGTCTTGCTTTTACTCTTAATTGTCCACAGTCTTTTACTGCACAAAGGATTTTATGCAGTAGCATTTTATGTCAACTGTTGTTATGTGTAACAAAGCATCTGACAGGTTGCTTATATATATTATACCTAGTGAAGCCTTTATAGTTTGCTTTTTCAAATAACTGGGGAGGCGTTATTTGTATACAACGTTCTATGTTACACTGGCATAGTAAAAAAGAGTTATTTTTCTGGGAAGTATCACAAAGAGGAATCTAAGCAAAAGGCACAGAGACAGGGGCCATTTTCATACATCTTAATTGCTGCGCAAAATTGTGCAAAACTCATGGAACGATGGCGTCTTCTTGGTGCGATTTCCCATCATGATTCCATTTCGTGGTGCGATTTCTGATGTCATTGTGCCATGGAACGGAGTCATGACTAGACATGGGTACGAACAGAAAAAAACCCCCAAACATAGTGTTCGTTGTTCATTGCCATCCACGAACAACAAACAGCAAATATTGACGAACATGACCTGTTCACAAACATGTTCGTTGTTCATTGTTCGTGGGGCCAGCATGCTCTCCTCCAGCCATCAAGATCCCTACCACACCACTCCCAGAAACCCTACCTGAGCAGGCAGCAGGAAATGTACCAATAATAAATAATAGCTTGGCCCCAGAGCCTGGCAGCAGCCCTGGAACCTGAAGGGGTAGATCCCTATCCCACCACACACAAAGAAAATCCAAGCTCCAATGCACTCTCCCTGACTCTTTCTTAAAATGCCAACAGCAACTCTCTCTCCCTCACTGTCTGCAAAACCAGAGCTGCGAGCCCCCCTCCCCCCTTCTCTTTGCTTCCTTGTAACAAATTTGGAGCTCCACACTTGAAAGGAAGACCTGCCTATCAAGCTAAATTGGGCTTAGATTGGGGTTTCCAGGGCAACAGCAGGAGTTCAGACAGAGTTCAGATAATCCCTGCCTCTGGTTGCCAAGGGAATTGATTGCAGGTGCCAGACTGTATGGCTTGACGAACAGCAACGAACAGCAACGAACGAGGCTTGCAACGACCACCTGTTGGCTTAGAATGGGGCCTCACACACAGCTTGTTCACAAACAGCTGATTGGGCTGTTCGTGGTTTTTTTTAGTTTGTATTGCTGTTCATGCCCATCTCTAGTCATGATGGGAAATCGTGCCATGAAGACTCTGTCGTTCCATGAGTTTTGTGCGATTTTTCGCGGCAATTAACATGTGAAAACAGCTTGTATCATTCAGATGCTGAAAGATCTGTAATGGCTGCCCATTTGTTTCTGGGAGCAAGTCAAAGTGCTGGTTTATATTGCTAAAGCCCTAACTAATCTCCTTCCATACTGTTCAGCCTGCCAGTGGGTGACTACTTAAGACAGGGCTTTTTCAGAAGTGGTATCATGCTTATTTGCTTGTTTGTTTAAGCATTTGTACCTCACCTTTCCACATGGTTCAAGGTGTCTTATGGAATGCTCTTCCTCTTGAGGTTTGACTAGTAGCTATGCTACTCTCCTTTAGGCACCAGCCCAAATGTTTCTCTTTACCCAGGCTTGTAATTAACAGTTGATCTTTTAACACCATTTTATAGTTGCTTTTCACCTGAATTGTTTCTCATTTTAAGCTACTTAATGATTTATGTTTCAAGCTCTGGCTGGATTTTCAATGCTGGACTTTAATTAACAACTTTTACGTTTTATGTTTTAATTGTGTCTTATTTTATAAGCCTCCTTGGGTTGCTTTCTCCAGAGCTGCAGCGTAAAAATTTCTAAATAAATAAACAATGCATAACAAACCGCTCATTTTATTCTAACCCCAAAGGTTCACCTGGACAAAACTTTAAAGTGAAATGGCTGCTGGCAAGAGCCAGGAAACTGAGAATGTAAACTGGAACTTGCAAAGAGGCTAAACTTGCAAAGAGGCACTTCCTAGTATTAGGATTGCCAGGTGCCTGTTTAGGGGAGGCAGTTTCCAGGAAATCCCTGCCTCTGCCTGCTGATCTGCAGCTAATCAGCGGGAGGAGGCAAGCTAGCAAAACTGGGGCATATGCGATTGTTGTCACTTGCAGGATGATCCAGAAGCAACAGTGTGGCACCAGGGCCGATTCTGTAGCACTCTGTCAAAAACATAAGTGTTTTGGGGGAAAGCCCTGTTTTTGGCTGAGTGTTCAAAAATTGACCCCAGCATGATGCCATCACTTCCAGGCCATGCTGGAAGTGTTGTCATAGGCAGGGGACTATGATTGTGAGGATGCCCACTGGATAAGTTCCTGCCACTCCATCCCTCTCACTGGTTGCCACAGGGGACTTGGCAACCCTACCTTGTACAGCAACCCAGGAGAGCTAATACATTATAATTTCTTTGTAGAAATACCAGCATCTGCTCTATGAAAAGAGAAGGTTTTCTTAAAAAATCCTGTTTCCTAACTCAAGAATGCAAATATTGCTCATAGGATCACTAAGCTAGAAAGTGTTGCATTTAGGTAGCACTGACATTTTAGTGCTCATGTGCAATAGTTCTTTGGCTGGTGGTGGGTGACACTACTGTTACAACACCATGTGGGACCAAGCAGTACTAACTCCAGGCACTAATCATCTGCATCAACTTCACAAATTTGTATAAATACTAATTAATGGTTCTATTGGCAGTTAATTTAGTCTTTAATAACTGCATGAATATTGTAATAACTGAAAAAGGAGTTTATTAAAATCTGTTCATTATTTTTTAAATGCTGCTTATGTTTTAGTAAAGATTGTAAAGACTATCACCATTGCAAAGATTCCATTTGTTGGTACAAGAAATGGAGTGATATAGGAGATTATGATTTGCTGATAGAGAATACTTAATATTCAGTCTTGAACAACATTAAAGTCTTGAACACTCTTAAACAACATTCAGCACATAGATGCTATGAGCAGGACATTTCTCAGATCTGAAGGGAAGGTCTTGGCTATGCCCAGTTGTTGGTACCATACTGTTCTGGGGGGGGGGGGGATTCTAGAGTGTTCTGCCACCACAATAGTGTCACATCTGGGGTCTCACCAAAACCAGTGTCACAACATCACAATAATGCCTATTTGCATGTTCTTGCCCCCATAGACCTTGCACCAGTAGCCAGTGCTGGCCTGGAAAGACTAAGTGGGACTCTTCCCTAATCCTGTCCAAGCATCCAGGTAGATCTGATAATTTTTATACCTCTCTTCTCCTTGTTGATCATTTTGACAAAACCATAATTAAGGTGGCAAAATTTTGTGCCTTGGCATCCTCAACAAAGAAGCAGTTGGTTTATAATTTTAACAATTTCTCCATTATTAACAACTAGAAACAAACCCCATTGTAGCAAAGAATACAATGGGATCTAGGAAGTGCAGGGGGGGCTGGCTGGCCATTGCCCCCTCCCCAGCATCCTGATCTGGGCAAGGGGAAGGAGGGCAGGGTGGCATGCCCGCCTCCATGCCCCTCCACCCTCACCCCCATTGTGGCTTGGGGGAGAGGTAAGGTATGCCCACTTCCGTGCCCCCTTGCTTCTGCATGCCCCTCTCACCCTCCCCATTGTGACTTCAAGTAGGGTTGCCAGATCCAGGTTGGGACATTCTGTTGGCTGACACACCCCACCCCAGGATTGTGGCTTTGAGGGGGAGACGAGGCAGCGAGGCTTGCATGCTGCTGCTCAACACCCCCCCCCCCCAGATCCCAGCTTTGGTGGGGAGAGGAGGCAAGCAAGGCTTGCATGCCGCAGCGCAACCCCCCCCCCTGCAAGCCCAGGTTCATGGCTTTAGGGGGGAGAGGAGGCCAGCGATCGGGGCGCTGCGGGCAGGGAGCATGCGGGGGTGACTCCAGGCTCCTCCGCCCAGCAGCCACCCTGATCGGGGTGCTGTGGGTGGAAAGTGTGTCGAGGGGTGGCTCCAGGCTTCTCTGCCCTGCTGCCACCCCAATCAGGCTGCTGCTGCACAAAGCAACTCCCCTCGTATCCCCACTAGGGGTGCAATAACACGCCTGCACTCTGGGCTACAGAGTGAGTTGTCGGAAACCCACTAACACAATTATGTTATAGGATGATACAAATCCCTTATAGAATATATTATTCTTTTATATATTACTTTTTATGTATTGTTGACTTGTTTGTAGCTCATAGATGATTGCGGAACTGAACTGAAATTGGGACTCTCTGGTTTACAATGTAAATGTATAGTGCATAAATGTGGGTGGGATAGACAACAGAGGGACTGGAGGGAGAGGCAAAGGTAAGAGGGAATGAGTCCAAGTAGATGTATTTTCATATACTTAAATTTCATTCCAGCTGGCAATGAGGGCTGAGGGATTAATCCTCAGCACAGCTTCACTCATCTAATCCAAATGGCTTCAATGGGTTTTAAAAAGTGTAACCCTATTGGTTAATTTATTTATTTATTTACTTCATTTATACCCTTCCTTCTCCCTGATGGGGACCCATAGTGGCTTACATTGCTCTCTTCTCCTCCAAGTTATCCTCACAACAACCCCATGTAGTAGGTTATTTATTTAAAATGTTAATTAGCTGCCTTTCCATCAGAAAGGAGCTCAAAGTGGCTTACAGTATAAAATATAAACAACAAAACAACATTTAGGTTAGGCTGAAAATGTGTAACTAGCCCAATAAGCTTCCATGGCAGAGTGAGGTTTTGAACTTAGTCATCATAGTCTAACACTCTAACCACTGGACACCATTGTTTAAGATTGCACTGTAAGAGGTTAAGCCAAAGGTAATACAGCACTACTAATGTCAAACATCCACTGTAGTGATTTCTCCTCTCTGCTTTGTTAGCAGACAGACACCGTCTGGATAATAAAGTAAAATACAGAATCTATTTTTTTTTAAAAAATCCACTGTGACTGCAGGAAGTGTTAGCACTGACCGAGCAAAATAAAAAACGTTTATAAATTGTTAATTCTAACTTGTTTAGAATGCATTGATGATTGCACTAGTCTAAAACTATGATTTTAAATGTATGCTCACCTCCATTTTGAATGTTAATAAAAATTAGTATTCTATTAAGAAATGACTGGCAGAATCAAAATGGCAATTTATTTCATTCAATAGGTACAACCACTTAGCATGTTTATGTGAGCTGTTTCAGTTTACCAATTTCCTCTGCCGTCTGCAAATTAGATTCCTCCTGAGCCAGTGGGAATTCAGTTAACTAGTCTCCTACATTGCAGTAAATAGAGCAGATCATAGTACAGTACACTAATGCTGGTGAACAGGCCTCTTCGGACCAACTTGGAAAAGGTAAAAAACATTCAACTCTTTTACCCGTCCCTAGGCGGAATCTAAGCAATTCAGTTGTGTAAGCTGGAGTCAGAAAAGGGAATGGTAAATACAAAATAAAGCAGTCTTTTCCAGATTGTATTTTCCTCTAAGGTCTATCTCATTTAAAACTGAGGCCTAGAACATGTTTTATCATAAAGGTTTGGTAAGTTGTAGGATGGACCCACAAGCTTGTTTCCTTCCAAGGGCTTGTATTTGCAGTTTCTGTGCAATGGTAGTGGCTTGGGGGGCTTGGTCTTAAATTCTTTATAAGTTGAAGTTCTGTTGTTAATGCAAGAGCGGGAAAGCTTTCCCTTCAGAACGGAGAAGTCATCACTATGCCAAAAAAACAAAAGAAAAAAAATTGAAGAGTATCTCCTATGTACATGAACAAGTTATTCTAGCAATAGGTATGCTTAATTTATATCAGTTCAAAATTGTACAAGATTTATAAACTAGTTTTGGCACAATTATCCTGGTAGATCAAATCAATTTTATATTTCATTTCTTCTTGGTGATCGTTGTAATGAAATCTGTTTTAATATGCTGCCCCCAGCTAAATAGCAGTCTGTTTTAGTGCCAGAAAATAAGACCTTCACCTTTAAGATAAAGCATGATGGGAATTGTAGTTCCTTTACTCGGATGCACTGACATAGCCTTTCTTATTGATCTGCATAAACTAGCTTCCTGGAGCAGGAAAGCCCAACAAAAGTGTTTGCATTGACTCTCTTCCCTTCTTTTTGTAGTTCATTACCAAACGGACAGGCAAGAGTATCTCCTTATTTTGCCAATAAAGATGTACTTTCTTGGATCAGGATATTCCTTTAAGTGGTTAAAGTCCTATGGATGTGCGATGATTTGACACTGAAGGGCGACAGAGTTGGTTCCCCCACCCCCGGACTAGGATATTTACAGATTTTGTGGCCTGGCTTGCTTAATTAGGCAGAAGAACATGGCTTTGCTTTAGCAAATCTTAATTAAGAGAGGTACTTTATGCTTAATATATTTTATATATTTATGACATACATTTAATATATGATTTTGATTCTAATTTCTGATCTTGGATCATAACAATAAGCATACAGACAGCCTTCCTAGTTTTGGCAAGCATGTTTCTAAGAAAGTTCTCTGTGATTCATATATTGTTGCCAACTCTAGCATGAGAAATTTCTGGAAATATGAGGGTAGTGCTAGGAGAAACAAATTTTGGGGAGTGGAGGGAACTCAGTGGGGATGTGTTGCTACTGACCCTGCCCTCCCATGCTGCTAATTCTTCCAGAGGCAGAGAACTGTGTAGTGTACTGGTCAACTGTAATCCCTGGAGAACTCCAGGCCCCATCTTGAGGTTGGAAATTCATGTTGTCAGTAAAAGCCCTCTGCATGCAAATTATTGTATCATTCCCTGGACACTGTAGGTTGGTTTTATCTAACCCACATCAATCCCACATAGGCTTGCCAGCCCCCTACTGGAGGGCTCTTTTTTCCTGCTGTTACTCAGAGCGATGGCAGGTGAAGATCTTTAGAAACAGCCATCAAGCTGATGGCCTGACATAACTTCTAGGGGAAACCTAGAAGTGATGTCACACCAATTTAGGAATTGCCAGAAACTGTATTAAGATGGAAACATATCCTTTACCAAGAAGTCATGACATATTTGCAATCTTGTCATGAGAGAAACAATTCAACAAGATCAGTTTATCACAGGCATACTTGCAGACGAAAGTAGGAGAAGATCCCGTTGTATGCCTAGGGCTGCCAGGTCTCCTTATCCTCCTAGTGCGAGATAGGGACATGGCATCTACCTTATCTTCTGTTTCTCTCACGTGTGCTTCACCCATGTGTGCTCCCAGGCCTGCCTGATGACGTTACTTCCTAGAAGTGACATCATGGCACGAGCTGAGGCTGCTCCAGGAGCACTCCTGCGCTCCGCAGGGGAGGGGGAATCAAACCCGATTTGGCTCGGATCAGGCTGCTGTGAAGCATGGGTGTGCTCCAGGATCGGGCCTAAATTGGCCTTGAATGGGCTGCTGTGGAGTGTGGGAGTGCTCGTACACTCCACAGTGGCCCATTCCATGCAGATTCAGGCCCAATCCCTGCTGGATTGTACCCGTGAGAGCACACTGTGTCACCTGAGAGTGCGCCCCCAGGAGGCCCATGCCTCTCCCTCTGGCCAGGTAAGTGGGGGAGGGGGTGGAGGGTGGGAGCTGGGGATCCCCTGCCCCAGCGGGGGACTGGCAATTCTAGGTGTGCCTCACCATCAAAACTTCAAAAGGGTTGTACCAGTATAACAAACTAGTGTTTCTTATTGCATCAACTCCAGCTATCTGTCAAAGGGCAATGGATCATGATATCCCAAGAGCTCAGAGCTATCTGGATAAATGTTGAAGAATGTCTGAAATCTTGCAACTGGAACTAAAACATATAGAAAGAATATGCATTAAGCGTCTCTCATGCAAAACGTGACTTTTAAGGAGTGAGTAATGACTTTGATTATTTCTATAGTTTTTTAACTACTGTAGAGCAGAACCACAAGTGACAAAAGGCACAGATTGGACACTTGTCTGCTTCCCTCAAGTTTTGATGGGAAATGTAGGCATCCTGGTCTCGCAGCTTCGCTCTCTGACTGCTGTCCAATGGACTTTTCAACTGTCACTTGTCCAACATTCCACCAAGCTGCCTACATTTCCCATCAAAACTTGAGGGAAGCAGACAAGTGTCCAATCTGTGCCTTTTGTCACTTGTGGTTCTGCTCATAGTTTGTTTGTGCACATTTGGCAAGGATATTTGATTTAACTGTTTATACAGAAAGGTCAAAAAAAGGTACTGTCACATGCTTGTGAAGCAATCTTATTGCATACCAAGAAGGTGGTCACATCTAACATCCCATCTAACAATATGCCCCTTTGATCCATCTTTGGTCCCACATCTGATACTTTGATCCATCCTGCCCATTAAGCTAGCATGTTACGCCTCACCATATGGAGTACGAATAGTATTATCTCATTGTTCTTCATTAAGAAAGGGCAATAGCATTTGCCTCCAGATCTCAGTCAGCAGTAAAATGTAACTGTGAACAAATAGATAAGGAGGCCTGAAGCCTAGTTTGGAATGTAAAGGAATGTAAAGGAATGTAAATCCGTGTCAAAGAAAATTCACCCTCATCACTGACCACCAGCCTCTAGTTTCTAACCTGAATTCTCAGAGGGAAATTTTCTTAACAGCTGCAACTTGAATGCAATGATGGTCTTTTTCCTTAGCAGGCTTCGCTTATGATATTGAATACAAGAAAACAGTGGCACATGCAAATGCCCACAGTCTTTCTCCTGGGAAAGTTAGGGCTTGTGGAGACTTTTCCCAAGATGGAGACCTGAATGAGGCCTTGTGTATTGTGGCTCAAATAAAGGAGAGTTACAATCTACACTATACTTATCATGGCTGGAAATCATAACCTACATGGCCTCACCAGTTTCCTCTCTGGGGCAGGCAACCTTCTGCCCCCCGAGCTTCTTCCCCTGCACTCACTCAATGTAGTAGCGGGAGAAACAATGAGCAGGGGAAACACGAGAGTGGACACAACCACATTGCTTCCAAATAAATAAATAAAATGCAATTGTCCAATAAATGCCACCCAGGAAGATATATATGCAAAACCAGCATTCTGCACATTTCATTTTCTTGATTTATGGTCAGTTGACCAATCATATAACACAGTTGCACTAAAAAGAAAATTCTAAGTATAGAATAAAACAAATAAAACAATTTGAAATTAAGATCTAGTTATAGTACAATACAATTTCCAAGACCTGAATATCCCCAAACAATATCTGGCTACTTGATAGGTAATCTTGGTATTTTTATCAGACAGAAGTCTAGCTTTTTCAGTGAAATCAGAAATTTCACCTAATAATGGTACAATCATCTTATCATGTGCTTCCTTTATAATATGAGCAGCTAAAAACATACGCTCTATAGTTTTTACCTCTCTTAACAGACAGGAGCAAAGCCTTTCCAGGTAAGGGCTTTTATTATATCTGCCTTCCAATACTGCATTCTGCAAACATAACTCATTGTGTGCTATTTTAAAAAGAGGATTAGATAGATAGGTTTCAACAGATGTTAACTATGAGTGATTCCGCACACGTTGGATAATGCACTTTCAATGCACTTTATCAATCGTTTGAGGTAGATTTTTTGTTCCACACATGAAAAAATCCGTTCCAAATGATCTATAAAGAGGATTGGAAGTGCATTATCCAACGTGTGCGGAATCACTCAATGATAGCTTTGTGCCTCAGAACAGAAGTTTCTGAGAGAGAGAGGCTGTGAGGGAGGATGTTGCCTTCATGCCCTGCTTTTGGGCTTCCTGAAAGTATCTGCTACTGTTGCACTCCTGCTGGACTAGGTGGCCTTTTCATCTCATCCAGGCTGGGCTATTTGTATGTTCTCGCTGCATCAGAAAGATGTAGATTTGCCATAGGGTAATGTATTCAGAGAATTCTTAGCAATTGCAACACTGTTTCCTGATTGTCATGAGAAGTTCTGAAACTGTGCTCAGTTCATATGCAGGTGAACAGTTTTTGAAATGTTCTTTCTTTCAAATTATACCCCCCTCCCCCTCTCATTTAGTCTCAGTAAAGTTTACAAAAGAAATACAACAACCTCAATCAACCTTTAGTAATATACCTGGAGCAATCCCTGGGACCCACCAGTGAGGTAATATTACTTTAAACAGCGACAAGGAGATAAAACCTCTTTGACTGAATTAAAACAATGCATTAACCACTACAATGCAGTACTGCTTGATAAATGAATTTCCCCTTAAAACGTTCAATCTTTGCAAGGCACAGTTCTCAGTCTGTAAGGGAGATATTGAAGTTTGTTTGTTTGTTTCAGGTTCAAAGTGTATTTCCCATCCAATAAATTGAAACTTTTATTTTAAAATAATATGATCACTCTAGATCTGATTGAACAAAACATTAAATAAATACACAAAACACTTGGACTTCTGGAAGTGATGTCGTTGCGCCTGCCAGGAGTGTGCACATGTGCGAGGACATTACCTCCAGTAAGTGCCAGGTTTCCCTGCTCCCACTGGGAAGGTAAGAGGACCAGGCTACCCTGCTTCTAATCCATGCTGTCTAAAGTCATGATATAAGACACCCCTGAGCATCCGAAAGAATAATTGTTGTAAACTCTGGTTCAGTTGTTATGGGATTTATTCTGGGCGTAAAGCCATTTATTCATAAGTTATCCTTTAAGGGTGAAAACTGTAAGTTAGTTAGAAAAAAATGCATATGTGCAGTTTTACACAAGAACCTAAAAGCAAGATCTCAGGCCTTCCGTGTCGAAACCTCCTAAAGTTAAAATCTTCACACACCTACTAAAATCTTAACACACCTACTATTAAAATACTGTTTCAAGGAATAACAATGCCCCATCTTATAGACAGATAAATGGCTCAGAGCCTAGCTAGATGTTATTTTTATGCATGGACATGCACTCATTTTAATGTGCTCCCTTGCAGCCATATGGCAGCTGCAGAAGCTGCTTCTAAAAGAAAAAGGAAGAGTCCAAGCAGGCTCAGAAGGACACCATGAGGGTAGGAAACACTCTCGCTTCTCCTACCCATGCAGTTTTCTTGCAATTTTCTGATCTGCTTGCACAGATGCTCCAAGAGGAGCAGCAAAATAAGTGAAATTACTCCTCCTGAGCTAGAAAACTGGGGTGGGGAAACAGGAGCCCTTCCTACTCCCACAGTGCTGTTCTGAGACTGTCTGGGGCCAAGCTCTCCTTTTTTTAAAGAAACAGTTCCCTATAGCTACTGTGTGACTGTAGGGAGTATCTTAAAATGATTGCATGCCTGTGCAAAGAAGTAACCTCTAGTGAGGTTTGTGCCCTGTCTGAACTCATTGTGGGAACTGGACTGTACATTAAAGTACCTGCATGGGAACTATTTGCAACACTCTTTGTGATGGATTGTGCTGAGACGCCTATTGCCTGTAATTTTGCCAAATGGGCATGACTACCAATATCTTTGAAACTCTATATATGATGGCTTTGAAGCCCAAGTAAGCGACACTACCTTTAACAACTAGTGCATCCCCCCTCCCCCCCTCCCAACCCCTGATTCAGAACTGGGTCATGTCATTTTAAAACCTTGAATCAGATTCCTTTATATTAGAAGTAAAGCTAACTGTATTTATCAAGTGAAGCAACAGTCATTTCTATTTGTTCCAGTTGGAAATACACTTCCAAGTGCAACCACTGCCTCCCCGACAATGACAGGGATTGCACTCCTCAATCAAGAGGTGACTCAAGAGGAGTCCCCTTACCCTCCCTGAGGAGAGGAGGACCCAGCACTTACATTTTCTTCCTTTTCATGTGCACTCGAAGAGCACGTAAGCTCCTGGCGCAGCGCAATGATGTCACTTCTGGGAGTGATGGCCTCAAGTAGGCCCTGGAAGTGCTCCTGGGTTTCACGCCACACTGGGAGCACACCCTGGGATGCCTGTCCCCGTGCCTTTCCCTCCACTGGCCAGATGAGTGGTGGCGGAGTAGGAGGCTGGGAGTGGGGGATCCCCCACCCCCACCGGGGGAATGGCAACTCTAATACAACCAGCTTTTTGCCTGGTAAAAAGAGGGGGAGGTGATCCCTTCGGTCTACCAAAAAGACTATTTGGGGGATTGGGAGACCTGTGTGGAGAAATGCCATGTGAGATGGGCTGTAATAAGGAGGGGAACAGAGAGTGAGTAAAAAAAAAAACGGTCCCATCTTCTTTTTCTCTTTGCTGCAGTTACTTTTATAAGGATCTGAATGATCTATTACCTGTCTCCCCTGTTTTATGGCCATGTATAGCTGATTATTTTATACGGCATGCTGTTAGTCTATATATTTGTTGATAAATACTGCTAATTTTTAAAATTAAATTAAGAGACTATCATATAGACATTATTTCTTTAAAAAGCAGGTAGAATCCTCCAAAGGTTCTGCACGTACTTAGGATGTAAGGCACTGGCAGGTGGCTTATATCAGTACCTTGGCCTTATCCATCTCTCACTTGCCAGATTACATTTTATTATTTTTGTGGCTTAACGTAAGGTCAGATGGTTATCTTGGCCATGTTTTTTTACCCTGTATGAACACAGAAGGAAGCAGCCCAGAAGGATTATTTTAAGACCTGCCTCAATAAGCAGCCCTGAATAGAGCCATGACTTCTTTACAGCTCTTTAAAATGAAATGAGTTTTCAAGGCAGGATTATAAAGAGAGCAGCTGAAATGAATTTCATAGACTAGAGGTGCGGTCGATGCCATGTTTCTTGTGCTCCCCCCACCCATGCAATTGTCTCTTAGGGAGACTCAAAGTGCATGTGAGCGAAGGGGTAATTAATATCACAGAACTGTGGCCCTAGCATGACATCAGCTATACCACAGGAAAGCAAAAAGGGTTTCTTTCTTTTTTTTAAAAAAAGGAATTCTGATTGTTCAGCACTTTACACAGGAGAATCAAGAAGAAAGTTATCTTAAATTAATGGTTCTAAGGCCTTGATGTTGCCTTCCTACATTTCATACAGAACAGAAAATATCTCTTGTGAGGAGTGGGTATTCACTTAGAGAATAAAAGAGTGCATTTATTTTTGGGCACCAAACTTCTTCCCCAAGTTTTACATAACATGCATTATAATATCATGTGCTATGTTGTGCCAAGCTGTGCGTGAAGCCAGAGCTGCTGCTGTATGGGCCGCAGGAGGCTGGCAGGAGAAAATCTCTCTCCCTCAGATCTTCGGTGCTCTGAGATGCTGAGCCTTAATGCCTCCTGAGAAATGAAATCGGATGCACTGTTCCACTGTGATTTCTGAATTTTCTCCCGAGCTCTGTACATGCTTATTTTGCTATAGCTTTATAGTGCCTACCAGGGCTTTTTTTCTGGGAAAAGAGGTGGTGGAACTCAGTGGGATAAAATGGTCACATGGCTGGTGGCCCCGCCCCCTGATCTCCAGACAGAGGGGAGTTTAGATTGCCCTCTGCACCGCAGCGGCACAGAGGGCAATCTAAACTCCCCTCTGTCTGGAGATCAGGGGGCGGGGCCACCAGCCATGTGACCGTTGTCAAGAGGTTCCAGAACTCCGTTCCACCGCATTCCAGCTGAAAAAATGCCCTGGTACCTACACTTCATTAGTATGTAACTCCTTCTCTGTTAATGATGTTCATGAACAAATTGATAAAAACACCACAACATAGCAATGTTAGAATAGCATGGTTGCATCAAGCTTCTTTTTATGCTGTTTTACTGATGCACAGGAGTTCGTGTGCACATCACTATTGCTCCTAAGAATCTTGATACAATCCAATGACCAGTCACATCAAGATCTTTCTTTTGAGATGTTTTACCAGGCTGTATGCGCACGTCAGGAACATGGGTATGGGAGAGGAAGATGCAAATGATCTGAAGGAAAGCTGTGGCAAATGACGCATGCAACAATTTCAGAATTAAATTTAGTTAACATGGAATTAAGAAAGAGCAAACCTTAGTACAGAATAAATTAAAGGATCAGAACAGGGAAATTTGCTCCCTATTGGTGCTTCCACTGACTGGTTGCTGAAACTAGAGAAACTGGCTCACATTCTTCAACAGATCCTGAGGACAGTATATAGAGTGCACGGCACTTTTTCTGGATAACAGACGGACTGAACAGAGGAAAAGTCATCTCTGGAACCTATTGCAATTGCAACAACAAATACAAGAAGGTTGTCTCAAGCATATGATTGCAAAGGGGTAGCCTCAACAGTCTGTTGTAGCAAAACAACAATAACAGCAGTGTGCTTATATTCCACCCTTCTGGACAGGTTAGTGCCACACTCAAGAGTGGTGAACAAAGTGAGTATTCTTGTAGTACCCGCAATACAGCTGGGGAGCTAGGCTGAGAGGAGGGGCTTACCCAAGGCCATCTCCAGAGTTCATCATGACAGTAGTGGGAGCTGAACTAGCAGAGTGCTGATTCGGAGGTCAGCCACTTAACCACTATGCTACAGCACCACTGGACAAAAGTACCATCAACACTTGTATTTAAATATGAATTTTTGTGAGTCACATCTAGTGTTGCCAACCTCCAGGTGGAGCCTGGAGATTTCCTGGATTTACAACATATAGAGACTACAGAGATCAGTTCCCCTGTGGAAATGGTGGCTTTGGAGGGTGGACTGTATGTCATTATACTCTGCTGAGCTCCCTCCCCTCCCCAAATCTTGCCCTCCCCAGACTTTATGTCCAAATCTCCAGGAATTTTCCAACCTGGGGTTTGGAACCTTAGTAACAGCATTCTTCTTCAGATAGATATCTGGAGATAGTGTGTCCCTCTCTCCAATTAAAGCTGGGGAAGAAGATGGCCACCAGCAAGGAACAGGTGTGTGTAGCTGAGAAACCAAAGGGGGGAAAGGTATCACTGGGTGGGTGTCACTAATATGCAGATGATACCCAGCTCTGCCCTCTTTTCCACCCAATTCCAAGGATGCTGTTGATATTCTGAACTGGTGCTTGGAGTCAGCAATGGACTAGATGAGGGTAAACAAGATGAAACTGAATCCTGACAAGACAGAGGTTCTCAGGTTTAGTAGAAAGGCTGGCCAGCAATGTGTGAGATCTCCCCTGTAATGGATGGGGTTACTCTCCCCCTGAATAGTCCAGTATCACCTTCAAGACTAGCCAACTTTATTGTAGCATAAGCTTTCGAGAACCACAGCTCTCTTTGTCAGATGCTGACGAAGAGAGCTGTGGTTCTCAAAAGCTTATGCTATAATAAAGTTGGTTAGTCTAGAAGGTGCTACTGGACTATTTACTATTTTGCAGCTACAGACTAACACAGTTAACTCCTCTGGATCTATGATGCCCCCCTGAAAAGTCAGGCATGCTGCTTGACTCAGCGGTCACCTTAGAAAGCCAGGTGGTTGCAGTGGTGCAGAGTGTGTTTGCCCAGCTTCGGCTGGTGCATCAACTGCATTCATTCCTGGTTCAGTCAGATCTAACCACAGTGATCCGTGCCTTAGTTTCATCTTAACTGGACTATTGAAATACGCTGTACTTGGGGCGACCTTTGAAAATGGATATTATAGCAACCACACTGGCTCCTGTCCTGATCCACTGTCAAGCCCAATTCAAGATGCTGGTTCTATCCTTTTTTTAAAAAATAAAATTGTATTGGTGAGTGGAAAAACAAAAGAAAATTTTCCAAATTTAACACATATAATCCCATTTTTTCCCCTTTCTCTGTCCCCCACCCTTTTCCTCCCCCCTTCCTATTGACTTCCAACAGCTTTCCAACCCTTAACCCTTCTTATTACTTAAATCTATTTCATTTATATTTTCCTACCAACTTTGAATCATAATATCTCTTACTCTAAGCACATTTTTATTCTTTTACATAAACTCTATCAAACATACTATCAATATAGTATATCTCATATCAATATAACATAACAATATAGTATAATATATAGCAGGGATCGCACTACCTCTTACTTTAAACTTATTCTATTTCTTTTCTTTTAGGCATATAATCCATCAAATACACTATCAATATAGTATATATTATAGTAATATATTATATATATATTGTATGCTATGCCACCAATGTAGCACAGCACACAACACCATATAGCATAACCACATAATATGTTATAATGTAAAGTCTGATCCACTAACCCTTTATTTTATGTTATATATCATATATAGTATATCTCATTGAGATATCTATTTACCCCTTCTCATTATCTCATATATTCAATGTAAAATTCCCTTAAATATTATATTAGTTTAGTTTATAATTACATTCCCCCTAAATGGTAAGATCCCTTCTCTTTTCTCATTGCAACATTGTTTTTTAAAAAATTTTCAAACTGCCACAGTTCTCCTTTTACATCCCACTTTTTTCCCAAAAAATGTTTCAATTTCCCCCAATCAACAATATATTGTCCTAGGTCAAGATCTTTAAGTTTCCTTGTCATTTTATCCATTTCTGCCATGTACAGATGCTGGTTCTATCCTTTAAAGCCCTACATGGCTTGGGACCAGGGTACCTGAAGGACTGTCTTCTCTCACACCTTCTTGCCTAGGAGTTTAGATTACAGGGAGAGGCCCTCCTGACTGTCCCATCAGCTGAAGAGCTCTCCTGGTGAGTACACGGTAGTGGTCCTTTTTGGTGGCAGTCCCACATCTGTGGAACAATCCCTCCGGGGAGGTATGCCTGCCCCCCTCATTCTCTAGCTTCAAGAACCAGCTGCTTTATTTAGGACAGCTTTTTAATGCATTTCAGTTGTGCTTTAACTCCATTTTGAACTGCTGTTTTTTGATATTTTACATTGTAAGCCACCCTGAGCATCTTTGGAAGAAAGATGGCTAATAAATATTTTAAATAAATAAAGTGCAGTTCCCGTTGTTATGCTGTCCACCAGCTATGGGTGCATAAGCCAGCCCCGTCCCACCACTGTGTATTTCCCTGAACAAGGAAATACACATCCTGGCCATGTAAGCAACATCTTGGCTGTGTAAGCAACAGTCACGATTGGTTCTATTTTTAAAAAAAGTTAAAATCATAATGTGCACCAGAAAATGCAAATTGATCCATTGTTCGCCTCAGCACATTCAGTTGTAGATCTGGTTCAATCACAGAGGTTCAGAAATCGCTGTCTTTTTTCCTGAATAATACTCTTGAAGCACAAATGGGCTCTTCTGTAATTCACTATTTAAAAATTCCCTTATGGCTTTTATCTGCTGGCAAAATAAATCTTCCTGATATGACATGCATGAAAAAGTCACGAATGCATGCTGGTGTTAATAAAACCAAGAAATGTTCCTTGATACTGGAACCCTGAAACGGATTTCTACAGGCAACCAGTTGTGAAACGAAATGCTATGATGTCTTAGATTAACTAAAGGAGCTTCTTCAAAAATACTGTTTGAATCCTTTCTTGCATCTGAAAGGAGGCATAGTTAACATCAAAGAGCAGTGAGATTCCAATTCTGTAATATAACATTTTGCAGCTAGTTTTCTACAAACTAATGATTGAGATGGGAACTAAAGCCCCACCAAATCTGCTGGTCATGTCTGAGATTTCATCCATCCAGACAGTTAAGTTATAAAATAAAATCTGGACTGGCTTCAGTCATGGAATATAGCCTGGTGATCTTCAGGTTCAGTGCCTTGCTGAAAGGGAATATAAAATTATCTCTAGAAAACAAGTCAAAGAAGCTATCTATATGTATGTGTGGAAACCTCATGTGCAGACAGTGTTTTCTCTGAAATCTATCTCCAGTAACTCTAGCTGAGGAGGCAAGCTGTTTTTTTTCATATGCATCTTTGGTAACATAGGCTGCTATTGTGTCAGGGGAAAGAACCACCACCACTGGTGACTAGAGCGCCTTGCATATCTGAGCAACCTCTTCATATTAAATCTGCAAGTCAGAATGGAAGCAGACATCGTGTACTTTAAGAAAGACATTTATGTTCAGATACCATGTATACCTAATAAATTAGATCGTACCCTGTATCTTGGGTTTTTTAAAATGGCATTTGGTTGCCGTACAAAGAAGTCTTTTCTGAGAATAAATGTCTTGAGCTGACAAGGAAATTAAACATACTGAGAAAATTTAAATAAATAAAACTTCCTTAGTCCTGACCTGGATGGCCCACACTAGCCCAGTCTCATCAGATCTTGGAAGCTAAGCTGGTTCATACTTGGATAGGAAACCACGAAGAAAGTCTATGGTCACCACACAGGAACAGGCAATGGCAAGCAATCTCTGAACTTCTCTTGCCTTGAAAACCCTACGGGGTCACCATAAATTGGCTGCAACTTGATAGCACTTTCCACACACACACACATTGTTAAAAAGATCCAACAGTTCCATCCAAAGCTGAGCCACACTTTTCTAAGTACATGGAAGCCAATTGGCTTCGAAGGCTCAAACTCTGCTGAGGATGGCAATGTAAAGGTCTAATGAAACAAGACGGAGATCACAGATACCCATTTCTCTTAAAAAACTATATTACAGCTATGTGCAATAAGATTCAGATTGGGATGATGAAGGGGGAGGTAGTGGGTTTAGCTCTTTCTTCTACAAATGATTTCACTAATCAAAACTTTATCCTCCTCCCCTCGCCCACCCCGTTATTTTCTCTTTAAAGGAAAACACAACAGACGCTTGCTTCAGAACTGCCACTTTTGATAAGCAACATCATATGGGGGTGAATTTAAATCCCTTCTGATGTCCTTGCATGATCTCAGTCTGAAATCAGGGCCTTGTATAGCTGTAATTTTACTTTAAAGAATTCCAGGAAGATACAATTACGGACCTCCCCATGTCTCATCTGTTTCAGCCCTGAATCTGCTTCACTGTTCCTGCTGCACTTTCATTTACAAGTTCCATAAACCCTGTAAAATCAAGGCTGTTTTCTCCTAAATGCCTTTGCTGTAAAATATTATCATATTTATTTGAAAGAGGACATTTGTTTAGCTTATAGTAATAAAAACTTGGGAGTGCGGGCGGGGGGAGCTGTTGTCACCCTCATTAAAGTGAGCTGGCTTTTACATTCAATATTGTAAAAAAAGAAAAGGAAAAGGAAAATGTATACACCAGAGAGCATTTGTCATGCCCTGCATATGAAAACGATGAGTCTGCCAGAGAAGGTTAATGCAACGGGCAAAATGAATCAGTTTCAAGTTTCAAGAAACAACCTTAATTGCTGGGCAAATCACATCAAAGTTTTCTCTGATTTGGCTGCTGTAGCTAATGTGACAGAGTAGCCTCCATTAAGAAACAATTAGTGGCCTTCAAGTGGAGCCTGTCTTTATCACCCTTTTAAAGTCCAAATGAAGATAAAAAATACGATGCTTCACATTCACCCACAGGACATGAGGGTCAAATTGGTTTAGTTTGTATAGAGCCATAGGTTGTCTCCATGTATTTTGTACATAAAGTGTGGGCTCCTTCCTCATGTCACTCTTGGGAAAGTGCTCAGTGGGCCGTTCCACACAATCCATTTGTTTGTGCCATAAATGTGGACGTCATTCTCATTTGTTGCACGCAGACCTCAAGGTTTCAATGAGTGCTTTTTATAAAGCATGAACAGAAGCATGGCTTTCTCTCTCTTCTTTTTGCTATCCCATCCATCCAGGTGCATTGAATTCTACTTGCAAGTTGGGTAATGAACAGCCAGTTCTAAACACGGCCATGGTTTGCCATTTCTATATCAATACTGCAGGACACACATAAGTATGTGAGTCACAAATCACGATGCAGCAGTTTTACAGTCTGGCGCTTTGAAATAAATGTATAAGACTGAATGTTACAGCACAAGGGCTTTTTCCACTCAGATAATAGGTTTCTGCTGTAAGGAATGGCTCAGAGAGATCTTTCAGTAAAGGATCAGAGACTGTAGACTATACTGCTGAGTACTGTCTGTTGATGTAGACATACTCCTACTGGGTAGTTTCTGCCATGTTTAAAATGCCATGTCAAATTACTTATGTTTTATTTCAGCAATGTTTCATCTCTGTTTTTGGAATTATGCTTGTTTTCAAATTTCTGCAATCATAGCCTTTTGTATTATATGTTGAATGTCCCAGCTATTGATCATATATATCTACACTACATAATCTGCCTTAAGTTTCAGGTGGAATATATAACATAAATAACATAAACTAAAAATTGATGCTCTATGTGTGCATCATCACATCCATAGCTGGCACTTTAAAAATAATAATATGTAATACTCAAAAGTTGATAGACAAACATGATTTTAACTCTGCTCCTAGATGATTCTCCTCAAGAGAAAAGGAAAGAGTTTAATTGGAGGTACATAGACTAAGAATATGCAGATTCTCTTTTCTGATGAAGGGAGCTTGAGTCTCGAAAGTTTATGGCCTGGAAAATCTTGTAGGTCTTTGAGGTCCTACTTGACTCAGACCTTGCTCTCAAACCTCTCAGGTGCAGTGTAGCCCACTGGTAAGACAGCAAGCCTCCTTGTTAGTATCTAAAACAAGACATGTAAGCATGAAAGCAATATGATATTACAAGTGAGGAATTTGCCAGGGCTTGTGGAGAGCAGCTCATTTCCCCTCCTCCACTGTTTCCCTTCCCTGAAAGCACCCATGGCATCTCAACAACAACATTCAATTTATATACCGTTCTTCAGGACAACTTAATGCCCATTCAGAGCGGTTTACAATGTATGTTATTATTATCCCCACAACAAACACCCTGTGAGGTGGGTGTGGCTGAGAGAGCTCTGAGAGAGCTGTGACTAGCCCAAGGTCACCCAGCTGGCTTCAAGTGGAGGAGTGGGGAATCAAACCCGGTTCTCCAGATTAGAGTCCCGTGCTCTTAACCACTACACCGAACTGGCTCTCCCCTTTTTCTTCTTTCCTCCTTCCAAACCACCAGCCAACCTACCTCTATCTACACCCCATCTTAATCTTTCCCTCCGTCCCTTCCCCTGGTAGCTTCTCCCTTGTTGCCATGCTGGGCAGAACCAGTTGTGGGATGGAGAGCCTGCAAGAACTTTCCTCTGTATCCCCATCCCCACACTGTTTCCTCTTTTCCTCCTCCTGGCAGCCCCCATATCCCCACATTTCCGTGCTTCCTTTTCTCTTTCCTAGCTACCAATCAACTAACAATCTGCCCTAGGGTTCCTGTTCCCCCAGTGGGGGCGGGAGATCCCTGCTCCCACCATCTACCCTCTGCCACCATTCACCTGGCTGGTGGAAGGGGGGGAAGGCCTCTAGGGTACGCTCCCTGGGTGGCACGATGACATCATTTCCCAAAAGTGACATCATTGTGCCAGGGACTGTGTGTGTATGAAGCATGCTCACAAAGTGGAAAATGAAGGTGAGTGCCTGGTTCTCCTCTCCCACTGGGAGGGTAATGGGACCTGGCAATCATAATCTGCACCCCATCTTCAGCTATATTTATTATTTATTTACTTCATTTATACCCCATTTTTCTCCACAATAGAGACTCAAAGCAGCTTACATTATTCTCCTCTCTTATGTTTCATCCTTACGACAATCCTGTGAAGTAGGTTAGACTAAGAGTGAGTGACTGGCTTGCAGTCACCAAGAGCTTCCATAGCAGAGTGGGAATTTGAACCTGCGTCTCCTTGATCCTTGTCTGAAACTTTAACCTCTGTACCACACTGGATTTCATGAGGTGGCTGCTGCGGAACACGAGCAAGCAGTTGGGGCTAGGTGAATCATGTAAGCTGGGTTGTAGCAAGTACCCCAGTGGTTTCTCATGGTCCTGGCCTCAGTGAGTCCTTCCCCAAAGGCAGAAACCTGAGAAGGGGCCCATCCCTGTCTTTTAATGACAGAAATCAAGGCTTGAAGGCTGGCAATACTGTGCTGTTGCTGAGCAACATCCACTGAGGACATTTGTATCTTAAAATCACAGGCACTGCTTCTATTATTGGGGGAGGGTAATTTTTAAAGTTTTTTTAAAGAAGGGTTTTAAGGTTCTGTCAACCTGGGACTATTTTCAGGCTATGTTGAGAATTAGATGTATTGATTCCAGGCTTCAACTGTTGCAGCACAATCAAGTGGCCTCCTTCTCTGTGCCTTAGTTATAAATAGGGATGCTCAAACACCCACCAGTTCAGTTTGCATCTTGTAGGTGATTGCAAATAGAGATGGGCATGAATAGAATTATTACCCAAAAAACGCATGAACCAGGCCAATTCGTGGTTCACGAACCGGTGGTTCATGGAAGCTCGTTTCCACAAACTTCCATGAACTGGTCTACTGGTTCATTTGGGTCATATTAAAGGGACAGTTTAAATGGCCATTTCCATAGGAAAATGGCCATATAAACTTTTCCTGCCACTTGTAAGCAGCAGGTTCCTTTAAACTATCAGCTCACAGGTGGCTGAGGCCATTTGAGGGGCAGGGAGGTCGTTTTTGGCCTCCTCCACCGAGGTAGACGAAAATGGCCTTTCCGCCCCTCATGGGAGGAGGGGGAGGATGCCATGGGCCTGCAGGGTGGCTGGGCAAGGTAAGTGTGGGGCTGGGGCTGGGGGCTGGGGTTTGGGCCATTTGAAGGATCCCCCCCCTTCCTGCCAGCTGACAATTTAAAGGGACCTGCCCCTTGCAAGGCAGAAAAGGGCCCTTTAGACTGTCAAATGCCCCTTTCCCTGCCGCTGTTAAATGGCCAGAAAGGGGCATTTAAACCTCACGAACCACAAACTGGTTTGGAAACTTGCCCCAGTTCATGCCAGTTTGTGGTTCCTGGTTCGTGAAAACCCATGAATCATGAACTTCATGGTTCGGGTTTTTTGTGGTTCGTGCCCATGTCTAATTGCAAACAGGGACCTGATTTTTTGGCAGTTAGTTTGATTGTTCATCAATCTGTTTGTCAGTGTTTGACAGGTTATTTCACTGCATTCCTTCACTGTTTTCCTTCCTTACCATGCCATACAGCACAATTTACTTTTTCTAGATACAAGTTCTCACACAACCTGATTAAGTTCTACTAGCGGGCATCGTGACAGGAATGAGCTCAAATAACTTTGAAAGGGGTTAGATAGGTTTGTGGAAGCTACTGGCCATGGTGACTAAAAGGAACCTCCATAAACAGAGGCAGCAAATGACTGGATACCGTTGCTAGGAGACAGCATCAAGGGAAAGCCTTCAGCTCTATGTCCTGTTTGATAGTCCTCCAGGGCAACAGCTTTTGCATCTGTGTGAAACAGGATACTGGAGTAGCTGGACCACTGGTCTGATCCAGCAAGGCTGCTATTATGTTCTTATGCAAATCTTGTTGTTTCCATGAGACTGAAGTCCACCTTTCCCTAGATTGCATTCTGGCCTAATGATGGCAAGCTAAGCCAGTTGTGCATGTATCAATTCTAATTGCATTTTAGAAAATAAGAACAAAATCAAAGGGATCTCAATAAACTCATTTCTAATGAGGAACAAAAACATGTCTATTCAGGTAAGTTAGGAAAGAAAGGAAATTTATGAAAAACAATGATAATTCTCAAGACAAATCTTTACAATGTATATCATGAACACTTTCTGCATTAAATAAACTGTCAAAACTATAGGTCTCCTGTATTTGCCTATCAGAAACCAAGGACACCCTGTGTTTCTCATAACCATAAAACAGAGTCTCATGCTTCATTAATTTGCGATTTTTATTAGATTTTCTTTGTCATGGTGCCTGTGGAAAACATTACATATCATACCCAGAAACTGGCATAAAAAGATCTTTATGCAAGAGATAAAATTTGATGTGGTTTCAAATACTTTGAGCTTTACTTCTTAATCTGCAAAACAGAATGCTCTGGCCCATTTAATCTATCAAATAAAATAGTAAGTGGATGTAATCAAAGAGGTTTTAGTGTTCTTTTCTCTCCATGGTTGAAACCTCTTCCATAGATGAGAGGGGGAAAACAGTTGGCAAACTGATATGAAAATGCAGCAATCTACAAATTAAAGAATGGACTCAATAAATTGCAGCGATTTCAAGTATACCTTTATAAATTATTTTGGCATGAGCACATCTATAGCAAAATTCACCTTAAAAGTCTGTTTCTAGCATTAAAAATGTTCTTCTATTCCTCTATCGCTGAGGAATGCATAGACGCATGATTTTATGCAGTAAATACTATACAATTCATTATAAGGATTCCATCAATGGCCCACCTTTGTATAAAAGCAGGAGAAAAAACAAGATTTCTTCCATCAGCCTCTGTGGTCAGTTGTCCCCTGGCCCCTCTATACTTCAGACTCTGCTAGGTGGAGTTGCCAACTCCAGCTTGGGAAATTCCTGAAGATCTGGGCCAGTACCTCTGGAGGGCTGAGCGTGGGAAGGGAAGGTAGCTTAGTGGGGATATGATAACACAGAGTCCACCCTCCAAAGTGGCCATTTCCTCTAGTAGGAACTTATCTCTGTAGTCTGGAGATCACATGTAATTCCAGGTGAACTCCAAGCTTGAATGTTTTTTAAAGGAAATTAGGCAAATTCATAGAGGGCAGGTCTATCAGTTGCTCTTAGCTATGGTTGCTAAATGAGAATTCCTATGGGGATAATAACCTCTGAATAATAGTTGTTGGGAGGAACTGGAGGGGAATGGCCACTGTGTGAAACAGGATACACCACTAGTGTGATTCAGTAGGACTCTGGTGTTCTTATAGGTTTGGGCCTGTATGTCCTGTTTTTAGGGCTTCTGGGGACATTTCATGGGTGACTGTGGGAGAAAAGATCCTGATGGCCAAGGTAGATTATTTCTGATTAAGCAAGGCTTTTTAAAAATTTAACCAGTGTGGTATAATGGTTAGAGTGGAAAGCATAGTTATAAAGGGATTTGTTTTTAAGGACTGCCTTCTTTCATATGGAGGCTCTATAAGGCTCTGTTCAATATGCCCTCACTATGCAAGGCACAGTTGGTCAGTGATTAAGAAGATGGTCTTCTCAAAGTAGACTTTAGGGAGGTTCATCCCATTTCAACCTGATGGCCTTCAGATGCCCAGGCTGGAAAATTCCTGGGAATGGCGCTTGGGAAAGGCAGAAATTGAGGCGGGGCCTCAGCAAGGATTGCCGTTTTCTCCAGGGGAACTGACCTCTGAAGTTTGGAGATCAGTTGTAATTCCAGGCCCCATCTGGAGGCTGGCAATCCATTAAGTCCAACAAAGGTGGACCTCTTCTGGGCCAATTCCGCATGACTTACCTGAAGCCAGTGTCAGGGCTTGCCACAGCTGCCGCTGGGCGTGGCACTGGGCGGTCTGCTCCTGACGTCACAGGGGGGCCAGGGACTCTGCAGGACCCTGCTCTGTGGAAGGAGGGGCGGTATACCTCACCCAGACTCCCTCTCAGTCCACTCGCTGGCCTGCTCAACCTGGCCTGCTTACCCTCTGTGTCCTCCATCTCCTCCTTCCAGAACTCTCCTCCAAGCCTCCACCCTTGCATCCTACTGCTCTCACTCCACATCATCACTCCTCACTCACACCCACCACCGCAGAGCTCTTCCCAGCCACCCTTTATAGGGTTTCCTTTCTCCACCCCGCCCTCCTTCCAGGCTTGTTCCCTCTCCTGACTGGGCCCAGCTGTGCATTCCTCCAGGTGTTTCCCTCCAACCACTAATCCCTCCTGGGCCCTTTTGCCATGCTGGCAGGGTGGGGTTGAGTGCGAGCCATCCCCAGCTGAGGGCTCCTTGGCCTTGCTCACGAGGAGCTGCCCCAGCCAGCCCTTGTGCTATTGGGCTTGCCTGGCCTTGCTCCCGAGGAGCTGCCCCAGCCAGCCTCTGTGCTATTGAGCTTGCCTGGCCTTGCTCACGAGGAGCTGCCCCAGCCAGCCTCTGTGCTATTGGGCTTGCCTGGCCCTGCTCACGAGGAGCTGCCTTAGCCAGCTTCTGCGCTGCCTGCTCAGCAATGCTGGGCAGGGTTACCCATCTCCTCCCCCAGAATGCCTGTGGCAGCCCCCCCTGGAGAGGCTTGGCTTCTAGCAACTCCTGAGCCAGGCTGCTGTCTTCTAGCCATGGTGTGGCTCTGGGCTGCAGCGGCGGCGTCCTCTCCCTGCCAGGTAAGGGCTCTGCTTGGGTTGCTGCTGCTGCTGCTGGACCCACCTTCTCCCTGCTGTGTCCCTTTCCCTCCGGCCTGCTTAGCCCCCTCTCTTCCCCCTGGAGGGTGGGGCTGGCTGGTTTCTCCTTGCCCCCTCCACCCCTCTGAGGTACTGGCCTTTTGCCCCTTCCCCATGGAGTAGGTAGGTTCTGGCCCTGGTTGCCGGCTTGGGGGGTGGAGTTGCTGCCACCCTTTTGTCCCCTGCTGTTCCCTCTTGTCAAGTCTGGGGGCTGGGGCTCAGACCCCGGACACACACCCCCGCTTGGCTTTGAGTTGTGGGGGTCTGGCTCAGTCTCAAACATGCGGGACATATAGTCTGCGTCCACATGCCGTGCCCCCCGGCGGTATTTGATGGTAAATTGGAAGGGTAGAAGGGAGAGGTACCAGCGTAGCACCCTGGGGTTGTGTGCCTTCATGCGATGGAGCCACTGCAGGGGTGCATGGTCCGTCAGCAGTATAAAGGGGTTGTTGGCCAGGTAGTACTGCAGGGCCCCCACCGCCCACTTGACCGCTAGGGCCTCCCGCTCCACCGTGGCATAGCGCTTCTCGGCGGGCTGTAGCTTCCGACTCAGGAAGAGAATCGGGACGTCTGCTCCGTCACGTTCCTGGGTCAGCACAGCCCCGAGGCCGGTGTCCGAAGCGTCTGTGGCCAGTGTGAAGGGCCGGTCAAAGTCCGGGTTCCACAGGGCAGTGGCGTTAGAGAGGGCGGAACGCAGGTCTTTGAAAGCTGCCTCTAGTTCTGGGGTCCACCGGACTTGGTTGGGCAGCCCCTTCCTTAAGCTGTCCGTCAGGGGCGCCGCTCGGGAGGCAAAGTGGGGGATGAACCGCCCATAATACCCCAGCAGTCCTAGGAATCTCCGAACCTGCTTCTTGGTCTTGGGCTGTGGGGCGTCGGCTATTGAGGCCACCTTGTCCGGTGGTGGCCTGACTTGTCCTCCCCCGACCACGAAGCCCAGGTATTGGAGTTCCTGGAACCCCAGGTGGCTCTTTTTCGGGTTCGCCCTTAGCCCAGCTCGTTGGAGGGCCCTTAAGACGGCCTCCAGGTGTTGGAGGTGGGTGGGCCAGTCGGGGCTGAAGATAATAATATCATCAATGTATGCCATGGCGTACGCCCGGCACTCTCCCAGCACCTGGTCCACCAGCCGCTGAAAGGTGGCCGCCGCCCCATGCAGGCCAAACGGCATCTTCTTGAATTGGAAGAGGCCTTGGGGGGTGGCAAAGGCCGTCTTCTCCCGGTCCTCTAGCCGTACGGGCACCTGCCAGTAGCCCTTTGTTAAGTCCAGGGCCGACAGGTAGCGGGCGGACCCCAGGTGGTCCACCAGCACGTCTGCTCGGGGCATGGGGTAGGCGTCGAACTGGGCCACCTTATTCAGTTCGCGATAGTCAATGCAAAACCGGGTGGTCCCGTCTGGCTTGGGAACCAGGACTATCGGGCTCCTCCAGGCACTCCGTGAGGGTTCGATTACACCCAGCCGGAGCATCTCATTTGTCTCCTTCTCCACTGCCTCCCACCGCTTCCTGGGGATGGGGCGCCAGGTAGCCCGGGCTGTCTGCCCCGGGCTGGTTGGGATGGCATGTTGAATCAGGCTGGTGCTGCCTGGCCTGCGGGAGAAGACCCCGGGAACCCGTGCACAGAGGTCTCGTAGCTGGGCCCGTTGAGCTGGATCAAGCTGGGGGTCCACCTTGGGCGCCTCAAACTCCGGGGCTTCAGAGGTCCACGGCAGCTCACTGTCAGGGAGCTCCAATGGGTCCTCAGCCATGCCACACTCCTCTTCGGGGCGCTCGTGCCACTGCTTCAGGAGGTTCACATGCAGGGTCTTCCGCCGACGTCGGCCGACCCCGCACTGGACTTCATAGGTAGTGGGGCCCAGCACCCTTCGAATCGGGTAGGGGCCCCTCCAAGCGTCCCCTCCCTCTCTGGGAAATACCGAGTGGTGCACCAGGACCTTCTCTCCAGCCTGGAAAGTCCTCATCCGTGCACCCCGGTCGTAGGCGGCTTTCTGCTTCGCCTGGGTGCGAGTCAGTCTGCGGTTCGCCTCGGCTTGGGACTGTTGCACCCGATCACGGAGCTGGCTCACGTACTCCTGTGGGGTGGGCGCAGGGTTGCTGGCCTGGGGCCCCCAGCGTTCTGTCAGCCGGGAGAGCATCCCTCGTGGCTTGCGCCCATATAGCAGCTCGAATGGGCTGAAGCCAGTGGAGGCCTGCGGGGTCTCCCTGAGGGCGAACATGAGCGGGTCGATGTACAGGTCCCACTGGTGAGGCTTGTCCCGTGTCATCTTCTTCAGGGCCTCCTTGACAGTCTGGTTCAGCCGCTCTGCCAAACCATCTGTTTGAGGGTGGTAAGCCGAGGTGAACACCTGCCGGATCCCCAAATTCCGGCAGAGTTGGCGCATGGCTGTGGCACGGAACGGGCCCCCTCGATCCGTCAGGATTTCATCTGGCAGCCCCACCATCGCGAAAAACTTGGACAGGGCCCGGACCACCCCCGGGGTCTGCATGGTTTTCAGCGGGATGACCTCGGGGAACCGCGTGGCATAGTCCACAATCACCAGGGCAAAGCGATGGCCCCGGGGTGTGCGTGGCAGCGGTCCAATGAAGTCCATCGCGATCCGTTGGAAGGATGTCTCCATGACGGGGAGAGGGGAGAGGGGGGCCTTCGGTGGGCGGCGGGCTGCCACCCGCTGGCAGGTGGGACACGAGCGGCAGTGGGCCTTCACATCTGCATTCACGGAGGGCCAGAAGAACTGTTCAAGGATCTTCTTCAGAGTCTTGTGGTGCCCCAGATGCCCGGCCCACGCATGCTCATGGGCCGTGCGGAGGACTTCGGCCCGGTAGGCCGCCGGCACCAATAGCTGGCGGACCTCCCCCTGGCCACTTGGGGCACGAGCTAGGCGAACCCAAACCCCTCCTTGCTTCTCGATGCGAGGGAGCCGCTGGGACCTCCGTTCATCCCGCACCTGCTCCTCCTCACGAGCGGCTGTCTCTCGCAAGCGCTGCAAGGACTCATCTGCCCCTTGGGCATCGCGGAATGGGCGGTCTGCCGGGGGTCCCGTTGGGTCTTCAACCTGTGGTTCTGCCCCTGGTCTGACAGAGGGACCCTCGCCCGGGTCGTTGGCCTCCTCCACTTGCAGAGCGGTGACAACTTGAGGGCCTGCCAATTCCCCTGCCGCCTCCAACAGCAGCCCGGCATTCCCGGGGGCGTCTCTTCCCAATTTCTCCGTTGCCTGCTTGAGGAGCCTGAAGAACCCTGGGGCGTCTCTTCCCAGCAGCACTGGCACGGGTAGGTGGGCTACCCGGGCAACTTCCATTTGGTGGCAGACCCCTAGGTACTCTATTGTGATTAGGGCCGTAGGGTACGGCTGGGTGCGGCCCATCACGTCCGTCACCGGGATCCAGCGGTGCACTGGGGTGGCAGCTGGGAGAAGCTGGGGTTTAATTGCTGAGACTGCACTCCCAGAGTCCAATAGGGCTTGTAGGATCAGCCGGCCTATCCTCACGGTGGCGCATAGACTCTGCACCTGCTTGCCAGGCGGTGGGTTATTTTCCCAAACGAAGGCGCAAACCCTTGGCAAGGCCTCTGTGAGCGCGCCGGCTTGCATCTGCGGCTCTGCTGTCAGTGTTAGTTCCGCTGAAGCAGCTGGGTAGGCTGCCTCCAGCCTTCCCCACATCCTATCCTGGCGTTCCTCCAGCCACAGTCCGAGCTCCACTGGGGTGGCGGCCTTGGGAGGCCGCCCCTTGACTGGCGCCTGCGTCGGAACGTCTCCCCCCGTACGGGCCACCAACTTGTCAGGGCTTGCCACAGCTGCCGCTGGGCGTGGCACTGGGCGGTCTGCTCCTGACGTCACAGGGGGGCCAGGGACTCTGCAGGACCCTGCTCTGTGGAAGGAGGGGCGGTATACCTCACCCAGACTCCCTCTCAGTCCACTCGCTGGCCTGCTCAACCTGGCCTGCTTACCCTCTGTGTCCTCCATCTCCTCCTTCCAGAACTCTCCTCCAAGCCTCCACCCTTGCATCCTACTGCTCTCACTCCACATCATCACTCCTCACTCACACCCACCACCGCAGAGCTCTTCCCAGCCACCCTTTATAGGGTTTCCTTTCTCCACCCCGCCCTCCTTCCAGGCTTGTTCCCTCTCCTGACTGGGCCCAGCTGTGCATTCCTCCAGGTGTTTCCCTCCAACCACTAATCCCTCCTGGGCCCTTTTGCCATGCTGGCAGGGTGGGGTTGAGTGCGAGCCATCCCCAGCTGAGGGCTCCTTGGCCTTGCTCACGAGGAGCTGCCCCAGCCAGCCCTTGTGCTATTGGGCTTGCCTGGCCTTGCTCCCGAGGAGCTGCCCCAGCCAGCCTCTGTGCTATTGAGCTTGCCTGGCCTTGCTCACGAGGAGCTGCCCCAGCCAGCCTCTGTGCTATTGGGCTTGCCTGGCCCTGCTCACGAGGAGCTGCCTTAGCCAGCTTCTGCGCTGCCTGCTCAGCAATGCTGGGCAGGGTTACCCATCTCCTCCCCCAGAATGCCTGTGGCAGCCCCCCCTGGAGAGGCTTGGCTTCTAGCAACTCCTGAGCCAGGCTGCTGTCTTCTAGCCATGGTGTGGCTCTGGGCTGCAGCGGCGGCGTCCTCTCCCTGCCAGGTAAGGGCTCTGCTTGGGTTGCTGCTGCTGCTGCTGGACCCACCTTCTCCCTGCTGTGTCCCTTTCCCTCCGGCCTGCTTAGCCCCCTCTCTTCCCCCTGGAGGGTGGGGCTGGCTGGTTTCTCCTTGCCCCCTCCACCCCTCTGAGGTACTGGCCTTTTGCCCCTTCCCCATGGAGTAGGTAGGTTCTGGCCCTGGTTGCCGGCTTGGGGGGTGGAGTTGCTGCCACCCTTTTGTCCCCTGCTGTTCCCTCTTGTCAAGTCTGGGGGCTGGGGCTCAGACCCCGGACAGCCAGAACATTGTGGGACGTTGCGGAACATGCCGGCAAAACCGCGAAAGATCGTGTTTTCTTGCGCAAGTTTTGCACGTCTTTCGCGTTTTTGCCGGCATGTTCTGCAACGTCCCGGCTTCAGGTAAGCTGTGCGGAATCGGCCCTGGTTGGGGTTTTGTTGTTGTTGTTATTGAATTTATTGATAGTTTGTATGCTGTTTGTTGCTGCTAACACTTCCAGCTGCTGACCTTGCCAGTTTATGTGAGTAATTTTGTTTTGTTTTATGATTTTGGGTTGGACATTGGCTTCATTCTGTGGGTGCCACAAAAATATTTCTACTAGTCACATTCTGGGCAAGGGGAAATACATAGCTGGATTTAGTTCCAATTTTCTTGTATGTTTTGGAACAAGCAAGGCATAAAACTGTTGCAGATTCTTTCTGAAAGTTGAGTAACACTTTGGAATCCAAACTATTCCTTTAAATTTACATTGTAATTTTCAAAGATTTTGTTGGTCATGTTGTGGATTTATGAATGGAAAGGTACAGTATTTTAAATAGAAAACTTGTGCTAAATAAATAGAATAAATAAGAGGCATAAGCAGTCTCTACTTCTGGACTCTTACAGGAGTTAGCTCTAGCTTTTAATGGGGAATAGTGAAGGCTGTCTATCCATATCATTATTATATTAATCTTCTATACTTCCCAAATTTTAAGTGAAAAAGATAGTTTGGAGAAGGAGTGATATGCCACAAAATCAACAGTATGTTATTTTATTACAGTGCTAACACTCTAAAGGATTACAGAGGTCTACAATGCTAAAAAGGATCTTGTTTGTAACATGTTATTCTAAGTTGAGAGCTGACTTTTACATAACTGGATAAACTCTCTGTTGAATTCTCTCTTTCATTTGTGGTATATTTTATCTGTATTCCGTTCACTTCAATTTTATTTGACTCAGGCATAAATGATAACAAGAATGGAAAAAATAACACTCTCTAGAACAGCAAAGACATTTAAAAATGAAAAAAAACTGAGCAAACATCATAAAACATCAGCAATAAAATATTAGTCATCCAGCTTAGCATCTACTACTTGGGCACTGAAGTATCTGATAGCATTTCACTACTGCCAATGCAAAATTGGCTGCTTTCTGTGTAGCTTCATTAATATTTGCCAGCAAACATAACCATATAACATATTTTAACCACATACTTCAGTCTGCCATAGAAATAAATGTACCTTTGTGTCTTGAGATATCCATTAAGAATGTATTGGTCTTTTTCAATACATTATTTTAAATTATTCTGGCCTTGTTAATAGGAGATGCAGATGTTCAGTACTTCAGAAACAAAGGCTTTTAATGTTTGCACAATTAAATGTGAAATGTCTTTGAAAAGATACGAACCCATGTATTTCTCCCAGTTCAACAGTATGAATGAGCCTTTTTTGAATGTGTAATTATGCTGCCTGAGTGTATAATTAATTGGGAAAATATGTGAGCAATTGGAGAGCATTCTGCTGATTATGTGATCATGCAGGGAGCACATATGCATTGCCACATCAGAGAAGCATCATGTCCCATGGTAGAACAGCAAGAATCAAGTCCAGTAGTACCTTAAACACGAACAAGATTTTCAGGGTATAAGCTTTAGAGAGTCAAAACTCCCTTCATCAGATACAAGTAGGAATGAAGATCCCTAAGCCTTTACATCCCAGTCAGAAAATGAGACAGGTGTTGCCAGGAAGGGCATCAGGATGCAAAAGGTGGGGGAGTTTTGTAAGATTGGGTGGGGGAGTTTTGTAAGATGCTAAGAACAGATGCTAATTTCTGCTCATATCCAGCTGCACTGTGACTTTGTACTTTTATATCCTGATGTCCATTGTTATAACAGCTTCTCACTTTCTGGCTGGGATGTAAAGGCTCAGAGATGTTCATTCCTACTTGTATCTGATGAAGGGAGCTTTGACTCGTGAAAGCTTATACCCTGAAATCTTATTGGTCTTTAAGGTGCCACTAGACTCAAATTTTGCTCTTCTCCTACAGATCAACATGTCTACCCAAATGAGACTAACTTCCTACAGTGATTATTAGTTGTATATAGACATGGGCATGAAGAGCATTATGAACAGAAAAAACCAACGAACAGCCTAATCTGTTGTTCTTGAACAAGCTGTTCGTGAGGCCCCATCCTAAACGAACAGGTGGTCATTGCAAGCCTGCCTTCCGCAGCCATTCAGCAAGCCAGACAGTCTGGCACCTGCTGCAATCAATCCCCTTGGCAACTTGAGGCAGGGAGGGACTTAACTCTGTCTGAACTCCTTCTGGCTTTCCTTCTGGCTTTAACCCTTCGAAATACTTCCAGCAGAGAGTCCCGTTTTTGCTACTGTGAAGAGAAAATGACAGCCAATGGGGAGACCCGTGGATCATGCCTTTCCTGGGGTGCAATCTCTCTGAAACTTGGGGGGGGGTGTCTTCAGAGGACAGTGAGGACTATGTCCCCTGCAAATTTGGTGGGTATGGACATTGGGAAGGTCACTTTTGTAACCCCTCAAACTAGCTGCCAGCAGACCCTGCTGTTTTTGCCAGGACAGGGCCCTTTAAACTATCAGCTGGCAGGAGGCAGGGGGGAATCCCCCCTGCTGCCTGCCAGCTGATAGTTTAAAGTGATCTTTAAAGGGACAGGTAAGTGGGTTTGAGGGGAGGGGAGCTAAATGGGGGGTGGGGTGGGGTGGGGTTCTAGCCCCCATGAACAATGAACATGTCCAGGAACAGTTCATGTTCATCCATGTTCACTGTTCCTGGATGGCACCGAATGATGAACAGGGTGTTTGGGTTTTTCCCCCATTAGTGCCCATGTCTAGTTGTATAACCTTATTTCTAAAATATATTACTAATATATTACTAAGATATGAGTAACTTTTCATACACCTGAGAAATAATTCCAGCCTACTGTTATGTCTTTCTGGCTGGGTCTGTCCTTGTTCTTGTTGTTCTCCTGCCTTTTAATAATATCTACTACTCCTACCTTTAGCTAAGGCCCTTCAAACTTCAAATATTCCTGAACAACTACAAGCATTTTGAGTGTGTGGATTGCTGAAAAAGTCATTGCATTGCTTTAAGAGTGGTCGTAACTGGGGAGGGTGAAGGGTTGCCAAACTCCAGGTGATGGCTGGAAATCTCCTTGAATTACAACTGATCTCCACACTACAGAGATCAGTTCCCCTGAATGAAATGGCTGCTTTGGAGGGTGCACTCTATTGCGTTATGCCCTGCTAAAGTCTCTCTCCTCCCCAAATAGTGTCATCCCTAGGGTTGTCAGGTCCCTTTAACTTCCCTACCAGTGTGTGGGGGGGTATGCCTGTTGTGCGCTGGCCCTGGAGGTTTCATGCCTTCTGGGCCCGTTCCCTAGGGCCTTTCCCCCTCACCGACTCGGTGAGTGGCAGAAGGGAGGCAGAGGGAGGGTATGGGAGATTCCCCACCCCCACCAGAAGATTGACAGCCCTAGTCCTCCCCAGGTTTCACCCTCCAAATCTCCAGGAATTTCCCAACCTGGAGCTGACAATCCTGGGAGGCTGGGGGTTCCAGCTGTATAGTCATTGCTTTGGTCTGCATTTTGTCACTTGAAATTAGTGTCTTTAGGCATTACAAACTCATCTGTAGAAATCGCTGATTCATAAAGCAAGAGAAATAAAATCTTCAGAAATCAATAAAACATATATCACACTGGAGGGAAGGCAGCAATCCCATATACTCATGTTCAAAAGGAAGTCCTATTGAACTCAGTGGAATCTGCTTGAAAGTGAATATGCACATGATTATGCTACCGTAATATTTGTCAACTGTCATTTAGCATTTGCCACATCTAAAATATGCAATTAATTTAATCATGCTTGCTGTATTGATGTATTTATTTAACGTATGTTAGAACTACTTGTCGAACATTATACAGTTGCAGGGTGGTCCATAACTCTATCCAACAAAATAAACCACTTGCATCTTACAATAAATTGGCAGTTGATTCACCTAGTGATTATATTTAATTTGATTTTGTGAGCTGGTATAGTGTAATGGTTAGAGTGTTGGACTAGGATGACAGACACCTGGATCCAGTCAACCATGAAACTCCCTGGGTGATGTTGGACCCGTTGCACCATCTCAGCCTTACCTAACAGGGTTGCTGAAAGAGTAAAATGGTAGGAAGAACCACGTGTGCCACCCAGAGCTTCTTGTAGTAAGAATGGGATAAGACGGGATACGTGGGGGAGGAGAGCCCCCACTCTCCTGGCTTTCTGCAAACGATGAAAAACCAAATTATTCAAAAAGGCTTTTTACTCAGATAGGAGGGTGGTATTCTAGGGAGGGGATCTCAGATGCTTCATTAATGAGTTATGGGCCATAGATTTCACCACTTTGTTACCTTATATATTATCTGTTGCTTCAGATTTGTACTTCTATATACCACCTGTGCTTCATGTTGTCTAATGTCAGTCCTAGAATTATGTTGTTTCAGCAGTTCTTCAACTCTGTATCGGATTCTTGCTAAAGTCTTTGTAAACTTTTATTTATCCTATGACATTGTCTACGGAAATGTTCTTTGACACTGTATGGAAATGCCTTTGATACTGATTGTACCATTCTTACACTATGTAATCCACCTTGAGTATCACTGAGAAAGGCGGACTATAAATGACATAAACAAAAACAAACAAACAAACAGTAACACTGAAAATAAATTATCTTTTCTCAGTTTATTGGTTTACTAACTGACTAGCTATAATAATATAAAGTTCAAGTCAATCAATGAGAAGATATGATAGTAAGACATATGTGAAATAAATTTCTCTGTGCAAAACAGATTATTTTTGCAATTCAGTGATTTTGACCAGATTAATCTGCTATCTCAAATGAAAATGGTAACAAGCAGGAAATCTTTTAATCAACAAGTGAGTTCCAGAAGATTGGGTTCAGGGTTGCTGTGTCCCCATATCTTCAAACCGGGGAGGGGGGGGGCTGGTTCTTCTTGCATGTGTGCATACAAAGAGCTCACATGCTCCATGGAACTTCTGATGCCATCAACTCCAGTTCAAACTGGAAGTAACAGGATCTTAGTGGGGCTGATTCTTTAGGATTTGGCCCCAAATGTAGACTTTTCACTGAGACCCCATCACTTCTAGTTTGAACCAGGAGTAATGTCATCAGAAGACCCGTGGAGTGCGAGTGCATCATTTCACCATATGCTCCAGCTAGTCTCTCCACATCTCCCCTCTCGCTGGCCAGGTGAGTGGTAGCAAGGGGTGGCAGATGGAAATGGGATCACCCAACCCCCCAATGGGGGGTGGAGCACTGGCAATGCTATCTTGGAACCATTATTCAGGTATGCATGAAATGTTAAGTGGAATATTATTTTGTGACACAACATCTGCATCTTTTAAATTATTATTTTACCTTTTACAGCTTTGTACTATGCATTCCATAACTTTTATCAATAAAATTAACAGAAAAAATAATTCTGGGAAGTATATTGAGTTTCTGGTTGACACAGTTACTCAGGGATCTGAATATTTTTTTTAAAAAAATGTTAAAAGTATATTTTAAAAAGATGTAAACAAAAAAACCCAAAACATCTGTTTTTAAAAATTCATTACTTATAATAAATTATTACCATCCAGGAATCCTCTTGTGGTATGTGTCATCCAATTTATGCTATGAAAACCAGATGTTTCATTTCTGCTTTTTTGGCATGTTTCTCCCACTTCCTTTGTTTTGGAGTCCACTCAGAAGATAATGTTTTTAAACTATAATTGGTACCCCTGGTAGTAGGTTTACATTTCTAGTCTGCTCAGCTCCACTGAAAATTATAGCAGGGGAGATGCATTTTGTTTTGTGTACCCATAAATTGCACTTTGTGCTCTTATGTTTAAAGGATAAGACAGAAATTGCAGGTTTTCTACCAACCAAAGATTTTAAGTGTATGTTTTACTATTATGCTGCAACAGCTGATTCATGTCCCATAGAATCAACAGGAAAATATAAGGCTATAAAAGGCAGGATCTAACAGCAATGTCCTTTTCAAATTTACACTAAAACAATTCTATTTCTATCCTCAAAGTGCGGGCTTGGATACAACATTCTGCAAAGGATTCAAAGTGACAAATTCCTAAACCATAATCTTGTTCTGTAGGAAATGACAGGCAATTCATTTAGTGAATCTCAACCATGTTTTTTATATCTAGCAGTTCTTTATTTTAAAGCCTTTATATGCATACTAGTCGATAAAACTTCTATTCTGCAAACCCAGATATGTTACTGCTGCCACTGCAAATCTCCTCTCTTCTAATCCAAAAAAGAATGAATCGTCTAATAAATAGGAGGGACCTACAACTCTGCACTCTGGCATCTCCAGCTCTTTCTGTTTGTTGGAGTTATATGGTGGGGATTTTGCAGCTTGTACCACTGAGTGTGTTGCAGCAAAAGGATAAACTGAAATAGATTTCTTACCATGACATAACATTTTTGTGAACTAGAGCCCACTTCATCAGATGTAAGAAGTGTATCCTACGATGGTGTGCATAAATATAAAATTTAGACACATGACTATAGAAAGAAATATTGAGAGACACAGGGAAAACTGAGTAGATAAGGAGAGCATTTGGGGTGGGGGGGGGGGGACAACTTAGCTGGAAAGAAGTGAGGAAAGTTCCTCCTGCTTCTTTTACACAATTATGAAGGCTTATATAGAAACCAGGAGTTCACCCAGATCGCTTTGCTTGCCATATTCTATGGTAGTTTGGATACTGAATTAGCAGTTCTGTCTTCTGCCAAAAAAGTTGCAGCAATGCTTGATGAAACAACAACAAGAGCGAGCATCCTTTTTTGATGAACTGTAGGCAAAATTACAAATATCAATCATGACTTTTCTTTTGAATGGGAACCCAGTTTTATGGACAGAGGTTCGCTGTGATATTTGGTATCTGCCTACCCACGTTTTGAAGTGCTGGTTGCTGCTACAAGGCTTTATTATACTGTCATACAGTTCTGGATTTGTTGTTTTTATGGTGACCACAGCCTTTATTATTATGCTTGTATTGAGCTTGTCTTTATTTAAATTAAAATTTATTTAAATGTAGTTGTTGTGCACCACCTTGCATATGGGTCCATGGAAGGCCAGGATATAAATATTTGAAATAAGTGAATGAATTATGAGCTGCAGGGCAAAGGCCAGAACTGTCTTCCGACTACTGCTGCTATCCTACTTTCTCTCTTTCTTTTGCAGATTCTAATTTGGTGTCCCAGCCCCCCTTTCTCTCAACAGGACTTCATTCTGTGGAGTTCCTCCAGACATGAAGCTGTATGAATAACAAGCAAATTTCAGTCTTATATTTCATTATGTTTATTCAGGTTTGTTATAATTTAGAACATACCAGGGCTTTTTTTCAGCAGGAATGCAGGGGAATGGAGTTCCGGAACCTCTTGAAAGTGGTCACATGGCCGGTGGCCCTGCCCCCTGATCGCCAGACAGAGGGGAGTTTAGATTGCCCTCCGCGCCGCTCTGCGGCATGGAGGGCTATCTAAACTCCCCTCTGTCTGGCGATCAGGGGGCTTGGCCACCGGCCATGTGACCATTTTCTCCGAGGGCAACCCACTGAGTTCCACCACCTCTTTTCCCAGAAAAAAAGCCCTGAAACATACTGAATAATACTGACAATCAGATAAGTATTAAAAAGCCTTTAAACTCCAAAATTGTCACTGGGGTGATAATGTAACATCAGTACATTTGCTTCTACACCCTGGTTACAGAGCCTTAAGAGAATAATATTTCTAAATGCTCATGAGTTCAATTAGCCAATTAAGACTCCCGGGAATAATGAGAAAGTAGTAACAGATGACAATGAAAATGTTTAGTGAATGTCATAAATCTGCACTGTGCAGGTAAATACTGAAATGAAATGTTAAATGTGCTTAATTCACTCCTGCTCTTTCACCGGTGCTTCTAATGGCTTACCGTGAGTGTTCAAGTTAAATGACAGGAAGAAGTATTGCAGAGCAGATTATCTATTCTGCTCACACGTTAAAGAGGAAATATTGCTTTCTGATTGACTGGTGATGTGTGAGTACAGCTCCTGGTGTTGAAGCTTTCTGTTCAAAATACAGAAGTTACCTGGTTACATTCCTTTGTTGTTCTGTAGGTTTGTTCTGCCCAGCATTCTGCTCTTCCTGAATTCTGTCTGTCTTAACTGGAAGAATTTTGAAAATTAATTACAGGATTGGAGCATGCACCCTTTTGCTTCAGCTTCCAGTCCCTTGTGTTTATTTTCACCCTTCCCTACCTTTTCACAACCTGTTAGGGACAGACTAGGAAGTTAAAGTGCTCCAAGGACAATCCAGCTGAGTGACTCCTGTGGTGTTGTGATCCCCTGGAATTAGAACTGATCCCGAGGTAACAGAGACCAGTTCCCCTGGGGAAAATGGCTGCTTTGGAGGGTAGGCGCAATGGCATTATATCTCGCTGAGAGCCCTTCCCTCCCCAAACCCTGAGGAGGGAAGGCTTCACCTCCAAAATCTCCAGGAATTTCCCAACCCAATGCTAGCTACCCTAGCTGTGAGCAATACTAAAGGGGTCACTCAGCTCAGATCCTTGAGCAGCAACAGGGATTGGTGTCAGCTCACCAGTTGCCATTTCCTGCTCCACCACCAGTTGATGGCAGTGCAGGAAGTGACAACTGGTGAGGGGACACCAAGCATTGTTACTGCTGAAAGATCTTAGCCAATCAACTCCTACAGTTTTGGGAAAGCTTCTGGCCCTTGGCGCTGCTTATTGTGATCACTAGTGGCTTTCAGGGGCATTGGGCCACTAGGAGGTTTCCTGGCAAGTTACATGTGCAGTTCTCCCTATTACCAGTGGACAAGTATGGATTGATAAATATTGCCCCCCAAAAAGGTATCCCAAACATGATTGTATACATCAAGATTCTTTTTGTGTTGCAGCCAGTAGCCACACAAAGATACAACTGTAAATTCAATCATTTCAAGATAGCATTGTGGCAGTGTTTTATAAAGGCACAAAACTGTACATATGCATTGATAAAATGCTGCCAAAAATAAACTATGATGCAATCATACATATTGTCATATCAATATTGCGTTTCAAAGGACTTTATCAATGCACACAAGCACATCCATAATGTCTAGAAGGCGAAAAGGCACGAATAAGCTAAGAGGACTGAAAACTGCAGCAACCTAAAAATGAAATAAAAATAAAATAAAACAGAACAATTGAGGAGACGTGAACATTGCTTTCACTTTGGAAAAATGAGCAGGTAATTTAAAACTTCAAACTCGGGGGAGAAATTTGGAGGAAGACAATTTTGGAAGCAATTCCGTTTTTTAAAGCCGCAATTAATTTTCTTCTTCACACTTCATGCTCATTTAATCAGTGCTTAGCGTAAGCGTGATTTCAAGGAAGTACAGTGTTCAAGTTTTCAACATAGGTTAGCATCAGTCTCAACTAGGCCGGAACGAAAAAGTTGTTCTGCACCTCACACCTCATTGAATCTTCGTCAGGTCTCTTCGTGGAGAGTCTTTTTACTTTATTCGTTTTATTTCTGTGCTTTACTTCTTAGGGAGGGATGACTCAGGGCTAAAGTATATACTTGACATGCAGAAGGCCCCAGGTTCAATCCATGACACCTCCAGTTAAAAGAATCAGGCAGTAGGAGATGTCAAGGTAGGGCTGCCAAGTCCAACTTGGGAAATTCCTGGAGATTTGGAGGCAGAGCCTGGGAGAGCAAAGATTACAGAGAGCAGGGAGTTCAGTGAGGATGTGATGTCATAGAGTCAGTCCACCCTGCAAAGCAGCCATTTTCTCCAAGGGAACTGATCTCAGTAGTCTGAAGATCATTTGAAATTCTGGGAAAACTTCAGGCCTCTCCTGGAGGATAGCGAGCCTAGATGTATGATGGGCTTCCACCTGAGCTCCTGAACAGCTGCTGGCAATCACAGTCAGTACTGGCCTTGATAGACCAATGTCCTGATTTAGTCTAGGGCAGCTTCATATGCACTTTTCTGTGTATATAAAAGACTACCTACAAAATTAAAGTATGTAAAATATCAAATGGTCCATAAAATCTTACATCCTTAATCTTACAGGCAAATACAAGATGAATTCCAGGGGTGACATGAAATACTATTTGGAAGGCATTTTGGATCAGATATGTTTTTTAAAGCCCCTGGAAGACTTGGAATGACGAAGCTCATGGAAATGAGTGCCACGGTTTAGTGGGGAGGCTGCTAAGAAAGCTCTTCCAGGGATTGCTGCTAGATGCACCCTGTGATATTTTGCCAGCACTTTGACTCTTTTCTTATGTGTAGAGAAGGTGGAATGGGGACAATATGGAGTAAGTACAAAGAGCGTTTTGTGAAATGAGTGGAAATAATAACTTGTAGCTTATTCACTGGAAGATAAACAAATAGTGAAAGACAACTGCCATGCAATCTTAAACTGAATTCCAAAACTCCCACCAACAGGAGGCTATACTGCTGCTCTCTCCCAATTTTGCAGAACCTGAATAAGCTTTTTCTTCGTATACCCAATCAAAACATATGATGAAGATAATGGAGGGCAGGAATAATATTCTTTATTTAGAGTATTTCATAATGGATAAGTGCCAATACAATTAGAAAGAAAAAAGTGTGCCAAAAGGTTAGTTGGCACGGTATTCTTTTATAACCCCCCCCCCCCCATTTGAAACTGGACTTTGTAAAAAGAACTAGAAGCTAGGGACTTTTATTCAGATTTTTAGTTCTTTCCAGTCTCTAGAAGTTCTAAAAACAAAAGCACCTGAAAGACTGGACTATTCCATACCGTCACTCACTAGGTAATGCCACTCATTTTAGTTATTTTTTAACTTGCTAGTGCACCCTCTAAAATTTTTTTACAGATTTGAAAAATATAAAGATCACTTTGTTTTTCTGTTGTTCTCAGATTTACAGATAGACCTGGGAAATAAAAAGGCACACATTCTTCTTTTATATATTAAAGAGGGAAGGCAGAAGAGACCTTTTTTCAATTGCATAAGAAGTAGAAAATTGTATTTACATTTGCTCTCTCTGTCCAGATTTAGAAGGTCTAGATAGTTGCTTTCTTTTTAGAAAAATGAAAGCCGGGAATCCAGGCTGACAGCTGGGTAGCAAGTAGACATAGGCACAAACGGAAAAAAACCCCCAAACACCCTGTTCGACATTCAGTGCCCTCCACAAACAATGAACAATGAACTTGGATGAACATGAACTGTTCCCGAACATGTTTGTTGTTCGTTGGGGCCAGAACCCACCCCACCCCCACTTAAGCCCCCCATTCCCTCAAACCCACTTATCTGGCCCTTTAAAGATCCCTATAAACGATCAGCTGGAAGGCGGCAGGGGGGATTCCCCCTGCCGACTGCCAGCTGATAGTTTAAAGGGCTGGGAGAGCAGTCATACAGCCAGGCTGCCTGCCCAGTGCGAGAGAGGTGGGGAGATTCTCCCCGTCCCTTTCACACTCGGGAGAATCTTCCCAATGTCCAATACCCACCAAATTTGCAGGGGATATAGTCCCCACTGTCCTCTGAAGACCCCCCGTTGTTTAAGAGAAATTGCACCCTGGAAAAGCATGGTCAATGGTTCTCCCCCTTTAGTCTTCACTGTCCTCTGGAGACCCCCCAGTTTCAGAGAGATTGCACCCTGGGAAAAGCATGATCCATGGTGCTCCCCCTTTAGTCCTCACTGTCCTCTGAAGACCCCGCCAATTTCAGAGGGATTGCACCCCGGGAAAGGCATGATCCATAGCTCTCCCCCTTTAGTCCCCACTGTCCTCTGAAGACTCCCCCAGTTTCAGAGATATTGCACCCCGGGAAAGGCATGATCCATGGCTCTCCCCCTTTAGTCCCCACTGTCCTCTGAAGACCCCCCCCCAGTTTCAGAGAGATTGCACCCCAGAAAAGGCATGATCCATGGCTCGCCCCCTTTAGTCCTCACTATCCATGATCCATGGCTCGCCCCCTTTAGTCCTCACTATCCTCTGAAGACTCCCCCAGTTTCTTGTGTGTCCCCCCACTTTGCTGTCATTTTCTGTTCACAGTGGCAAAAATGGAACTGCCTGTTGGAAGGCAGCTAATTTGAGGGATTACAAACTGTCCTTCCCAATGTCCAATACCCACCAAATTAGCTGAGGACATAGTCCTCACTGTCCTCCGAAGAACCCCCAAGTTTCAGAGAGATTGCACCCCGGAAAAGGCATGATCCATGGGTCCTTCCCTTTGTTGTCATTTTCTCTTCAGAAAATGGGACTCTTTGCTGGAAGTACTTTGAAGGGTTAAAGCCAGTAGTTCAGACAGAGTTCAGTCCCTCTCTCCCTCCCTCCAGTTGCCAAGGGGATTGATTGCAGCAGGCTTCAGACTGTCTGGCTTGCCGAATGGCTGTCGAAGGCAACGAACAAGGCTTTTAACAACCATCTGTTCATTTAGGATGGGGCCTCACGAACAGCTTGCTCGCGAACAGCAGATTGGGCTGTTCGTGGGTTTTTTCTGTTCGTAATGCTGTTTGTACCCATGTCTAGTAGCAAGTAGCATTCCAAGATTCCAGGTACAATCCAGCCAGCTGGGCACTATGGAAGCATATTGAATAAGGCTGGCACTGCTCCCAGTAGCAAAAAAAAAGAGGCAAGATATGGCGAGTGGAGCACTGCAAGGGAACTGCCATCAGATCTGTGCCATGGCTATTCAAAAGGGACCACTGATGGAACTAAAGATTACAAGAAACACCCAGTTGCCACTGAAAATGGCAGGCTTCTGACAAGTTCACGGCCCGCCCTTTGTAATGTGCAGTACAACTTTCTCTGCTTTGATATCATAACCATGTGTTTCCCCCCCCACTCCTGCTCCACATCACTGCCTCATGGCATCATGACATGGGATAAGCTATAAGGTATGTTAATGAAAAGAAGCATGGGGCTTCTTTTTTGTGTCAGCCTTATGTTTCTTGTAACATTTAATTCTACCTTCAAGGCAGCATAATTTAGAATAGGTTAGCTATAACCCAGTCATTGAATGGTGTCTTTTTATTAGCTTATTTCTTAAAATTTCTCCATGGTGTCAGTTGCAATTGCCTTGTTCCGATGCTTTGACCAATGCCTTCATTCCAAGGACAGTGAGTTTCAGCTCCTTTGGAGAAGAGCAGTAAATAAATCTTTCTTGATAATCAGGCATTTTATAATGTTTACATGCTTACCTGCTTTTCTTTTCTTTCTTTTTTTTGCATCCCTGCCATTTGTACCTTAAAGCCATGTCGCATTTCATTATGGAACTGTGATTCTTTTCTGGAGCATAAATAAAAGAGTTGCTTACTGCTCAGACACAGAATCAGTACATAAAGCAATTCTTATGTGAAAGAAGCAGTAAATTGCTAAACAGGATAGAGCTGATAAGACTCATCTACTGAAGCCTTTTACAGAAATCTTTCTATTATTTTAATTAAAAAACTATCTTGCCAAACTCTGTGCCAGGAGAGGAAATAACCCATTTTGGCACTATAAAATTATATTTGAGACCAGAAAGGAAGTACCTTAGTCACGCAGCAAGAGGGCTCTTGGTTCCCAATGATAACTTTTTTTCTTGTACACCAGCTCTCACTCTTCTTTCATCTCTCACCAGCTCTCACTCTTCTTTCATCTCTCCCAGAAGGCCATCCTATGCTTCTAAGGTCATTCCCACCACAGGTCCATTTTAGATGATTTTTTCTAGAGTAATACTTTGCAGGAGGGAATGGCTAGGCTCTTCCTAGTTTAGAGCAGCCTGAGAGCAAGTGTTTATGATGCTCGGTGCGGGGGTGGGGTGGGGGAGAGTGCAAAAGAACGGTCCTAGACTTCATTTGAAAGAGCTTTAGAGAATGACAGGGTAACATGGTGACCTAAAATCTCACTAAAGAACAGTATATGGAGGTATTAGCAAACCAAAGTCTAGATGCAAAGGAGGGACAGGAGGAATAGCCTCTTGAAATTTATGGTCAAAAAGTCAGCAGTCATATTTAGGTCTTTAAGTATTTGTTGTACTTGGTAAAGAATGTGATCTGATTTGGGCTGCAAAGAATATGGCAGCCTTCATGTAATACATTACATATGGTTTATTTAGAGGCTTTTTATTACAGCTGTCCAGAATCCTGCTCAAGGTAGCTTCCAGGAAAAACAAAATAAAAGCATAAAATAATCATAAATTATCAATATAACCCCCCACCCAAAAATCCATTAAAAACAAGCCATACAAGAAGCATGAAGATATCCATAAAAGACCAGAAGCAGGCCATAAAACAAGAGATTATTAAAACCCTTACTGTAAAGCCTTGTTTAAAAGAAATGTATTGTCCTGGCACCAAAAAGAGAATAGTAGAGTCTCCTCAAGAGGAAGGGTATCCCACTGCTGAAAAAGCCTTGTCTCTGGTTGCCATCTGCCTCACCTCTGAAGGCAGAGAGATCAGGGCTTTAAAGGCAAATTTTTACTGATGGACTGGGTAGGAGTAGAATATATACCCCGAACAACCATTCCTTATATAGGACGTGTCAGTAGAAATCTTTAGAATGAAATAGGAACAGTTCTGAGCTTTATCATATCCTGCTATTCATTGAGCTAAAAAACAGTGCTCAGGCAGCAAAGCTGAAGAAAGTAAACAAGAAAAAAGTGCATTATTAATCTTAATTCTGGATCCAGCAGTATGTTGAGTCATCAACACTTCAGTTTATGAACCCCAGTCTACACAGTGTTACTTCAGTCTAAGCTACTGATTTCAGTTGGATTAGACTGGCATAACTCTGCATAGGATTGCAGCGTTAGTATCCAATGAGCGTCTTAAAATATTTATAACTAGAAGCTCAGTCCCACAGAACTTCTGGAATAACTCTGTTGCTATGAATGAGACCTAAATAATAGTATAGCTGAAGACTACATCACATGTTGTGATCTTCAAGGGTATAGCCTTGTTCAGGCATTCAGATATGCATAAACTGTATGCTTGTAGAGGAGAGCAGGAATTCAGTCTTCTAGACCTGCTTCCACATATATGCTCATCAGAGATTCATAAGATATTGGCCTTCCAAATCATATGGGGCAACCTACAGGCAGGCACTTGTATTCAATTATAGCTTCCTGCAGATGTTCAGGTGGGGCCAGTGAACATGATTCCATCGGCCTCTCCATGCTTGATTTGTGAGAGCACTGATTTTAATTTAAAACTACATATGCTTCAGGGTCTTACAACTCTGTTTAGCATGAATGTTGCATGCAAAATCGTCAAAATCACAAAACACAAGATAATGTTGTAGCTGTCTCTAACTAAAGAATATAGCACATTCCATTTTTACAACAATCCAATCCTACTTGTTTAGCAAATAAGCAGTACCTGTCCCTTATATTGATAGCCAAATACTGCAGCATTTTTGCAAAATCTACACTTGATGTACTGTATTAATTCTGTTTGCAAATGCACAAAAACAATTTTGCCTTGCTGCATTTGAACAGCAATTAATAGTTTCATTTGACTTCATTGCAGGTCAAAATTTCTGTGCGAACTGGAGTGTCTAATTTCCCATTTCTAATTACTTGCCGCAGAAAGGCTTTTATTATGAGTAAGACAGAGTTCTGTATTGTTTTAATGGCTGTATCAATTGTTTATAATGATGATATACTGGGGGCATATGTTCAGATATCATCCCAGTGATGGCAGAAATGATTACAAGTGGTATATAAGCCTTTTCGTACAAGTAGCAGTAAATTAGGATTATAGCCATTTTCATCTCTCATATTAATATCATTACTGTTAGGGAGAAGCTGTGGCTGAGTGGCAGAGCACCTGTTTTGCATGCAGAAGATCCCAGGTTCAATCCCTGGCATGTCCAGTTACGAGGCAATGTGAAAAATCTGTGTTTGAATCCCTGGAGACCCACTGCCAATCAAAGTAGAAATTATAGACTGGAAGAGGCCAATATATGACTCATTCTATAAGATATTTTCAATATTCACCCATGTTATTGATTCTATTGTCAATCTCAAGGCCCCACTGCAAAGAGGGGGAAGTGTCAGCCTGTCACATCCACCTTGTGCTAGCATAGTCCTTTTCAAGGAAGGGGTTTAACCATTCTGAACTACATCAGATAGGGTTGCCAGGCTCCCTCAATCTCCCAGCGGGGGATTGGGGCCTGGCTCTTTCCTTTGAGCAGGGGGGGAAGTGACATCATCACACAGCCCTGGGAGCATGCTCACGCTCTGCAGGGGCTTGGGTTGGGGGCCGCTGTGGAGCGCAGGAATGCTCCTGCCCTCCACAGCAGCCCAAAATGCGCCCACGGATCAGGCCCATTTTGAGGCACTGCAGAGTACAGGAGTGCTCCTGTGCTCTACGGCACCTGAAATGGGCCCATTTTGGCATGGATCAGGCCCATTTTGAGCCACTATGGAGTGCGGGAATGCTCTGGTGATCTGCAGCGGCCCCAGTCTGGGCCAAAATGGGCCCAATCCTGGTGGCTGCTGCGTTCAAGAGCGTGCAGCACCGCAGGGAAGCGCACACAGAAGGTGCGCACCCTGCTGGCCAGGTAAGTGGGGCGGGGTGTGGGGGCGGGGGATCCCTCACCCCTGCCGGGGGTCTGACATTCCTAACATCAGGCCATTACTGACCAATGTTGAATGTCAGGTGCAGGAAACTGGTAAAGACCTACTGAACTTCCAGCTGAGCACTTGACAGGCTTGGCTTTGGTGACTTCTTGGCATTTACCTTTGCCAATATCCTCACTCTCAGCAGTAAAACTTCCAGCTAGATTCTAAGTGTGGTTCATTTCTGCAAAAGATAAAAACTGCTGAGTCTATGTTGGTCAGCTATCTGTTGCAGATAACATCACTAGTCTTGGAATGATGCCATACTTGCTTTATTGAAAGAAGTATGCAAATTAACTGCTCAGATCAAGGGAGTGTGTGAGGAGAATACCTGTGGCTAATGGCTCTCTAAATTTAAGCAAGGGTACATGAATAAACACACAAACACAGTTCTGTAAATTACAAAATGAATTGCAATTTGTCACCAATATGCACTTGTAACTTAGATAGTGACAAGTGTGGAGATGGGGCATCTTATTTTTCCCCTTCCCGTTCCTCTTAACATGAGAGACAATGGGCATTGTGAACATGGCATACTCAATTTTCAAATGCCTTATTTTCAAAACTTGCAGTATCCTTAGTTGTTTTTGGATAGCTGGTACCCTGATTAGGACTGCCAACAATGACAAATTTATATGCATGAAAGTTTCATTACAGTATCACAAGCCAAAATCTAGCTCTAGTTTTCAATAATTAGAAATATAATTTTGGTAGCTCCATTTACAGTCAGGATATTATTTGCCAAAACTGTGTGCAAAAGTAGATTCTAAGGGAGACTCAACTATCTCATTTACATTCATCCCCTTGTATCAATGACAGGAGTTTGGACCAACAGCTACCTTTGTTATGAAGTTGTCAGTTTCCTAAGCTGTCATCATTGAAGAAATATCAAGCCCATAAAAAATTCAGGAAGACATCAAAGCTACTGTTTGCTGTTGAATGCAATCTGCCGGAATCTTTTCCTGTCGATCAAAAAACTACATTACATTGATTTATTCAAAAATATGCCCTCGCTACATTTAACTCCTGATTCATTCCAGAACTATTCTTCATAATTACTAATCTGATGGACAGTTGGAGCACCATTCATTTTGACACCATCATCTCCTTTGTAGTACAATCTCTTTAAGTGTGTTTGAAAGAATGAAATTAAAGTCTTAAAATGACAATAGCATGCCGCCTTTGCTGCTGTCTGTATCTATTGCATGTGAGCATTCCAGTGATCTACAGATATTGAAGAGAACACTGAAAAAAGTACCCAAAAAGTACTTCTGTACCATAAGATCTAAACAAGGCCAACTTTCTGGACCCCATCTCTTTTACACTTTAACAGCGCCATCCTAAGAAAAAGTACGCTCTTCTAAACCTTGAATACTTCAATCAACTCAGAAACATGTAACTCTGCTTAGGAAGGCTAACTGAAAATAACTGAAATTCCTCATACACATGGCAACTGTATACTCAGATCATGTTATTTGCCTGAATCTTTACACAGAAAAGCACAGTTAAGTATTGAATACTTCAGACAGAAATAGGAAAAAAATGTAGGACATTGGACAGGAATGGCATGCAGGTTTTTGCACAATTGTTTCTGAGCATGGACAGTCTACTTTATCAGTGGGATGCTGGAATTTCAGCAGCAATACTTTTACTGAGACATTGACAGCCAATGAGTACACCGTATGTTGTCAGACTAAGACTAGGGAGATCTGAGTTCAAATCACCACTCTGCCATAAAGATAACTGAGTAGCCCACTCATCATCTATAATCCTAGGGTTAATCTGAAGATGAAACATATGCTGGAGGTTTTATATGCTATCCTGAGCTCCTTGGAGGAAAAGAGTAAGTGTAAAAATATAGATCAAGCTTGCTGAATATTCTCTCCTTTTAATATATATTCTGACAATAGTACATTATAACAAAACTAAATTACTGAAGAATTTGGCAATTCCCTTGTTTTCATGTTGTTTAGTGCCCTTTTGTTCTATTGGCTGCTGCATCTGTGAAGCATCATGGAACCATCAACAAACCCTTCGTCAGGCTGAATCTTAAGTACAAAAGGGGGGGGGGGGAGGAATGGGAAAGATGTTTCCAGGCTAGGCTTGTTGGCTACATTTTGTAGCTGTCTTAAAATGGGAATCTGGAGATTTGCAGTGCAATCCTAAAAACTGTTACACCCTTTTAAGCCCATTGACTTTAATGGATTTTGAAGGGTTATTTGGCAGTGTGTGTGTGGGGGGGGGGGAGTTGCACTGTTAATTAAATTGTATGGTGCACAGTACAAATCAGATTTCAAGATGCCACAGAAGGGGAAAAAACCCGAAGTCTCTCTTGGAGAACATAAAAATCATCAGAACTGCATAAGTAGGGTTATTAGTTGTGCACTTATTTGTTCATGACAGGGTTAATGGTATAAAACCCCTGTAAGAATGGAGTACAATACTCTAATACTGCATTCTGATGTACAACCAGTAGCTCACTTTATATGCTTCAGTTCACACAAGTGGTCTTCTTGTGTGATTGTTGTAACGTGTGCCAGAAACTGTGGCAATAATTTGTTAAATATGTGTTATTTTCAGGCAGAGTTCAGGGAAAATCCATGTATAAATGTCTCACCAACTGGGTATTATTTGTCCCCCCCCAATCTATTATAAACAAAACCTCTGATCCTTTTGAAGTAAAACAAAGACTTGAAGCAAATTGTCAAGAAACAGCTGACAACATAAATCTCAAACAACCCTGGCTGACACAGGCTTAGGCTCCTCAGGGGATAAGTACCATAGATATTTCTGTGTTCAAGCAAACCATAAATTTCCTTGAATAAACACTGGTGTGGATGCAAGAAATCCATCCATACAAAATAATGTTTGTGATTGTCAATAGAAAACATAGGCATTTGAGGCATAAAATATTTTTTAAAAATATGAGTTCCTGTTCTTAGGATAAATTGGGACAAGAAATTCAGTCAGCTCTACTTTTGTAGTCCAATTTTACCATTATTGATGGGAAATTCCAGGCAATTACTGCCTTTGGTTTATATATATGACCAAAGTGTGAAAAGAGAACAAGATGGTGAGACGACAGGATTTTAGTCCAGTGGCACCTTAGTTTTTTCAAGAGTATAAGTTTTCAAGTGTCAAAGCTCCCTTCTTCAGAAATGAAGATCTGAAACTAAGATGGTGGGACTGTTCTATGAAGATGACTAGGGCGTTGGGGTGTGCATCTAGAAGGTTTTCATTTCAGTTTCAGTTCCAGGGGTTACGGAACAATCATGTTCATTACCAGTTTGTTCCAGCTGGGGTGCCGCCGCCTTGGAATCGATGTGTTTGGGGTTTTTTTTATTGCATGGGTTTTTGCCCCTTGTGTGCTTTGACCACACATGCACAAATGCACACATTTCTTTTCAAGGGTACGAGGCAACTGTTTTTGCATGAAACGGCAGCAAAATTGCACAGAAAATACAGTCCTCCCTCTAAACCATTGATCCACCGAGTTTAAGAGCACACAACAACAGAGTTCTGTGGTTACGGACTCTAAGGAACGGAGGAGGTATTCATCCAGGCAAGTGTTGGGCAGCTGCGCATGCTTGCACACTCTGTTCTTTTCACATCATCCAAAACCCCATCAATCCAATGAGTTTCTCCTCAAGCATATGAAAACTCACACAACAATGGACCCCAAAGAAGGGAAGTGTTGGTGGTGGCTGGATGCACACCATGGCAGGAACCAAGCAGCAACAGAACAGCACACAAACAGGCAAGTGCTCCATTGCCAACCAATCTGGCACAGCACAGTGAAATTTTTTTAAATCCTGCTTTAGTAACAAATCCAATAAATTTTACTTTTGAGCCCTGTTGTTATGCCATTTCCCTGTGCCGTCTAGTTTCATTTCCATGCGAAGGGAGAATCCTTCTCACCCTTATATGCTTTGCAGCAGCTCAGAACTTTCTGTTTAAACAAGCCAGTCACCAGCCTTGCATTGTGCATAAAAGCACAGAGAAAGGGAGGGCTAGGTGTTGGTTTTCTGTCATGGGAAGGGAAGCAAAGGGAGGATACCTTTCTTTTTTCCTATTTTTTTCCTAGTAAAGTGGGACACTGGACAGGTTGCTGCTGGCCAGTTTCCTTTCCGATTAAAACCATTAACCCAGAGTTAATTGAAGAAGACAAAATGGGAAGAACTCAACAAGTCTCCTTGCTGTGCCAAAAACTAAAAAATCTGACCAGATCAGTCTTTCCACATGGAATACTGATCTGGAAAGACTTAGAGTGCTCGTGTGTGAGAGTGTGCAATGTACATACCTACTACCACCGCATCATTTAATGCTGGGTTAACAGTTTTGATCGAGAAGCCCAAAATGCCTGCCAGAAGGCTTTCTGAGCAAGATGAAATTCCCCCTCAACCCACTATCCTTTGCAGACTTCTTAAGTCATAGTGCATGGCCCTGGGGCACCATGACACCTAAGCGAAGGGCTGCAGCAGCAGAAGGCTACTGAACCAGCTCAGTATGCATGGGGCCACCTCAGTGCAGTTCTCCTTTAATAATGGCTTTTTCTTTCCAATTTTTCACCTCAGTCTGCATAACATGAGCCTTTGCAGAAGCTGAGGGCTCAGAGGATGAAAGAAACCCTTCCCTCCTCAAGCCCATGTGTGTGTGCATGCCCATGTAGATGTTGCCAGGTCAGCCTTTCCTTGCATTGTGTGTAAAAGTGCACAGAACAGGATGGTGATGGCAATGCTGGCACTGATGGCACCATGCCATCTGCTGCTCCCCTCCCTGGTGCAAAGCAAACCTTTGATCTCTAGGAGCCACTCAATGTCAATACCATCACCCCATGGCCAAGGCAGCACTGCGGGGAAATGCACTCATGCACACTATGCACACCTCCTTCCTGCCAATGGAGGCTTCAGTCTCTCTCCTTTGGAGCTAATTGCTTGCTGTTAAGGAAAACAAGATGCTACTAGACCACCTCCACTTGCCTGCACAATCTTTGTGTGGTAAGTACCGAAATAAACCACACAAACTTTTTGGTGGAGGGGGAGTCATTACAGCCTCATTTCCCAGATTTGGTTCATTGTTCCGGAAGCTGATTTAACAAGCCAAACCACCAAGTTCTGTGTATAATTTTGGCTTGTTGTTTCCATTATGCACACCCCTACTGGGGAGCTCCAGCTTTCACTTCACTTCTCTTCCACTTGCTTTGCATTGGTCTCTGCTTCCTCCAGTCTTTCCCCACCCCTTGGCTTCTTTCACCTTTCCATCTTTCAGCCTCCTCCCTTCTGTTCTCTGCCTCCCTTCCCTCCGTTCTTTGCCTTCTGTCCCTTTCCCCTGCATTTGCAGCTTATCTCTATGGCTACATTTCCAAATACATGAACATGTTTCCTATTAGGCTGGAGCAAGTTCTTCCAGGCTAAGTTAAAGTTTGTCCAGTGAGACCTAGTCCCAGGTATATGTGCAAACTATTATGTGATGCACTCATTTTGCTGCTGTCGGTGGCATTCTTTGTTCCTGTTCTTTCCTCTGTTTCTCTCTGATATTGCTTTCAGCCTCCTCCTTTTGCTTCTTAATCTAACATGAAATAACACAAAGAGCCACAGTTTATATACAGTCCAGGCAGGAAGGATAGAGTTGCATTGGGCCCAGGCAGTGCTTGGAACTCACACAGCCCAAGGTCCAGCCCTTACCAAGCCTCTGGGCAGAATGCTTTTCAACAGCCTCTGATCCTCTGGCAGGAACTGCTGTTGGTAAAATAACACCAAGGATCTCTGCACATTTAGGCTTCTAACATCAAGATTTAAGAATTTAATCTCTTCCTCTTCATATAGCATGATTAGAGATCTTATTCACAGAAAATGCTGGTGTAAGAGAGAGACTGTGTGTACTGGCTAAACATCACACTAAGTCTATAGAGAGTCATACACAAATTCTTATGTAAACCAAGGAGCTTATAGGGTAGGTTGCCAATTCTGACATGGGAAATTCCTGGATATTTGGGGGTGACACCTGAAGAAGATGGGACTTGGGGAGGGGAGTGGGACTTGGGGAGGGACCTCAGTGTGATATAATGCCATAAAGCCCACCCTTCAAACCAGCCAGGGAAATAATCTCTGTAGGCTGAGTTGTAATTCTGGAGATCTCCATGCCCCACCTGATGGTTTGCAGTCCTATCGCAGGGAGACCTTGGGCTAGCTCTTTTTCTCAGTAACTCCCAGAGCTGTTGTGACAATAAAATGGAGAAGGGAAGAATCATCTACAGTGAGCTCCTTGGGGAAAGTGTGGGGTCCAAGTGAAAACAAATAACAAACATGCAAACAAATAGGAATAAATGGAAGTGCACCAAGCAAAATCCTGGATGCCCAATTGTGAGAGTTGCAGGAACACATTCTAAAGCTTCTCAAGAAGACACCTGTCTCTAGGTCATCTCTCTATATCCATTTATGTGACAAGAGACTAAATGGAAACCATGGTCTTTATCCTATCACTTTGCTTTGCTAAGTTTAAAGCTACTTAAGTTGGAGGAAGACTGCACAGGGAACTTTTATTACTTCTGAGTTGACTTATGTAAGATTGCACTGTAATGGGGAACAGAGACAACCCTCTGTTCAGCAACTTCACTGAATATGCCTAAGCACCAATAACATTTGGAAATGGAATTCTGGATTGCATAGCCTTTAAAAAATTCTTTGCCTCTCTAAGGAGCACCAATTGTTTATATTTAATATATTCTGCATAATTAACTAAAGGGATCTCTTAAATCAATCAAAAATACTTTTAAACAGTTTACTGTAAAACTTATATAATCAACTAAAGATAAACTGAAGCTATTTTAGCTGCCTTATGGATGGCCAAGATTCGTTTCCATTAATGCTTTCAGCGGTTATTCTTTAGAAAGCTGATTTTCGTGAGGCTATCACTCATTGATTTGCTAGATTCCTAAGGGGCTAGTAACTGACTTCCTCTTTGCTTAATTACATTATTTATTAAGTGATAATAGTTTAAACTATTTGTTTCCTTGACTTCTAAGATGGCTAATCGTTACTTTGCCAATTAGAAACCGGGATCCCTAGAAACTGTGTACTAGATGCAATCACCACTCATTAAATTATCCATTTCTATTTCTGTAATATTGAGCCTGATCAGAACCACTGGGGAGATTCTTACAGAATGTGTACTTTGTTGTCAAGCTGATTTCAATCTTTGCTATCAATCACATCAATAGGACCTGACATGCCTGTAAGTGCTGGCCATCGAGACATCCTTTTGCTTTGATCTGTTGTGCGAGTTGCTATTCCTATGGGCATCTTCCATTAAAAAGGGGGGAAGTGCCATATTTGGTATCCTTCAAGGACCTTGCTGTTGCAATATTGCTAGTAACTTTATAGAGGAGTAACCATCTATACATGCATATATAAGTTGCAACTGACTTATGGTGACTTTCAAGGCAAGTGAGAAGCAGGTGGTTTGCCATCGACTTTGCTGCAGAGTCTTCCTTGGTGGTCCCCATCCAAGTTCTGACTCTGCTTAGCTTCTAGATCTAATGTGATCAGTTTATACCATTTCACCTTCCCTCCCGAAACCATATACATATAGGGAAAGCTTTTCCCTCTCATCTTATCCACAAATGCTTGAGAGACTCCTGGGTGTCAGCTAACTTAAAAACATTTTCTGCTTCAGCTGTTCATTAGCAGGATGTGCTGTGAGCCTTGACTGTCTTTTTGATCAAAACACAGAGTGTCAGTCCTTGAATGTTTAAATGTTGGTATATATTAATTCAGAAATACATACTTTGATTTTTTTAAAAAACAGATAATCATGCCATTTTTAAAGGTAAAGTTTCTGAAACACTGAATTAGAAGAGAGTTTAGTTGTATATGCATATGCATAATACCCCTTTCTCTTAGTGACTTCATTGATTAAGACCGAATAAAGGTCTAAAACTGAATTTATGAAGCAGAGAAAATACTACAGCATGTTCCCAAGAATCATGAAGAACACCTGTGTTTCCCAGAATTATTTTTTAACTTGTGGCTTGGGTTAAAAAATACAAGGAAAATGTATGTATTAATTGGAACGCCATTTCCTAGAAATACAGTTAATTAATTTTAATAATCAGATGGATGTATACTTTTCTTGTCACATAAACAGATGCTGTTTTTCCAGGAAATATCCTTATTGAAAGCAAGCTGAAGTTCATCCATTGATGAAGACTATAGCAGTATAGAAACTTGACATAATGTCTTCAAGCTGTTTCCTTTGAAATAACTCCATTTGTTTGTGTGTTTGGTTATTTCATTTATACCCTGCCTTTCTCCTCAGTAGGGACCTACAGCAATATACATTTTAAGAATGAACAGAGCATGGTTTCCAGTTCTGAAAAACACCAGGCTAACAAAACATTCTATCCCCGACAATAGCCCTGCAGAGAAGATTAGCACATCAAGTACCAATCCATATGCAAAAGAACCTCCTCAGGATACAGTGAAGCCTCCCGCCATTAGCATTCCACACCCTGGGAAACTCTTACAGGATGACTCAGCTCAACCCCACCCCTCCTGAGTAGATACAAATGACCTACATCTTTTCCACACTGTGACACTGAGAGATCTCTGTCTTTTGGTGCTACACCTCTGAAGATGCCAGCCACAGCTGCTGGCAAAACGTCAGGAACTACAGTGCCAAGACCATGGCAATATAGCCCGGAAAACCCACAACAACCAATATACATTTTTCTTCTCTTCTCCATTTTATCCTCACAGAAAACCCTGTGAGGTAGGTTAGTAGGGTTTCCAGGTTGCCATGGCAACTTTCAGGAGATTGGGAGGGCGGGCGGGCATGCACACCCTCCATGCCTCATTGTGATGACATTATTTCTGGAAGTGATATTGTTGGGAGGGCAGGAGCGTATGTGCTCTTTGCGCCATGGCCAATTCCTTAAGAATCAGTTCCAAATGCTATATTTCAGGCTGATTTTCAAGGAATTGACACTGGAGTAAAGTGTGAACTCCTGCCCTCCCCCTTGGCAATGACTTCACTTCTGGAAGTAAAGTTGTCAAATGAGGGGAATACATGCATGTTTTGTGTCAGAAATGCTATATTTTGGGCTGATTCTTAAGGAATCGGCCCTGGCATGAACCACACACTCCTGACCACCATACAGTGATGTCACTTTTGGATGTGTTGTCATCACAGCAGGGTGGGGAGGCATGAACACCTTTTACTTGGGATGACAGCCAGTGGTGGGTGATTATCGGGCAGCTTGTCACCTTCTACTGATCACTGATTGGTGGGCAAAGAAGCAAATTGCCAGAAATTTGCCCACGACTGGCAGGTACCTAGCAACCCTATTTTGGCTGAGAGTGCATGTCTAGCCAAAGGTATCCCAGCAAATTTTCACTGCAGAGCAGGAATTCAAACATGGTTTTCTCAGATCCTCGTCCAACTCTCTAACCATTACCTAGCACTGGATGTCATATTAATGTATTGATGGGACATCTCAAGGAGTAAATGATTTTACTGTGGTCTAAAGTCGAAATGAGCATTACACTTCTGATCATATGATATATTGGATTCAGTCACATTGAGAGCTACAGCAGACAATCAGCAAAAGCGCATGATGTATCAGTTATTGGAGTATATTATTCCAGGCTGTAGGAAAGAGCGCTGCCATATTGGAATGCTCCACATATTAAAGAAATCACACGCACGTTTACAGAGGAGGCTACACTAGAAAATCCTTGTTTCTCATGTTCCCGGTTTTCTGTGCGCAACATTTGGTCCCACACAATATTTGATCTGTAGTGGGGAAGTTTTCTGTTTATGTGCTGCAGTCTGTAAATGGGCAGTTTATAGAATAGGGTTGACAGTCTCCAAGTAGTGGTGCCTGGAGATCTCCCAGAATTACAACTGATTTCCAAACTACAGAGGTCAGTTCCCCAGGAGAAAATGGCTGAATTGCAAGGTGAAATCTAAAGTATTATACTGTCTGAAGTCACTCCCCTCCACAAGCCCTGTGTCAGGTGCTAAGCTGGGTAATGCAGGCCACAATCCCAAAGCGTGGAGGGCTCAGGCAAGAGGCTAGTTCCAGCAGCTTAGTCACACAATCCAGTCGCAGGTCAAGAGCATAGAGTCCATAAGCTGGTAGTATCCTGCCCCAAGAGTCAGTCCAAAAAGCAAAGTCAAGAGGTCCAAAGGTCAGTTACTGGCAAGTTCAAGGGCTAGGCGAAGGCAAAGCAAGGCACAGTCTGAAGAACACAGAAACAAGGCAGGATCCACAGCAAGAATCAAGGGTGGCAACTTGTTGCTTCCATGCTTGATGGTCTCTCTTGGCTAGGTTTTATAGCCAGGCACCGGCAGGCTGGGCTTGCAGCCAGCTGCGTGGGGAGTGATCCTGGGGCTACTTCTCATTAGAGATGGGCACGCACAGCAATACGAACAAAAAAAAGCCACGAACAGCCCAATCTGCTGTTCACGAACAAGCTGTTCGTGAGGCCCCATTCTAAATGAACAGGTGGTCATTGCAAGCCTCGTTTATTGCTATTCGTCTTGCTGTTTGTCAAGCTAGACAGTCTGGCACCTGAAATCAATTCCCTTGGCAATTTAGGCAGGGATTGTCTGAACTCTGTCTGAACCCCTGCTGTTGCCCTGGAAACCCCAATCTAAACCCAATTTAGCTTGATAGGCAGGTCTTCCTTTCAAGTGTGAAGCTCCAAATTTGTAACAACAAGGGAGCAAAGACCAGGGGGGAGGGGGGCTCCCAGATCTGACTTTGCAGACAGAGGAGAGGGAGAGAGTTGCTGTTGGCATTTTGATAGAGAGAGTGCATTGGAGCTTGAAATTTCTTTGTGTGGTGGGATAGGGATCTACCCCTTCAAGTTCCAGGGCTGTTGCCAGGCTCTGGGCCAAGCTATTATTTATTGTTGGTACCTTTCCTGCTGCCTGCTCAGGTAAGGTTTCTGGGAATGGTGCAATAGGGAACTACCCCTTCAAGTTCCAGGGGTGCTGCCAGGCTCTGGGGCCAAGCTATTATTTATTATTGGTACCTTTCCTGGTGCCTGCTCTGGTCAGGTTTCTTGGAGTGGTGCAGTAGGGATCTTGACCAAACTTGGATGATGGCTGGAGGAGAGCCTGCTGGTCCCCACAAACAGCCAGCCACGAACATGTTCATGAACAGGGCCGTGTTTGTGGTTGTTCGTGAGTCCCTGTTCATGGATGGCAATGAACAATGAACATCACGTTCAGGATTTTTTTCTGTTCATGCCCATCTCTACTCCTCATCAATATCAGCCAGCAGCGGGCATCTGGCCAGGAGGTGTGCACTGTGCTGTCTCTCCTGCAGGCTTGTTCCTTGCCTTTGTCTCTCGCACTCCAAGGGGGGAGGCAATGCTGAAGGGCCAGGAATGACTAACTGGTATTCACCTGTTGCCAGCTGTGCTTCAGCTGCTGGCTGTTGGTCCTGACAAGCCTGTAGCTCGTCAGCTTGCTTGCTGGTTCCTGGTTCAGGGCGAGCTACCCAGGGCTCTTCTTAAGATGTTATGTACATCAGTTCAGTGTAGTGGTTAAAAGCGATGGGACTCTAATCTGGAGAACCAGGTTTGATTCCCCACTCTTCCACTTGGGTGACCTTGGGTCGATCACAACTCTTCCAGAGTTCTCTCAGCCTCACCCACCTCACAGGGCAATTTTCGTGAGGCTAATAATAACACACTTTATAAACTGTTCTGAATGTGGCATTAAGTTGTCTTGAAGGGCAGTATATAAATCAAATGTTGTTATTAGTATTTACTAACTTGTGCATTTAGGCAAAAAGTAAAAAAATCAATAGTGTTCAAATTATTTCATTTGTGAATGGGATGGTAAGCTTACTGGTTCCATTCAAATAGACATATTGTGATTTTGCTTCTCTCTCAAGTCTTTCTTTTCACACACTTTATTTTCACACTCTTTCTGATTCCTCACACCCAATTTTTGCTGTTAAAATATATGCATTTTTGTCAATTGCATATGAATGGTGTGTAAATAGTAAAAAAAAAAATGTAAACGAAAAGCATTACCAATAAAAATGAGGTGTAGAGAAAAAACCAGTGACAACGTATAACATCAAAACAAAATGAAAATAGTTTTTTCAGTTCCTCCCTTATTTCAGGAACTGTATTTAGGTTTGAAATCAGAGCAACTGCAGTTACAGATTACATTTTAAGTAAAATAATGCCTTTGTTAGGAAAAAACTGGTGGCTCTAACCAGCTGTTCCACTGATGAGAAAGGGAGGGGGATCCCTTCTGACCGTCAAAAATTCTATCCTGGGAATCCTGAGACCTGCATGGACAAAAGCCAGGTATGATGGGGAACAGGGAACGGAAATGGGCAAGACTGAATGAAGAAATTGGCTGGTTCTATCACCATGTCACTTTTACTTTGGCAGGTAGTTTTATAAATACTTGGCTAAAAAATGTCCCAAAGTATGTCTCCATTAATCCATTTCATACACATGATTCTATAAAAGTATCCATGGGTTAAATACCTACTGTATCTGTATAATAGTTTGGATCTGGTGATGTGAAAATGGAGAAAGATAGTGCTTAACTTGCAGAAGTGATGGTGGAAGATCTTGTGCACTAATCTCCTCCCTCCCCCTATTTGTAACTCGAGGAGCCATTCTGAGACTGAAAATGCTGCTAGGCTCACTTCCTGAAACCCTGAGATTGGTTGCACAAGACCTTGAGCAAGTAGAAACACAAGTGATGATAGAATAAGCTAGTACAAGTGACTGGTGGCGGTGGAGAGTGCCGTCAAGTCATAGCTAACTTACGGAGACTGCTGGTGGGGTTGTCAAGCAAGAAACTAACAGTGGTGGTTTGCCATTGTCTCTGCAACCCTGGCCTTCATTGGAGGTCTTCCATCCAATTACTAACCAATGCTGACCCTGCTTAGCTTCTGAGATCTGATGATCAGGTTCACTAGGGCTATCCAGGTCAGGACAAGTGACTACTGCAGTCTTTTTCTTGTATTTCTGCTTCTGCCAGAGCTACTATGCAAGTAGAAATTTAGAAATTTCTAGAAAACCACAAATGAAGTGAACATTTCTCTAGAGAACTAAAAATTCAAGGCACTACCAAGGCTTTTGAACAGAGCATTGCAAAGGAGAACAACTACTCCACAGTGGTTCATGACACTAATAGGGGGTTGGCAAGACAAACAATGAAGATTTGCTCTCTTGAAACTAAGAGGATAATGTACTTTGAAAGTTAGATAGGATGAATGAAGCAGTTTTAAAGATTTCGGAATGCATTTACCAATACTGGCAAACAGAAAACAAGCAATTAAAAGGAAAGGTTTTAGGATGAATGGTATTTTCAAGTTTGATAATGATAGTATGATGGAAAAGCAACAGCCTTAAATTGGTAGTTGTTTCCTGAGACAGTTTAATAATCTAAGTAAAATTGTCCTCAGAGCTTTTTCGTGAACAGTTAGTCCTGCAGCTGAGAGCAAAACAAGTGAGTTCTTGGAATCCCCTGCACAAAAGTCACTAATATAAATGGGAGAAAGCAGACCAGATAAAATTGATAGTGGGTGGATCCCTTGAAAAATATCCATTAATGTAAGGTGCATGATTTTTATTTGTTTACCCTTCCTGCTGCAGACTTGTGACTTGTTCATCTTGCTGTCTCTGGAGGTCTACCAGAAGCAGTATGGGGGAGGACTCATTCTGCTGTGGAGCACGGGAGTGATCCTGCACTCTACAGCAGCCCAATTCAGTCCGATTCGGTCCAATTCAGGCTAGATCCAGGCCGATTTGGGCCTGATCTGGGCCAATTTGGGCCCGGATTGGGCCAATGCAGAACAGGGAGCACTCCTGCGTTCTGCAGCAGCCCAATCTGCATGTGATCTAGGCTGGATCAGGCCTGTGAGAGTGCGCCTCAATGCCCAGGAGTGCACCCCTGGGAGGGTGCCTCCCCTGCCAGGTAGGTAAGCGGAGGGGTGGAGGGCAGGAGTGGGGGATCCCCTGCCCCAGCGGGGGACTGACAACCCTATGTGAGACTCTTAATGAGTTGGGTCCAGGTTCCCTGGATCAAACTCGCTTTCTAAGTAGCTACACGGCATATTTAATGCCTGTGGGGTCTGAGATGGTTTGATACCCCAGTGCAGCAGGAAGGACTTTTATCTATCCTAAGTAGAGATGGGCATGAACCAGAAAAAAAATGATCCATGAGGTTCATGGTTCGTCACGTTTCATGAACCACGAACCACGAACTTTCATGAACCTGCCCTGGTTCACAAACAGGTTCATTTGGTTCATCACTTCTGGGCTAGCAAATCACCACTTCTGGGTCAGCAGAAGGTCTGCAGAAAGCTCAACCTCCATTGCCTAGGAAACTGATTGATTGGCACCAGGCTGTCTGCAGTGATGAATGAAAAAACAACCAAACTAATCGCCCTAAGGTTCATGGTGGTTCATCAGAAATGGGCTCTGACAAACAGCTGGTTCGCGAACCACGAACCGGCCTGGTTCATGACAAACTTTGGTTTGTATTTCAGTTTGTATCCATCTCTAATCCTAAGCAGAGTTACACCTTTCTAAGCCTACTGTCGTCAACAGATTTAGAAGAATGTAATTCCTTAGGATGGCATTGTTAATGACTCCCTTTCCTTTTTTTGGTAACACCCTTGATCATCATTTCTTTGGGTCTCCTTTTATGCCAAATACTTCACACACAGCTTCAAAGTTATGTAGGTAACTCCCCACTGGGACCATTTTGGCTTGGGAACAAACTATAGGAGGCAGGAGCCTGTCCCTTCCTCCATGCAATGAGAGCCAAATCTGACCCCCAAAGGCTTTAATAATGACATTCCCTGCAGCTCTGGGGCTGTATTAAAGAAGATCTTGTGTAGCTTGGCCCAGAGATGACAGTCCCAAGGAAGTGAAAGAAGGAGGGAGCAGGGGTGAAGAAAAAGAAGGATGAAATGGAGACAACTGGGAAGAGAAATTGGGCTGGTGCTAGGGTTGTCGAGTCCCCTTATCCTCCCAGCAGGAAGTTGGGACCCAGCACTTACCTAATTGATTCCGTTGTGCATGCACAAAGCACCCATGTGTGCCACGATAATGTCACTTCCAGGAGTGATGTCATCATGAAGACCGTGGAAGTACTCCTGTGCTTCATACCAGGCATATATGGGCCTCAAATCAGCCCTTGGGAAGTGTAGGAGCACTTCCAGGGCGTGTGCGATGACCTCACTCCTGGGAGGAACATTGTCATGCCATGCCAGGAGCTCTTCCTCTGCCATTCCCCCCGCTGGCCAGGAGAGTGGTGGCAGGGGACAGGAGTGGGGGATCCTCCTCCCCCACTGGGGGTCCTGGCAGCCCTAGCTGAGTACCCAGTGCTTGCCTGGGCACTCAGTTCCAACCCCCTTAGAAGCACATTTCAGTGTGCATCACAGCAATTTGGCACATATTGTGCTAGCTCAGAAATAAAATTATTAGCTCTCAAATTGCATTTATTAAGGGGAAATATTTGTTAAAGAAGTACATTTCCTGGAAGCAATATGGATTTGTACAGAAGCATTCCATCTCTTCTGTGCTTCTGTTCTGGTATGCATCAGTAAAGTTCCATTTAGCTTTTAGACACACACGGCAAACATCCAATGCCAAAAGCATGTTTGTTTCAGGAATCTGCTCCCGCAGTTGCTGGATGGGCTCATGTGTACAATGCATAGATTTGTATCTGGTATATGTTTTTCTTCCTACCTACCCTAAGCATAACCTAGCAGTGGATATTTTATCTTGCATGACAAGTAGCAACATTTTTAAAAAAAATCAATGTAAACACTTTAAGGGCAATTTATTGAAAGCCTTAGAGTACTGTTAGAGTGAGCCACACTTTAGCAGAGCAGCCTGATCTTCATAGTAATTAATAAACATTTGCAAGTTTTTTTTTCTCCCTTGCCTTTTTTTTTCATGGTATCACCAGAGTCATCTTGGTTGTTTGACTACAGACCTGGATTTGGAGTTGCTCTCAGTATGCATTCATTTCAGTCAGCATTTCCATATGCTGCAAGTGGAAAGTTTATTGCAAAAATAATTTATGAAGCTATAAATTGAGCCCTTGGGTAATGCAGCCTGTGATGAACACAATAACCACTATATATCCAAGGGAAAACAAAATTCCTTTGAGAAGTTCATTAACTAGGAAAACTGTGTTCAAATCTATAAACTAACAGCATCATGTGGTGTTTTATAGATAAAAATATTAGCGCTTTCATATCTTTTAGCCTTTTGAAGTGTCATTCTTGATCAAGAAGACAGGATTGAACTGGGCATGGAATAACAATGGAACTGCTTTAAAAAAAACCTCTCTAATTCAGTGTTGTTACAGTTCAAGGTTTTCTAGTGTTGTTGTCTGATACACTGCAATTCATATTAAATAAGCCATTTCATATATGCTTGCTAGTATTCTTTTATGACTGTTGTTTCAGCATTGGCCTTATGACCTATACTAAATTAGTTTTATTCAGTAGTGTAGTTACCATAATATGAGCTAGTTCTGAGATCAGCCTTTGTGGATTTATCCTCGTATGACACATAATGTCTTGAAATATAGCACGTCATGAAGAACACACAGACTTTATATATGAGAAAAAATGAATTCTCATGCATCATGTAAATGAAAGAGTGCATTGCTGAATGTTCAGAAAGTGAGTTTACCTCTGTGCGTGTCCCAGATTTTTCTGCAGGACCCATAGCCCCGTAATGCCATTGAAAATGAAGCAGACTTAAAGGGTTAAGACACTCACATCATGACCTGAAACTCAATCCATGGCCCTAGAGTTGCTATTAGCAATTTAAAGAATAGCAGGAGGTCTGCTCGGGAACCTCTCTGATCTCCAATTAAGCCCTAAACTGAAAACCAACATAGTTCAGAAGGAAGTAATTCCACTTGGAGATGCTTCTTTCCATCTAAAATTACAGGTTTCCCTGGTGGAGTAATTGGAGATTTCCATCACACCCATTTGAAAATGAGGTGATAACAGTCACTGTGCAAGGATTTTAGTGGCACACATTTAAAAGAATGCATTGGCCCTAATCCCCACTGAAATCAAGCAGTCTTAACAGTGCAATCCTATGCAGAGTTATTTGAGTCTAAATCCACCGGTTTCAATGGGTTTGAATTACTGAGGAATTACACAGTTTTAAAGTTGACGATGAGGAAATTGAAATTGTTCAAGATTTTCTATTCCTTGGCTCAATCATCAACCAAAAGGGAGACTACAATGAAGAAATCAGAATAAGATTGAGACTTGGAAGAGCAGCTGTGAGGGAGCTAGATAAGATCCTTAAAGATAAAGATGTCTCTCTGGGTACCAAGATCAAGAAAGATAAACCAAACTATGTTATTCCCCATTGCCATGTATGGATGTGAAAGCTAGACAATGAAGAAAGCTGATAGGAAGAAAATTGATTCAATTGAAATGTGGTGCTGGAGGAGAGTTTTGCAAATACCATGGACAGCCAAAAAGACAAATAAGTGGGTACTAGATCAAATCAAGCCTGAATTCTCCCTAGAAGCTAAAATGGCAAGACGAAGGCTATCGTACTTTGGTCACATCATGAGAAGACAAGATTCTCTGGAAGAGTCAATAATGCTAGGGAAAGTGTAAGGCAGTAGGAAAAGAGGAAGACCTAAAATGAGATGGCTTGACTCAATAAAGGAAGCCACGTCCTCCAGTTTGCAGGATCTGAGCAACTCTGTTAATGATAGGATGTTTTGGAGGTCTTTCAGTCATAGGGTTGCCATAGGTTAGAGGCGACTTGACGGCACATAACACACACAAATTAGAAAAACTTAGGATATTTCTCAGGATATTTCAGTAGGATTCCCATCCACCTAATTTTCTCTCAACTAAAATTAAAGTCATAGGGTTGGATCCAGACCAAATTTTCTCATGGCAGGCTGGAAATTCCACATACATATGTACACGTACATACACACATGCACACACTCCAGTTTGCTTCTCTCAATGAAATGCTGCTCTTGGAGCACAGGGTACCCTGAAGAATGGCATGAAGAGAACCTGGAGTGGGAAGGGGGGATGCAGAAATTTCCAGTTTAGCCTGGATCCAACCCATTATTATTTATATGTTTTTAAATGCTCCATTTGTGAGGACTGGAATAGCTGGCATATGTTATGATTTCCAAAACTGTAAAAACAATGGACCTGGGAGATCTGAGATACATTTAAAAGGGAGATCCTTTATTAATGACTCAATGCTAAATGCCAGAGTCCTTTGTACAATAAGGAAAAATGTAGGCGTATAGTGGTTAATTGGTAAGGTAAGTAATAATCCTTGATTACAGTAGCTAAAGGCTGTTCCTTAATGGATTTTACTTGTCACATTTAATTCTGCTTAATCTTTGCCTGTATTTCATGAGGGTGGCTTTATCATAGTGATGGCTCCCTTGTCATCATTCTGGTTGTGATAATTAACTTCTCTACATGCTACAGAGATCTGGAAAAAAAAGTATAATATGGGATGGGTTTATTTATAGTCTTTGTGTAGACATTATATTTACCAGTCAGCTTTAACATAGCATATTCTTGAAACTCTGTAGTGTATTTCACTCTGTTACTTACTAAGTACTCTGAATAAAGCCTTCCTTAATCTTCCATGATTTAATCTATCTAGAGAAACCAACAGACAGTTGGCAAGGAGTTAGCGAAGGATCCATGATAGTTTCTGTGCTGCTCATCAAGGTTGGGTTAATTTTTCATCTTAAGACCTTCATGATTGTATTTCAGGTACTTGAAAACTCTTTAACAATGTATTTGAAATAAGAGATTCAGCGTTGTGGCCACAGAATTTTTAAAAAGTATTTCCTTTCTTTTCTTAAACCTTTCTAAAAGGTTTTTAAAATAGCAAAACAGTCTTTATTTTATAAATTGTTTGGTCATAATGTTAACAATCGTGACAAACAAATTACAAATTCAGTCATTTTAGCACATGTGTAGGTGGTGGTGTAACTTTAGACGTTGCTTAGATGTTGTAGTTTCTTTCATATGTCATAGAAATTACATTGTGTATGCGCTGAGTGAACAATTGAGACTTTCATTTTTTGAGATTCATAAAAACGTTTGTCAGCCATCAAAATACATTTTGGAAAATCTGTGTTGTGTGTTGAGCTGGAATCTACAGCCTTCTGTGCATATACTAGGGTAATATTGCAGATGTCAGATTAACAGGATGTACTTTTTAATATTTTCTAGACTGTCACTGAATGATTTGGAGGTTCAGTTCAGGTATCACACTGGTTAAGGATACTTAGAGATAGTTTGCATTTGGCTTTCAAATCAGAAATACAAGACATGCTTTGAAGTGAACATATAGGCCATGCTGATTATGCTTGGCATGAGATCTGAATACCAAACCATAAGCATTTTCCAGGTAGCAGATGTTGGCTCAGTGTACCTGTGAGAAGGGGAGGGGGAGCATGGTGGCAAGCCTTACCCTTGCCCTATGCATGATTATTTGAAGATCTGCATAGGTTTGGTAGCTCTTGGTTATCAGAGGTCCAAATCACACATGCTCTATCAACCTTGAAATAAAAGTGCATATATTAGGGATGGGGCCTGCGACAATACTCTCATATCCCTCCCCACATGTATTCACTCACACAGTATTTCTCATACATAAGGCAGGATTGACTGATATCCAAGTGACTCAAGTGGTTGCTTGGGATGCCAAATCAGTGAGGATGGCGTAAGAGAAGGTGTCCAATTCCCATACAGTGAAACAATTAGCCCTATGTATGCACAACTGCAAAAAACCTTTCAAACCTCAAAGCCAACATGTTTATCGCCATTTCCTGCCCAGTGACCTCTAAGGAGAACTAGTCTGCCTTGTACCTAGTAAGGGCAGTAGGGGAGCAGGGGAACATTAAGCATACCTGTTTCACTCTAACCCCACACTCCCTCTGGAGCTTACCTGTCTCAATAGGGGTAGAACTGTAGGTGGTGTGCCACTCACAGCCATGCCCCAGTTGCCTGGCTAGGCTTGAGACTAGAGATGGGCACGAACAGCAATACAAACAAAAAAAAGCCATGAACAGCCCAATCTGCTGTTCACTAACAAGCTGTTCATGAGGCCCCATTCTAAACGAACAGGTGGTCGCAAGTCTTGTTCATTGCTGTTCATCTTCATCTTGCTGTTCGTCAAGCCAGACAGTCTGGCACATGCATTCAATTCCCTTGGCAACTTAGGCAGGGATTGTCTGAACTCTGTCTGAACTCCTGCTGTTGCCCTGGAAACCCCAATCGAAGCCCAATTTAGCTTGATAGGCAGGTCTTCCTTTCAAGTGTGGAGCTCCAAATTTGTTACACCAAGGGAGCAAAGACTAGGGGGGAGGGGGGCTCCCAGCTTTGACTTTGCAGATAGTGGAGAGGGAGAGAGACAGTTGCTGTTGGCATTTTGATAGAGAGAGTGCATTGGTGCTTGAATTTTCTTTGTGTGTGGTGGGATAGGGATCTACCCCTTCAAGTTCCAGGGCTGTTGCCAGGCTCTGGGCCAAGCTATTATTTATTATTGGTACCTTTCCTGCTGCCTGCTCAGGTAAGGTTTCTGGGAGTGGTGTGGTAGGGATCTTGACTTGGATGATGGCTGGAGGAGAGCCTGCTGGTCCCCACGAACAGCCAATCATGAACATGTTCGTGAACAGGGCCATGTTCGTGGGTGTTTGTGAGTCCCTGTTTGTGGATGGCAATGAACAACGAACATCATGTTTATTTTTTTTTCTGTTCGTGCCCATCTCTACTTGAGACTCAGAGGCAAACAAAGTCACCCATGTAACAATATGGTCACCATCAGACAATAGCAATGAAGAATACAGTACAGAGAGAGGTGAATTTATTGTATGTGGCCATAGGCCTTCTCAAAGAATACTGTAAGTAAAGTCCAAAGTGCCTCTATACAATGAGTATCAATACCAATGGGAATGTGACCATTACAATAAATATAAAGTGACAGTGCGTCAAGTTACAAAAATATATTTGAAGTACAATACATTTCATAAATTTAACAAATACAGTCTTTAGGGGAAATGTCCATCAGATCCAAGGCAGATATAGGAAGATTTTCATTGAAGAGTAACTGCAACGGGGGTACTAGTATGTCCATCCCCTTTCTGGCATCCTTCTTCTGGGCAGTTACCACAAGTAGAGATCACACTTTAGAGTGAGGAACATTCCCAAGCCATCTCAAATGAGTACGAATACTCTGAGTTCCTTTGGCAGCTTCATAAGTGTAGTGTGTATGAATTATTTATGAACAATGAAGATATGAGACTGTCCACACATTTTTTTTCTTTGATTTACTTTGTTTGTTTCTTTAGTTAGTTGGTCATGGCGCTCTTGCAGCTTTTCTCTTGATTACTTTCTGTGATTCTCTAATTGTATTTCTGGCTAGGCTTGAGGGCAGACAGCAGAGATCTGCTTCTGGAGATTTCCTTGTACCCTCTGAGGATAGTCCAGAAATGCCACTTGGAGTGGTAAAATGCCTTGACTCATTCCTGGCCATGTGAAAAAAACAGCATTGTTCCAGCTACTACTGCACTATGAAGATAGGAAGGAATTAATGAAATAGAGTGCTGCGAAGACACAGAATGAAAGCAGGCAAGTGCTTCTAAACCATCCTTTGCCTGTTGTGCACACAGAAGCTCAAACAGTGGATGGTGATATAATCTACATTGGGGTGAGATGAGAGAACTGAGTCTCTCAGTGAGATCTGAAGACTGAAGCTTGGTTGTATCTTCCAACAGTCTTTTGTCCTGAACTATGAGGATACTAGTCTCTAATTTTATTTTCATGTTTAAAACATCACTCAGAAATAATTTTCCATTTTCTAAGCACTGCCTTATGAATATTTATTGTTTCCCAGCTACATGCTCGATACTGAGAGGGTTTGTGCGCATGATATGTGATAGAAGCTGTGTACTACAAATGTAGACTGCAATCATCCATAAAGCAATAATTCACCAAATGCAGTTTCTCTCATTTTTTTAAAAAATACAGCTATAGCATCCTCTTTTATTCATACTTATTCAGAAATATGTCTGATTGAGTTCAGTGTGGCTTACTCCAAATTGAAAGTATTTAGGATTGCATCTGTAAGTGTTTCTGAAATTGGAAATGGCGATAAACATGTTGGCTTTGAGGTTTGAAAGGTTTTTTGCAGTTGTGCATACATAGGGCTAATTGTTTCATTCTTTAATTTGTTTAATTGATTTCCGCAGCTTGGCGGAATGTTGGACAAGTGACAGTTGAAAAGTCCATTGGACAGCAGTCAGAGAGCGAAGCTGCGAGACCAGGACGCCTACATTTCCCTTCAAAACTTGAGGGAAGCAGACAAGTGTCCAATCTGTGCCTTTTGTCACTTGTGGTTCTGCTCTTTGTTGTCCTAATGCTATGATCCAGAGGCATGCTACTAAAACCACTGGGACTTGCTTTAGTTTCTCTTATAGTTTTCTGGGTATATTATTTATTGCTTAGTAGTTTAGTAATATGCATGTACAAATATTCTTTCATTTTAAAAATATCATTTAATCCTCTTTAAGATTACTTTGCACAAAATCCTTTTTCAGTTTAAATCAACAGCTGTTTTAACAGATATTTCTATGCCTGCTGGATTAAGTGTTATGTTTTGCTGGTGGGTTGAGAATTTCAAAATGAAATCCCTTTTCTGAGCATGAATTAAAGTATCTTGAAGTTTTGCTACATTTCTCATTGAGATACATTGCAAGACACACAAGATTCTGACAAGGTATATAGGTCTTATTGGTTAATTTCTGGAAAACCAGGAACAATGAGATGCTATTGGAATTGCTCATTTGTGGAGTCATTCCTATTATGTAGGGCAGGCCCTGGAAATTCAAGGAACCTTCATCATAGCACATAAGTTGAGTCTTAACCACTTAGACTTTTTTGCAGGTAAGGGCTTTCTCAGTAGTCAACTCCAAGCTTTAAAATGTCTTTGTATGGAAATTCAATTGGTCACCTCTTTCTGCTATTACTCTGCAGATTGCATTGGCTCCAGTCAGCTTTTCTGCTGTTGAAAAAGGAAGGAAGAGCCCCTTTTGATCACCCCTCCCCCAAGGGCTATGCCAGGGATCTAGGGATCCCAGACCCCCAGTGGGGGCGGGAGATCTCCCACCCCTGCTCCCCACCCCTCGCCCCCACTTACCTGAGCAGCGGGGGGATGTGCACACCTTCCTTGCATGCTCCCCCATGGTGCGGTGCGCTCCTGTGCGCCGCAGCCACAGGGATCAGGCCCATCGCAGCCGCTGTGGAGTGCAGCTCCGCAATGCACAAAATGGGCCCAATCCATGGGAAACAGGGCTTATTTTCAGCATCTGCGGAGTGCAGGAGCGCTCCTGTGCTCCGCAGCGCCGCAAAATGGGCCCATTTTGCTGTGGATTGGGCCCATTTTTGAGGCACTGTGGAGCGCAGGAATGCTCCTGCACTCTGCAGTGCCCAAAATGGGCCCATTCTGCCATGGATCAGACCTGTTTTGAGGTGCTGCAGAGCGCAGGAGTGCTCCTGCGCTCCACAGTGCCTCAAAACCGGGCCCGATCCACGCCAGAACGGCCTGTTTCAGGTGCGTTCTGCAGCGCCCAGCCGCACAATGACGTCACTCCAAAGGGTGCACCCCCCCTCTCCACAAAGGTAAGTGCTAGGCCCCTATCCCCCGCCAGGAGATTGAGGGGGCCTGGCAACCCCACAGGGATCATGGGACCTGCAAGTACAAAAGCTATGTGGGACAGGGACTGTCATAGAGAGGGGAATTGGGTGAGATTCATTGAAAAAGCTGGCTGGATCCAACCCAACAGCAAAAAAAAATGCTTTCTTCAACAGAAAGTTGAATTTTGATTTATAACGTTGATATGAACTGTTTCGTTAGTGGCGACTTGTTGCACTTTTTGTTGGCTGCTTGGGTTTGATTTTACAATTTTTTGCTATCTATTGATATCTAGAATGGTTTCAAATTTTTGGTGGTATTTTAAAAGGATAGTCACTTGCTTCACAATATCATATTAAAAGTGATTTTTTTTTGTTAAATAAATAAATAAAATCAATAAGAAGCAGACAAGATAGAGAGACATCAACTGATAGTTGACCCCAAACTGCTCTGCTAGGTTAACTCATGCAAAGGTAAATTCCAGATTTCTATTTATTTATGTAAAATATTTACATCCCACCTTATCTTCTTAGTGCTAAGTTTCCACATGAATGCCAGGAACAAGAAAGATGGGAGCATACAGACACAGAAATTACCCAGTAGGCTCCTATCTACATCAACCATGCCTCATGGTGTTTGAATTTATGCTGTTTTTTTTAAAAAAAAATTCTACAACCCATACTCTATTGTATTTGTTCATTGAATATTCTAGCTGTTGATCTTAGTGACTTCCACTGTGTGATCCACCTCGGGTCTCAGTGAGAAAGACGGACAATAAATAAATAAATAAATAAATAAATAAATAAATAAATAAATAAATAAATAAATAAATAAATAAATAAATAAATAAATAAATAAATAAATCTCATTTCATTTTCAGAGTTCTCTGTACTCAAACTAATTTAATCGCTTTAATCTTCTAACCTCACCAAGTACTATTAAAAACTATTATGGCCATTTCCACACGGCTCCCCACTGCTTGTAACAACCCAGAATATCGCGAAAAAAACACGGAAGATCGTATTTTCTCGCACGAGAAAACACGATCTTCCATGTTTTTTTCGCAATATTCTGGGTTGTTACGAGCAGCGGGGAGCCATGTGGAAACGGCCTATATCTCAGTTCTTCATAAGCATACTCATTGATGCCAAGGAAAATGGAGATAGTAAAACTTTTCCTGCAACGGTAGACCAATCTTCTTCTGGTTCACACTCAGAACTGAACTGCTCCCTTCAGCCCTTAGGGAAAGGCACCTAGAAACAGAGCTCACATATTTTCACTGAGGATCAAGCTGTCAGGTTGCCCTGTTACTTTTGCAAAGCATTCAGCTGTCTGTGCTTTTCTTTCCCTGGCTTCCCTTTTCAAACTATTCCTTGCAGGTTATCAAATAGGTCTAGCAACCTCACAGGATAGCTTGACATTCCAGTTATAGCTTCTTCTCTTGCAGCATCCCTGCAGGGCACAAATGACCTTGTTTGCCCCTGCGCTGGTAAGAATTTCATTTGGTTCTTTTGCAGCCTCCACTATAAGTCTTGCATGTTTTTCAGCTCAGCAATGATTACTTTGTTTGGGGACCTCGGTTATTCATAATGCTGCTTTAGCTGAAGGCACTGGAAGCAAATCTGCAGATGGTGCTAAAACTTGAGACAGAGGAAATAATGAGGATCAATGCAGCTAGATTTAAACTTTTTTTTTTCCCCAGAGGACTGGGGTGACAAGAGCAACAACAACAACAACAAAATGAAGTTAAATGAATACAAATATAAAATAATTATTCTGGTTGCAAAGAATCAATCCGTAGGATCACTGGTAAATCAGAAACTCAAGTGGATTGCCGAATAGGGGAAAGAAGTAGGACAAGGGCTAGAAAACAGTTAATGAACAAGAAAGTCTACTGTGCCTAGCAGATTGAATTAAAGAATGTAAAGCCTTGCTCGGCTTGCTCATTGGCCCTGGGGCCAACACTTCTCCAAGCTATGTGCCACACGGCCTCTTCTGGGTGAACTCAGGCAGGTTCCCAATCATAGAAACACAGAGAAAGGCACATTTCACTTGTCTTGCTAGCCTCATACAACGGTATCTAAAATTTATGGTCATGACCTTAGTAGGCTATCAGTATTTTTCACTTCCCTGACCTGTGATAACATAGAAGTCCACTGGCACCTTAAAGACTAACTATTTATTCTAGTATGATCTTTCGTGAGACTCATCTCACTTCTTCACAGTCAGTATTTTCTCTTCACTGTGTTCGGAAACAATCCCAGAGAGAACTTTAAAGGTAGCAGATCCATACAGAGCTTCTTAAAAATTCACACATATAGTTTGATGCTATCCATGTTGACTTGAAAGTAGGTCACTCTGAATGCTGTGGGCTTGACACCAAGTATGTTCACAATAGGGTCAAGCCTATTGGTTAAATAAGCATTGACACCTAGAAAAGGAATACACAATAAAATAACCTTGCCAAATAGAAAACAAATGGCTCATGCTGGCTAATATTTTATTAATATACTACCTGCAGGTAGCTTTACTTAAGGAATACATTGTTTATAGTTTCTAGAGAACTTTTGCCTAAAGAATACTTCATACCAGACCTTCAACTCAGCTAAAATAAGACTGTAGTTGAAACAGAACTTTTTAGGACATGTGGTTAGCAGGACTGGCATCAAGGGTTAGATTATGGTACATTAGCCAAGACCCAAAGCATGGAAGAGAACCTGCAACTGATCAAAGAAGAATGACTATATGATCACTCTACCCAAACTGGGAAACATCACAGGGACTCTGGATAGAGTGAGAAGCATGGCAAAAATAGGGCATAAATCTTTGGTTTACCTTTTAGCCTTGCAGCTTCTTAGAGGGCCTTAAGCAGCATGAAAGAGTTATAATCTGGTTCTTCAGGAATGTGTCGGTGTGCGTATATGCACAGTAGAAATATCAGAAGGCATCTTGTATAGGATCTTGTATGCTGTTATGCTCTGATATTCCTACAGTTCAATACTAGCATATCCTAAGAATTGCTTTCCTATTCCATCTACCATTTTCTAGGTGCTGATGGGAGTGAGAGATTTTTCCTCCTGCTAGGTTTAAGGTTAAAAAGGAGTTTGGAAAGATGTTAGTAGAGATGCTACAAATTCTGAAGCAAATGCAATCACTAGTTGAATATACTTTGCTTGATAGTGCAGTCATTTGTGAGCTGATCATCCCATCTATTTGCCTTCCCATTGACCACCTTGCATGGCTGTCAGACAGCTTTGTTCCTGTGCAGTAGCCATGATTTATTTCATTATGGTGGAGGATTTTCATTTGTTTGCCTACATCTAGGTAGAAGCTGAGATTGGTTCTGTTTGTGGTCTTATATGATAACATCAGATCTCTGAATGATGTGAGGGGGAAACTACACCTACCATAAGGCTGTGCAAAAATGTATGTGAAAGAAATAATAATAATATTATTTGATTTAATAAATAATAATATTCAATTTAAATACTGCCGTTCAGGACAACTTAATGCCCACTCAGGGTGATTTACAAAGTGTGTTATTATTAACCTCACAACAATCATCCTGTGAGGTGGGTGGGGCTGAGAGAGCCCCAAGGAACTGTAATGGACCCATGTTTGATAACACAAACTTATACAAACACCCAATGGCATTTTGAGTTTACTCACGATCGCTGGCTGGCTGATTTTCTCACTGTTTATTTATATAAAAGGTTGCTGAGTGGCATGTAGTAACTATGGGTCTGTGTGGTAGGGGCCAAGTTACAAGTGATGAATGACACAGGTTGGACACTTGTCAGCTTCCCTCAAGTTTTGATGGGAAATGTAGGCATCCTGGTCTTGCAGCTTGGCTCTCTGACTGCTGTCCAATGGACTTTTCAACTGTCACTTGTCCAACATTCCACCAAGCTGCCTACATTTCCCATCAAAACTTGAGGGAAGCTGACAAGTGTCCAACCTGTGTCATTCATCACTTGTAGTTTGGCCCTGAGACTGCCATTGGAATCTGTTAGAATGCACATGTGTGAAACACTGCCAAAAGTACTGTATAATTCTGTACTGTACTGTTTGGATACTTGAAAAGTAACCCAGGGAACAGAATAAACTGCTTGTGAACAGCAAACCAATCAACAGAACTACAGAAGATTGGCTTCATAACTGCCGAACAGTTAGTGAGTTGAACCAATGAGCATTTGAGAAACCCTAGATGTCAGCAGAATTAAAAATGACTTTGACAGTCAATGAGACAGTCAGCCATAAAGCTTATTGAGTAATTTTTGGCTAATCACTTCGTCTCAGCCTACCCTCATAGGCCTTGTTGGGAAGTCAAAATGAAGATGGATAGAATGCCACCCCCAAGCACCTAGGACAAACATATAAAATATATTTTATAGATAGCTAATTCAAATCCTTGCCCTCCTATTGCTTTTATAATGGACCAAGCTGCCAATAGCCAATGAGTGTCCAGAAAAGCACACAAACAAATGAACCCACAGTTCTTTCCTTAAACTATAATCAGAAAACTCTTTGTTACTTTCCCCCTATTAGTTGTTAACAAAACTGTTAACCTTTTCAAGATATTACAGGTATTAGTACCCAGTGGAAGTTCATTGTAGAATAAGAAACAGATTTATGATCTCTGTCAGTGTTCTTTATGGTAAAAAGACAAATGATAAATAAAGCATACACTCCTTTGGAAGAAAAAAAAAGCATACCGTACACAAATACAATGTGCTAATACTTTCTTTTTAAAAAATCTGCTGCCAAGGAAGAAAACTGCCATTTTTAATGCAGAAGAAATCTCATAGTATGACCAGCCCAATTCTTTCAATTGCCCCCTGATATTATTTTTGAAATGTATATCCTAACCAAATCTTAAATTATTATTTTTGATTATACATTATTATCTCTCTCTTGTCATCATGATGTCATTTGGGGGGTTTTTACTCCCAAAAGATGCCACAGCATTGATTTCTTGGTTGACTGAATATATTCTATTTCATTCATTCTTTACAATGCAAGTCACATTGTCTGATAGTCTACACAAGTTCACTGTCGTGATGTTGCCATCTTTTAACGGTAACAATTTTGTAATGTTCTGTTTTCATGAGTAAATGTGCAGTTCTTCAAAATGTGGTCCTCAGAAAAATAAATCTGTCATTTTGAATCTTTTTATTACTGTCTAAAAAGGAGGGGGGAGCAGTAGCATGGAGAGTTCAGCTACTACAGAAGAAAACAGAAGAAAACGGCTGGCCCACTGCAATGCTCATTAGGAGTAAAACAGATTTCCTAAACATCTCCTTTTTGCAGAAGAAAGATTGAAGACTCTCTGGACATTTAAAGAGGGACATATTATTACATGCGTCTTACTCCCCCGGATGATGAGACATTCCAGTGTAGGTGCTCCCAGGTTTAATTTCCTTTGGACAACAAAGCACTGGAATATTGTCTAAGGCTTTCACGGCTGGAGAACGATGGTTGTTGTGGGTTTTCCGGGCTGTATTGCCGTGGTCTTGGCATTGTAGTTCCTGACGTTTCGCCAGCAGCTGTGGCTGTTGGAATGTTTCCTCCCCGTAGAGGTGTTCGATCTCCTCAGGATACAGTGAAGCCTCCCGCCATTAGCATTCCACACCCTGGGAAACTCTTACAGGATGACTCAGCTCAACCCCACCCCTCCTGAGTAGATACAAATGACCTACATCTTTTCCACACTGTGACACTGAGAGATCTCTGTCTTTTGGTGCTACACCTCTGAAGATGCCAGCCACAGCTGCTGGCGAAACGTCAGGAACTACAATGCCAAGACCACGGCAATACAGCCCGGAAAACCCACAACAACCAAAGCACTGGAAATTTATCGTGTCTGTCATGGGCTGGGCCCGCCCAAGCTGGTAGCCCAGGTACTAACACGAAGCCAAGGAGTGTTCAAGAGTCACAAGCCGAGTCCAGTCTGTAGTCAAAGCCCAAGGTAAACACCAGGGGTGTGTCCAAGATCCAAAAAGCCGAGCCAAGTCCAGTCCGTAGGTCAGAGCACGAGGGTATCAAGGCAAGGTGCAGGCAAGAGTGCACTGCAAGGTACCAGGAAGTGGTTGCATGTAATTGACACGTTGCTTCCATGCCCAGCAGTTCCTCCAAACTGGCTCTTATAGCCAGGCGTGGTTTTCAGCCAGCTGCTGTGGCTTCATCCTGACGTTACTCATCATCACTCTCCAGCAGCTGGCGTTGGCTCAAGAGGCGAGCACTGCGCTGTCTCTCCGGCAGTTCCAGTCTCTGGCGCTGCCTGCGGCGTTCCTTGGGCGTGGGTGAACCTGGGGGGGGGGGTGGAGGCTCTTGGCTGTGCTGACCCTGTAGAAGTCCCTGGCTGAGCTTCCCCTGTAGTATTGGAGCTAGAGGGTGCTGGTGTCTCAGCTGCTGGCTGCAAGCTCTGATCAGCCAGCAGCTGTTGCTCCTGATTGCTGGCTTCTGCTGAATCAGGGCTAGGGCTGGCTACACAGGGCTCCTCTCCTCCAGAGGAGACCTCACTTTCAGACTGGGCCATGACAGTGTCTTATCTACACATATACAAGAAGAGCATAAGAGAGGCAAAGAGGAATGCTGACTAGGCAGCAGATTCACTAGCCCACATAAGAACTGCAGAGAGAGAGAGAGAGAGAGAGAGAGAGAGAGAGAGAGAGAGAGAGAGGCTATCCTCTAATTTGTGTCTCCTTGAGCCAACTTTCTCTACTTGTTCCTATAGGTGTTGTTTTTGCTGTCTCTATCTTCAGATGGAGAAATGTCTCCAAACTCTGAAGGCCATTTTTATCTAAATACATGGTGAGATTTCCTAATGTTTTGCTCCCAAAGAAACATCAACGGGCTGTCCTTGCTGATTGACTTAACAAAGGAAAGAAAAAGTATATTTTCTTCATCAGCTCCCACTAATATAGGCAACTGTTCCCCTCCCCCCTCCCCCGCCAGTCGAAATAAAAGGCAGACACCAGGTTTGGGTATAAATAAGGGCCACTTTATTAACTGGACTATAACACAACCTGTCATTACAGCAAGGGATCTAACTGTGGTACAGGTCAAGCCCTGGGGTCCACCTGGACCTCTGCCTTGACCTGTCAGGGCAAGCCCCCACTGCCCTGGGGGTGTTCCATCCAACGGATGGCTGGGACCCGGCAGCCAGGCAAGTGGTTTCCTCTGTAAAGCTCCAACCCCCACAGCCATGGAGCCTGGGAGTGGCCTTGTCCAGGGTCCCACCAGGCAGTCTGCCCTCACAGCTGGCAGCTGTACAGCCTCACCAGCCACTCCTGACAGACCCCAATCCCCACCTAACAGACCCCAATCCCCACCTAATGGGAATGCGCCAAGGGGGTCACCGGCCCGCACATTTGATCCTACCTTACCAATGCTGGGGCCAAGCCTCTGCATAGGCCCTTGTACCCCACAGGTGGCTTATGGCCAACCTGAGCCCTTGCCACAAATCACTCAGGAATATGTTATTACCTGCAACAGATAAATGGACCCCATCATTACGATATAGGTCGGCCCTCTCTGACCTTATTTTTGGATGCAGCAAATAAAATCCCCAGGCCTGTAGCTAAGGCCTTCTGAAGGGCTCTGTTGGCCTGATGCCTCACCCTTTCAATCCCTGCAGGGTCCAAGGCTTCCCACCACACCCAGCGTGGAAGGATTGCAGACCACATAATCAGGATATCAGGCCATTGCTCCCCAATGAAACACAGGTCCGCCTCAGCCTGTAAACAGAGGGCCTTACCCTTTACCAAACCAAGATCATTACCACCCAGGTGGATCACCAGAATATCCGACTGCGGACCACTCCTTCCCTCAAAGAGCAATGGTAGCAGACCCGGCCATCTCAGTTCCTGCCAGCCCTGTCACTCAATTGTGGCCCAGTGGCCAAGGCCGAGCTGGGACCTGATTGAATTCTTCTTCGCCTGATGGGCTGCCCAGAAAATCATGCTGTGGCCACAGATGAGGACACTCATCCTCATCATCCCCTGTCAGACCACAGGCCCTGAAAAGAAATTACAGTCAATGGGTGCTCTCAAAACTGTCCAAAGGCCGTATATACAACCGGAAGGCCCCAGACCACCAGAGCCCCACTTCCTGAATAACCAGCCCTGGATAACCCATTGCCACTGCCATGGTGGCTGCCCCAATTCTAAATGAATGGGTGCCAAACCGTATACCATTCAGCCCCAATTCAGCAAGGGCCTTACCCATGATGGTCCAAAATTGGTATTTGGTCAGTGGGGAGCCATCTCTGTAATGGAACAGTGGTCCATCATCCTCACCACGTTTAGCTACATATTGCTGTAAGGCAGTAACCGGATATAAGCCTGGCTCAGAGTTCCAAATGGTGACTGAGAGGCTGGGCAAGCAGAGCCAGTAATCTCCCTTGGCTCCACCCCCCCCCGGCAAAGCCCCAGATGCCCAGGAAAGGCAGGCTGCCTTTTCCTCTTCCAGGCTGGCAAATGTGGCCTCCAGCCCCAGCAGCCTGGTCTGTGTGCCAGGAGGGCTGTCTTCTCAGCTGCTGCTGGACAGCTCAAAGCTAAGCTACAAGTGACGCCTTACACAGGTTGGACACTTCTCAGCTTCCCTCAAGTTTTGATGGGAAATGTAGGCATCCTGGTCTTGCAGCTGTAATGGAGAGCCAAGTTGTAAAACCAGGATGCCTACATTTCCCATCAAAACTTGAGGGAAACTGACAAGTGTCCAACCTGTGTAAGGCGTCACTTGTAGCTTGGCTCTCAAAGGGCCAAAACAGATGTGACAAAGATAAGTGATGTGTATCCATCTTTAGAAGGCAAATTGCAAGCATACGTGGACCTGATTCAGATTGGACTGAATGGCAAGGGAATATGGGCAGTGCCGGATCCAGGGTTGCCCATGCCCGGCGCAACCTTTGGCTGACTGCCTCGCGTGCGCGCGCACGCTCCCCGCACTGTGTGATGACATCACTTTGGTGACGTCATCACGCAGGGCGGATGGAAGCAGTGTGCGGGGCTGAGAAGCCGCCCGCCCCATTCACCTCTCCGCAGGTGAATGGCGCGGGGGGGCTCGCAGCCCTCTGCGCTGCTTTCGCCTGCCCCACAGGAGAGGACAGGGGGCGGCCGGCTTGCCACGCACCCCCTGCCCTCCAGGGCAGGCGAAAGCAGCGTGGGAGGCTGCAAGGCCGCCCGCACCATTCGCTTCCCCACAGGCGAATGGCGCAGGCGGCCTCGCAGCTGCCCGCGCTGCTTTCGCCTGCCCCACAGGACAGGGGGAAGCCGGCTTGCCACGCACCCCCTGCCCTCCAGGGCAGGCAAAAGCAGCACGAGGGGCTGTGAGGCTGCCCGCACTGCCGCCTGCGTGCTCCGGCAGCTGGGAACTGCTCCCGGCGCCCCCTCCCTGGCGGCGCCGGGGGGCAGACTACCCCCCTGCCCCCCCTAGATCTGGCCCTAAATATGGGCTTCAACCTTCTCACTCAGTTTTGCTCTTTAAAACCACCATCCTCCCTACTTTTATAAGTACTTTAAAGGGGAAAGACAGGTACTTTAAAAACCCATGCATGCTTGCAATTTATGTAATGTAATAATTCTATTTTAGGAAGATGAACATTGATGCAGTTCATGGTTCTACAGTTTTGCACTTTGTATACAGGTAATGCTGGCTTTGTTTTTTGTGAGCTCCCACTAGAGTGTTTTCTGACTTAACCACAGAGCATTATGCCATTCATCACGCTGGGATGAGTGATGTAGGCAGCCTACACAGCAACACAGCTCTGCGAAATAATGTAAGGCTTCAAACTCCATAACTCTTCACTTGCACAAGTGCTATTTATTTTCCGTCATACCCTATTCAGATAGTCCTTTTCACATTAGGTTATATATTGTACATGGGGTTGTTTACTGTACAAAGAGAATAAATGAATGAATGGGCCTTATCCAATGCAGATGCAGAGTGTAAAAATGAGGGTGCTTTCATGTGGGTGAAAATAAAAATCTTATTAGTTCATATTGTAAGGCTGTCTCATGCACACTGTACTTAGCAGATACCCTCCATTACAATGCAGTGTGCACACCAGTAAACTGTATTGAAAAATGGCTTGTTCCATATGTGCTCTGCAGAGAGCAAAAGATGTAATATATTTGCATGGGTGACAGGGCAATCTTGTTCATATTCTGTACTGTAGCAAACAGTATGTTCAGTAGCTTTTCTGAAATTATCATATAGACCAAGTCATGATGGACCATTTCTGTCCACCTGATGGTCTGTTGAAACTTCAAAGGCCTCTGAAGCAGATCTGGCTTATATGGAAGCACCAATAGTATGAACTAGATCCCCTTATGGGCTCCTACATGCAATTACAGTGGCCTTTGGGTACAAATAACAGCAGCTATGTGCAGGTCAATACAATATCAGGATCCCTGTAGGGACAGGACATGCGGCTGTTGGTAGCCTGATATGCACCCACTGTAACAGAACTTTTATTAATTTATTTAAAATTTTTATATATTCACTGTTCTAGGCATCCCAGGAGGACCCCAAGGCACATCTTTTTAGTGGATATTTAGTTAGACTTCAAATCAAATCCCATCATTTCTGCAAATGTACAGAAAATCCCAATGAAAGGGCTGGTCCAACAACTAGACATTCACTGGGGCTAACAATATTTTAGGGACAGCAGTGAACAGTATGCAAATTAGTAAGTGCAATCCAGGCTACCTTGAACAGCTGTTGAGGTCCAAATCTTAGATTTTGTGTGATTGTGTGTAATTAAAGCCTTGTGACCCTGAGCATGATCTCTTCTGTGACACTGAAGGGAAGCCTAAGATTTTTCTCTTAATTGTGCTATTTACTTATTCAAGATATCAGTTGCAAGACATAGTCACGGTCCTTTAAATTCATTAGCATCCTGATCCACAAACCAGATTAGTTGGGTGGGTCTACTTGAACATATGCCAATGTAATCTCATTGATTTAGAAGGATAGTGCAGCCCTAATGGCCATCTGTTAGCAATGCTGATTCTATAACTCAGTATGAATTTAGGCAGATTGCAAGAGGGAGGAAGGGATGAGCCAGTACCCATGGCCCTTTCTTATATGCCCGGAGTAATGCCAATTGCCTCTTCAGGATCAGGAAGGAGTTTTCCTCCTTGAGGTTTTTTGTCCTTCTCTAGGCATTAAGCAGGGAGGTAGCTGTGAATTTGTTGCATTGTGCAGGGGTTGGACTAGATGACTTCAAACACCAGACATGGTTATCTATATTTCAAATAACTTCTGAAAGTATATAAAAATTGTTAGTTCATTCTTGCTACATTTTATCTTAACACAGTCTATGCAAAAATAGTGATTACAAATTTCTTATATATATATGAATATATTTTGCTAGAGCCCTGTAGCTCAGAGTGGTAAGCTGCAGTATTGCAGCCCAAGCTCTGCTCACACCCTGGCTCAAGGTTGACTCGGCCTTCCATCCTTCCAAGGTCGGTAAAGTGAGTGCCCAGTTTCCTGGGGGTAAAGTGTAGATGACTGGGGAAGGCAATGGCAAACCACCCTGTAATAAAAGCCTGCCAAGAAAACGTCGTGATATGACGTCCCCCCATGGGTCAGTAATGATTTGGTGCTTGCACAGCAGACTACTTTACCTTTACCTTTATGAATATATTTTACCCTCAACTAATACAACTATCTTTGAATAATATCTTATGAGGCTGGATATTCCTGTCATTCGTGGATGCTCTCTGCCTCTGGGCCTCAACACACAGTATCCATTAATATTTGTTAGATGGCTCTTCTAATCTACATAAAGCCATACAGCTGTGTTACTTCTTTGTTTTTTGCCCTTCTCCAAGATTGTTTTGTTCTAGGTCTTCAGACTTCCTTCTTGTCATGTCTAGCTGAGAGGCCAGGTTAGTCCTTTTTCTGTGAGCAGAGACATCTTCTATGCTCTTTTTGGTCAAATCCAGCAATAGTGCCCTTATATTTTCTCATTATATCTGTGATAATATACCATGTAAGTATAGATCTTGAGCTAGCTAAGAAACCTTCATCTGGCAGTATCTATCTTCATTTAGGAGACATAACCACACTTCAGCAAAAGGAAAAGTGGAAAAAATGCTGCTGCTTCTGGCTATCCCTTTATGCGAGCCCTTCTTTCATGAGGCCAGCCATTTTTAATCTGCACTATTACTTGTAAGAGTGGCAGTTGGTCCTGAAGGGCTGGTGAGAGCTGCTCACACACATATGTGGTGAGAGAAAGATTCTGGATAAAGTTTGATATGAACATAAATGATTTTTGAAAAGTGACCAGAATTGGATGTAGTGATGTTATTATCAAACTTTCACCTGAATGATAAAAATAAATGAAACCTAGGAAGATCTGATGACTTTGATAGACGATCCAGTTAGGTACAATAAGCATTTTAGTAGTGGATTTGGACTAAACACAGCCCTGTTGTGTTTAGTCCAAATCCAGTCCCACTGTGTTGTCAGAATATCACTACACTATTTGCACAGGTGAAGTACTTTACTGTCTCCATTATATTGTAAGCATTAAATATTAAAGCCCCACCTGACTCTACTCACTTTTTAAAACACTTGGCAGTCACTAGGAAAGGTGCCAATGGGTGCCATAGCACCCACAGGTGTCTTGTTGGGTACTTCTGGCCTAGATGGACTCACTATAAGGTAATTCCATATGTTCAAGGACCCATAAATAATAGATTCCTTTATTGGTGAAATTATGCCACTACATTATTAGCGATTGTGTTATGGTCCATGTCATAAACAAATCCTCCCATGCTCCCTGCTTTGTCATAAAGAAATCCTTTCGTGTTATGTGCTTTTGTACGATGATAACACAATAGGACTTCGAGTTTGACCGGCATGGTGGAGTTCTGTCATAACAGTAGCATTTAATAGAATATTTTAATAAGTAAGAATCTGGTGTACACCAGAAACATGGGCTAATAAGCTTTGCTGCTGGAAGCTGTGATCTGATTACTGCTAAGATAAATGTTACCCCTATTTACCTCAAAGGACACTAGTCCCCCCCGCCCCGCCCAGAAGGGCCCTCAAAAAAATAGGCAGGCATCTGAAATTCACATAAAAGTTTCAGTTGTACTGTAGTAAAAACTTTTTTGTGTATAATTTTTTTAAGGGGGATTGACTTATATTTGGATCATCTTTCTTTTGGGTTATTACGGTATTGCCTTGGTAAACCCACTGGAAGCTTTGCATTACCCTTGCTCTAGTTTAGATCAAGGTCTCAAATGCCCATTTTTATGATACTAACAATTTCTTTTATGACATCCACCCACATTATAAGCAAAGGGAATGCAATATTTTAGAAGCTGCTGCTGCAAATTGACACAAAATGATTCTTTTTATTTATTATTTGACAAGCTCCTTGGTGTATCATTTAGTACTTAAAACCAACCAGATCTGGGAGCTAATTTAAACTGAAAACTGCTCAGTATACAAGGAAGTTAAAAAATCTGGGGAACTTGGCTGTTTTGAGAGGAAAAATTAATGAGGTGTTAGACAGTACTAGCGCAAGAACCCAACATGATGGTGAAAAGTATAATTATGAAAATCCCAACACAGAAATGCAATACTATAATGAAAATAAGATCATAATCCATGAATAAAATACAATTCTCCTCTGAAACAGAATTCCTAAGAAATGAAATTTTTTTAAAAAAATCTTCCAAATAGCTATGCTTGTAGCTTGTTTCCAGAATGATGGAAACGTATGTTGTTCTCATTTAACTGAACAGAGTTGCTAACTAGCTGTCTGTGGTCAGCTTCATGGGTCCCCATATTGGATCAAGGGAGGAAAGCGATTGTACCAGAGCCCTGTAGCAGTTTTCTTGAACACAAGATTATTTATCTGAATATCCCCTGTAGTTTTCTGTAAACCTCTGTACATCTTTAACAAATGAGTCTTTTTTAAAACAATACTGTTATAGCTGATTACAAGTGAAAGGAATATAACACATTGCAGTAAATCTATAGCTGTATCTCTGTTCCTTAGCAAGCTCCACAGTAATAAAGAGTGTGATCATAATTAGACATGGGCACGAACAGAAAAACAAACAAACATGATGTTCATTGTTTGTTGCCATCCACGAACAATGAACAATGAATATTGATGTACATGGCATGTACACGAACGTGTTTGTTGTTCATTGTTCGTGGGGGCCAGCAGGCTCTCCTCCAGCCGTCAAGATCCCTACCACACCACTCCCAGAAACCCTACCTGAGCAGGCAGCAGGAAATGTACCAATAATAAATAATAGCTTGGCCCCAGAGCCTGGCAGCAGCCCTGGAACCTGAAGGGGTAGATCCCTACTGCACCACTCCCAGAAACCTTACCTGAGCAGGCTGCAGGAAAGGTACCAGAAATCATAGCTTGGCCCAGAGCCTGGCAGCAGCCCTGGAACTTGAAAAGATAGATCCCTATCCCACAACACACAAAGAAAATTCAAGCTCCAAAGCACTCTCCCTGTCTCTCTCTCAAAATGCCAACAGCAACTGTCTCTCCCTCACTGTCTGCAAAACCAGAGCTGGGAGCTTCCCTCTGCCCTGCTCTTTGCTTCCTTGTAACAAATTTGGAGCTCTACACTTGAAAGGAAGACCTGCCTATCAAGCTAAATTGAGCTTAGATTGGGGTTTCCAGGGCAACAGCAGGAGTTCAGACAGAGTTCAGGCAGTCCCTACCTCTGGTTGCCAAGGGAATTGATTGCAGGTGACAGATTGTCTGGCTTGACAAACAGCAAGGAACGAGGCTTGCAATGACCAACTGTTCATTTAGAATGGGGCCTCACAAACAGTTTGTTCGCCAACGGCTGATTGGGCTGTTCGTGGTTTTTCTTAGTTCATATTGCTGTTCGTTCCCATCTCTAATCATAATGCTCGCTTGGAAACTGTTTAGGATAACAACTAAATCCCACTTTGCCTAATGGATAGGAGCAGTGAAAAGCACCCCTGCTAGCCTGCTTTCCACCACAGCTACACTCCCAAGGCCTCTATTAAGTCAGAAGTCAACCCTAGATGTCCTAAGCACTAGTTGGATCCAGCACAACATAGTCACATGCAGACAGGATTTCTGTTCATGGAGTGTGACTTCCCTGTTCCTCCTTCCTGCGCCAATCCAAAATGCCACCCTTCATGCTTCTCTGAGGAGGAGGGCAGGTGACTCTTAAGAAGAGCCAGAGATCTACTGTGAGAAGAGAGAAGCAGTAAAAATACACCCTCCTTCCAATAGTGGAAATTTCTGCAAGATCTAGCCCTATAAATTCATGCTGAGACACCCATAACTGCATGTGTGGGCTACATCTAAGGCTGCCGGGTCCCCCAGAATTCTGCCTCCAACTGCCACTTGCCTAGATGGTGGGGGAAAACAGCCCAGGGAACAGGCCCATGAGGCAAAAAACCTCCCAGGCCAGAGTGCAGCAGGTGTGCTCCTACTGTGCATAATGATGTCACTTCCTTAAGTGATGTTATCACACCTGGCAGCAGGCATGAGCTTGCACTTCACAGGGGCCCAAACTGGCCCCTATGAAGCACGGGCGCATGTCCAGAAGTGATATTATTGCACTCTGCTGGGAGTGCACATATGCTTTACACATTCACACAAGAACATCCAAAAAGTAAGCCCCAGGTCTGTCCCCTCCTGCTGGGAGAGTAAAGGCCCTGGCAATCCTAGCTACATCCCTCTGTCCTTATGTCATGCATAGAGAGGAAGAGGGGGGCAGGGAGAAAGAATATCTTCCCTCTTTCCATCTATCTGTTGCTGTTGGTTGCCAATGCTGTAGCAGCCACAGCAGCAGTCAGTTAAACATAGTTGGGATGCATAAGGAGTTGGGGGAGTTAGAAACACCACGGCATTGCTAGCGACATCACCGGGAGTGCCATGGGGTTTCTGAAGTTTAGAAAATGGAATTGGGGAGTATTTTCTTATTTTTCAGCAAATTGTTTGATTTATCAACTCAATTCTGGATCAAGCCTAAGGAGGTTCAAGGTTTCTATCCTAACTTTTTTTAATCTACGAAGAGCATTGTGTTTATGAGATTGCTGATGATGTCTTCTGATTTTTGCAATGTCATTGCCTGTATAGAGACAATTAGGATTAAATTTTACAAATATGTTGGAGCATTGTTATAAAAGAAGACCACATAGAATCAGAAGACATGATAAAATTTGGATACAAATACAACAGTCACAATGACAGATTCTGCAACTATTATTCAGTCCCCCCTGCCCCCCCACCCAAGAATGTCAAGTTGAAGATGAAAAATTTATTCTTTGAAGCTGTGCAATTTTCAGAACATTTAACAGGGACTGGTGATTCTATTGTTTGTGCCAGTTCCATTATGTTGTCAGCACAGATGAAACAGATATAATATGCTGTACAGGGAAAACAAAATAGGTCATGCGAGCATAAGCATTCAATTCTGAACCTTTGTGCAATGTAGACATGAATTCAGATTGTGCACTTATTGGCCTAGATCCAGAAATCTGCAAGTGGAAACATAAACAGACTTAGCACAGTTCTGCTCTGCTTGTGCAAGATCTTGTGCAACACCCAGTCCTTTCCTTCCTATATTGTATTGTCCTGTAACTGATTGCACAAGAGCTTCTGTAAGTAGAAACTCAAGTGGGCATACAATAAGGTTTTTTTAAAAAAAATAATAATAAATAATAATAATAAAACATGCTTTGCAAATACATAATAAAACTAACAACAACAACAACAACAACAACAAGAGATTAAGTACATAAAACTTTCAGTTAAATTTTGAGCATTTACATTTAGGGTAAAGATTAGGGGTGTGAGCTTCTGGATTTGGACCCGATCCGGAAAGCTTAGATATTTCTGAAACGGGGCCAGCATGCTTGCCCCGATTAGGAAACCCTGAAGCAAAGCTCCTCAGCCCTGACATCGCTGGGCAAATGGAGGGGGCAGGGAATGCAGGCTTAAGCCTGCAACCCCCCTCCTCTCTCTGGGCGCTTCATTCGTCTGGCAATGTCGGGGAGGAGGAGCTCCTCCTCCCCGACATCGCCGGACGAATAGAGGCAGGGATTGCAGGATTAAGCCTGCACCCCCCTCCTCTCTCTGGGCTCTCTGTTCTCCGGCAATGTTGGGGAGGAGGACCTCCTCCTCCCCAACATTGCCAGGTGAATGGAGGCGGGGATTGCAGGCTTAAGCCTGCACCCCCCTCCTCTCTCCGGTGCTCCGCTTGATGGTGATGTTGAGGAGGAGGACCTCCTCCTCCCCGACATCGCTGGGTGAACGGAGGCGGCGGGGACTGCAGGCTTAAGCCTGCAACCCCCCCCCTCTCTGGGCACTCCATTCGCCCAGTGATGGAGGGGATGAGGAGCTCCTCATCCTCAACATCGCCAGTGAATGAAGTCGGGGATTGCAGGCTTAATCCTGTGACACCCCCTCTCTCCGGGCACTCCGTTTGCCCAGCGATGTCGGGGACGAGGAGCTCCTTGTCCCCAACATTGCTGGGTGAATGGAGTTCGTGGGAATTGCAGGCTTAAGCCTGCACTTCAGGAGGCAGTGCGGCAGCATAGGGCTCCAGGCTCATGGCCGCCGCCACCTCCATGGCCACGGCAATGCTGCCGCTCAGCTGATGTCCCTCTTGCTCCAGGTAAGTGGGGGGGGTGGAGGGGTTGCGGGGGGTGTAGAGGTTGCCCCAGGGGGTGTGGGAGGTGTGGGTGAGGGAGTTGCCCCCCCTCACTTCAGTATGGTCCGAAGCAGGAAACCTGAATATTTTCGGGCTGCACACCCCTAGTAAAGATATAACAGTACCAGTTGTTTTTTATTTATTTTATTTATTTACTTTTGATTTCTATTCCTCCCTCCCTGACTAGCAGGCTCAGGGCCGATTACACTCTGCAAAACAACACACTAAAAACGTACATTTTACAATTTTAAAACAACCATATAAAACAGTGCAATATAAATATTTTAAAAGGTACAAAAAAGCAGCGCAGGAGTAATTAGTTAGTGTGATTACCATCAAAAATTCCCAAAACTTATTACAGATTGTAAAATTTTAGATTTAGGTTATTACTTTCTATGTAATCAAAAAAGGGGAAACCATTTTTCGAAGAAATTTGTGTTATCTGGAAAATGTTCTGCGTAGTATAGGTCATTGTTTATTTTTTCTAAAATAAAGTGATCCCAAATCTTCAAAAACCAAGGCATACAATAATTTTGACTTAACGCAAGCTGCTACCTGTGCCCTTTTTCTTGTGTATCCTCTTGTACAAGACCTTTAGCTCAAGTAGAAATTTTGTACTGGATCCAACCCAGTACTCATTATTATAAAACCACTAGCATTAGGATAGCTTTGTACTTCTCATTTGGTAGAACAGCTCAGTAACTGTTCCAGTAGCCATAAAATAGAATAAACTAGGAACATCAGCATGCTCTAATCCATCTCTGAATAGCAATATCATTTAGCTATCAAATTCTGTTCAAAGCTAATTATTTTTCTGATGAAGTTACATTAAATTACCACCTCCTGGGAATATTATTACAGTTTTGGCAGCCGGAATAACTCAGCTTGGCCAGCTCTTCTCATTTGATTATACTTAAAGGATTATTAGTTACCATGCAAAAAATTCATTCTAGTCATCTTTCACTTGTGAAACACCAGAAATATTTTTTAATGTGCAAATGGAACCAGCTGAAACTGGCCACAGCCAGGAGTCATAAGGCTGTTACACTCTGTTCCTGGCTGGGAACGGTTTTATTTGCAACCAGTTGCAAGACCATCAGCAGCTGCTACAGTGTATGAGCCACACAATTATAGAGATGCCTGGTGTGATTGTGGGGGTTTTCTGCTTGAAGGAGAGTAGAGCAGAATTCAGGATAGTAGGCTAGAAGTAGGGTAGAGACTGGAATGCAACCGAGTAGTTTGAATCACAGAGTTCAAGTTGCATGTCACATCTTTTTCTGGTTGTGGATTCAGGGAAGATTAAAATAGTATAGAACTAAGTAGTTAAGAGACCAACCCAGAATAAATTAGACCAATATTTGAAGTAGATAAAATTGATTGGACAATGGGTTGGATCCTGTACAAAATTTCTGCTTGAGCTAGAGGTCTTGCACAAGAGGAAACATATTGATACCTCTCCTTCATCCCCCCAAATCTGCCCCTCTAGGGTTCTGTGGTCTATCAGGGTCTCAAACAGGCGGGCTTCTCCTCCCCCCCTCCCCCTTTACTGGCTCTCAACTGATCTCTCAACATTCCACCCCTTCTTGAGCATGTTTTTCCTCAGCAGGCCATATTTGGGTGGTTTTTTTCTTTTCCTTTTTACACTTATTTACAAAGTTATATTTTTTCTGCATGTTTTGGGAATCTCCAGTAGACTCTACATTGTCTGTGGGTTGCCTGTTTTTTCTTCTTTCATTATCAGCTCAGAGGCAAGACTTTCCTGTTATGTATGGTGATACCAGCCACAGTCCACCCTTACGTTGTGTTAGATTGTGGCCAACATAGAAAATGTGCAGTCATTTTAAGTTTTAAAACACATTCGACTAAATGATCTTCTTCAGAATTAAAACTTCAGAATTATGTGAAGCCTCTGAAAACAAAATAAAGGCTTAGCTGGTACAGTTTTAACTTCTGTACTGGTACTACTTTAATTTGTACTTTCTTTATTATTCAGCTGAAGACTTGGTTTGAATTATGAAATGCAATTTAATCCATTCTTCCCTGATTGAAAAAACAAAACATCAAGATTATTTGTGATTTGTTTCTTGCTGGCATTAACATCAGTACAAGTAATACAGGAATTTATCTTGTCAAATGCTTGAACTTGTATTAAGATTTTTTTTAAAAAAACAATGAAAACAACATTGCTCTGTATTGGATGTTGCCCATCTAAGCAGTGTAGCAGCTCAATGATTCTGCTATCTTTTCCCTTGACACCTGAGCAGAATCAAGGCCTGTCTGCTTTTTCCATTGTCCTTGGCTACAGTTCCAGAAGAACCACAATTTCTACTTGGCAGAATTAGGGGGATAGGTGTAAAATACCTGCGTTAGTATGCAAGCCTTTGAGTAACAATTACTTTCATACATCGATTGAACCAATCATTTGTAGTCAGTTTACATATAGCGTACAGAGTTATTCTTTGCACTGAGGCACACATACATGCAACAGCATGGGAATTGCTTCCTGCTGCATGATTTCATGCTATTTTGGTATCAATCCCACTTGATGGGCACCACCCAGGAAAGAAATGGAGAAAATACGTAAGTTGTTATGATTGTCACATACTGCATATTCTGCACTATACAAAAGCAGTTACCATGATGCTGCATGTAGGATTGAAGGGAATCTGAATGAGAAGAAAGGGAAAGATGAACTACAGGCCAGGACTACTTCGTTTGGGTCTACAGAAGGAGTCCAGATGATCATTGAGGGATTCAATGTCTCCTTGTGGAATTTTATTGTACACTCACATATGCAGTTAGGTTAATGGTTTTCTTGGATCTCTAACCTGAATTTCATAAGGAAGTTACATTTCCAGTTGATATATTAAAGCAAGGAATCAAATGCAGATGTGCACCCATGGAAGTTTTTTTAAAAATTCAGATCTAGTTCCGAGTCTTAACCCCTGGTGGGGTTTTCATGGCAAGAAACTATCAGAGGTGGTTTGCCATTGTCTGCATCTGCAACCCTAGCCTTCATTGGAGGTCTCCCATCCAATTACTAACCAAGGCTGACCCTGCTTAGCTTCTGAGATCAGACAAGATCAAGCTCACCTAGGCTATCCAAGTCAGGTCATTGAGTTTGCTAAACAATTTCAAAAGGGTAGGTCAGTCAAAAGTCTCATGACCATGTCACAAGATCATCTTTTCCACAAATTGCAGTATTTGTCCAAGCTTCAAGAGATTTGGGTTTGGATCCTAAGCAGTGTGAGTGGAATAACTCTGGTGGAAGGCAGCTGTTCCATTTCTCTGCTCTCACTGCAGCAGTCTAAGCTCTTGTGCTCCCACAAGTCAGCAGAACTAAAGGAAGAGTGAGGGGAGCAAACTAAGGGTCTGCAACAGGATGGCAGAATTAACAAAAAAGTTTCCCTCACTTGCTCCCCAGATGTAAAAGCCATTTCATAATAGAACTGTTGCTGCATTGATGGAATGTCACCTTAGGATCTAAGCCAGAGGACTTATTAAAAAGAACTCATCTGTTTTTCCTGGGTAGCCCCATGCCTTGTGGATCTTTTGAGGAGTGTCATATTTATAATCTCATATGATCTATATTAAAATCCCACATTAAAGTGCATGGGAAATTCAAATTCACATAGCCTTATGCAAACAAATAGCAGACTTGTCTTATCTGAATCTTTAATCCGTTTCAATATTTAATCAGTAGCATGTGATCATTATTGGATGCCTTGGTTTCTATCATCATAGACCACATTGTGGTCTATGCAAAGTTAAAACGTCAAGTACAGATGTTCTCACTGAACACTAGCTTTCTGTGGAGGAACATTTCTTGTCTTCCATGCTGTAGCTCTCCTATCCCATGATCAGTCTTACTTTAGGATAATTAACACTAGAAGCCTTTGTACGTCCATACTTGTTTTCCAGTGCTTACTTGTTCTTTTCAATTAAAAATCAACACAATGTGATTGAGAATCAGATACAGCACTCTTTTTACTTATTTTTTTCTGCACCATTGTATTGCCTTTCCCCTGTCTTCTGTAATATTACTGTAATTGCTATAAGAAGCTTGCATGGAGACAGCTGATGCCACTTTGGTTGGTATTTCTCTTTTTGACTAGTAATCTGAATCCAAATTTCTTACTCAAAATTTGGTAATGAACGTAGTACAAAATTTTAGTAGTACACAGGAGAGGGCATGATGTGTATGCTCAGTAATCGCTCATGGCTTAAACCCTTCCAATTCTATTCCAGGGTAGGATTTTTTTACTTAACAGGTCCCTACTATAGAAAGGCACTTATAGCTTTCCATCTATGTTTACTGAGGGCCGCTATGCAGGTAAACCTTATTCAGATGGAATGTGTAAATGTGGAGATGGTCAAATTGACACTTTGGAATATATTCTGTTATTCTATATTCTGTAGCTTTTGGAAGGACTGGAGGAAGAAATATTTAGGGCAGTTTATATTTTATAGATCATATTTTTCTTCACAGAGATTAATTCAGATGTTATTATGAGATAATGATAAAAGGATTGCATTGTCAGTTGCAAAAATTTTGTTAGCGGTAATTAAATGTAAATGGAGATAATAAAAGGGCTGTTTTACTGCACTGCTGCTTGTGGCCAGTTGGCCATTAAAGCAACATCATTTCAGTCAGGAAGTACAAGAGGCCATAAAAGGCGTGGTTCACACATGTACTTACAGACATACTTTTATTTGAATTATGTTCATCACTTGGTAGACAGGCATACGTGTGAATGGGTTAAATGTACTCTTTACTTTCTTGTCTTCATGATGTCCCTAATTACAGTGTCTGATGTTACAGACAGATGTTACTCATTAAGACATGCACCTGTTTATCTGGAGGAAACAACCAAGTAGAAGGAAATAAGTTTTAAACCGCACAAATATATTTGCCCCTAGGGTTGATTCATATAGTCATCATTATGCTTGAATTTGTTCAGTCCTTAGCCAGCCAATCATACATAGAAGCAGCCACATGAAAAATGAAGCATTTTCTGCACCACTGAAGATATACACTTCTGATGAACTGCAAAACTTAATGTGATAGATTCATATGACTAGTTGACCAAAGGCATTACCAGTCTTCACGAGTCAGTATTAAGCTCAATGATTATTGTCGAAGATACCTGTATCCACAAGCTGCCCCGAGTGGGAGGTCCAGCAGAACACTCAAAACTGGGTGTCCTCCAGGGTAACAGTTCACTGCCACCAAACCTTGAACTGTGGAACTGAGAGGCAAGTTCCCAGCCCTACCAGGTTTTAACCGAGAAGTCAGCCTTGCAGAGAAGGGCCGATTCCAGATGGCCCTCCCCATCCCGAAACGTCGCGCGTTGTCACGCGGAAAATGCGAAATATCGTGAGTTTTCGCGATGTTTTGGGATGGGGAGGGCCGTCTGGAATCAGCCAAGGACATCTGTAGACGGAATTCCAAAACAATTATTTCGATAGCTGTAGCCCAAATGGGCCAAAGAACTGGATTAAGATTGAAGCTTTCAAACTCCCAAAGAACACACAAGGATATATTCAAAGGAATATATTAACAGAGGTGCAAAAGAGTACAGACATAGATCTGTGCAAGTAGAGAGGAAAACATCAAATCTAGCTAGTCCACACTTAAACATTCACTCTCCCACCCTGAAACTATCTTTCAGACTAAAACAAAAGAGTCCAAAGAGTTCCAAAGTCTCAGAATCCAGAGACAGAAGTCCTGGGTTGGCACCACTCCTAGTGAGCAGGTCCAGAGCACAAAAACAGGTAGCAGAAATCCTTCAACAACCATACAGAATCCAAAAGCAATAGCGTGCAAGTTAGAATGAGGATCTTTGTTTTATCCAAAACTTTAGTAACTGGACTGATCCTAATTAGCCAGTCAAGGACAGTGCACGTCCTCTCACCCAAGCGCCTTTGCTAGAATGATGAGTAAGGAATGAGTTCCTTGTAAGGAATGAGTTTCTTACAAGTAATGTGGGATAAAAATGTGATAAATGAGATAGCAGAAAAACAACCACTATTAATTATACAACACTATGCTGGTTCTGTACTAGATAACAACTGGCATAGCATAGTATCTGAACTTGAATGCAGAAGTCCCTGGTTTGACTCTTATCTCTGCTCTGAACTCAGTACATGTCCCTAGTCAAATCACTCCCAGCTTTAGCTCCCTACCTGCAATATGAGGATAATAACACTTACCTACCTTAAGGCAGGGGTCCCAAGCACTTTGAGCCTGTGGGTACCTTTTGAATTCTGATATGTAGTGGTGGATGCAACCACAAAATGGCTGCCACAGGAGGTGGAGCCAACCACAAATGTCAGGGAGTGAGGTCATGTATAAGTCTAATAGTAACTCTTCAACATTTCAGGCAGAAGCTGTATTTAGAAGGATGCTTTTAAAAATGAACGTATTGTTTCAAAATACTTCCTTGCATTCACACAGCTTTTCTTCAGTCACATGATGTAGATCCTTATGCTGTGGTGGCAGCTGCTGCTGAAGCAGCTTCTTAAAAGATATGACTAGCCAATAATATTTCCAATAGTGATTCAATAGCCATTCAAAAGCCATTCAATAGCCATGCTGGACAAAAGCCCCATTTGGCCCCACCCACTTTCTAAAAACAGTTGGTGGCCCCAGGAAATATGTCAGTGGGTGCCATGGAGCCCATGGGTGTCATATGGGCACCCCTGCTTTAAGGGGTAGTTGTAAATATAATAAAATAACATGGAAGTCACTGAATCTCCTCCACTTGACACCAGCTGAGTGACCTTGGGTCAGTCACAGCTCTCTAGAACTTACTCATCCCCACCCACCTTACAGGGTGATTTTTGTTGTGGGGATAATGATAACATACTTTGTAAACCACTCTGAGTGGGTGTTAAGCTGCCCTGAAGGGCAATATATAAATTGAATGTTGTTGTTATTATTATTATAAAATGCAAAATAAATTCTAAGCAGTCATTGTTGTCATAGTTGTGATACCAACAGCAGTAGTAGATTAATTACTGACATCATAATACTAGTAATGGAGAAACTAGCTATTGCTGAATACACAGACTAGAGCACAGCAATCTGGCATTTGTAGTATTGTTAGAAGGTTAAACAAAAGAGGCTATATTGTTCATTTTGCTGGAGAGAGTCAGTAAGGGTTATGGTCACTCTAATCTCTTGCAGAAGTACATTCCCCAGCGGTCGGCCAGCCGCACAAAATGATGCACACCGTGTGCTCACTAGCCCTCACAGTTGGCAGTTCCATTGTTCCTGAGGAACAGAGCTGTCAAAGGAAGTCATGGGTTTGGAGAGACAGATGGTCTCTATGGTAGTCTGAAAACATGAACAGCTTTGAAAATTAGGATTAAAAAATCAATTTGTCTGAATGCTCTTCAGGGAGGCAAGTAAAGTTAGGGGAAATGCAAAGGTGATGAGCTTTCAGTAACCCATGCCACTAAACAGGCAGGCTTCGGCATACTAATTACAAGCTTTGTGTTAGGTCATTGTTTTCATTACTGTGTGACATTATTAATCCTTGAATGCTATTAGTGTATGGTTCACCCCAATAAAATCTAGATGGAATAAGGAAAGATATTGTTGTCTGGTTGGTCATAGCATGTTGTGGACAATATGTAAGGCTACTTTATTAGCTGAGGGCCAGGGTATTGTTTAGTTAATAGACAATATTCTGAATGGCTGTGTACAAAAAAATATGATTGCATATATAGACTTTATCTTTCATATCATATAAACATTATTTCAGTTTTGCTATTTGTCTTGAAGGTGGGCAAATCAAAGCTGGGCAATTCTAATTTTGCTTCCATCTCTCTAACTATTAAGCAATGGGAAGACTGCAAAATTGCTTCTGAACTAATCTTGTGCTCTAAATTAAACTTTCCTCTGATGTAAAGTAGAATTATGTCTGATAACTGAAGGTAAATGTCTGTTTCCGACCACCCACTTCCTAACAACAAGCACATTAGGACAGTTTAATCTTCTAGAGAACATTTTTGTGGCTAAGGTGAGCAGCTTACTAAAATAAGACACAATGCATTGAGGTAGCTCAATTTTCTTGCTGATGTGACTGGTTCATGATGAAAATCTGCTTCTTATCAATACTGAGACGAATTTGATGAGATCATTTAACACTGGCTTATGAAAAAGCTCTATTGCAGCATGCTACATGGCTGACCCCACCACATCAACAATAACCTCAGCACTGATTAATTAAACTAGAACTTACTTTACAGATAAATATAGCTTGCCAAGAAAAAAATTGATGAGGCAAATGCTTAAATAATTTCTTTCATGCAAACTTATATCAGTTGGGTATATTTAAGAAAGCATTGCATCGTTCAGAGATCTGTAATTTTGCTCACTGCTAAAATTAACCAGTAGCAAACTGAGATGGCACCTTCTGCTTGGCTCTTAGAAGGATTAGAATAATTAATTAAGTGCCATCAAGTCAAAATCAATTATGGCAATGCATCATGGAGTTTTCCAGGCAAGAGATGAGCAGAGGTGGTTTGCCATCACCTTTCTCACATAGCAACTCTGGTCTTCCTTAGTGGCCTCCCATCCAAGAACTAACCATGACTGACCCTGCTTTGTTTCCAAGCCTTGATGAGCTCAGGCATGTGTGGGCTATTCAGCCTGAGCTTTCTATATTTCAGACAAGGAAGGGAAAGCTGATGAGAGTGATGTTGTAAGCTACTTTGGGTCTCCAATGAGAAGAGGGGCTGGGTTCAGCCAGTAGATTTGGGGGGGGGGCATCCTTCACCACCACTGTCACTTTGCCTTGCCACTATCAAATCAAATCAATTACCTTTATTGGCATTAGCCTTGCCACTATCATGATGCATTTTTTCTCTTTAATATTTTCATTCTGTTACAATTAGTGTCCACTGTACTTTTGTCCTGATATTTGATATTTGATATTTGATAGTTCTAGGGTTACCAGGTCCCCTTACCTGGTGGGAGGGGGGACCCAGCACTCATCTTAATCTTCCTCTTTGCACATGTGCAAAGCATGTGCCACTCCAGGGCCTGCATGATGACATCACTTAAGTGTGCATGCTTCGCACTGGACCAATTTGGGCCCCAAAGGAGTTCAATTTGGCTGGTTTGGGGCCCAATTCGGCCCCATGTAAAGCGTGGGAGTGCTCCTGGGGCAGTGTGATGATGTCACCCCCTGGAGTGTGCCCTGGAAGTCTGTTCCCCTGCCTCCCCCCCCCGCCAACCTGGTAAGTGGGGGGTGGAGGATAGGAGTGGGGGATCCTCCACCGCAACCAGGAAAACGGCAACCCTAGAAGGTTCCGTTACTAAGCATAAACTGCACATGAGAAGGATAATATTAATATGAAATGCTTCATTGTGGATTTCTCAGGAGCAGTTTTTCAGCTGTGGTCCTAGGACTGAATAAAGACATGCTGAGGCCCCAGGCTATGTCATTTAAGAGGCCCCATAGCATTACTAATATTTTCATATATATACACACTAGCTTCATGCCTGTGCTTCACTATGGTATTTAACTACTTTAAATCCAGTTATAATATTTATGGGTAAGTAATGTTTTTGGTTTGAGGGGGTGGGTGGGTTGAGTTGATTTTGTAGTATAATAGCATAGTACCCGAGCTTCACAAAAGTGTTTGAATAAAGCGAAGCATGTTGATGCCTAAAACTGATGAAGTGAATTTCGAAATGTAACATTTATTGAAGAGATTTTTAAAAGGAAAAGATTGTAGTGCAAGAAATAAAGTGAAAAATACGTACAACCTTATTTTTCTACTGAAGAACCTCTTTGTAGACCTCATTGGTGGTTGTCCCCCACTTTGGAGCCCCCACTTTGAGGAGAAGCTTGTGGGCTTGGAAGCCAGGAGGGTTGATCATATTGAGGAACTCCACAGGGTAGTGGACCGCATCAGCCATTTGCACCACTGAGTCCACAGATCTGTACTCAATTTCTGCCCCTTCGAGGGAATTGTGTTTCATTAATGATGGCAGCCTTGTCTTTCTTTGGGGTCAGAGTGGCACACTTGCACAGCCCGTTCATGGACTTCTTCATGATAGTGACAATATCAGGGTATATCATGGCTGTTAGGTCTGCTAGGGTCATCACTACTGTGCCCAGGCCTGCAGGGATGGTCACCTTTACCTTGGACTCAGGACTTGCTAGTACTTGCCCACTGCTGCTCCGTGCACTGCAGGAGTACAATGTGCATATTTCTTTGCCACATCTCTAAGTTGCTTCTTCCTTTTAGCATCGGTATATCTTGTACAACATCTGCCAGGAGGCGTTTTGGGGGCAGTAAGAGGTGATGACTGCAAGAGGTGTGAGGTGAAGTTGGACTGAAGGAAGAGTGGTGTGGTGGGCACTTTGGCAGGTTCATGTGAGAGGTTCGCATTGAAATAACCCCTAGAAAGGTCGTGCACCATCTCCCCATGAACATTTAAAAACTCGGCTGCCATACTGACTTTTATATAAAATCCATTTTCAGGAGTCTTGTACTGTCTTTCTTCAACTGTCTGTAGTTTCCTTGACCTAATTTTTACCAAAAAACACAGTTCCACAGCTGACCCACCAGCCTGCCAGCCACACAGTAAAGCCAGGCCCCATAGGGAGATTGGCAAACCTAGAGGGGAGGTGTATTTTTACCTCAGGACACGTTCAATGACTGGGAGTCAAAGTATAACTGGGAGTCAAAGTATGTGTAGCCAAAACCTTTGAAGTACAATTCTTACAGATCAGACTATGGAACCAGTATGTTACATTACACTGTACCTGTACTGGGTGAATGGAACAAAATGCAGTCATCAAAATATCAAATCTGCAGCACAGTTAATGACTGACTGAAAGAAAAAGAGCAATCCTTGTTTACTTTTCTATACTGCCAATACGTGACACTTTTTCTTTGCTGAAAGAACTACCAATCACATTCTTGAGCTGAAACTAAACTTTTACCTAGTTTAAACTTACAAAATACCAGTCACTATTTTACCCATGGCTACCAGAATACGTTTTCAGTCAATGGGGGAAAAAACTAAAAAACTTCAAGAAGGGTAAGAGATGAGCATTTCTTCTAGATGTTTTTCTAAAGCATTAAACTTATCAATGGTGAATAATACCATACTGAAGAAGTAAGCTGTGACTCAAGAAAGCTCATACCCTAGCACAAATTTTGTTAGTCTTATAGGTGCTACTGGACTCTTACCTTTTTCTAGCAATACTGTGGTCAAACAGTCTACTGAGCTGCTGATACAGCGTTAATAAAATCCCTGTATCCAGGCCCTTGCAATATGGTGGATGCTACGTTCTGGGCCAATTGAAGTTTCTGAACAGTTTTCAAACATAACTCCCCATAGAGCACATTACAGTGATCTAACCAGTGATAGCAGCATGGATCACTGTGGCCAGATCACAGTTTAGAGGAAGGTCCTTAGCTGGCATTTCAGAAGAAGCTGACAAAAGGCAATACAAGCTACAGAGGAGACCGGAGCACCCCCAAGTTATGAACCTGCTCCTTCAATAGGCATAGAAATCCTTCTAGGACAGGGTGACTCCTAAGTAGAGATGGGCACAAACAGCAATACGAACAAAAAAAAGCCACAAACAGCCCATTCTGCTGTTCGCAAGCAAGCTGTTGGTGAGGCCCTGTTCCAAATGAACATCTGTTCGTTCCAAGCCCCATTCGTCCAGTTCGTCTGCCCTTCGTCAAGCCAGACAGTCTGGCACCATCAATCAATTCCCTTGGCAACGTAGGGAATTGTCTGAACTCTGTCTGAACTCCTCCTGTTGCCCTGGAAACCCCAATCTAAGCCCAATTTACTAAGTGTGGAGCTCCCATATATTTGCATGGGAGCAAAGAGCAGGTGAGAAGGGGGTGGTCTGTAGCCATGGGAACACCAATCTCATCCCTCCAAACCCTGTTAGGCAGTTCTGACCACCAACCACAGACCTCCTGTATTGCTCTATGGGACCTCTGGAAAAGGCACAGTGCTCCCAGCTCTGGCTTTCAGTTTCAGCAGAGTTGTTGCTAGCATTTGAGAGAGGGAGAGTGCATTGGAGCTTGAATTTTTTCTGGGAGTGGTTGGTAGGGATCTACCCACTGTCAGGTTCCAGGGCTGCTGCCAGGCTCTGGGGCCAAGCTATTATTTATTATTGTTACCTTTCCTGGTGCCTGCTCAGGTCAGGTTTCTGAGAGAGGTGCATTAGGGATCTACCCACCGTCAGGTTCCAGGGCTGCTGCCAGGCTCTGGGGCCAAGCTATTATTTATTACTGGTACCTTTCCTGGTGCTTGCTCCTATTGTATCGAATGGGAGTTTCCTGGGGACACCAGTTTTGGGAATGTATAACTCCGATATTCGTATTGCAATCTTGACCAAACTTGGATGATGGCTGGAGAAGAGCCTGCTGAACACTCCCTGTGAATATGGGCTCTCTAAGTCCTAAGGGGGCCATTCTAGCTCCCATGAACATCCAACCATAAACATGTTCGTGAACAGGTCATGTTCGTAAATGTTCATGAGTCCCTGTTCATGGGTGGCAATGAACAATGAACATCATGTTCGGGTTTTTTTTCCTGTTCATGCCCATCTCTACTCCTAAGTCCTCATGTAGCTTTGTTATTGCCAACAGCACTTCAGTCTTGTCTGGATTGAGCTGTGTTTATTGGCCCTCATTCATTTCAACAAGATCTCCATGTACCTGTTCAGGACTTCCACAAATTCACCTGCATATTGGCAGTATCCCACTTCAAATCCCCAGACAATCTTTCCCCAGAAAATCTTTCCCAGTGTGTTCATGTAGATGTTGAACAGTATAGGGGACAAAATAGACCTGCAGCGTAAATTCCATGGGGCCAAGTAGCAGCCCCCCAGTACCACTTTACGAAATAGGCCAACCAAGTAAAATAGGAACCACCAAAGCATAGTACCCCCAAATTCCAGGCTGGCCAGCCTCTCCAGAAGGGGAGTATGGTTGAAGATATCAAAAGCCACTGTCAAGAAGTTTCTTGAGCTGTCCAACCCTGTCTTTTACCAATTTGATACAAAAGAAGAAGGGGAAACCTGTGAAGTAAAGAAGAAAGAAATAGCACAATGGCAAGGACTATCAAGACAAAAGAAAAGCAATATTAGAGGGATGAGCAGGAGTAGGGGCATAGGCTGGGTCACAGGTTGGGAAGATGAAAGCAGTTGGTATAGCTCTTGGTCTTGTTAAAGGTTCTGTACATGGTTACAATATAAGAAGATCCCTGTTGAATAAGATGAAGAGTCCATATACTCCAAAATCCTGTTTTTTACAGTGTCCAACCATTTGCTCTTGGGAAGCCCAAAGAAAATCGTATTTTGTTTAGGAACTTTGGCTGGTGAAGCAAATATAATGAATTAGCTACTGAATACTTCTGATGCCTTGAATCCAACATGTCCTAGATATCTGATGTCCCCTCCCTGCTGTAACCTTGCATGACATCTGAAAAACAGCTCAAAAAGGTCCAGGGATTTTTCAGAATAGCATCTACCAAAATGAGGGGGGGGGGGCAGGGCTGGCGCGCCCATAGAGGCCACGTAGGCAGTGGCCTCAGGCGCGGGGTGCTGGAGGGAGCACCGGAGGAGGCGCAGGGGGTGGGAGCATGCGCCACAAAGCAGCAGCTTCCTATCCCTCCCACCCCGCACCACCGCCGCCACCACGAACACAAGCCCCCGGCCGGGCGCAGGCACCGCGGGCAGGCATCTGCGGTGGCACAGGCAACCGAGCAGGAGAGCTCGGAGGCTGCCCACCCGTGACGTCATCACGTAGGCCGGTGCACGCGCGCTTGCGCACACGTGCAGGGGCACCCAGCTGGCCAGCCGCGAACGCCACAAACACTTGCGCCGCCCCGGGGGGGGGAAAGCAATTGAAAGAAGAAATTAATGATGGTGCACTGGTGCATGTGTAGAAGTAACTCTTTATAACCCATGCCAATATGATGGCCTCTTCTACATGCTCACAGCAAATTTTCTGGGTACTTGGCCTATGAGGATCAGATCAGCACCAGGCTTTGTAATTCTGCATTTGAGAGAATCAAACAAAAATGGTGCCTGTTTTTTAATTTTTGTACTTAGAAAAATGCCCTGTTTCTGCTGCAGTCTTTGTGACATCCACAGTTTTGTCAGTGTGTTGATTGGCTGAGGTGTTCTAGAGGGAAACTTTAGAATATTAAGTGAGAGTTTCCCAATTTTGGAAGCCATTTACATTAAAAAAATAATAAAATAGCAACATTGCCACATCGTTGTTTTAAAAACAAATCAAAGGGGGAAGGGAACTGGTCTAAAAAATAACGGAAACACAGAGATTCCTGTACAAAATGTCATCCCAATAGCTTGTATTGGTGAGCAGACAATTTATTGCCGAGATCAACTGCCAAGGTTATTGTGCAAACACAACAAATAAATTATATTTCTTAAAGGATGAGGCCAGAGGGTGGTGAGGGAAGAAGGGGAGGGGAGGGTGTGATTACTCATTGCTGTTCTACCCATCAAGATGCAGAGGGATAAAAGGGGTGGTGAAAGGCAGGGCCACTTACACCAAAGAAAACATTCTGCACTTCAAAAAAAGCTGTCTTTTAACTTTACTGTAAAAAAACCTGATGGTATGCGTGCAGGGAGAGAGAGACCTTTTCCACATGGGGCTTTTTGGCAAGTCCTCCTGGCCCCATACAGTTTCGATGTCTCCTCCAAGTTCGGCACACATAGTCAAAATATTTCAGTCTCCATATTGCTTCCCACACTTTGGGGGTTTGGCATTGTGAAAGGCTGCATCAGTTGCAGATTCCGTTTCTCCTCGGTTTTCCCATGGCTTCTCTGCCTTTGCACATACTCCCCCTCCTTTTTTTGACATGCAGAATATTTTCTCCAGTGTCAGCTCTTGCCCTGCCTTTTGTCTTTCACTCTCCCCTTTACCCCGCTCTGTCCTCCTGATTGGTTGAATAACAATGTGTAACTCCACCCTTTCTCTCCCCCCCCCACTCATGTTATCATAGTTTGTTGTGTGCTGTGTAACCTTGGCAGTAAATTTGCCCTATTACCAACACAAGATTGTGTTGGAGTGTGTTGTGTGTGCCTGTTTTTTTTAAGTCCAGGTTGTTTTTTCTCTTTCTGATATTTTTTAAAAACAACAATGTTGTAATATTGTATAACTTTTTTAAAAAGAAAAAAGAAAAAAATCCACTTAATATTTTAAACTTTCCCTCCAAAATACCTCAGCCAATCAAAACACAAAATTTTCTTTTAAACTTTAGAGCTCAAACTGGGAGAGACAGAGGTTAACCAAACACCCCTGTAATTTCTAAGTGTTGTACAAAAAAAGCCATACTGATAAAACTGCTAACATTCATCTTTCCCAAAAAAGACCACAGCAGAAATGGACCGTGTGCTTTTTTTAAGTGCAGAAAGACTGAACAGACATGCATGTAGAACTCAGAGGATAAATCAAAGCTGTCTGAGGCCAGGACTGATGAAAAAGCCCCATGCAGAAAAGGCCACTTATTAAGGAATTACAAAGGATGCTACTGCCAACTGGGTGATAAGCCTGTAGTCCTGTACAGAATGTAGAACCAGTACAATGCAAATAATAATTTTTCTTTCCCATTTGCTTTATCATTTTCCAGAAAAATGCAAATAGTTTTTTTTCTTTAAATTTTGTGCCCATCCCATTTGCTTTGTCATTTTAATCTTGCCTTTTTTTAGGGTTAATTTTTACCAAGGGCTGTATAGGCAAAAAAAAATAATTTCCTATTCCTCATGCCAATGCATTTACATATGAAGAAGATAAAAAAGCAACGGATACAATATGGGAGACTATTCGTTATTCGTGCTTAGGCAGCAAATGTGTCAGCTGCTGGAGTAAGTTGACTGCTGTATGTTTTGTGTCATTGTGATAAGGTTGGCCAGAATTAAAATATGAGCTTTATGAAGAGAATAAAAGAAGCTATTAAACAGATTGCCGTAACTCTAATACACATTGAACTCAGAACATTTTACCTTAGATATGAACACAAATTATAGTAGTCATTATTAGACTGGGACAGAATCTAAAATAGAAAGATTACAATAAAGCAGTGTGATAGTTAAATTATACAACTTGTCATGAACAAATTACTAGACATCCCCCCCTTTTAATGACAACTTAGGCAAAATACTTTTAAGGAGTTCAAAATGATGTTTTTCAGCAGTAGCAGTGAGACATGAGACAGCAGAAACTCTACAGCAAGAACCCTATGAAGTCATAATGATATATAGCACATTTTAACAAATTATCACTTTGTTCTAAATTCCAAGCTATTAATTACCCAGAGTGAAAAAAAATCAGTTTTATTGCAGTGATTCAAGAAAGTGCAATACATTAGCAATAATTGGGTGCCCCCAAACAACAGAACAATACCATTTATCTTTCTAAGGCATACAGTTCTTAAAACATTTCATTTACATCCCAAATTTTCCAAAGGTTGCATGGTAGCAAATTTGCTTGTAAATCCCTTTTTGGGTCTTTAACTTTGATTCACAAGCTGTACTTAACCTGCATTATAAGAGCCAGTGGATCCAGCGAATAGATATGGGGCTTGCACTTGAGGTTCCTTCAGCTTCATGCAAAGGAAGTTATGCTCAAACCTTGATGAAATGTATTGGATCTATTCTGCTCTGAGGGTTAGATACAACCAACTTCTGCTAGTGAAAACGGGAGAGGGGGGGTCACCAAAAAGACAATTCATGACATGGACAATATCCATGAGGAACAGAGGCTATAAGAAGAAATAGGTGAGAAAAGCTGGCTGGATCTAACCCTCATTTTAGATTACAAGCTGACATCCTCTAGATTTCAATGCCTGCTCGGCTCCTGGTTTGCAACAAGATTAGCCGACATAAAATAATAGACTTTGGTGTCTCTGAGATAAATCTGTCTAGGATCCTTTTGCAGCACCAAGTTCCTCATGCTTCTCAGCTAAGGTGACTATGAAAGCCACCGCATGGTAGGAAAAGGAATTGTGAGGTTTATTCCTAATCCTCATAACAGTGATTTACTTGAGTGCCAGGTTTGGCATTGTTTACTTAGCTACTGAAAAGGTTATGGTGTTGTTTAATATTCCTAAGAACATAGCGGAGCATATGAGCTGAGCTTCGTAAGGTTCTTTGGAGTCTTGAAATGTGTGCTTATGCATTTAGATGACAGGAGGTTCCAAAATGAACTCACAGCTGGAGACATAAATCTAATATGGCTGTAGCTGTTTTTTTAACTCCCTTCATAAAATATAAGCAATAATTCTGGCAAATCTTGTCACTATGATTTTTTCACACAGAAAGACCAAGAGATTCTGAGTGCAGGAGAATTTTCTGTTAGATTTTGAGCCGGGTTTTTACTGTTACTAGAAAATAGGAAAGGACAAAATAGGTTTGGTTTTCTATTCCTTGTAGTCATCGATGGCACTGTCTGTTAGATACATCTTTTAATAAAGTGGTTGTTTTTCTTTAAATCCCTAGACTGTAAGCATGTATACTGGTACCAGTACACTGGTACACTGGCTTTCAACCCAACTTGATAGTAATAAATAATAATAAGTAAATGATGCTGTAGTTAATGACAATGTCTGGTCATATCAGGGCCATGTAAAAGTACAATTAATATATCACATTATGAATTTCTTTTTCTGGCATCTGGACAGAAGGACATCTGGCAGTATAGCTGATTTAAAATGAATGAAAGCATGGCAGTTTCTTTATATTAGTGAAGAACTTACAAAATGGCTGCCCTCAGATGTCACAGTAAGGCAGAATTAAACTCCAGTTTGCCACAAAGGACATGAAACCAGCTAGTTTGTTGTGCCCATGCACCCCCCTTGCTCCTCCATCCTCATGCACTGCATGAAAACAAACTCCCAACAGCCAGTGTAATGTAGTAGTTAAAATGTTGGACTGAAACATAGGACAATCCTTGCTCTACCATAGAAGCTCTGCAGGTGACTTTGAGCCTGTCAAAATCTTTTAGCCTGATCTCTAAGGTTATCAAGTACAGACAGGCAACTGGTGGGAGACTTACCATGGGGGTGCTCACCAGAGATGCATTGGCATCAGCAACACACTGAAGTCACTTCCCGTGCACCCAGAAGTGACATCAGGGCATAGAGTCTTCATGGAATGCTAGAGCACCCCTTATTGCTTCAAGTTTAAACCAGAAGTGACATTTGTCAGACTATGGAATCCCTGTTATCTAGAGTTTGTCTCCCCCTTCCTGATTTCAAAAGGTTTTATTGAAAGACTAGGCTCTGATACAAGTATCCATATTCCAAGGCCCAGGATGGACCTTAGCTGAACACAGTCATTGTCGAGAATGGGAAAAGAAAGCATAACATGTGATACATCAAACCCTTCATTCCCAGCCTCCCCCCCCCCCCATCTTCCAGGGCGATGAGAACTTTGCTGTGAGAAGGCTCGGCTCGTCAAGGTCTCTGGCTGTGGAAACAGATAAGAGTATTCTCTCCCATGGAAAGCGCGGTCAAAATAACATCTGGACCTGGAGGGAGAGAAAGACTAACAACTATCCATTTAATATGGTGTAACTCAGGTTAAGAACATGACAGATCCTGACAACATTGGGACTCTGGTGTGACTCTAGTGTGCCAGGCTTTTCCTCCCTCCCAATTCCTCCTACTGGTGCCAGAGGGCCCAGTGAGCATCAAGCAATTTCAAGGAGGTATCAAGGAATTGCTGGTGGGCATCAAGGAATTGCTGTGAGTCCCTAGTAACCTAGCCTAACCATCGTAGGCTTTTGGGTGAATTGTTTGCTTTCCACAAACTCAGCTTACAATTTTAAAAGTTTGTGGGAGAAGAAACTCCATTTCATCCAGGTTCCTGCATGGACATTATGGTAACTGGAATATGTATTTTAATCAGCATTTGTTTTCACACTCTGCATGAGAAAAAGGAGGGAATAGCAAGGGGAGCATGCTAGACATATTTGTGCCTATCATGGCAGACTGGAGTTTAACTGCAGCTTAGTATTGTGTCTGATTGTAGCCAATGTCTTCACAGGAAGACATTGGTCACACAGAGTTCTTTCTGTATGGTACACTTTCTAATGATCAACTGTTCCAAACAAGCTGCCATTTGTTTTTATAACTCACACGTACACACATTTTGATGTGGGTACCAGTTCTTCTCTACACATCCTATCAGGCCAAGAAATGGGGTTTGGGACCATTTCCATGAGAAAAGTACAGTGAATAAGTTCATACCTAATTCAGTCAGTCTAACTAGAATAGGGCTGTCTTCCAAAGATGCCTTGACTTGCACAGAATCAGGTAATTAGATCATTAATCAAAGTTTCTCAGTGATGAACTTGCTTACAGCCACACACACACACACAAACACACTCTGCATCATTTACCAAGGAAAGAATGTCCCTCACAACCATTGAAACCACTGAAAGATTCTTGCTTCAGATTGATCTAATTTGGGCCATTCAGTATTGCTCAAAGACACTCATTTCAGATCAGACCAAGATTGTCCCAAACAAACCCTCTCCCAACTTGGTTACCTTCCCTTCTTTATCCTATTTGAAAATATTCCCACAACATTGTTTTTGGACCTTGCTGCCTCTATTATATAACTGGAGCAAGAATCTATATGCACGTCTGCTGGATTCACTCCTTTGTGCCGCTACAGAGGTCTCCCATGTATTTGCTTCTTCTCTCTCTGTTTGTTCTGGATTATTTGCTTCCAAGATGCTTGCACCATTGCCTTGGGATTTTACCAGCAAGAGAAGTAGCAATAGCGAGATCTACCTTCTCCCTCTGCCTTTCACTTTATTTTGAAGACTCTTGCCTCCTCTCTCAATAGGGTTGCCAGATGATCTGAACAAAAATACTGAATGCACTTGATAAAGAACTTGTCAATGAATATAACACATACACACATAGTAAAGACAATGCTACAATAAGGACACTAAGGTACAGCATCTGGAAGATACCATCTCTTCCTTAGCAGACCTTCTCAACTTAGCATGTCTTCTTTCCAGGCTCGATCTTGCCAGATCACAGATATCTTCCTTCAGCTATTACTCTTCCATTGGTGCCCCCTTTAGTTTTCTTCTTTTTGCTTCTACCAGCAAAAAAACCTGATCAGGCTAAGGCTGGAGTTTTGTTCTCACCTGCCAGACCCTTCAACCAATTAACTATGTCTCATATCCCTTATCATTTTGGATCTAAGCTAAAGCAGTTCAATTGTCCTCTAACTGATGAATCATAAACTTGACCAGTCAAGTTTATAATAAATTCTGAACCGTTATTTCCTAATATAATAATAACAACAACGTTCGATTTATATACCGGCCTTCAAGACAACTTAACACTCAGAGTGGTTTACAAAGTGTGTTATTATTATCCTTATGACAATCACCCTGTGAGGTGGGTGGGGCTGAGAGAGCTCCAAAAGAGCTGTGACTATCACAAGGTCACCAAGTGACTTCAAGCAGAGGAGTGAAAATCAAACTCGGTTCTCCGAATTAGAGTCCCACAGTCTTAACCTCCACACCAAATATGAAAGACACTGAAAATCTCAGGCATAAAGCCACTCAAATAAATAAATAAATACTATAGTGTTTCCGGCAATTCCTATAGAGAAACTGGTAACCCTGGATTGTTAAAAGATGTTAACAAAAGTTGTTAGACAAATGCTTTTAAATCTAAAATACCTTGTATTTAAGGTAGCCAAATTACCTGAAAAACTCATACCAACCCACCTTTAATAGGAGCTTGTTATGCAGGCATTAATAGGTGAAGCTATTCACAGATACAAAGATAAATATTATCACCTGTTAATAGCTAGAGATCAGATGGCTGATAGAGGCACAACTGAAGGTTCAAGGATCAGCACCCCTAATTGCACTATAGTTCATTTCAACTCTTCCAAGTAAATCTATGTAGAAAGGCTGAGTTCAGAGGGTTAATAGGTACCTCTGGAGTTCTTTATGAAACACTATCAAACTGTAATCAGCCACTTAAATATCTTTTTTCTCTGAAGCATCCTTACAAGAGTTCATATGAGTAGTATATTTCTATTGAGAAAAAGCTTTCAATTTTAAAGTTTCTTCACTTCAAGGCAGAAAAAGGAACATGTAATCACCTTTTTACTATCTAACCATGTAAGAAGTAATCGTATTAATTGGCCCTTAATACCAAATGATATGCATTTTTCTAAATCCTTGGAGAGAATTCACTTCCTAAATTGCAAATTGCGTGCCATTGTGTTTTCATTTTACAAATAGGTAAGAGGATATATATACTATAATTTTTTAAAATTTAGTTTGCACATCAACTGTAGTAATCCAGGAGGGGGGGAGTGCAATTTCTGCCTTTGTGAGTTGGAGGATAAATCTAAGTACTTAGGGGAGAATAAAATTACCCATCCACGCTCCAAATAAGTTGTTTTCTGCACTAGTGTAAGAAGTACCTGCATTGCAAGCTTCTTCTACATAACCTAGAGCATTACCAGAGTGGTGGGTGAAGGAATATGCTGCAGAACTTCACATTAGAGATGGGCACGAACTGAAATACGAACCAAAATTAAGCAGGAACCAGGCCAGTTCATGGTTCATGAACCACTGTTTGTCAGATCCCATTTCTGATGAACCGCCATGAACTTTTAGGCTGGTTCATTTGGTTCGTTTTTTGGTTCATCACTGCAGACAGCCTGGTACCAATCAATCAGTTTCCTAGGCAACAGGGGATGGACTTCCTGCAGACCTTCTGCTGACCCGGAAGTGACCTTCTGTTGACCCGGAAGTGACCTTCTGCTGACCTGAAAGTGATGGTTTTCTGGCCTGGATGTGACATTTTCACGAACCAAATGAACCAGTTCGCGAACCAGGGGCAGGTTCAGGAAAGTTTGTGGTTCGTGAAATTCGATGAAGCACGAAACACATGGTTCGGTTTTTTTTCAGTTCGTGCCCATCTCTACTTCACATTCCTGTCATTTGCCCATTGATAGCAGGTGAGACCTGCCCCAGCCCTCAATCCTCTGCCTTCAATGAGGAGTGAAAGAAAAAGGAGAATACTAAAGCATCAATGGGGATGCTCTAGGAATTTCTTTAATCTTTGTGGTAAATACTATAAAGATTGGAGGGATTCCTACAGCATCACCCAGAAGTGAATACCACATTTCTTTCCTCCTTTCCTCCTGCCTGCTGTACCTGGAAGGGACATCACATCTACTATGATGCTCTAGGATTTTTCCCAGTCACTATAATATTTACCATGATACTACATCCCCTAAAACTCTACCCTTCCCAGGCACCACCCCCAAAATCTCCTAGGATTTGCCAGCATAGGGCTGGCAAGCCTACAATTAGGGGGAAAGGTCAAGACAAACCTCTCTGTGTGTGAATTTTGAGATAATATTTGTATGACAGAAAAAACATTTAGAAATATTTTTGACCATGGACCTTGTAGATGTCAAAATAATTTCAAATGACTTATATACCACATACAGGTACACTTATAAATTTAATTTTAATAGCTGAAATGCGAGTGTTAAAATCTTTAGTACCCCAATTTAAAAGAATCACGGCATAAAACAACAATTTCATTTCAGTTTTTATACTCATAAAATATTAATGTCCTGGATTTTTACCTCCATACAAAAGGCTGTGTACTGGATGCTTGACCTTCCAAACACTTCCAGTTGCCAGACACTTTATTCTGGAATGAAGACAGAGCAAGAGCCAGAATTTCAGGCATGTTTAACTGCTTCTCCCACTAATGCAAATTCCCACTGCAGCCAATAGATATGAAACAGCTATGGGGAATGAAAGGCCTTGAGGGCCTAAGCATGGTGGGGAAAATGGACACACTCCATAGGATCTAGAATTTCAGATGGGACTCTCTCATTTCAGAAAAAAATACTAATGACTCATAAGATTGTATGTATGCAATAGAATCAGCATGTGTGCGGGGGGAGGGGGTGTTCTGGGAGAAACAACTGATTCTTGGCCTCTGAGAAACTTTTGGTGAGGAATTTCAGAAAAGATTTGGCTCAAGTTTAATTTGTATGGCTGAGAATGACTACTACTATAAGTAATACCTAGGAATATATTTAATCCAGCAATACTTCATACAAGGAGCATGGATTTCCACCCCCACCCCCCTCAAGCAGTCCCTTCTGATGATGGGAAAGTTGATTCCCAAGTCTGTGGGATCTGAATGGATTACTAGTACGTTAACATGAATTGATAGTAGGATGGCCAGGGCAAAGCTGGCGCAAGACTGGCAACTGGTGAGAGACTCCCCCACTGGGGGGAACCTCACTGCTGATGTCAGCATTTTGCCAGGAATGTTCTGGCATTTGGCCGAAACTGGTTAACCAGAGAGTTTTGACAGAATGCTAGAGCATCGCTGGAGATGCTGTGATATTGCTTCTGGTTGCACTTGACATGACATCAGTGTGTTGGGATGGTGGCCATCTTCCTCTCATTTTTCTCCCACCACCCAGCTTAGTGAGCCCAAAGGGGGTAGGAGATCCCCTGCTACCAGCAGGAACTTGACAACTCCAATTAATAGTCACGTAGGTTGGTGGGCTGCAGTGAGACTGGGGACAGGGGAACAATAATTTTCCAACTCCTCCATCAGTGGAGCTCAGTTGATAGAAAAGGTCTGCTCCAATGGCAGAAGAGGCAGAAAGGGTGACTTTGCCTCCTTTCCTCTCTTCATTGCAGCTCCCTGATGCAGGCCCAGATCAAGGGGGCAGGAGGGGTAGTCTGCCTCCAGCACCGCCAGGGAGGGGGTGCCAGGAGCAGCTGCCAGCAGCTGGGAGCACACGGGTGGCAGCGCAAGCAGCCTCCCAGCCCCCCATGCTGCCTTTCGCCTGCTCCACAGGACAGGAAAAAGGCAGCGCAGGGGGCTGCAAGACCACCCGTGTCATTCGCCTCCCCGCAGGACAGGGGACAGCCAGCCGCCCCCTGTCCTGCGGGGAGGCAAATGGTGTGGGCGGCTTCCCAGCCCTGCATGCTGCCTCCGCAGGCGCACCGCACGGGTGGCATACTCCGCCTTGCGTGATAACGTCACAGAAGTGACGCCATCACGCGATTTGAGGTCTTGTTTCCAGCAAAGATAGGAGTAGATGCATCTTTTCTGTTCTTAGGTTCAAATTTTGTTCACAGTATCATGCTGGTGCAGTTTGCCACAGCATCTTCTTCTATATCATTTCTCTCTCTCTTGTAGGTGTATTTGTACACGACACTAAAAACTACATACAATAAAACTTGTTCATACATACGAGTCCCACAAGGCTGCATTTGTTTAATATGTATACAAGAAATGGGGGAACAGGTGAAACATTTTTTAAGACAAGTTGGAAACTATAGCAAACTGCATGATCAAATTTCAGATTTAATTTTAGATATTTTCCTAGTTAGAATGAAGGAAGAGTGAGATACAGTGCAGACAACTTCTGTACATGTAAGGGAATGACTCAAGGAATGTCCATGCATTCCTGTTTATTATTACAATTATATCACAATGAGGTAATGTTGATAAAAAGTGAACTGATGCTTAACTATGGATTTCTCATACTCTTCCTTTCTATTGGCCCTAATATTGGAAAGGATTGCCTTTTGTCCTCATTCTCGGAGGCAATTAAAGTCAGATATCAATGTAACAACGCAGTTTTCAGAAGAGAGTGGTAGATAAAATATTATTAGAGGGAAGAGTGACTGATGAAAAACAATTTATTTAAAGATTTCAGTGAACTGAGATGCTTTTACCTGTTTATAATAAAAATACTTATTGGTGGGATAAGAGTGACTTACAGATAACTGATTAATTGTCAATAAATCTTACTTTGGGATTTTAGTGTTTTTTCTGTCAAAGGTCTTTTGAACTAGGTACGGTCTAGATATTAGCCTTTTTCAGCTAATTGAATAAAGATGGAATAATTTAATAAAAGATACTGGAAATTATCATCAATAGAATTAGGGTAATGACAGTACAAGATTTAAACATCGATAAGTTGGGGGTAATATTTTAAAGGAATCTGTGGGTAAAAATGCTATAAAATTGTAAAGGAATTACGTTTAATGAACTACTGAGGTAATATGATACCAATTGCCACAGACAATAGACATTTCATCAAAAGTCCCTACAAAGCATTAGCAGCTGTTAAGATATTGGAACAAGCTGGAATTACTATATCATATTTTAATACAGAGTTAGGATTATATGCTTGCTAGGTTTGCTAACTCTGGGTTGGGAAATTTCTGGAGATTTGAGGGGGGAGGGTGAAACTGGGGGAGATCAAGGTTTGGGGAGGTAGGGACCTTCATGGGGTATCATGCCATAGAGTCCACCCTCCAAAGCAGCCATTTTCTTCAGGAGAAATGATCTCTTTCATATGGACATCAATTGTAATTCTAGGACATCCTCAAGCTGCACCTGGAGGTTGGCAAACCACAGTTTGAGTTATATTTCCTTTCTTATTGGAATTTAAAACAACAACCATATGACACACCAACCTTCCAGGCTTAATACATGTGGAGTAATACTATTAATGGCAAAAAGCTGTGCTTGGATTTGCTTCTGTATCTTAATCTATGAAGCCTGGTTTAAAAATAATAATAATAATATTATCAGTATTTGAATATCCGAAAAAGTGTTTCATGTTGTAAGTCTACATATTATGAGGAATTATTATTATTATGACTAATAATGATAATGCTTATTATTCAGTGGTAGAATAAGTGCTAAATTCTGCTAAGCATCTAATAGATTTTTTCCATCTTTATTTTTACACATGTACTATGCACCCAGGATTTCAACTATTGTCTAGAAAATGGTTTTATCTATTCTGAATCTGAGTAACACTACACATAACCCACATTTATTGTAGGATATACACATAACACCGAGTTATTTCAGAATGGATGCAAATCTAAAACGATGTCAGGTGGATTACTGCAGCAAGAAAGCAGCAGACAAAGAGAGATAACTTTGTTTATTCGGCTAAAAGCAGAGTTGGAGTCCATGTTGTCCTCCTGAAGTAATGCAACAGGAAGAATTTCAAGTGTGAGTCATTTAATAGAGGAGGAAAGGGACTAGTTGTCTTTAGAGTGTGTGAGAATACCTGAGCTCATCAGAGAAAAAGTAAAAGGAATGATCCGTGAAAGAGGAAGAGAGGGAATACAAGGCTAAATGGTGAACAAATTGAAGGAATTGACAATAAATGAAAAGCTGGTGATAACATCCCGATCTATAGTCCTCCTAGGAGAATTAAAGAGCAAGCATGGCTCTGTAAGTGGAAGGACTACAAGAAATTGCAGCAGAGTTTGTGGGATCCTGACCATTTTTTCTCCCTCTGGTTTGAAGCAGACAGCTTGGGATAAATGTGCCTGTTATCCACTAGAAGCTCTGATCCCAGACTCACCTGGGGCCTCCATTTGTGGGCTGTGGGGTATGGGATGCTGGGCAGGGTGGCTGTCATCTCCACTGGCCAAAATAGCTCAGGACAGCCCTTTCATGGCTCCATGGGGCAGCTGCCATTCACTCTGGCCCAGTTGCTTTCCAGTGGCTTCCATGAGGTGGCACAGAAGCCAGTAAAATTCAAGCTGCCCAGCTAAGGGCAGGTCAGCCAGGCTTTTGGGGGCAGACCCTGTGGGCAAATTTGGGGAACTCAGTCTTCAGTCAGGTCTGCCAGGGATGAATAAATCCAGGTACCAGCAGGAACACACTTGCATTTACTTGTGACCCACGTCCTACTCATCATTCCCTTGGTTGGCTTGGGTTTTGGTCTGAAGTTCTGTGGGAATGTTCTTTATGTGCAGCGGGATACAAGTCACGTATGCGGCTCTGAATTCTGGTAGTTTGCCATAATCTTGGTGGTGGTTTGATATTGAACGTGGATCTTTGGAAAGGGGATTCACTCCCTTTAAGGGATCTTGGGGGTGATGCATGGCAGGGCCAAGCATAGCTTGGGGGCTGCCAGGGCATGCTCACTCCCAGGTGATAGAGGATCCACTCAGAGGTTTATGCCCATGTGAAATCCTACCTACTGTCATTCCACAGGTCCCCCTCCAGCAGATGGGCTGAGGAGGTCATCAGCTGGCAGGCAGGTCAGCCAATGTTTGGATCTGAGTCCTACATGGATTCAAGGCTCCATAAGCTGTAATCAATAAAGCTGTGGCCTTTTGTCTCCATCTGATATCTCTGTGTCTTCTGTTGCCTTGCCCTTCACCTCTTACCACTTGAGGTGGTTCCATAATAGGATAAGTGAAATTGATTGGTAAACCAGGTAGAGCTTGCTATTGAGCATCCAGGAGATGGTTCAACAAGAATTAAGGCTTGCACCCCCATTCTCAAGTTATTGGCTATGCTTGTTTTGGATTCTATAGCTGAGGCTTAATGTACTTACTTTGTAAGTTTGCCACTTGCAGGTGTGTCCTGCCTTTTCCATCAACTCTTGGTAAATCTTTTTTTAAAAACCACACTGGCTGTATGTACCATATGTCTTTATGTACAATGAACGATTCATTTTCAAGACAGCACTTGAATACATTATATAATGAGGCTTTGGCATTCTTACGTTGCATGGGAACTTCAGATCCATCAACTATAGAAAAAGATGTCAAAGCAATAAAAGTGTAGTAAAATTTATTACTCTGCTTTTGGCTTTTGGACTTGAAGGCTCAGTCCAGACATCACAAGAAACCATGACTTATTTTCACAGTGGTTGATCAGTGAAACCAGGACTCAGCTCAAAGCAACCCCTTCTGGTTCTCTTCAATAAATATCAGTTTCACTGCCATCTCTAACTAGTGAAGTTGCCCACATTCAAAAATCACACTAACCTACCCTTTCTCCAAAGAGCTCTGGTAATGGGTAAAAATATTGCACCAAACCCTAATGATGAAGGACATATGCACAAGAAAACTTGCTGCAATATGGGTGGGTCTCAAACCAAAGCACAATGCCCACCTGCTGGCCTTCACATTTGCATAATGCAGCATTTGGGTTGGCCAGTGCATGAGCTTCCTGCATGTATACAAAGTAGTAGTAAATTGCTCTACTAAGTATATCTGTGTGCCCCGTGGTGCAGAGTGGTAAGCTGCAGAACTGCAGCCCAAGCTCTGCTCACGAGTCACGAGTCTGAGTTCGATCCTGGCAGAAGCTGGGTTCAGGTAGCCAACTCAAGGTTGACTCAGCCTTCCATCCTTCTGAGGTCGGTAAAATGAGTACCCAGTTTCCTGGGGGTAAAGTGTAGATGACTGGGGAAGGCAATGGCAAAACACCCAGTTACAAAAGTCTGCCAAGAAAACGTCATGATGTGACATCCCCCCCATGGGTCAGTAACGACTCAGTGCTTGCACAGGGAACTACCTTTACCTTTACCTATTCCTGCTCTGCAACCTTGCTCTGATTTGCTGCTGGCCAGAAGCAAGCTTTGTTTTTGGAACCTTGGAGAAAATAAAAGAAAGTTGCACTATGCTCCGTGCACCATTCTCTTTACGCAAGTATGGTTTCAGATGTAATTTCTTCATTGGTTACGTTTATGCAGGCATATCTCTCTGTAGGGCTGCTATCCAAAGTGACCTACTTTTCACCTTAGTCCCCTTGAACAGAATAGAGACCTTTGCAATCAATTTCTGAAGCCAACTGGCACATGGTATTGTCAAGGTCAGCATACTTTAATGGCCATGCAGTCTATTAAACAACCTTACAACCCTTGGATTCAATAAATGATTTCTAATTGACTATGGGGACTCCCGGCTACATTCTAAAAAACAAAGATACACCAATGTGCCATTGATTTTTCTTCTATCAGAAAAGAAAGTGTCAAAAGACTATGAATGGCATATTCAGAAGAATAAGCCAAAGCAAAAGCCCACGGCACAATCGATGAACTTATTTACAGTGAAAATTGCATCCATGGGCTAAATGTATTCAAGAATAATTTTTACCTTTACATGTGTCTTCTCATGTAAGTAAGGAATCCTAAGCTTTTATCTCCAGCTTTTTCCATGGGCTCTTCAGTCAATCATTGCAGTCCATATAAATGAAGAATCTGGGATTGACTACAGATGGTGAAAGGAGAACAGATAATGGTAGCATGGTTATACTAATTGTCAGTTTGTATCACTACTAAATATCTGCTGTCATTAATGGATAAGGTGTGTCGCATGGCTTCAATTCCTTATTCATAAAGAAGTGGCATCATCGCGTCTCTCTGTACTTCCAGCAGCCTAGGCACCAATGCTCGGAGATGTTGTGAGGCTACTACAAAGGCACGGATTGACATTGCATTGAAGATAAGAGCTGGATCCATTGCAGACAGGAGTGAGCTGGCATGGGTAGTGGTTAAAGTATTGGCCTAAATTCTTGGAGATCAAGGTCCAGATCTTTACTCTGGCATGGAAGTGACTTTAGGCCAGTTACACATTTGTAGCCTAACCTACTTCAACAGGGTTGTTGTGAGGATAAAATTGAGGAGGGAAGAATGCTGTAAGCCACTTTGGGTTTTCATAGGGGAGAAAAGTGAGGTACAAATGAAATAAATAGCGATGGTGCACCTGGAACTATGTGTGCCAGGCCAAAGATTGTCAGCTGCAGAAGGGAGCAGATAGTTTCCTGTGGGAATGCCCTGTAGTGTGTGCAAGTTGGATCATACCTGCAGAATGATAGTGATTTATTCAGGGCGGGGGCTGTTATTCGGGATAGGGCAATAAGGATTACAAAACACTTCACTAATTAAAGTTCCAAATAAATAAGCTACCCAGACAGGGATTTGTTTACCAAAATATGAATTGTAGATGTAAATGAGGCTAGAATGATGTGCAGTTTGTTATACGAATTGGGTTTAACAACTTCATAGGGAGAAACATCCCTGACCTCAAGGAACTCTGCCTGATGTAGCAATGGCCGTACTTTCCTCAGATCAATAGGCAAGCTAGAAATTATAGCTTTTCCCCATGGCAGACAACTGTAATTAGGCAATCAGGCTCTGGAGGTAGATGTGATGATTTTAAAATGCACATGGGAGCTAATTGGTTGCTATTTTAAAACCATCTGTATGGAAAGCTCAGTGTATTAATTTCAACCAGAGAAGGTAAAATCAGAAGACCAAGTTCCACTTGTTTGTCACTATAAATCTGTGCGCCTCAGACAGTTAGGAGTCCTGTCTTCAGTGGAACGGAATAAGCTGTAAATATTTAATTGACAGTTCATTGTCAGTGAATTTTTTTTAAAAAGACCAATTAGATTTTGGATAGTTTCCAACATGTCAAAGTCTTCCCCTTCGCCATTCTGCCCATAACAAATTTTGCATGCAAAAAGTATAGCCTCCCGCACTTGACTTTTACAGAATGTGTCTGTACTTAATTAATGCTATTGCATCCACATTCTAATTTATGCATTTTAATTATACAGAGAGGCTTGTGAATAATTAATGTTATTAAAACAATAGGGCAGAAGTGTAAGCTTAAAAAAGTAGCAATCAGTAGCGTTAACAGGGTTTTTTGTGTGTAATCTCAGGATAGCTCATTAAAAATAGTTTAACTGTTTCATTAGGAGAACAGGGGCACTTTCCGTTATGGAGCTAATGAATGAACAGCCCTGAGCAGAACTCACTTAATAGAGAACCCGTGCACAATCAAATGGGTCAGCTCTAAATAGCTGCATTTGGGTCACATGTCTTTAGGTAGAAGTACCCTGGTGGCACTGCATATTATAAAGAGTTTCTTAGAGTTTGGAGAAATGGTTTATGCAAATTGAGTGGGGTACCATTTAAAAATACTAGATGATCTGGTAAAAGGATGTTGTGTGACTAATCTGGGCCCTATTGTATGGAAAACCTAGAGAGTTACAAAGAGATAAGATAGCTGACTTGTCTCAGTAGTATCATTTCAAATCGCAATGTGGACAGACGTATATGAAGCTGTCTTATCAAGTCAGATCATTGGCCCACCTAACTCCATACTGTCTGCTGTGATAGGCCAAAGTTTCTCCAGAAAATGGTGTGACTGGAAGAGAATAGCTCCCCCCCCCCCCCGCCAGCAGCTCCTACTGAAGATGTGTTATCTGGAGATTCTCGGAAGTGAACCTGGGAGTTTCCATATACAAAGTGTGAGCTTTACTACTGCCTGCTTGAAATATAGCCTGTCACAAGATAATGACAAGAAGGACTCAGAATGTTCATAGATCCAGAGGAGTTGGCCGTGTTAGTCTGCAGTAGAAAAATAACAAAGAGTCCTGTAGCACCTTTAAGACTAACTTTATTGTAGCATAAGCTTTTGAGAGCCACGGCTCTCTTCATCAAATGCATACATCTCCTTGCTATTTTGTTAGAATATTCAGTGGTTGAAAGGAATAGATGATTTTGGTCCAGAAGACTCAGTTTCCCAATTTTTCAAGAATTCAGAACTTCCAGCAGAGCATGGAAGAGAAGGGAAGGAAAGTACCCTATGAGTGATATGGACACAGTGAATCTAGCCAGGCAGACTTTGGATTGAGGTTCGGGAATTAAGGGCTGTACATACCTCCTTATAAACCCTGCCAAGCTTCATTTCAAAGTGAAAAACCATAGCAAAAATCTAAATGATGCCACAACGATAGCCTTAACACTGCAAAAAAAAAGTAAAAACAGCATTGATGGCTATATGGAAATAGTGTATTCCTTCACCCAAACAAATATTTGTAAAATGGTTAACTAAATTATCATGTTATATACATACATATCATGTTGTATTATATATAGCGCGTATGAAAATATTACCATACATTGGAAATATCAGGCATAATGGACACCCTTTTGTGGATGGATTAAATCAAAATATGGAATAAGAAGCTAACTATATTTAATGAGGATATGACTAGAGAAAATAAATGAAGGGGAAAGAAGGGGAAAGGAAAGGAAAGGGGAAAAGGAAAAGGAAGAGAAGAGGAAAAGAAGAAGAGAGAGGAAAAAAAGAAAAGAAAACGATGATTAGAGTTAAGCAGAGTGGTCTTACAGAAATACTAGGTTTAGAGTAATGAAAAGAAGCTATAAAGATAAATGAATTGTAGAGATGGAAAACTAACATAATACACAAGTATGTATCTTTGTCTTATATTACTTCCCTTGATACCCCCCACCATCCCGTGGTGTTATGTTTATATATCTATATTTAAACTTAATAAAAAGTATATATATATAAAAATAGAAATATCAGGCATAATTGAGTGAAAGGTAATTACTGCTAAGTTCCAGTGAGATCAATAGAATAGGATCACAGTCATGATTAATAAATGCCATTTTAACAGAGAGCCAGCTTGGTGTAGTAGTTAAGAGTGCAGGACTCTAATCTGGAGAACTGGGTTTGATTCCCCACTCTTCCACTTGACGACAGCTGGGTGACCTTGGCAGCTCTCTTAGAGCTCTCTCAGCCCCACCCACCTCACAGGATGTTTGTTGTTGTGGGGATAATAATAACACGAAACGTCAGGAACTACAATGCCAAGACCACGGCTATACAGCCCGGAAAATCCACAACAACCAATAATAACATACTTTGTAAACTGCTCTGAGTGAGTGTTAAGTCATCCTGTAGCGCAGTATATAAATCAAATGTTGTTGTTGTTGTTGTTACTTGGACTAACTTATGCTGAACATCACCCCTAATTTTAAATTATCTTATTGATTAAACTAGCAACAGAGCCCGTTTTTTTTTTTTAAAAAAAAAAACAGGCCCTAGAAAATCCAGGAACTCTGGGTTTCTTGTGGTGATGGTGCACTCTGGAAGGGTGGGTGGACTTATCTGTCCATCCTGCGGTGGCAGCTCCCTCCACAGAAGTGGATGGGATCGCCCTGCAGTCCTGCCACAGCATCTCCCTCCGGAGAAGAGGACAGGCTCACCTGGCTATCCTGCTGCGATGGCTCCCTCCAGAAGGGCAGGTGGGCTCGCCTAGCCATCCTGCAGTGGCAGCTCCCTCCAGAGAGGTGGGCTCACCCAACTGTCCCACCATTGTGGCTCCTTCCAAGGAGTGGGTGGGCTTGCATGTCTGTCCTGCAGTGGTGGCAGTGCCCTCTGGAGAGGCTGGTGGGCTTGTCTAGCTGTCCTGCTGCTGTGTCTCCCTCCGGCATAGTGTGGCCCCACCACGAGCAGAGACAGCAGGAATGCCATATAGGGAGGGAGCTCCCCACACTGCACCTCCCCACTGGCTCCGCAGAAAGGCCTCTAAGGGCTCCAGGCCAGTGGAGAGGCGAAGAGCAGCCCTGCAGCCGGTGTAGTTGACAGGAAGGCCCTTTGGAGAGGGAGCCCACCTTCTACCTGCCTAGCTGAGCAGCAGGCAGGTGGGTTGGCTCCACCACTGTACCCCTTACCCATGGATCAGCTGGGCAGGGAGAAAGTGAGTTCACCCGCCTTCCCCCTGCCCAGTTGAGTGGCAGGTGGGTGGGCTCTGCCACCACCTCTTCTTCTCCGCGGATCAGCTCCCTGCCGTACCGATCCTTCCCAAGCCTCCAAAAGCTTAGAGGCAGCAGGAAGGCCTGGTGCCATGGTGCCGGGCCTTCCCACTGCCATGCGGGGCCTTTCCAGGACTCTGGAGGCCCTGAGGAGGCCGTGGGGAGGCAAACTGTTTTGCCCCTGTTCGCTTCTTATCCCCATGTACTCAGCATGAGCATTGTACTGCATGTGTGTGGGGATAAAAAGTGAGTTGTCAGCAACATGGTTTGACATTTATATAGTAGGATAAGAAGTGCCCTGCCTTTATATGCCATTATCTTCTCTTTGCAAAGTTAGTACTTCTGCAAGCATTTCTCCTACAACAGGGGGCCAATCTTAATCTTGTGTTTTGTGTAATTCCACACTTTTTTATTTCATCTAAGCATTCAGGGATGTTGTGGCTTTTAAAAAAGAGCCCTCAACTTTCACTGTATGGTTGCTGAAAGCAATACTCATTAACAAGACCAACAAACCTATTAAAACTCCTGAGAGGGTTAGCTTGTTCTACCTCAGCTTGTACATTTTCTGCTCTTAACTATACTGTCTGCCTGATAAAGGGATTACAGCCCACTCATTATACTGTAACATCCTGTCATTATAATGTGTTTTTGTTCTATTGCACCTTGCTCAGTTCAGTGTTTAAGTAGGAGTGAAGGACTCATTAGTGTAGAGGGTAAATGTTTCTTTAATCTTCTTACAAAGTCTTAATGTCCAGTAAAAAGCTCCTATCCATTTCTTAGATCGAGGACCTACCTGCAGAACTGTTTTACATCACTACAGTGGATTTTCAGTGCAGTGGCTCACCCACCCGCTTGGAACTTTTCATTAGCCTCACTTACTTTGATGCCCCTATAGATCTCAGAACATAGGTAATTGTGGGGGGAAAGAATTAACAGTATTATTAGTAACCAAATTTCCCTTTTTCGCATCTCCCCTTGCAGGATTTTGCTGAAAAAGAGAAGGCAGCAGCAAGAGCTCTAGAGGACGTGAAGGCTAACTTCTACTGTGAATTATGTGACAAGCAGTACCATAAACACCATGAGTTTGACAACCACATTAATTCTTACGATCATGCTCACAAACAGGTAAGCCTAAAAGCCATGCAATGTGGTTTGGTTTGGTTTGGTTTGTAGCCATATAAAATGGGCAGAGGTCTTATGCTGGTTTGAATTTATTATACTGGTGGGTATTTGTGGTGTGTGACAGTCAGGACAGGTTTAAGAAAGCTCACATGACCGGTTGCACATGGAGCCACTCATGTGACCAAAAGAACAGGTTGGCACAAGTACTAAATTATCTTCTGAAGCTAGCCAAGCTACCCTGTGGCACTTGTATCTGAGAGCAGAACCACAAGTGACAAAAGGCACAGATTGGACACTTGTCAGCTTCCCTCAAGTTTTGATGGGAAATGTAGGCAGCTTGGCGGAATGTTGGACAAGTGGCAGTTGAAAAGTCCATTGGACAGCAGTCAGAGAGTGAAGCTGCGAGACCAGGATGCCTACATTTCCCATCAAAACGTGAGGGAAGCAGACAAGTGTCCAATCTGTGCCTTTTGTCACTTGTGGTTCTGCTCTGAGCTTCAAGTCCCTCTAAAATTGACTTGGCAAAACTTTTCAAGATATAAAGTTTGGGCATGGCCAGCTGCTTTGTGAGCAGGCAGGGGTGACTGTGAGAAACATTGCAGCCAGCTGAAACTTCTGAGGAGAACATTTGTTCATTCTTCCTGTCTCCAGGTATAACATCAGGGGGATGGTATAACATGAGCAAAAGCTAAAGAGCTCTTGGTTATTGTCCCTTAACCTGTGGCTTGAGTTCTGCTGACCTGTGGGATTCTTTTGCTTCTTTCTCTTTTGAAATTGCATTTTTATTAGTTTTTTTTCTCTACTGTTGTAAGCTGTTTTGGGTTCCTTTAGGGCAAAAAGAAAGAAACATTCAGAGCAAGCAAGCATGAGGCTGATTCCAGTGTGATATGTGCACATTCTCATAGTAAAAAGTTTAACCATGTGGCTTTCTCACACCGGTGAACTCCTTACTCAGTGGGGCTGTGCTAACTGACATTATAGGGAGGGGGAGGCTTGCACAGTTTAAGCCCTACTAAGTGAAAAGCAGCCCATGAGTCATCTGGGGTGACCCAAAAGAGGCTTTAAAAAACCCTGGTTTAGCTGCTGTCTTGAGACTGCATATCTCCAGATACAAAAGAGCTGCTTCGTGTGGCTTAGGTAACGGATGCAGCCTGGACACTGCACACCCGAGCAGTGGCGGGGGGAGTGGGGGGAGGCTGGCTGAAGCATGCTGTGAAATGGCGCATATATGGCCTCCTTGATGATTTCACTACCAGTTTATACTGGAAGAAACAGTCTCAGTAGGGCCTATTCAAAAATGCTATGTTTGGGGCTGATTTCCAAAGGATTGGTCCAGCTAAGACTTCATCACTTCCAGGTTAAACTGGAAATGCTGTCATCGGGAAGGCCATAAAGAGAAGTGGCACCCCTTGCCCCTTCTGGTTTCCAGGTGAGGGGACAGGCAGCCCTAGATAGGAAGGGGAAGTATAACTGAAGCTCAGGAAATCAGTTCCACTGTCTCCATTTATTTGACCAGTATACTTTTCTGTTTAATATTTCTTAATAACTCAGCCATGAAGCTCACTGGCTGATCTTGGACCAATCACTCCTTTGCAACCTATTCTACCTTACAGGGTTGATGAGAGGATAAAATGGAGGAGGAGAGATCCATGAATTCCATCCTGAACTCCTTGGAGGAAGAATAGGATAAAAATGGGATAGATAGATACTGCCTTATTCAGCATCAAATCAACTTTTGGATACACTTTCTCATTCTCATGAAGGCCAATGCAATTAAAAACAGTACATTGCATAAATCTAATAGAAGACATCATTCTAGTCCATTGTTTTTCAGACAGAACTAGGTTAATTGTGGTTTTTAAAAAAACACTGCTGTTCTCTTTACCACTCAATTTGTCCATAAAAGGTTTGTAATGATATAAAACAAATACAGTTTCAGATCTCAAACATGTGAAGCTAATCCTATAATCCCCCTTCCGTACACAAAAGGATTTATTTCCAGCTTCATCTGCTTTTTCTACTTGTCAGGGTTGTTTCTGGACTCCAATCGATCCATTACCAGCAAGTCCCACGCCTGTTTCTCAGCCTTGGTGATTTATGCAAAATGGAAATGCCATTTTGATGCATCAGGCAGTTTTTTCTTGGCTGCTTTCCATCATAAAAGATAATGGTTAAAAGCAATAAAACACTTTTTTTAATTTTAAAAGTAGATTTAGGACTCTGAAAAATGACAAATCGGCAGGGAAAAAAATAAATGGCCTATATATTTAAAGAACAACATAAAACCACACATGGAAACTGCAGCACATGTTTTTCCCATGCAGCACTGTCAGGCAGAGTTGCAGTTAACATATCCATGAAGTAAAAGGGTAAGTATCAAAAAGGCAAATACATTTTTTCATCTTTGCTAAGACAATCTGCCAATAATAAAAGTATCAATAATGGGTGTTTTTCTAGCAGGAATGGAGCAGAGGCCACAACTAGCCTGCTCTGAGCTACAATATTTGCTAGCCAGTAAACAGCAGAGCAACTGAATCCTATTATTATATTTCTCCCCTGGAGAAAGTAGGGAAAAGGCCCGAGATTCCAATCCTGGCACACAAAGGGCCACACTGCACAGCTGCCTTTTCCATCTCTGCAACTTCCTTAAAATTGTAGTAGGCTTAGACTCAACACCTCCAGTGAAAAGGGACTTTTCTTCCCCTGGCATCTTCTAATCTTGCTGTGCTGTGCAATTTGTGATGTCATCACAAATTGTATTGTATCCTGCTAGTGATGCTAGCTGATTTGAAATTGGGGTTAGGACACAATCCTCCCATTTCAGATACGCTGCCTCCATATGAACCAAGCCCTTCTGAAGTTCAAAAGCTGCTTGCAAAGGGTTTACTACCAACCAAATATCCCTATCAGTCTTCCCCTTTCCCAAGCAATATTCTCCTTGTGAAGATGTGGAGTCCAAATTGATGGAGCCTGGCCACAGGTGACATCTTGTAAGGCCTTCCTACTTGGTTCAATGAGGTTGTAGTTTGTAATGACTCCAAATTCAAGACCCTACGGTTTTCTTAGGAAAAAAGCCTCGCCAGTGGCAGTTACTAATAGACATGGGCATGAACCCGGAAAAAAACAAACCATGGGGTTCATGGTTCATGGGGTTTCCATGAACCAAGAACCACAAACTGGCATGGAACTGGCCCAGTTATGAACCAGTTCGTGATTTGCGGTTCGTGGAGTTTAAATGCCCCTTTCCGACAGGGAAAGGGGCATTTAATCATTTAAAGGGCCCTTTCCTGCCACTTGCAAGCAGCAGGGCCCTTTAAACAATCCAACCCCCAGCCCTCAACTCCCCAGCCCCAACCCCCACCCCTCACCCCCCCAAGCCCCAGTCCCAGCCCCCCACTTACCTTCCCTCTGATGCTGGGGTGGTGGAAGCCTCCTTTGCTTCCCACACAGCAGAGGAGAAGGCCAAAAACAGCCTTTCTGCCCCTCAAATGGCAGCTGTGGCTGCCATTTGAGGAGCAGAAAGGCCATTTTTGGTTTCCTCTGCTGTCCTGGGTGCCTGCAGGGCAGTGGATGAGGTGGAAAACGGCCCTCCCACCCCTCAAATGGCAGCTGCAGCTGCCATTTGAGGGGTGGGAGGGCCCTTTTCCACCTCCTCCGCTGCTGTGCGGGCCTGCAGAGTAGCGGAGGAGGCTTCCACCACCCCAGCATCAAATGGAAGGTAAGTTGGCGGTTGGGGCTGGGGCTTGAGAGGGGGGTGAGGGGCTGGGGTGGGGGCTCGGGCTTGGGCCATTTAAAGGGACCGGCCATTTAAACTGGCCCTTTAATATGAACCAAATGAACCAGTAGTCCAGTTTGTGGAAGTTCGTGGAAACCAGCTTCCACGAACCCTGGTTTGCAAACCCTGAACCGGGCTGGTTCGTGGGTTTTTTTGGTTCATATTTAGGTTCATGTCCATCTCTAGTTACTGTCATCTTAACCACAACACAGACGTCTGTGATGGTGCCTAAGCCACGGCTATGATAACATTGTTTTTATGTGCCTCTGGAGATTCCAAAGAAGGCTGCAGGGTTCATATCAGTAGCCTCTCATAGTGGGGTGAGGGGTTGCAGTTTGCTAAAATGACTGGAGAGAACCAGGAATCATTGTTCTTTAGTGCGAAGTAGTAGCTGAAAGCAAGGCAGTTTTATATATATATGAAAGAATGCTATTGACACCACCCTACCAGTCTGGCTGATTGTAGATTGTTGTTTGAAAGTATGATCAATAAATTGGTCTGCTACTGAAGGCAATCCCCCTCTATTGCCTAAGCCATAAATTTTAGCTGACTTTTAAACTACAAGATGCCAACCTTCTTTCATATATACATCAACATTCCCAAATGATTTCCAGCTAATTAATTAATATGGAAGACATCTCAAAGAGCTTGAATGGGTCTCCAGAAAGACAGGGCTTGGCTGTGTTATGAAATTTAAAATCAGCTACATTCTATACAAACTGAGTAGCTGTTTGTACATCATGTCAATTTGCTTATGAGGGCAATACTGTATTCTAAAATTATCCTAAAGTTTGTAATATTTTTCTATAAAGGGATGCAAAGATTTACACCATGAAGGTAAATGGTCCCTATTGGGAAAAAACTAGATTTTTGTATCCTGTTCATATGAATACTGTACAAAAACATAGGTAGGATAGCTCTTGTGCCTGTATAAGCTGTTCAAATAGCCCAACCACCCATTTCATTACTATATGAATAGTAATGCTAAGAAGTTTTCTGAAACTAACAGAATATGCTCAAAGGTATAGAAGGAACAATGCAATATTTTTTATATTATGCTGTTAATGGCGGCGTTTTAAAGTACACATTACTGCATGTATATTTCATAGAAGCCTAATATTCCTATGGCATCTCTGAAATGAATTCTACATTTTATTCACCTTCTTTCCATTTCATTTGGAAATGGAAATCAATATTATATACTTTTCTAATATGATGTATTCATTTTTGAAGCATTAATTTATTGCTGACTTCAGCCAAGATATTTAGCCTGAACATTACTGCAACTGCATTTATGAAATCAGTGCTTCGATAGCAGAAACGGAATTATCAAATGCCACTGAACACAGTCTAGTGACTTGCTATGACTGGAGGCAACAAATTCCCATTTTAAATGTCAGTTTATACAAGTCTTTATTTGAAACCCACAAATCTATGCAGTTAGATAGGCTTTATTAAGAACCGGTGCACCTGCTGCACTAGAACTGCTTTGTTACTTTCTTATTATGCAAATAAATTAGCAGTATTCATCCCTAAAAACTGCACGTTGTTTAGAATAATGAGGTTCCTTTCATCGTCGATACTTCAGATATCTCTAGCAAGTAATCGGAAGCTTCCTTTAAATGCAACATCTAGATAAGCTAAGTTCTTAAATGTGAGTTGTTGTAGAATTACATTCCCTACTTTTTAGACTGAATGCTAATTAACATGTAAATTAGCAGTTTAGTCCTCATTAAATTAGTGGGGGAAACTATGGGACAGTTAATTTCATCGTTGATGAGAGTCTACTAGATGTACAATAATGTGAAACATTACATTATACAAGGAACTACAGAATTCTATTATCTGAGTCTAGCACCTCTAGACAGCTGTGCATTTCAGAGGAAGTGTTCTGTGTTAATATTTGTGTTATTACCTTTTCTTAACTTTCTCAGAGAGTGCACATTTATAATTACTACATAGCATGGAAGGATTCAAACTGAAACCCTAACCCACTCTATGAATATAGAACAATTAATTCATATCTATATTCTTATGAACCCTTACCTGAAAGTAGGTCCCACGGAATTTAGTGGGACTTGCTAACATACATAGATGATATGGTGGTGGTATCCCTAACTGGCATTGGTTTCAGAAGGCTGTTGCATAAAATAGGCCATTTTTGTAAGGATGAGGCTTTAAATAATAATTTTGCCAAGACTAAGATAATGGTCTTTGGGAAGAAACCACAAAGACTAAAATGGTCAAGAGATGGAAACTCCATCTAGGACCTTTAAATATCATGGGGTAATTTTAAATGAAACTCTTTCATGGAAAGCCCATCTAGCGATAACAAGATCTCTTGTTCTGAGAATTGTAGATGCCATCATATATAGCTCAAATGGGGATTTTTGATTGAGCTGAAATTATTCCAAAGCTCCTCTATGGCATAGAGGTCTGGGGCTGGAATGAGTGTTCAGTCATGATCTTGGAACCCATTCAAAATATCTTCTTACAGAGAATCTTAGTTTTGCCTTGTAGAACTAAGGCTGCCAGGTCGAGTTTCACCATATACACCGAGACATAGTACTGTTCGATAAATTTGGTTTAGTTCTCTCCATGTATGAGGGCTAAGGAATGGCTTGAGGGAGACATTTTGGTCTGTGTGATCCCTCTCTCTGTCCTAGTTGTTTTGATTGGTCTGAAGAGCACTAGATACTTCCCAGCATATGGACAATGGTGCCCTGAGCAGGAACCTTGGAATAATTCAAGGAAATTGATAGGGCTGCCTGGCAATAGTGAAGGATTACAGAAGAATATATTCTACTGTGTAAAATTTACCACAAAGCTCACCATCAGCATCACCATCATTATTAAATCCATTTCAAAGTAAGGTCACAGCAATATTATTTTGTGATTCTGTAAAACAAACGGAAAGGCATCAGTTAATTTTAAAGTTGCCTTTCTCATATGTTTAATCCTGAAAAGTAATAGCCTTTTCAAAGTTATTTTTAGAATGCCAGTTACCATGGTGAAAGCAAATTCTCTCCCTGCTCTTTCAGCGAGTTGCATAGATGGCTAATATGGTATGCTTTAGTTGTACACCCCCAATTATGCTTTTTAATAACTTTATCATACTCATGTTATGGCTGGGATTTGGAACTCATTTTACAAATAATGTTATTGGCTCTACTGTATTATTCTACAGTTTATTTCCATTTAGAAAAAAGAAAAGAAAGCTCCTTTTAAAATTATTTTGGCTGCTCCATGCTTGACGCACCATCTTTGTTAGGAAGATGTACATCTAGCTTTGGAACAAGGTTTATAGAACATGGTGTAAACTGGCCTTTTCTATATTTAAAATAATCCCTGTAATCCCTAGTATGATTTTTTCCTGAAATGTTTTACTTGTGAACATGAGACTGATCTGAAAGGCCAAGAAAAAAGATATTGCTCCATTTAGACTCCAGATGTGGCCTGGTGCCAGGAACTCACATCACTGTTACGGCAGTTAGAGAGGTTAGGTTCCGTTTAGGATCAAACCACACGAGACAAAATACACTCGAATTACACTTGAATTACACTCAAATACACTTGAATTACAAAATACACTTGAATGTAATTCAATTCAAGTGTATTTTGTCTCATGTGGTGAGACCCTTAGAGTGCAGGAGTTGTGGTGTTGACCTTTGCCAGCTCTTGCAGGTAAAGCTCTATTCTTAGTTTAAATGGATGGAAGTTAAACAGTTGAACTCAAAAGGAGAGGGGTCTTCCATAGGTATGAAGGTGCGAGCCAGGGGAGGGGAGGGGAGGGGATGGCGAGCCTAATATTGGCCCCTACTGCTCTTGGCCACACTTAGGCCTAGAGCTGTAGGAAGAATGGGGTTAGTCATATCTGCTAGGCTTGTTCAGAGGAATTCTTTTAATTCCTCTTTACCCAATTTCTCCATTCCCCCCCCCTGCCCAAACACACTCTTTTTAGGAATTTGGGATCAGCTTCTCATCAATTCCATTTCGATCAAAAAGAAATTCAAAGACAGGAAAGTCATTCTGTAGATACTCAGAGGCAGGCAATGTCTTCCAAAACTTTCCTATCCTCCTGTTAGAGCACCACCATGTGATTTCTCATCAAAGATTTCTCATCAAAGAGAAATGAAAGAGTATCTCCTCTTTTAAAAAAGAAAAAAGAGAATAAGAATTAATAGCTATAGATAAAAAGTGAAGTTTAAGAAAAGAAATTCCTTTCCCCATAACAACACTACTTCCTGCATTCCAAGGCTACTAGAGGATAGCTAGACTTCTGTGACCATAGCAGTTATGTTGAGTGGCTTAGATTCTGCTGCCTCTTTCTGGGAAAGACAACCGCTTAAATTCCCTGGGCTTCTCCTGCCCCACCAATTGGCTCTATTTATTAAGAACTCATATCCCCAAGAAAGGCAAATTAAAGGACCGTTTCTCTCTCCCCCTCTCTCCCCCTGCCCCTCCCCCATGCTCTGATTTTCTCCTTGTTGGGGATCCAAACTGGCTTATTTGAGCAGCACCTTTGCATTTTCCCCTCCAGTAGGTTTGTGAGCTACATCATTGCCAAATTGTGGCCTTTGAAAGATGATACCAACTTTACAGGACAGTTTATCTGAAACTGTGTGGAATGCATCTAGAAAATTTTGCAAAACTGAGATATTTAGAAGAACATTTTAGGGAGGCTATTGTATGTTTTATCGGATTAGTGGGTTGGTTCTATTGGCATGGCTCAAGAAGAGATGTTGGTTGCACACAAAATGGAGCGTCCTACTCTAGCTAGCAAGAAAGAGTAAGGTACAGCTGAAGTAGTTGGCAATTCTCACATAGGTCCAGAAATGGCTTAAGTGGCTAATTTTCAGCAAGGTTGTGGCATCTAGTACTAGTCTTATTTCACTCTCAGCCTATGCAATAATACTATGTTGCATCTGTAGGTGGGGCATTCCACAAACTGAGGAGGAGCTTTCTTGGAGTGGGGACTAGATGTGTTCTGAAAGTTAAGAAGGGCAGGGAGTGAATGAGGGTTGCCAGCTCCCACAGTGGGAGCAGGGGATTCCCCCCACCTTTTGCCCCCCACCCCCACCGTGCTCACTTGGCAGGCAGGGAGAAAGAAAGAGGGAAGCAGGCCAGAAGCCACCAGATCATACAGGAGAATGGTGTGCATGTGTGCTCCAGAGGCCCTGATGACACACTTCTGAAGGCCCTGATGACACACTTCTGAAGGGCCAAGAGATCCCAAAATATAGCAAAAACACTGTGTTTAGGGTTGATTTTGGCCTTGCTGAGAGATTGTAGCTTTTGGTTTTCAACCAGAAATGACTTGATCAGACCTCTGGAGCACACATGTATGAGGGAGGAGGATCAGGTCCCCCCACCTGCCTATCGACCATCCATCCCCCACTTTTTAGGTAAGAGGGGCTGGCAACCCTAGAGTGAACACAAGGTCCAATACAGTCTTAAAATTGCTTAAGCCTATTTGAACATTCCATTGGTGCACATAGATATTCAATTACCAAAATAGTGAAAAGGAGAGGAAGTGCAAGGCTGGTGAATGCAGATGTTAGTATTTCGGTAACTGTTGTTGTCATCCTATTAAAACTGTTCACTACAGTGGATGAAAAAGTACAAGGTTGTATCAATGAAGCTGCCTCATGACTCATTCAAAAATTATGGTTCCTTCATGTGCTCTTGCCTAAAGTAGTTCAATAGTCTGATGCTTCCATATAGAAGGCATAATGTAGACATTTGTCCCTTGGATATCCAACGCAAGTATGTGCAGCCGCCAAGAAAGAGTGGCACCAGCAGGGAAGTGCTCCATCTGATCCAATTTATGCACATGGTCAGGTTTTGCAAATGCCACAACTTTAATGGAAAAGCACCTCCATAGGATTTGAAGCAATCCTCAGTGGCCAAAGGAATTTAGGATAGAGTGCAAGGAAACTATATCCAACTCATTCCTGAGTGCCAGCTCACCTTCCCATTATGTATGTATATATGTAATTTATAGTCCGCCTTTCTCACTGAGACTCAAGGCAGATTACACAGTATGAGATTAGTACAATCAGTATCAAGTACATTTCAATACAGTATCAAGGACATTTCATAAACAATACCATAGGGTAAATAGACAAGTTTAAAAGACATAGTATTAGCAAGAATCCAATACAGAGTAGAAAAAATACTGAAGCAAAACATAATCAATTCTAGGACTAACATTAGACAACATGGAGCACTGGTGATACATAGAAGTACATATTAAAGCAGCAGATAATACGTAAGGCAATATAGTGACGAAGTCTATGGTCCCTAACTCATTAGCGAAGCATCTGAGACCCCATCTCTACAATACAGCACTCCTATTTGAGTAAAAAGCCTTTTTGAATAGTTCAGTTTTGCATCATTTATGAAAAGCCAGGAGAGTAGGGGCTCTTCTGACTTCCTCAGGCAGGTCATTCCGCAGGATAGGGGCCACCACAGTGAAAGCCTGTGTATGGGCTGCTGCTGACTTCACCTGTGAGCAGCCTGGCACCTGCAGGAGACCCTGTTCAGATAAGCAAAACTTCTGTGGAGGAACATAGGGAGGGAGGCGGTCCCATAGGTATGCCGAACCAAAGCCATGAAGAACTTTGTATATAATAACCTATTGACTATTACATACAAAGTTCTTCATGGCTTTGGTCCGGCATACCATGCTCACCTTGAACTGAGCATGGTAACTGATGGGTAGCCAATGGAGCGACTGTAGGATGGGAGTGACGTTCATACTCCTGCTTGCTCCTGATAACAGTCGAGCTGCAGCATTTTGCACTAATTTGGAGCCTCCCAGTTAACTTAGATGGGAGACCTATGTATAGAGCATTACAATAGTCCAGCCTTGATGTTACCATAGCATGGATCCAAGTGGCCAGGTCAGCCATGTCAAGATAAGAAGCCATCTTCCAGGCTAGAGTGAGGTTGTAGAAAGCATTTTTTGCTGCTGCCTTAACTTGTTTTTCTAGTAATAACGCTGGATCCAGTATAACCCCTAAGCTCTTAACTGAGTCTGCAAGGGTCAGACAAACTCCATCGAAAGTGGGGAGTACAATGTTCTTCAAGATTTCTGCTTTCCCAACAAGCATCACTTCGGTCTTGTCTGGGTTCAATTTCAATTTGTTGTTTTTCAACCATTTCACCACGGTTGTCAGGCAGTGATCTATCTACTGCATCCTGTGGGGACTGGAGATAGTGAGGGTGTCATCTGCATATGTTTCAGTGTACTTTGTGCTGCCTTTGCACACCAGTTAGTGGTATACAGATGAATAGTTTAAGCACAGTGACACTGACTACTGCATCTGTGTTTGTGAAATATTCTCTATGGGCCAGGTTGTGCTGGTGTAACAATCCTTGCCTTCAATCATATAAACTTTTTTGCCCATTGTACCACCTCACATAATTAAGCTAAAAACACCTTGGTGTTTTTATTTGTACAAAAGACCAAAATGCAAAAATTCTGTAAAATAAATCATAATTGAGCACATGTGGCTAAGTTTAGCCAGCCACTTAGGTACCTAATGGCATGAAAAAGGTAATTGCACACTTAAATGTATGTTAATTCCCAGGCTTACTATCCTGGTTGAGTGCGTTTATGTATGGTTGTAATTATTCTGGTATTGTTGTAGCAGTGCTTGTTAGGATGAAAAGTAAGCTTAGCATCTTTGCCCAATTGTTTAACCAGAAAAACGCTACTGTTGTATATTTTGTGTGCCCATTGTCTATTTCACAAATGCCAATTCTGTGATGGCTTCAGATTGTGACGTTTTGCTGTTGTTTGAAGAACCACTTGGAGATTACTGAACTAGCTCCTTAGGGTATATTTCCAGCCCAGAACATATATTCAGTAAAACGCTTCTGAGTGCAACTGTTTAAATTCTCATCAATTTCCCCACTATTTTTATCCAAACTCCTTTCTTTTTTGTTTATATAGGCTGATGTAACATTTTAATTTGTATGTGAAGGCAGAAGTCAGCACACACCAATTTGACTTCCTTTTCATCTTTCAGTTCCCTTGTTTCATAAGAGTCTTGCTCTCTTCTATCTGTCCTCTAGTTATTTCTGGTAATACTTTCCCTCATTAGATTCCCAGGTAGTGATTTTATTGGAAAATTGCTATTTCCTAGTGCTCAAATCTCAAGATGTTTTATCTAAGTAAATATGATTCCTCCATCCCTTACTACTAGAGGTGGGCACAAACCAAACTACGGACCAAAGTTTGTGACAAGGCAGGCCAGTTTATGGTTCATGAATCGGCATTTCGTGGGAACGCATTTCTGATGAACAGTGATGAACTTTAGAGCGGTTTGTTTGGTTTGTGATTTGTCACTTCTGGGGACCATAGAACAGCCCCCTTGAGAGTCAGAGATGAAAGACTCACAGGGAGTCTTCAACAGGCTCTCCTCCAGCCACCCTCCAAGTTTGGCGAAGATTGAATTTCGGATGTCCGAGTTATACACCCCCAAAGCAGCTGCCCCCAGGAAAGTTCCATTGCCAATTGACTTGCATTGGCTCCATTGAAATACATTCCAGCACCAAAAAGTGCAATGAAAACATGGGCTGGAGTTACAGAATCTTCCTCTGAAGAGGAAGTTACAGAATCTTTCTCTGCATCTCATGTTTTCACCGCAACTTTTTGGTGCTGGAATGTATTTCAATGGAGCCAATGCAAGTCAATTGGCAATGGAACTTTCCTAGGGGCAGCCACTTTGGGGGTGTATAACTCGGACATCCAAAATCCAATCTTCACCAAACTTGGAGCGTGGCTGGAAGAGAGCCTGCTGAAGACTCTGTGTGAGTTTGGTATCTCTGAATTTCAAGGGGGCCATTCTACAGCCCCCAGAAGTGATGAACCATGAACCAAACGAACTGGTTCACAAACCGGTGCAAGTTCGTGGAAGTTCGTGGCTTGTGGTTTGTGAAACACAATGAACCACGAACTGTGGTTAGTGGCATTTTCCCAATTTGTGCCCATCTCTACTTACTAGACATTTTCTTGAATTACTCTATTGATTACAATAGGCATCTACTTGCTTGCTTGGGTTTGATTCCCCTCCGCTTGAAGTCAGCTGGGTGACCTTGGGTCAGTCAAAGCTATTTTAGAGCTCTCTCAGCCTCACCCACCTCACAAGATGATTGTTGTGAGGATAATAATAACACACTTTGTAAACCTCTCTGAGTGGGTGTTAAGTTGTCCTGTAGGCCAGTATAAAAATCAAATATTATTATTATTACTGCCACTGAATTCAATGCTACACAGAAATAGTGTGTATGTACCAGTGATTATTTCAATTTAAGCAATGTATTTTCAAATTCCTTGAGCACTGAAAAATGCACATTGAGAGTTTCATGGTTCCAGCTGCTGAAAAGAGAAACTCAAAAATTTAGCCCTGTATGTAACCTTATAAGTGCCTTTAATGTTTTCTGGCATCATGCAAAAAATAATATTTTCAGGCTTTCTTATGAATAACGTTTTATTTGTGTGTGTGTGTGAGAGAGAGAGAGAGAGAAAGAGAGAGAGAGAATGTGTGGCAAGAGAAATGCATAATCATTAAAAAGCGGCTCATGTTTTCTTGTTTCCTCTTCTACGTTCGTCATCTAGAGACTAAAGGAGCTCAAGCAAAGGGAATTTGCTCGGAATGTGGCTTCAAAATCCTGGAAAGATGAGAAGAAACAGGAAAAAGCACTTAAGCGCCTCCATCAGCTGGCTGAGCTACGGAAGCAGTCTGAACGGTAAGCAGTTTGGTGTAGTGGTTAAGAGTGGCAAGACTCTAATATGGAGAACTGGGTTTGATTCCCCACTCCTCTGCTTGGAGCCAGCTGGGTGACCTTATGTCAGTCACATCTCTTTTAGAGCTCTCTCAGTTCCACCCACCTCACACGGTGATTGTTGTGAGGATAATAATAACATTGTAAACTGCTCTGAGTGGGCATTAAGTTGTCCTGAAGGGCAGTATATAAATCAAATGTTATAATGTTATAAGCATTTGGAAGAGTTAAGCTCCTCCTCTTTTTCCATCAGTCCCCAATTTCTGATGTATGTTATACATAGATCATATCACATGCTCTGTAAATCACTGTTTTCTTCATCCTTGATGCTAAATATTCTTTCTTTGCTAGTCATAATATTGGTAATGCTGAACTAATACCTAGGCATCTGGAGGTTGGTATTTTAACCCCCTTTTCTGTCATTCTTTTCTTATCTGATTAATAATGCAGTACTAAATTTTCAGGAGCAGATGTTTTCAGTGTAAAAAGTGGGCCCCAAATGTTCACCAAATTTCCCACCATAAGCTTTTCTTTTTTGTACATTTTCCTGCCCTGTATATTGCTGTTAGATGCAAAATAGCAACTGTGGTCCTTTGGCTTCTACTCTATGTCTGATCAGACCCAAAAGCAAAATTATGGACCTGAGGGTTCAAATCCAGCAGCAAACAGACAGCCTCAGGCAAGGATCCTTTTAAAATGAAATAAAGCTTTATTGAACCTACTTATGCATTCTAGGCTAGCCTCATTCCCACACACACTCACCCCAAAGTTCAGGTAGGCCATGCCTTGTATGAGTTGACTGCTCAAGCAAGAAAGCTCTGATAAAGATGGAAGTTTCACAGGCTGATTGAGGAAGAGAACTCCACTGGTGATGGAAAGTAGAACTCTGTGTGTTCTGTCTTTGGCCCCCTCCTTTGCACTCTGGTAATAGACTTGCCATCCCCACCCCACATGCTATCCCCTGGCCCACTCATCTGGCCAACGGGGAGAGGCATGAGTAGGGAAAGAAGGGCATTCATGCAGTTCCCCATTCCCCTGTTGCACCAGCAGCAGAGGAGCTGTGGGACACACTGAAGCCCAGTGCCATAAAAATCACCCGTTTGAAGGCAATACTTGCTCATTGGGGCTTCAGCATGCCCCATGGCTTCTCCATCATGCTGGAAAATGACATCATTTTCTGGTGCAACTGGGGAGTGTGTACCTGAGAGGTAAGTTCCCTGCTGCCCCCCACCTTCACTTGGGCCCCTAGCAACCATAGCAGGTGACATTACAGTGCCTGTGGCCCTTCTCTGCTGTTTCTTTACCTCTTTAGTCCTCTCTCCATAGCCCCCAAATTGCACGTGCAAGAGTGTATTATATGTATTAGGATGGCCATGACAGTCTTGTTTCAGGAAATGGGGCGGGCGGGCTGGATATTAACTTCTGCTACACACACATTTCCCAGGCACACTTCCAAACATTTCTCTCTCTCTAAACAAGCTTATAAAATTACAGGCTAAAGTTGCTGAATACACAGAAAGTTTCAGAGACAGTTCTCTTTGGAAAGCCATAGGGGGGGGGGCGGGGGGCGCTTCCCATAACAGACTATTACAGGCTGTGTTGAGCCTTCTGTAGTAATATCACCGAATATCTTGCACACCCTCAGAATGGATTGCAGAGGCTATGTTTGTATCAAAGCTGGGTTATCCCACTGAATTATAGTGCACTACCTCCAATGTCCACTAGCACAGCTTCTGTTGTGTTTCATTAGTATCAATGTAGCTGTTCCTATCCATGCTTGTCAAAGAAATACTTTTAATATGTGGAATTCACTGTTAAATTGATTAATTTCATTATGTCATTTATTCCTAGTGTTGCTGGATGCAGGCCTGTGTTTAAAACTTCCCATGTGGTTGCAGAAAAACAGCAGCAGCTGCAAGAGGAACTCCTCTTAGTCCAAGAGGACAGGACCAAGAATACAGCCGAAGTACAAATTCTCACCAGCAATGCTTCAGAGAAACAACAGGAACTTGCAATAAGCAAGAACCAGCCTTGCACGGAGAGATGCCATTTGCTTCGGAATCGGGCCTCTCCAGGATTTTCCTGTGGTACCAATGCCTGTAACAGGGCGGGGGTGTCTTTCTCCTTCTCTAAAAAAGTTCATTTGAAGCTCGAGTCATCCGCCTCTGTTTTCAGTGAGAACCTGGAAGAAGCATATGACTGCACTAGATCATCCAGGAGCACGGTGAAACCGGCTCCTCAAGATTACCACACTTGCATACATATGAGTGATGACAGAAGAGACACTGTGCACAAACGGTTAAATAAACTTCCAGGTCAAGCAGACAGCCTACTGTCATGCAATCCCCCTGTGACGAGTAAAATGTGGAAGGAAAAAGATCATAATGCCAACAGAGAGAATGTGGAAACTCATCTACGTCCTCCAGATGTGGGTTGTTTTGGTTCTCCTTATGTAAAGGACCCAGGAAGAGAGCTGAATGAGAAGAATAAATTTTCAGAAATGGTAGTTCCAGCTCAATACCAAACTAGCAATGGCTGTATGCAGCAAAACACTTATAAGCACACTGACGTCCTGTTAGCAGAACATGTTTCTGAGTTCTCAACTCAACAATCATCGGGGCAAGGACATTCATGCAAGGTAAACTACAATCCTTGTATGTTTGAAGAGAATGGATCATCTGGTGATTTGGAAACAGTCAGTGGAGACACTGGAACATCTGAGGGTGATTCACTGGTGCATAAAATTAAGTCCAAAGCATTGCCTTTTCTCCAAGTTCTGAGTAAAGATGGCAGCACTGCCTTACGGTGGCCCACAGAACTTATTTTGTTTACAAAAACAGAACCTTCTGTCTCCTATGGTTGCAATCCATTATATTTTGATTTTAGACTCTCTTTATCCCATAGAGAAACTGGACATCATGAAGTCAACCTAGAAAATTGTAATGAACACTCAGTAATGATGGACATAGATAGAAATGAAGCCTCAGGTCTAAACAAGAACAAGCAGCTGTCCAGTGTACGAGATGATCAGCCTTTGAAGCCAAAGAAGAGGACAAGAGCTCTAAGCCTCAGAAAGTCCCAGCCAAAACTGGATTCAGACGTAGAGAGTGAAATGAATCAAAGTGCTCCAAAGTATATTTCAGATGATTTGAATGAAAGTACACCTAAAGTGCCTAGTCACCTTGATTGCTCACAAAGGCATTACACAAGAGCAACAGGTCCCCATACAGAAGTGCACGTGAGATCTTTAGCACAGCACTTGCAGAAGTGTGAACAAACTCTACAGGATCAAAACATTTGCATTTATCCATTGGTGTCTCGGATAAAGAAGCAAAAATGTGTACAATGTGATTTAATTTATTCCCAAAGACAAAGCAACCTGGATTTGATCACATGCAGCAGTGGCATAAGTGACAGCGAAAGAGATGCCATTCTTGGTTACAAGTTCAGTTCCACTGGCAAGTGCTTGGAAAGTAAAGGGAATGGGGATTTTGCTGGATGCTGGAAATTCTCTTCTTTACAAAAGTCCTCTTCTGACAGGCAGTCTAATTATTCCGACACCTCTGTTAGCAGTGCAACTAGTTTTGCTAGTTGCTACTCTAGTCACAGATCAAGTGATCACAGTAAAAGTCATTTGCCTTTTTGTTGCAAAAGGAAACAAAAGCCGGTTGAAAGGCAGAAATATAAACACAAGAAGCACAATTGCATTTCATCTTCTGATGATGCAGATGAGGACTGCTTTTTCAACAATAAAAGTCAAAGATTTAGAAACTGTACACAGAGGCATACAGTAAAATATCAAAGACATTCAAGATATAGGCATTTACTACATAGAGACATATCAAAGCAAAGCCGAAACAGACATTCTGCTTGTAAACACAGCAGGTGTAGAAGCTACAGCAGCTCAAAAGGGTCTTCCACTCGAGATTCAGGGAGCAGCGAACGATCATCTAGTTGCACCAGATCGAGAGGCAGCAGTTCAGGATCCCTTGCAAAAGAATCAAGATGCGATTGGAACGAACACAAAAGGGATATGATGAACTACTATGGCTCTGAACCAGGAAAAGCAGATTCTGTGTACTATGACTGTCGAAACATAAGTTGTCCATCAAAGCGCATTGATATTTGCTCTATCAAACCCCTAGGAAAAGAAGCAATGGGACAGCGGAAGTCATTAACTGCCAAGCTACTTTTAGAGAAGGTGAAATCAAAGAAAATCCAGGAGCAAACTCAGAACGGGGAGAGCTTTTCAAATGCTTGTGGTGTGAATCTCTGTCACAGTCAACCTGTCATTAAGGGTGCATCTTCAGTAGAGAGTGAAGGAACGTTACCTTTGCCTGAAAAAGCCCTCCACATCAACACAAACAGTGTGCAAAACATTGAAACCAGCGCAGTGGAAAGCAGTGCAAACAAAGATGAAGTTGAAACATCAACAATAAATAATGTGTCTCTTACAACTAACACTAACTATGGCAATTGCCTCCTTAAAGACTTAATTCAAAGAGGAACTGTGTATCACGCCCCAAATATAGAAAAGGACACAGCAATAAATGAGCCATCAGATCTTTTAACTGGTGAAATGCAACCCTTTCTACAAACCCGTGACCCAGTACCAAATGATTTTCCTGGTGCTTTCCCTGCTAATAGATATTCTGTTGCTCCAAATCCAACAGAGACCAAAGAAGAACACAATGCAAGCTTGAACTCAAATCGAGTGGAAGGGAATTTAAGCTCTTATTCTGACAGCTCTATGCATAAAGACAGTGAAACAGAAAACAAGACTGAATTGTACAGCAAATGCATCTCTTCTCCTTTAACTCAACAGCCTATAACATTTTCCCCTGATGAGATAGACAAATATAGGTTTCTTCAGCTGCAGGCCCAGCAGCATATACAGAAACAACTTGTGGGAAAGCATCTTAAGGTTTTATCTGCCACCGGACAAGCTGCATTTTCTGCACCCCCTTCAGTTCAACCGGTTCCTGTTCCGCAACATGCCTCAGTCGCCACCCTCCACCATACCTTTCTGCAAAGCTTTGCTCTCTCAGCTGCAGTTCATCCCCACAGCAGCCATCTTTCCCTGGCTCGGATACATCCATTCCCACAGTCTCACTTTGCCCCAATCTCTCTCTCCCCTTTCACTCCAGCTTTCATGCCTACGCACTCAGCCCTACTGGCAGGACACCCACTCCATTTGGTATCTGCCACTCCCATCCATCCTTCTCACCTGCCAATCCCATCACTGCCCCATCCTGCATTTATTCCTACCTTGTTCACACCACAGCTTAGTGGAGCTGTATCTTCTGCAATACAACTCAATCCTTTCATTCATCCATTATTCCAGGGGCAAGAATTCCGGCATTGTTCTTGACCTTGTAAAATTTGTTGGTTATCTGATTTTTTTTTACAAAAGCAGATACTTTTGTTTAAAAATATTTAAAATAGCAAAGTTGTCATCTTACACTCCAAAAACAGTTTAAAAGAGGAAAATACCCTTTTAAAATCTAAATGTATATCTTAAGGGAAGTTGTAGCATATACTTACGGCAAATCAAGAACAGTGAAGCAAGTAAAGACTGGCTGACACAGCATTTTGAATGTTAATTTGGATTATCAAATGATGACTGGATATTCCATTCACATGATCCAGAGTCCATTAACAGAATCTTAAATAAAAAGTGTATGGTTCTCTAATTTGCAGTAAGTCTTACATTAGTTTTCATCTTCATTTTGAAAAGAAAATAAGTGGGAGGACAATTCTTGAAGCACAGTTATTCTGACATCCACTGGGTAGGGGCAGGAAAATACCATCAGCACTGGATCCTGGCTTGAGCTACTTTAGGGCTAATGGTAACATTCTGTTTTCTTCATTGTCTGGGAGAATTCTTAGGTACTCACCCAGGGATTCCAATAGCTTCCTCCTGGTAAGGTCTTTGGCAAACTCATATGGCACATAGATGTATGAATGTCAGCAGCCTGGTTAACTTTTTGGGGGTGGACAGGCAGGTTTTTGTACTTCCTTTGATTGTATAATTTAATTTCTAACATTATCTTGCACCATATTACCAAGACCTCAAGTGATCACATCTGATTTCTGCATCAAATGTCAAACTGATATTAAAAAGAAATGTGAAGAGGATTATGATAGTTTGAGTTTATGAGAACTGTTCTGAAGTCACTGAAATATAGCAAATATAAACCATAAGATCTGTGAATCAAATATACCTGCATCTTGTTTACTTTTAGACTGTGACATTTAGTATATTTACTTGAAAGTTATTTCTATTAAAACAATTTAAACTTATGTCTGAGTAAAAAGATTTTGTTCTGGGTGCTAATATTAAAATGTGTCATCCATGCTGTATGATAATCATAGATCCCAGTAAGTGAAACTTGGGGGTGGATTTACTTGGACATTTTTCGACCATTCACAAATTTTTCGTCGTCGCTCTTTTGTGAGATCTGACTTAGCTATGTCTCAGAAGTTTCTGACACATGTTCAGCTTCGCAGAACAACTTGTGTTCCACAAGTCTCCTAAATCAGGTATCTCAGATGCATTCTTGTAACAGACAGGTCCAAATCAATCGCACCACAGAGTGATTAGAAACATGCATTCTCTGATGTGAAAAAGTGATTGGATGAGTCCACCCAACCAACTGTACTCATTTCCTCATTGCTGTAAAATGCTAAACATACCTTTGTTATACAGTTTTGCAAAAATATTTAAAAATGCCACTGGATTCATTTTTCAAAGCATTTTGTTTCTATTAAAACTGAATAATACTCTGGCTAGTATAATCTGTAAACTAGGTATTTTGTTTTGTATTCTATGTAAAAAGTGTTTTATATTATACAGTAGATAAGTGAAATTGCACTATTGAACATGCAATGCAGCTTTTTTTAGGTTATAAAAGTTGTTCCTGGGAATGTAGTTTCATGCAATAATTTTTTTCAATAAAAAGGCTTAATGGCAGAAAGCGTGTCAGTCATGCATTTTTAAATATTGTACCAAAAGGCAAATGACAAAGTTGAATGCAGGTGAGGAGCAAACATAGCCTGTACACAGAACTGAAATGCATTTAATTTCACCAAGAAGCTGTAATTCTGATTTTAAGCTATTTCCTTTTTAAAATAGCATGTTATTAGAATTGTTTAAATGGCTCCATAAATAAATATTCCTTCTAAAAGAATCATCCATGATGTGTTCTTTACAACCATGTTAACGGACAATGCATTCTATTTTTTCAGACATTTTAAAGGCTTAAAATAATCTTTATACATAATTTTGCCAGGTTTCTCAGTCTTCTCCCATTAGAATTTTTGAGTATCTCTGTGTGAAAGAAACTTACTAAGAAAAAAAAATCAGCACGCAGATTCACTACATCATCATACTTCAAAGCCCTATGGAAAACTGATGGTTACGAAACAGTCAGAGAGAAACTATCAACAGATGGTATATTTAGAAGATCCATTCCTCTCTTCCGTTATCTTCCATCCTTTAATTTGTCCTGCGTGTTTTGTTCCCATTTGTTCCTGTAGAGAAATCATTATGTGGTGGAGACACAACCTTCCCACTCAATGAGTAGCCCAGCTTTGTTCATACAAGTGGGTTTGTCCATGCATTATACTCACATAAGCCAAACAAGGGGGACAAAAGTCCTAAGAAACCTAAGAATACTTAACTCAATATTACAATCATTTATAATTGTTTATGATTTTAGTTTTTTAATTTTCAAAAAGTGCAAGTGCAAGCAGTGCAAATCTATTATATAACCAATCACTATAATTTGTTGTTAACCAAAGTCCTATTTTACATACAAACACTATATGTTATATATACCCCAAGTAACCAATGCTCCAAAGTAAGTGTTTCAGTTCATATAGTTTCAGTTCGTATTAATCCTTTTGTCTCATTTGCAGGCAGACAACCATTGCGTGGAACCGAAGTTATTATTGACGGGAAGAAGTATCCGGGAGAGTTGGCAATGGGTGTGCTAGCACTTGAAACATCCCGTTTCTCAAAAGCTGCTTCATAAGCCAAAATTTAACTGCATCTCCAAAACTAATCCGTTCTTTACATGCATTGGTAACATCCACAGTGTCTTTCAGTGTCATATGAAAGACACTGTGGGTGGTACCAATCCACAGTGTACTTTTGTTCCCCTTGTTTGGCTTTTGATTGGTAGAGACCTTTCCCCTTTATTTGGTTTTGATTATACTCACATATACAGGCACTGGGAGAGAGAAATCACTGCAATATAAAGGGGAAGTACACACAGCCCTACTTTGTTTTTCATGAATAAATTGTAATAATGACTATTTAGGATTATCTTCAGATGTGTTACAAAAACATGCAACCTTCGTTTTACCTGGAACATTGATTATTTTATATCTAAACTGGATGTAAATCTTATGCCTGGAACTTTGATTATTTTATATCTAAACTGGATGTAAATCTAATAGCCAAGGGGGCCCCTGCGGATATTTAAATCCATTGATCAGGGCCAGCTTGACACAAGGGAGATTTTTCTCTAAATTTGGGGGGAAACCCAGCCTTGCAGAAAAATCTGAAAGAAGAAAAAGGGAGATTGGTGGTTCAAAAAAACCCTCAAACCTGAGAACAATTCACTGCACAAGCACAGTGAACTATTATTCGCAGGCACAGAGTGGGGGGAAGGGAAGAAATGCTACCACAAAACTTACCACAGGTGTAACCATCCAAGTGACTGGCCATCACTTTTCCCCATCCCAGGCAGCTCAGCTGCAAGCCACCCTGAGGCTGGGAGAGCCCAGGCACCACCTCAGCAAGCTATGCCAAGGACACACGCAGCTGAAGTGAGCTGTCCTGAAGCTGGGAGAGCCTGGGCACCACTGTAATGAGCTGTGCAGAGGCCATTCATGGCTGGATTGAGCTGCCCCAAGGCTGGGAGAGTCCACGCGAGCAGAGCAAAGACCGCACACTGTTGGAGTGATTGGCCTCCATGAGAACCCAGGTTCAGGTGCTGAAGTAAGGAGCCATGCCAATGCAGGAGAGGGGGGTAAGGGTCTTTGAGAGTGTGTGGTGGAGAACCTTCCAGACACCTTTCCTCTTTGCCACCACCCCAAATACCCTTCCCCTTTGCTACCTCCTCCTCACCACCCCACTCTTCCAAACATCTTTCCTCTTTGCCCACATCAAATCCATTCTCCTTTGGCCTACCTCACTCCCCAACCCCTTTGGTGTTAGGAAGTGAGGTGCAAAAGGGGAAAGCTCTGCAATTGAGGGGGGGGGGGCAGAAGCCTCACATGACTCCCTGCAATCCCCCCCCACACACACACACACATACAATTTTTTCAGGCCCCTACTTGTGTTTGCAGATTCTGAATTCAGATGGAAAATTTGTAGCCAACAAAGAAAGGACAGGTGGGACAAAATAACAAGGAAAGGGCCCTTCTCTAATGTCCCCCCTCAATTCCCTCCCGGTGTTACCAAAACCTTACTCCTTTAATACAGATGAGATGTTAAAACTAAGGAGATGTGATTCTATTTGTGTACATCAGAGCTTGCCACATACTTCATGGTATTAATGATATTGTCTCTTATGATGTAATGAGAAACAAGATCCAAAACATTACCAGATAATTTCTTTGGGAAATTTTTTCCAGTACTAAATATCATAGAATCCAGCCTTTTTAACAGCAGCAACAACGAAAAGCATTGTTATGGCAGACATCAACACTATATTGGGTATTGCCTGTGACAGATATTATTGTTGAAGGACTTCTACAAAACACACATGTGAGCACTCTGGCTGTGATCTTCCATGTACACTAAAAGCAAGAATCGTTAGCACAACCTGCGTGTATCGATTTCATAAATTCATAAAATGAGATGTGATGTCTGGAAAGAACATCCTTTGGTCTGCAAACCCATTCCCATAATGTCAAGGGCTTCCAATTGTTATACAGCAGCAAGTGAATACAACACTCTCAAGGACACATGACATTGCTGTGCATGTCTGGAGGCACAACAAGACTGTGAGCTGTCAGTAACATCTGAAGAAGGGACCTCTGACTCTTGAAAGCTTATACTCTGAAAATCTTTTTTATCTCTAATGTGCCACTGGAGTGGACTCAAATCCTGCAGTAATATCCAGTTGCTTACAATAAAGTTGCCTCTATAAAAATCAACCATATAAATTGTAATTTTCCATTTGCAAATGTTACTCAGAACAGCTTGCTGATCTTGACCCACAGGTCTCCAGGACTTGACTGCTGAAACGGTTCTTCTAAATGCTATGACACTCCCTACAGTTGTTACTGGAATTGGTCTCCTTGTGAGTAAGAAAGTTTGGGGGAATTAGCAAGCAAGGAAGATAGCTATGCAAAAGGCTGGTAACTACAGGATCTTCTTCACCAATGTTTATGGGGTCTTTTCCGAAATAGCAAATGAGGCTGATGCTTAAGTTCAAATAATTTTTTATTAGAAAGAAAAATGCATGCACATACACACAGAAATATGGGGGGAAATGGTTACACAGAGAGAGAAAGAGTCCTAGGAAGCTAGCCAGAGGTTGGGATAGAGAGAGGAAAATAAGTATATCTACCTATCCTGAAGAGTAGTCCAGTCTGCGGGGGAAGAGAGTTGCTTCAAATGTCCAGTGTCCTTGGCCAAGAGAGAGAGCAAGAGACTTGGGATAACCTCAAGGGAACAGCGCTTAGGATCCAGCACACATGTTCAATTTGAATGAGGACAGGGCACTACTTTTATAAGGTAAAACGTGCCCTGAAGTGAGGTAGCCTACCTAGCTGTTGGAACAAAGACTCCGTCAGTTCCTGGGATTAACAAAAGGTTTGATTACCTTGATTGGTAGCTACCAGGGCATGTGAAAAAGAATGCAGAATTAGTTCTAGTGCTGCACAAAAGGGCAATTTGTTAGTGATGTCCACTGGAGTTAAGTTGATGAATTTAGTTGGGGAATGTGCCTTCCCAGGAATAAACTGTAAATACTTATGAATGTCATTTGATTGGCTCCTCAATCAAGGACGGAAGATCACATCATGGAAAGAGGAAAAGGAATGTGTTAAGTGGGGATGACTCTGCAAGACCTTTGTTGCACTGGATTCCTTAGGGGCTGGAGAGCCTGTAAATCCAATCACCACTGATCACTCAGCATTCCTACGCAGCATTCCATTCATGCCTGAGTCTCCCGGGCGGGGCGCAGCAACTGTTAGCTGGAAATCCTCTGGCTACAATTCAAACTGCCATTTTAAATTCAGAGACCTGGTGCCATTTACTATCACACACAGCCATGTTGAAATGGCTATTAAAGATGGCAAAGGCAGGGCCGACTGCTTACAGAGTGGACATGGAAAGGTGGCACACAAGTTACCTAAAAAAAACACAAAGAAGAAAATAAAACCGGAATCCCTTCCTATTAGGGTTGTCCACCACCTTATCTTTTCGAGCTGCCTATTGATTGCCACCATCTGACTGTAATTATTGTATATTTTATGAGTTATTTTCTCTTTTATATTTTCTTTTAAATCTATGGTTTTAACTGTATAAATTAATTCTAATATGTTTTAAACTGTTGCAATCCACCCAGAGCCCTCCACTGGGAGGGCAGAACAGAAATCCAAAGTAAATAAATAATAAAATAAATAAACATGCAGAAAAAACATAATGAGAAAGCTGTAAAGAGGAAACAAGTGTTTCCCCCCTCACATTAAGTAACTCTATCCACAAGTCTGGTATTAGACCCACAAGTCTGGTAGTAGATCAAACAGCTTCCAGATCAGGCACCCTGTCTCTTTTCCTCTTCGTCTTTTAAACACAATAATAAAAGTTCGTAGTAATTTAATATCACCTCTTTGCACAACCATCCCCAAATACAGAGGCCACAATCAATAAAAGGGTTCAACTTGGAGTTGCCACTGGGGTGTGCACCTGAAAAATATTCAGGTTTCCCACTTCGGGTTTACCCTAAGTGGGAAAAAGCTTCGGAAAAACCTGAAACCACTTCAGATTTGGCTTTCTGAATTGCTTCAGTATGCTCCATAAAGATTTGGAGCATACTGAAGTGACGGGGGAAGGGGGAGGGAAGGGGGAGACCCACCCCCATCCTTAAACTCCCCCCACTTCCACCCCTACCCCACTTACCTGGCCAGGTGGAAAGCTGAAGCAGCTGCTGCACTGGCCAGCTGGCCGGGGGAGAAGGCCTTCCCCACCGCCGTGGCCTACCAGCATGGCCACATGGGTGGAAGGCCTTTTCGACCACTGGAGCAGCCAGCTGGTCGGCAGATAGGGCAATACCTGCCACCGCCGCCATGCAGCCATGGCTGGCGCAGCCAGCTGGCCGATAGAGAGGGCTGCCTTCTCCAGCACGGTGTCAGGTAATTGGTGGTGGGTGGGTAAGGGTAAAGAATGGGAAAGTTTAAAGTGCCCTTTTCTGCCACTTGCAAGTGTAACCCCTGTGAGGTTAATTGGTTTAGCCCAGTGGGGTGGAGTCAGAAGCTAGAGGTGGGGTGGAGTCAGAAGCTAGAGGCAGGCTGCCGAGGAGGAGGCTGTTTGTGGGGAGCAGGTAATCAAATGTTGTATGTAAAATATGATTTAAAGTGGTGTTTGTGTATTGTGTTTAGTTGGTGTTACTGGGATTGTATTATTTTTGCAGGGCTATAATTCCCAACTAGAAGATGGAAGCCTGGGGTACAGCTGCTTCAAATGAATGAGAGAGGACTCATCACTTCTTGGATGTTGAACTGTTTGCCTTTTCAAGGACATTGTTGATTTGGAGTTTTTTTTATGGTTGCACTTAAGAATTGATTTTTTTTAAGTTGTATTTTATTAATTGTTAAAAAGATTAAAAGAAAAAAAGTTATTTCTTAAAATTTTGTGTAAGTTGCTTCCTAAGCCCTATAGAACCCATGAAAAGAGAAGTTACACAAGCAGGCGGGGAATTCCCCCTGCCTGCCGGCTGAAGTTTAAAGGGCCCTGCTGCTTGCGAAAGGGCCTTTTAAACTTAACCCCCGGGCCTCAAAGTTTCCCAAAGCATTACAAATGCTTCAGGAAACTTTGACTTGGGATTTCCAAATAGGGCCTGCTTCAGATATTTTATCCGAATTAGATATCCGAAGCACACACCCCTAGTTGCCACTTACCTCCAAAGTAGGGGATGGGCAGTTGCATTGCAGGCACAGGGGACTAATCCAGCTTCCTTGTTCATGTGCACTCTGGAGGCCCTGATGATATCACTTCCACTTGAAAAACACAAATGACAGCAGGGCTTCTGCTGCCTTGCCAAAAGACCAGGCTAGGCTGGTGTGTAGCTCTGAATAGCAAGAGCCATTTACTGGTGAGGAGCAAGTTCATAATGACCATTTTCATGTCATTCCAGGAGCTTGGTGCAATGTTTTGTGGCTGGTAAGCAGTGTGAAAATGGCCCATATTTGCTTGTTCCTCGCCCTTGATGGGTGGGGACCCCAGTCTCCCCACATGCAGCCTCAAGAAAGCTCACAATCTTCCTTATTTGGAAATGGCAGCCGGCCGGGGGGGGGGGGGAGGGGGACAGCTCCCAAGCCACTAAGGGAGCTGAACTAGCATGGCCATACTCATTTATGAACACACACTGGAATATCTTAAAGCCAAACATAGTGTACCGATTTTATGACCATTCTGTAAGCCCCTCAAACTGGAGATCAAGATGCAACCATTGCAGTCCTTCAGTTTTGTTATGTTTTATGTCTGCAGGCATGAGAAATCAATACTTCATTCTCCTATGCCACTGAGCTTTTTCAGAGCCAATAAATTTCCTATTTGCAACCTAATAAACTATATGTATTTATCAATTTTATTTACAAAAGTCGTTCTATATAGCATATATGCAAATCAATGCTCTTCATAAAAAATAATGGTGAACAAACCAACGGACTGAATGTCTACCTGGTCTACTACCTATATATAAAATCAACTATGTGTCAAAGTTATTAAACCTTTCATTGGAATATTGCAGCTTTCAACCTGATCCTGTACAAAGTTAGATGCATCAAGGCCTGCTGACATGGGTGAGTTTTAGTATGTTTAACTTTGCACAGGAACGAGGTGGGTGTTTTTCATCCTGAAAGCTACAGGAGAGCCAGCTGGGAGGTTAATATGTGAAGATTTAGTTGAAGGGCATAGAGCTTTCATTTGGCTAGCTGGAATGAGCCCTCTGAATATGATTGTCCTAACCTCACCATTCCAGTGGCAAAGCCCAACCTGGTACATTTGGATCAAAAACAAAACAAGAAAATATTTCATATGTGGTATTACTACCCACTGGTAACAGTGATTTCCTCTAACCAGTTTTGCCGAAAAAATAAATTGTTAGAGGAAAATATAGCATAAAATAGAATATAGTTGTCCTTAAATGTATAAGTTTCAGAACAAAAACACAAGTAAAGGATACCACTCAGAAGGCTATTTGGTGTAGTGTTTAAGAGCGGCAGGACCCTAATCTGGAGAACCGGATTTGATTCCCCATTCTTTTGCTTGAAGCCAGCTGGGTGACATTCGGTCAGTCACAGCTTTTCGGAGCTCTCTTAGGGCCAAGCTACACATGACGAATGACACTTGAACAGCAAGTGTATTTCTCCCTGTTCACTTGCCCTCCACTCAATCCACTTGCTGTTCAAGTGTCATTCGTCATGTGTAGCTTGGCCCTCAGCCTCATCCACTGCAGAGAGTGGTTGTCATGAGGATAATAATAACACACTTTGTAAACCACTCTGAGTGGGTCTTAAGTTATCCTGAAGGGCAGTATATAAATCAAATGTTGTTGTTTTCGTTGTTGTTATATGTTGTTTTTCATACTCACCAAGCAGTCAGATGACTGGATTACTTATTGCTGTGATCTATGATCTTAACACAACCTCTATGATTAAGCCTGTTGTACAGAAGATGGGATTATATGAATCCATTGAGTGTTAAGCCCTTGATTAAAAAAACCTTGATTCTATGTGGATATCACTACATGGTGACCATTGCTTGATGGGAGGGGGTACTGTTCTTCTAAATGCTATTTCAGGCATCTCTTTATATCACTTGCATTGTATGGGGATTGTCATGGAAGAATGTGTAGCTTGTATAAACACTGAAATTATTCATGAGAAAAATGAAATTTTCCAATACTCTTTCTTTTTCCTTCTCCCATTTCCTTTTTGATATATGACTAGGCATGACAGAATTGCCAAAATGTGACTGTCACATCTGGCTGCTTGTCTCATTGCTTTGAATCATGCTCCTATCTGGCTGCTCAGAAGGAACAGGAGTTATTGGTCGATTGGTACAGCGGTATATTAACTAAGGAATAAACCCTAGAAACAAATGTCAGGGAATCAGTTCAGGCTGCATTTACACATCCAAGAAACTTGGTTACACAAGCTACACACAGGGCATACACAGGGCATAGAGAGTTAACAATTAAAACACAGTCGTTTTATTCATGCTAGCATCTAAGCTTTCCAGGACAAAGGAAAGTGCCCCTTTTGACTTTGTAAAATCTGTGCAAATATATAGCATGATGTAATTTTTCCTTTCTAAACTAGCTACACTTAATTTCTGGATTTGTTTTCTCTAATGACCCACAACCTTCAGAATTTATAGAAGCAAGCATAAACAATTGGAAGGCACTTCTCAAGCTAGAATGGAAAGTGTTATCTCGTAGCCCGCAAGATGATGTCCTGACTTGAGTTTTGCTAATAGTAATTCAACCAACCAACTAAGCAGAATTCAATAGACTGAAAAAAACCAATGCAGCATAGGGCAATCAGACTGTGCCTTCCTAGGACATATGCCCTTCCCTTTATGCCATCCTCTTCCCTGACCCAGTACTATGGTCAACTGGCTGAGGAGGAACAAACCGAATCTGATTTCAGTTTAAAACTAGGGTTTTCTGGTCTGGGTTGGGAAATTCCTAGAGATTTGGGAGTGGAGCCTGGGAAGGGTGGGGCTTGGGGAGGGGAGGGAGTTCAGGGGGTATAATTTCATGAAGTTCAACATCCAAAGCAGCCATTTTCTCCAGGGGAACTGATCACTGTAATCTGAGGATTAGTTATAAATCCAAGAGATCTCCAGACCCCACTTGAAGGCTGGCATCCCTACACCCAGAAGTGCAACACTCCCGCTGGTTGTCAGGTTTGGCCAGACAACCTTATTTTTAAGGTTACCAGCCCCCCTACCTCTTACCTGAGTGGCCGGGGGAGCCATTCCCACGAGGAATTTCTCTCTCTTTTCTGTTGGCACAATTAAAGTAAGAATGTTGTTCTTTACAGCTATAACCACGCCCCTGAAGAAGGGGACGAAATCTGTTTGTAGCCGGCCCCAGATTGGGCGTGGCAATGTATATGATAAGCTGTTTAGCTGAATTTATATGAGAAGACTTTTGTGATTACACTACAACCTGAATGCATATGAGAAGCTGTTTCACTGAAGTTATATGAGAAAACTTTGTGAAGACTCATCTGCACACCGTGATATTGCTGCAATTAAGGAATACACATTAAGGAATACACACAGATGATAGACTCTCTGGACATCTTTATTGGCTGTATATAAACAGTTTGTATAATTTTCGTGCAATTGCCTTTGAAATTACCTATAATACATTTAAAAAGTATATTGATTCTTGGTTTGATTCCCACGAGGAATTTCTCTCTCTTTTCTGTTTGCAGAGCAGAGGAGGGCATGGACTAGAAAACAGACCAAAATTTTACACAGACCGAGTTGGTTCAGTGTTCATGACATGAGCCAGTGAGTCGTGGGACGCGCCTTTTTTCACGGATGCGACAAACTTTGGCTGGTCTGTCGGTCCATTGATCCATGAAACCAGACATCCCGGCACCGAGGAATCAATTCCCTAGGCAACATAGGAGCTGCCTGCAGACTTTCTGCTGCCCTTGAAACACACCGATCTTACCCTAAAAACCTTAATAGGCAGCTCTGGCTGTCAACCAGAGACCTCCCATTATTCTCTATGTGAGCATTTATTATATAAGACACAGCGCAGAGCCGTGGTTTCATTTTCCAGCAGATTAGTGGTTCGGAGGAACTGCTTGTTGTAGGAGTTTTTTTCGGATTGTGCCAGAGCGAGGCTTGGGGTTTATGTTGCTGCAAGGCTCTTGGTGGGAGCAAGCTTATTGGATTTCCTCAGCTGAGGGCTCATTCTTGTTCATCCTTTTTTCCTTCAATTCTTATTTCCTTGTGAGGCAGTGGGCTAGCCCAGGGCTGTGCCGCAACCCAGTCTCAGAGCTGCAATCAGGCTCTGGGTGCAAGCTTATTGGTCTCCTTGAGGGCTCACTCTTCTGTCTCATTCTTTCCCCCTTTCAATTCTTATTTGCTTGTGGGGTGTTAGGCTGGGTTTGGGCTCTGCCAATTGCTGCAAGCCAATGCAAGTCAATTGGCATTTGTGGCTCCTATTCTATGTACTGGAAGTTTCCTGGGGACAGCTGCTTTGGGGGTCTGTAACTTGGACATCCAAAATGCAGTCTTGGCCAAACTTGGAGAATAGCTGGAGGAAAGGCTGCTGAAGACACACTGTGAGTTTGGCATCTGAGTGCAAAGGGGGGCAGTGCTAGGGTCCCTGGAAGTGACAGACCACAGACCAATGAACTGGTCTGCAAACTGGGGTGGGGTGGGTCCATGAATGGTCCATGGTCCATGAAATGCAATGGACCATGGACCAATGGTCTGTGGCTTTTTCCCGGTCTGTGCCCATATCTACTGTAGAGCCAGTGCTTTAGCCAAGGGAGCATGACCACACACTACAGGAGGAGAAAACTTCAAAACAATTATCTGAAAAGAGAATGCAAGTATTAGAGAATATTATTTTAAAATCTGCTTTTTTCATGCAAACATTACCCCCATTTTAGCAGCATATAATTTGGCTTGAAGCTGGCAACATAAACAACTTTTTCCCCCTTGGCTGTAGGTGATATAAACAAGGCATCATTTTGAGTTTATAAATCATTTTGAGTTTATAAATTCTTCCATTGTCTTTCCAACTCTACTAAAAATGGCTGTCTTATAATGCTTAATGCACTCTAATGCTCACTATTATTAACCTGAAAATATCTTTTTTACTAGAGTAAAACACAGAAACACCTTGTAACATTTTAAGCCCATCCTTAACACATTTTTCTCTGCACAGCCTCACCATGAAGATTTCAACATTGACTGTAAAATAGATATGAAACATCTCAAAGCACTTTTATCCACCTGTTCTGTCAATAACTAGCTGGAAGGATCAGAAGCATTTTGCTCTTTTCTTCCCATGTTACCCATTTGGATTTAAAAGCAGAGTAAATATACTCAGCAGGTAATTGCAAGAGGGTCGTTTTCCAAAGATAAGAGTTTTTAGAGACACAGTGCACATTGAAGTCAATAGGATTTTGCATGATTGTTCATCCCTCAGATATCAAATAGAAGTTTTTGTGTGTCCTACAGATTCTTTAAAGCTCCCTGAAAAAATCCAAGAAAAAAAACACAAAGTAATTTGGTATTCCAACCATGAATCACTGTGGTGGTTAGTGGATTGTAGGAGAATAGATAAAAGTGCTGGAAATCCCACACCTCTAGTGAGCTCATTGTGTAAGAGTGTTTTGTTCTCTCCGTCAGTGCTCATCTAAATCCTGGGTTGGATCCAGAGGTTCCATTTTGTTAACAGTGATATCTTCCTCCAGTGTGAGGAGCCTTCCGCCAGTGGAAAAGGCCTGTTGCCCCCATGGAAGAGTTCTTGCACCAGAAGAAAACTCCTTGCATCCACTTTTAAAAAAACAGAACCTTTGGATCCAACCCAATGTGTATAATATTGAAACACAATGTACAGAGTTGCAGAAACAGCAACGTAGACAATTGGAAGGCATTTTGTAAGTTAAATGTAATATTATCTACTAGTAGCCTATCCAGGCTTTCAAGGTGATGTTAATGATGTTCAATGACATTAAAAGAGCACCACTGTTGATAGGCACAGGAAATGTGTAAAACCTGGCTAGAATGTCATGTATTATGTAGATTACTAACATTCTCTTACATGTGGGTAATGTTCACCCAAAAGTAGTGCTTTCAGGGAAGGGGAGAGAATGGTTCCTTAAAAAACCACTAACAGTTCCTTCCTAAACACATTTACTCCTTTGTACATCCATTGGAGTCAGTGGGCTTAGAAAGGTATTCTGCATAGGATGGCAGTGTGAGGTATGCAGTTCTGATTTCCTGTGCTAGGTGAATCTGATCTGACCACAATGTAATCCCTCTTTTTTTATATACCTTCCCATGGTTTGCAAAGTTGTAATTGGCACAACAACAGCAAAAAGAGCCATGAGATCTTTCCAAGCATTTTCCAGCATCCAATATGTGTTGGTTTGATAGGCGTTCATTATACTGATGCACCCAAGAGTTTTAAATGTTGAATGATCAGAATGAATTCCTGCACCTTAGGTTTTAGCCAGTGTTTAGTATTTGTTTCTGCAGGACAACCTGTGCTTTGTGCTTTTGCCCATGGGAACTGGAGCTCTCCAGCTGAATCACCTTACAATATGAAGACTATCAAGTATCTCTTTCATCCCCTGAGTACCAGTTATCATGGTTATCATGGTGCAAATATAGACCAAAGTATAGTGCAGTTATCATGGTGCAAATATAGACCAAAGTATTTTACTGTGAAGGATACATGAATGGTTGCATATTGTCATGCTGATAAGGAATTCAGAGTGGAATCACTCAATCTTTTATTTTACGTTCATTTACTCTAATGGCATCTCTACACCACATACTTAAAGTGATTTAGCTGTAATTTCCCTCTCCCCAAGGAACCCTGGGAAATGTAGTTCCATGGCAATGTTTACTGCTTTTTTCCCTTTATAATTCCCTTTATTATATAATTAGCAAGAGATTTACAGAAATGGCAAAAAAGAGCTACTATTTAAAGGATGTACAATAGGAGTCATTAGAATGACAAAGAAATCAGCTAGTAAATCATCCTTGAAAGACCTCAACAAAACATTCTACAAGAGGAAATATAAAAGTTTTTTTTTCTACCCAACTCATGCAAGGGTAAATCTAGGTTCCTAATGTCCTTGTTCCACTGAGAACTTAAGTGCTGAGTCTGGACAAAGAATATATTTCCTTAATTTTCTGGAGAGCAAGTTTGGTGTAGTGGTTAAGAGTGCAGGACTCTAATCTGGAGAACTGGGTTTGATTCCCCACTTCTCCACTTGAAGCCAGCTGGGTGACCTTGGGTAAGTCATAGCTTCTAGGAGCTCTCTCAGCCCCACCCACCTCACAGGGTGATTATTGTTGTGGGGATAATAATGCTGACATACTTTGTAAACTGCTCTGAGTGGGTGTAGTTGTCTTGAAGGATGGTATATAAATCAAATGTTATTAGTATATTATTAGAACCACTGCTGAAATGTGGGGGAAGTATCCAACTTCCAGCTTCTAGCATAAATTAGCCATGCAGCATTAATTACATTCAAAATGATAACCCTGAATTTCTTGGGAATCTGAATCATTACAACATAGTTCAATAACAAAGTTTCTGGCCTAAATGGATCCTCAGTATCAATTGCTTATACCACACCCAAATAGAGATGGGCACGAACCGGGGGGAAAACGAACCATGTGGTTCGTGGTTCATCAAATTTCATGAACCACAAACTTTCACAAACCTGCCCCTGGTTCATGAACCGGTTTGTTTGGTTCATGAAACCGTCACATCCAGGTCAGAAAATCATCACTTCCGGGCTAGCAGAAGGACACTTCCGGGTCAGCAGAAGGTCTGCAGGAAGTCTATCCCCTGTTGCCTAGGAAACTGATTAATTGGCACCAGGCTGTCTGCAATCACAAACTAAAAAATGAACCAAATGAATCAGCCTAAAGTTTGTGGTGGTTCATCAGAAATGGGATCTGATGAACCACGGTTCACGAACCACGAACCAGCCTGGTTCATGCTTAATTTTGGTTTGTATTTCGGTTCGTGCCCATCTCTACACCCAAAGAGTTTTCAAATTACAGCTCCTACTATTCTATTTGGGGAAGAGGTATAACAGTTAAACTAGCATAAAATTGATAGAAATATACAGTATGGGCATGACCAAAACCAGATTGTTCTATTAATAAAACCATCAACTAAAGAGAAATATTCGGTCTAGAGCTGTTAATAGACATGTAGTTGGTTCAAGCATAGAGACCGTCCAAACAGTGGGTGTGTTATAGTAAGGCGAAAGTGCAAGTAGGAATCCTAATAAACGGTACGGAGTAACAGACTGGCCTCCTCAACTGGTGACAGTTCTGATAAGAAAGACTGATTCTTGTTCAATGAGAATATAAACTCAAAGTGTCCCTTTGCAACCTCATCCTAGTGTGAGATACATCACTTACGCTAGGGTTGCAATCTCCTGCTCCAGCTCTGAATACGCCACCCTTGATATTTTGAGGAGTAAGAGGAAAAAATGAGAAAAATAATATTGATGGTGATGCTCCAGATGACCATAGAGATTAGATGGGTTAATATAGCATCATTTGGAAATGACATCACACCCTCCAAACCCCTGTCTGAAAGAGATGTTATTTCTTCCGTGCTGCTCTAGGAATTTCCCTAGTTTCTATGATTTTTCCAGGGTATCATAGAGGATGTGGTGTCACATCTCCTGAAAATCCACCCTCCCTGGGCACCACCCCCCAAATCTCCCAGGGCTGGCAGCATTAGCTCACACTGACAGGTGGCTAACACACCATTGGTAACAGGATAAGTATAACAAGAAAGCTTGCAAACTCCAACAAGTGGCATAACCAAATTTAAAATATAGTAAGTCTAGTTCAGTAGGAGAATTGCATACTTTCAGAAATATATCTGGTCCTTCCTTTCCAAGGCTTTCCTTTCCTAACACTGTCAATCTGTACAACAACCTCTCATATGCCTTTGGTTTCCAAAAACTTAACAGAGATCTTCTTCTGATGGACTTCCACTGCTGCTTTACCAGTCCTCAGAAATTTGCTCCCAAACTGCACCTTGTTGCCCTTCTTTTCCCATCCTCCTTCTCCCTTATTTTTCTCAGGTCACTGTCAAAAGCAAAAATAAGGGTCAGAGGTGTGGAGAAATGAATTCTCCACCAAGAAAAACAAATACTGTTTGTAATCATCGTAGAATATATGTCAGGGATTGCACCTGGGATGTTCTACATGCACTGCAGTTGCTCTCCCACTGAGCCATGGCCCTTTCCATGGCACCCCTCTAAATTAGCCATTGGAGAGGCAGTTCCATTTTCAAGCTTTTGTCAGAACTTTTAGCTTCTAAACCGTGTGGTACTTTAAGCTCCCTTTCTGAGAGGGCATGTAAATGCTGCTTGAGAATTGCTGTCGTCAGAGGATGATGATGATTTCCTTCTGCAGTGCCTCAGGAGTCATACGTGACTAAAAATATATCCCTAGGCCCTTTTAACATTTTACCATGTAGGCAGCATCTGCATGGCGAACCGTTGTGAACATCTGCTCTTTAAATTCATTGATGCATTAGGAAGAGACACACATTTACTGTCTGAGAAATTAGTCTTCCTTAAAGGCTGTGCTTCGTATTCTTCTTTCCAGTGCATGGGTGTCACAGAGTCATCCTGTACAAACTGGCTTCCCTATTCACCTCAAGAGAGAAAGGCAGCTACACACCCGATCTTCCAGCAGGCCTTATTGATTCTTCCCGCTAATAAATCATATTCAGGAGGCCTAGACCAGATGGAATGGACATTGGAGGATTCAAATCTCCAAACAATAACCCTGTGAAGTACAGATTTATTGAACATGAGATTCATTGAAGTAAAGAAACAAAGTTCACTCCGAAGAATGCTGGAGACTCCAAGTTAGCAGAGGAAGCCCGTTTGTCTTTCTCATGCCTTTCACCTTTAATATTGAATACTGCTCTGTAGTTCGTATTCCTGCACTCAGTTCCTTTTCCATACTGCTCTTTCATTCTTTTACTCTACTTCCTTTTTTTTAACCTTGCTCTTTTTGCTACCAAAATATAGCTTCTCTCCTGAATATCATCAATATGTCTATACTAATATTCTCATAAGGTCATTGGTAACAAGACTATGTTCCACAGCTAGCTGCCGGTGTCATTTTGTCCTAAATTATCTACTCCTCATACAGACTCACAACTCATTCAGTTTTTACCAGACATTTCCTAGTAAAAATTTTAATCAGCACATAACACCCTTGCTTTTGCCTACATATTAAATGGAGCTTAAATGAGCCTGAAACTCAAGTACTTGCAATTTTCAGTACAAAGACACACAGAGTTTACCCACTGATATGGGTCAGTGATATGTAACATGCAGAGATGCTGAGAACTTTTTTGTGTCACAATCACCAACTGAGCATACTTTTGGTTGAACTTCTTTTTACATGTGAATCCACCGCCTTGATATTGTTGCTTGATACGGCTCAAATGCTGTGCTCAGTAGCTTTGTACTATTTGTCATGATACAAGAAGTTATCCAGGCAATAGTAGAATGATATGTGCCAAGAATAGTGCATAATGTAATCTTTTTTTTAAAAAATGTGGGTGCTGGCGAGGAGAGAAACTACAGTTCCCATGAGGCAGTGTGAAAACACGCATGCATGAATTGATACAGGTTCAGACATTTTGGCAATTATTGACAGACATTGAGTGATGCTGCCATATGACATATAGATGAACCTCAATAAGTCCCCTATTTATCCTTGGCTTCTTGATTACGCTCTTCATACTGAAACATATGTGCAAGATCCACTTGCACACATATTTCAGTGAGGAATATGCATGCTTCAAGGGCCAGATACTGTGTTCAAATAACAGCTTGGTTCTTAACACTTTAGATCCAGGGTAAGTCTGGTGTATTGTATTGTATTATATTGTATTTATATGTATGTTTGTTTATGTTATTTATAGTCTTCCTTTCTCACTGAGACTCAAGGTGGACATGTGTGAACCAGTAGAGTCAATATAAAAGACATTTCAATAAACTTATAATGGGTATATACAAGCAAATTTGCAAAGAGTTAAAAACCAAGAGAAATCTAATACAGAGCTGAAGAAATGCTGAAACATAGGTACATTTCACACTCACGGGTTACCGTGCCATTTCCAAGGAGTCGCCACGATCGCAACAGATTTGCCTTGGCACCCATGCATTTCACACTGTCCGAGAAATTTTGAATTGGTGTCTTGCATTTTGTTTCACACTTGCTTCGAAGCCTCGGTTTTGTTGTGGGCTTTGTGGGCTTTGGAATTCATGTCACCTTTTTTTTTTAAGTTTGTGCATGCGTTGTAATGTTGTGATGAATAGCACCAAGGGTTGTTGAGAGCTGATTGTCCTTGCCCAGCAAATTTTCCAGCCACCATTGGTCTCATGTGATCATGTGAACCCTGAATGGGTGGGGTGTGGTGATCTTTTTGGACGACTCCCCATGTTTGTTTGAACACCATTTTTTAAGGCAATCATTATCATTTATATTGAGCATTAAAAATCAAAAGAGAAACGTGTCCAAACATTCAAATGAACAGAAGTGGTTCTTTACGGAGCCTGAGAGCATATCTACTGGTGATGATTTCCCATGGCACCTTTTTCCCAAACAACAGTAACGTAAGAGCGTTGCTTCCTATCCATTGATTTAAAAAAAGATGCACAACACTGAAACGTTACTGTCCTTTAGAAATACAAAAAAAAAATTACAGAAAAAGTGGATGGGGTACTGAAGAGGGTGGGTTTTATTAGAGCCACACAGACTAATCAGCTCAAGGGAAAGGAGAGGGCAGTGCAGAGAAGCAAACAGCTCAAATGTGATGAGGAAGCTTAAGAGGAAGCTGCGGCAGCAGGATGCAGGGGCGTAGGGGGGCACAAGGATGGGAGCCAGAAGAGAGGGAGAGTCCTCTGTGCCCCTCACTCGTCCCCAGCCTTCCTCCCACCTTCACTCCAGGCTGCAGATAATCCCTGGTTCACAAACTCGCCGGCACTTGGCAAGGGCAAGAGGCAGCTGAACAGAGATTAAAGTCAGTTCAACCCCAGACCACGCACCTCGCACCTCGTGTGCTGCCCAGCTGAAGCCCTCCCACCCACCCCCGCCAGTTCTTCGGAGGTGTCACTCAGATGGAGGCACCGGGGTGCAGACAGTGAGTGTGCACACTTGCACCCCGTGACCTCAGCCCTGCCTGCCTGCCTCCCACTCTGCGCTCTGCTTTCCCTGCTCAGGCCAGGCCAGGTGGGCGCACAGCACCCTGCTGCCAACCAGTCAGGCAGGCCGGGGATGCTTCACCATACTGCCACCAAATGCTGAAACATTTTAAAAAGGGGTGGACAAAGCGGTCGGAGAGCTGAGGAGAGTGGGTGTGGTCAGATCCACACAAACCAATGAGCTCCCGAGGAAAAGGGGGAGAGAAGCAAAAAGAGTTCACACTGGCATTAATCAGGCCAGCCGCAAGTCGGCAGCAGGTTCAAAATAACATTGCAGGGGGGGAAATCAGGGATACTGCGGACTAAGAGTGGCACTGCATCCCATGACTAGCCTGCAAGTGTGAAACCTCTGCAAACATGGAATGCGAAACAGGTGTGGAAATGCTGTAAAGTATGAGAGCAGAACCACAAGTGACAAAAGGCACAGATTGGACACTTGTCTGCTTCCCTCAAGTTTTGATGGGAAATGTAGGCATCCTGGTCTCGCAGCTTCGCTCTCTGACTGCTGACCAATGGACTTTTCAACTGTCATTTGTCCAACATTCCGCCAAGCTGCCTACATTTCCCATCAAAACTTGAGGGAAGCAGACAAGTGTCCAATCTGTGCCTTTTGTCACTTGTGGTTCTGCTCTTAGTGTGTAAAGCACCCATAGTGCTGTGGCTAGCACATTGAACTAGGATCTGGGAGGCCTGGGAGACCCAGGTTCGAATCCCCACTCTGCCAAAGAAATTTACTGGGTGACCTTGGGTTGGTCACATGCTCTCAGCCTAACCTACCTCACAGAGTTGTTGTGAAGATAAAATGGAATATTTATTTATTTATTAGATTTTTATATGCCTCTCCCTCAAACAAGGCCCAAAATGGTTTACAACAATTGAAAACAATTAAAAACGATTAAACAATTAAAACAGCAATAAATACTATAGGTTAATACCACTGCAATTAGGTGGTAAGTCTTTTTGGATTCCAGTTGGGGGAGGAAGGTGGGGTATAAATCAAGTTTAAGTATAAATCAAGTTTAAGTAATTATTTAAATACCACTGAGTGCCTGTTTCCTCATCTAAAAAATGAGAATGTTAATTCACAGCTCTATTAGAATACATGAGATAAAGAATATGAAATAATCTGCACAGAGCACATTAATAAAAACTAAAAGAACTAGAGAGTTTATTCACTTTCAAGGAGTGTTTGCTGTGAGGTCAGGAAATCCCCAAGTCCAATCTCAGCTATAAACTTAGATAAACTGCTGATTTTCCGTCTCAGCCCAGCCCCACTCCCAACATTGAGCTAAGAATACAGACCTTGTCCAAAAGGTTCTGGAGAAGATTATAGAAATAACGTGTGATGTATTATAAACATGCAGCAGTGTTCTATAGATGCTGATTAATTAGCATCAGGAAGCAAACTGGACAAAACTATTTACAAGATATGTAGTTCAGACTATTAAAGTCATTCAAAGCAAAGTCTTGTTTTGTTATTGACTAAGACATTTATACCCCACTTGTTTAGCACATTTCAAAGGCAACAATGATAAGACATGTAAAATCTAGACAAATAAACATTATCGGTAAATGTCCTTCAAAACATAGCAAATGTCGCTGCATATTCTGTGCTTATTTATCTGTCTTCTTAATTAAAACTGTGCGTTGTCTGTGGAAGGCAGAGATGCACAATTCCTTCTTTTGGATATCTGTTTTATTTCAGGCCTGATTTGTGCAGTGGTTTGATTGTGCAATAAGAGTATTCTTTTTAAAAAGCAAAAGTATGGAAATTCTTCAACTGATAATATAACCTCTCTTCTTCCTCCTTCCATCAGACAACCTGTTTTCTTTTAATGAAAACTCTTAACTCTGAAACATATACCAAGAACTAGATGTAAAGGGAAGAGACAATAATAGGTTGAATATATGTTTTAACAAATGTGTTCCTGCAGTTAGGTGTAATGGTCTGTGGAGTAATTTCAAGGGGGAAATGCACTCAAGAGTCTTCTGCAGACAAGAGAAGACTTTGGCTTGCAATCTTGAGCCAAGGGAAAGATAATAGTGAGTCTGAAGAGTTCTGCCTTGGGCAGTACAATCCTATGCTAGTGCATTATAATGGCTGCAGCACAGACAAAAGGGTTTCCAATAGCATAGAATGGGTCTTACTGGGCTGCTGCAAAGGGTGGAGATGATGGGGACAAAATTTGGGGAGTCATGGACTGGGTCAGGAAAATGTGAATGGAGACCCAGAGAATATTTTTATCTAAGAGTCTGTCTTGACTGGCTCTCAGCACTGCTGCTTCTGATAAAAAGCCCCTAAAAGCCTTTGATGCTCTTGCTTGCTTGTGCAACTTTTCTCCAGTACTAGTGTTGAAGAGCTGCACAGGCAATCCTTATGATGCTGTGTAAAAAGACTTTCATTTATTTATTTATTTAATCACATTTCTAGACCACCCTCCCCATCAGATGGGCTCAGGGCAGTTTAACAACAGTTTAAAACAGTAAAAACATTATAAAAACATTAAAACATTATATCAAAACAATTAAAATTGGTGGGTATAAAATATTAAAATACAGCATTTTCCTGCATGGGTGGTGGAAGGTCTTCAGTGGTATGGCCGGTGAGAGGACAGCCTAGCCCCCACCAAATGCCTGGTGGAACATCTCCATCTTGCAGGCCTGGCTTCTGGCAAGTCCATCTACCTTTCTGACCCAGCAAACTCTCTCTCCCAAAAAAGGGCATTGCACAGCCCAGGAGCATAGAGACTCGTTCTATATCAAGCCTATAAAATGGACTGTGGGCCTTTGCTGGAGCAAAACAAGCCAGTGATTGGGGGATTTATTGGCTCCCTCTACCAATGAGAGCCCGAGTCCTGAAGACAGCTGAGGTGAGTAACAAGCAACAGTGGGTAAGGATCCCAATTTGCCCCAAACCATTAATGCATAGAGATGCACTAAGACAACATAGCTGTAATGGCTTCATTGATTACATAACGGTCTATTAAACAGCTTGAAAAGGTGCAGGTGAGAGCTATGGACTATAAACTAGTCACTGCTGATCTCACTCAGATCTGTATGTCAATGGGAATCAGCCTTGCTTCTGTACCCCTTAGAGAGCTGCCTGTCTTCAAGAGATAGACCAAGACAGTAATGAGTAATATACAAAAGTAGCTAGAGACAGCACGTAGGGATAGGCCTACAGTTACCAACCTCAAGGTGGGACCTGGAGTTCTCCTGTAACTAAAGCTGGTCTCCAGAGTATACATATATGTTTCCTTGGAAGAAATGACAGCTTAGGAAAGCAGACCCTATGGCTTACCGTGTTATGCTATTGTAAGCTATTGAGTTATGGGAAAATGTAAGTCCAAGAGATGCTACAGGGGGTGGATGCTCTGGACATACACTCCAATGGTATATCATAGATACATGGAGGAACTGGTTGATTGTTGCCTGTAAAGTCATTAAGGTCAGAGGCTGATTGGGTATAGAGAGAGGGATGGGACTCCTGTTGGCTTAGGGCTGCCATGTCTCCCACTGGAAGCCACTGACCTTCACTACCACTCAGTATAGTGACAGGGGAAAATGCAGTGGAAACTGCTGTCACTCCAACAGCGCAATGTCACTTCTGGCACAAACCCAGAAGGGACATCATTGTATTGTGGTGATCTAATTGGCTGTGCAGTTTCAAATAATGTTGTTTCAATGGCAGCTGGCACTACAGTGTTGGTTTTATTCTCTCTCACACTCCTTTTCCCCCAGTGTATTTTTAAAAAATCACCCCTCTTGTTCTCTATGTTTGGGCTTCTTCTGTAGGTGGGTGTAGCTCCACCCCTCATGGTTGCCATTTTGTGGTTGCCCCACCATCCTGTGTCAGAATTCCAAAGGTGTGCACAGGCTCAAGGAAAACCTCAGCTTTACACCATATCTATGACAGGAGTCTCCTCCTGCTAGGGGTCATATATTGTTGGTGGTGTTCGTTAATTGGCTGCAGGGTTGGTTGGAATCTGTGCCCTGCCGTGGCTGCAGAGGTGAAGTTTACTTCTGCACCATGAAGCTGCATGGGGGACATTAGTACCTGGCGCAGGCTAGGGATGTCATCATCTTTGCCTGCACTGAGCTCTGCTGCCTACTCAACATCTATGCACTTGCAGAAAGTTGAGATAGCAGCCCTAGGGGCTCCGTGAGCTCCTGAGGCCCCCTGTTCAGGGCTCCAGTCCTGCCTCCCAGTTCAGCAGTGGAGTAGTCTTCCAGTGACGTGCTGTGCAAGCTGGCATTACAGGCATCAGCTTAAAGCCACAGAAGCCTACAACCAGTTCTGCTGACCCACGCGATTTGCAGCTTGTGGCAAACAGCTTTGCAAACTAGGAGGGGTGTCAAAATCAGACTGCTACAGTGTGAATCTATTGTTTTGTGAACAAAAATCAGAAACACTTTGGGCATACTTTAAAAAGCTCTTGGCCCTAATAAGTGTTTTACCCAAGTACCTCATAAGGTTTTTTATACAGAGGATAAATCAGAGTAAAGACAGAGGTAGAAATTGTTGTTTTGTTGTTGTTGTTCTAACATGAAACATGTTTCAAAACTTCTCTCTCTTGAGGGGGGTGGGGCGGGAGGGGTGGTGTGTTCTCATAATGGTATGGGAACTCCTGGACAGCTACAGGCCAGGCCAGAAAGTGAATTGCAAAACTTCCCAGTCTCTCTGTGCTGCTTGGGAGCGTCATTGATTTCACATACATAATTTACAACTGGCTGCTGTGATCCCACCAAATCTGGAGGCTTTGAAAAGTTAATGAGGACATTCTAGGATTCCTGCACTGGGGATCTCCAAACTTCTGAACAGAGCCGCCAATTTCATTCTCCTTCCTCCAACTGCCAGCAATATAGTGTCTCTCTAAATTAGTCAATACACAGGAGAAGCCAGCAAAAGGAAAACAAGGGCTGTTTGGGCCCCTATGCACTGTTCAGGTACGGTTTGAGATAGGCTTGGTTTCATTACAGCACAGTAAACAAATCCTACTGAATGAGCACAAATCACAGGCAACAGGCACTGCACAGAAGGAAGTAATTTACTCATTATGTGTACAGCCACTGTGATGTACTGGTTGAGGTGTCAGATTAAGATCTGGAGACCCAGGTTTGACTCCCCACTTGGCCATGGAAGCCCACAGGATGACCTTAGGCCAATCACACACTTTCAGCCTAATCTACTTCAGAGAGTTGTTGTGCGGATAAAATATAGGGAGAGGAGAATAATGTAAGTCACACACACACACTGTACTAGGGAGAAACAGAGAATAAATGAAATTAATATATAAATTAAAAAATGGCTGTTTTATGTTGTAGAAAGAAACTGGGGTGGGGAGGCTGACAGCAAGGCCCCAAGCAAAGTGCACCCACTGCTTCTTCCTGTACCACCACCATCTGGATCCAAGCTGAGACCTTATGGCAATCCTTGTTACCTCCCACCCCATCAGTGGCTGGGAGTGAACCAACCCCCTGTGCCATCTTCATTATTCTGTCCCAACCAGTCACTTTGGTGGAGTGAGATTGGCTGGAGAACTACCCTCCCTCACACAGCCACCCATTACGTTTACAGTCATATGGGAGCACCAAGGACATGGCTGTGGTCATTAGGTGATCGATCTAAGATGGAAATTTCTCCTGAAATTAATTATTGTTGTTGGGTTATTAGGTTATTGGGTTCTTCTGCTTTTCTCACAGAGGATCTAATTTGTAGAAGCTCAGTAGTGGTGAATTCAGGACAAGAACATCGAAGCAGGCACTAGGAGTGTGTGATTCAGCTCAGGAATGCCAAATATATACCTGAAAATTAAATACTTTGAATTATTTGGGTATATCCAGATACATTAGGCATATTTTGATATAGTTGAATAAATCAACATATTATATTACCAGATATCCAGATATATTCAGGAATATTCATATTTTAAAGGTTTCACAGTAATGTAGGCTTCCCAGGGAACTGGACAGGGGAGGCAGCCTTACTGCGTGCATGCAAGTTTGTGTCAGTGTTGTTTGCTTGCCGTATGCCATTGCTGGGTCTGTCCAATGCCTTGGTAGTACTTGGTAATACTACTGGCTTGTTAGGTTGGATGCTGGGATTCTCTCGTTTGACATTTATTCTGGTGGGATTCTCTTGTTTGACATTTGTTCTGGGAGATTCTCTAGTTTGATGTTGGTTCTGTTGGGCTTGCATTGGCCATGGGTTCTTCCTGATATCTTTGAGTAACACTGGTTCCGTTGGGTTTATAACAGTGTTCCTTGTTTCAGTTTGACTCTGTTGGGATTCTCTATTTTGACATTGTTTCTGGTGGGATTCTCTGGTTTAATGTTGGCACTGTTGGGCTTTGTTGGTTCTGTTTGCATTGGGAAGCTTTTGGTTATTGGTTGCTGTAGTGTATTGCCTTAAACTTCCTGCGTCTTGAAGAAAGACTTGGATTTTTTCACCATAGGAAACAATGGGGGGGCAACCAGAGTCCTGTAGAATTTGACCTTTTAGTCCAATTCATTTGAAACTTTGGGAATCTTTAGAGGTCAGGAAGGAATAGGTTCCCTGCAATCTTGGTGTACTTTTCTTGAAAAATGGTTCCTCCAGCCCCACCCCTCAAAAAATTTTCACATAGGGAATAATGCAGGGAAATTTCCTATAGGGAATAATTGAACTGAATATATTTGGAATTCTGAATAATATTCTGGTATGCCTGGACCTGAATATCAAGAATACCAAATATTTATGGTATTCTTGATACTCAGATCCTAATAACACCTCCCCCCCTTTTGTTTTGCTGCACACCCCTAGCAGGCACCTGTAAAGACAGGGAGCAAGTAAGAGGAAGACTGTTAACAGTGGATGTTTGTCTCAGAGGTTAAAGGAACCACTAAGTCTAGGTTGAAGTTTCATTCCTGAATTTTGAGCTTGTTTTCATGCCTCATACATTGTGCCTATATGCAACAAATTGCAATCTTCTTGAATACAAATATTCCTCCTCAAGAACCAAGGCTGACCACAGTTCTCTATGGAGTATACACTCAATTGCCAGGTAACATGTGTATTCGCCCCCATGTCCATCAGTAATATATCTCTTCCTCCTTTCTCCAGGAACCTGTCTTCATTCTCTGCCTACAACAATCCCCAAGGCTTTAAAATTAATTTTTAAATCACAGCCTTCATTCCAGTTATGAGTGACCTTCCTGAATAGCAAGCATCGGTATTAATAAAGACATGACCGTAAAGAGGGCATATTTCATTTTCTTCAGCAAACCTTGCAGAAGAGAAGCAAAGAATTGCTGGCTTTTGTAGATATTGCTTACTGTCCTGAAAAGCATTTCATACACAATCAAAAGCTGGCACAGCATCAAGGGCAAAAATAATCTTACTTTAATCAATACAGTGACAAGCTAACTTTAGTGGTGGCAGCAATCTCGGAGCCCATCCTCCATATGAACAACTTATCTCAAGGGGCCTGGAGGGTTTTCACCATGTATAATTGCTTCTCCCAGAACGGAAACCTCAAGAGACTGTTCATTTTATCTATTGTATACACAGCTAAATAGGCTTATGTCAGTTTTCTCTACAGAGTGATAAAGCGATGTTTAAATTCATTTAGACTAATACCATAGCAGGCAGCTGGGTTGCTGCTTTTAAATGGTGCTGAGCATCAGTAAAGATTTGTGACAGTTCTTAGGAGCTAATCCCAATTATAGCAATCTTTTCTATACTGCAGTTTTTGTGACAATCCCATGGGGACTATGTAGATGGTACTGATCGGGATGAAAAGAAAACAAGGATTCCAAAACCACTCCAAGCAATTTGGGTGGGTTTTGCCCTTTACCAAAACAGGTATCATTTTTTCAGTCCTTCATTTCTCCCTTTCATTTTTTATTTTAAAGCTCATTTTTGTGCAGCCATTTTCTGGCATTATCCTATTCCTCTATGAAGTCTCATGAAACTACCTTATCCTGAATCAGACAATTGGTCCATCAACATTAATATTTTCTATTCAGACTAGCAGCAGCTTTCCTAGGTGTTAAGCTGAGGTCTTTTATTTCACCTGCCACCTGGAGTATTGCGCTAGTGGACCTTGTACACAGCTAGTATTGAGCTGTGGATCTTCTGTATATTAAGCAGATGCTCTACTTCTGAGCCAAAGCCCCTCCTCTCCTCCTATGACTGATGTGACAGGCCAATACCTGTCAGAGTTAATCCTTTGTAATACTGAAGCCTGGAAGAATTGTGATGCTTAGATGACTCTATTGGTTTGTGCATAGGGTTGCCAAGTGTGGCTTAGGAAATTTCTGTAGATTTGGGGGTGGAAACTGAGAAGGGTGGAGTTTGGGGACAGGTTTGAGTTTAGCAGGAATGTGATTCCATGCTTCAAACTAGGACTGAAGAATGGCAGTCCTAGTTATGTAAAGCCCACAAACATACATGAATGGGTTGAAGAAAAGCTGCATAAAACCTAGGGCAGGGAGGGGAGGATAATGGCTAAATAGAACTGAGACAAATAGCAAAGAAACAGATTGTGCAAAGCTGAACAGACAGGGTTGGATTAAGACATGCCAAGACTCTAAACATGTCCATTTTAAGAGGCCTCATAGCATTAACAACAACAAAAAGGCAATTTAATCATTCACAGTGAATGTTTTGTATTTAGAGGCCCCTTATAATCTGACACCTGAAACTGTGGGTTACTTCATTTGTACATAAATTCAGCTCTATGAATGATGAAAGCAATGGCTAGCAAATGTGCCTTTATTGTGACAGGAATGTATAGCCTGACAGTCAGTGGGAAAAGAATTAGCCAGAAGACTTCTACTGTGAGTTGGGGTAGTCAAATTCCCTCAGGTGGAAAGATATATAGAGCCACTGGAAGAGTAAACCAGACAGGTTAGAAAAATCCATTCTGAAGGAATAATGTTAGCTTTTCAGAAACTCTCTCAAGGGTTACAAAGTACAAGGTCTAAGAAATTCTGAACTCTTCTTCTCAGCTCCTGCACTACAAGTCAGGTTCTAATCTTTATCCACAGAAATAGTGGGTAAGTTTTTTTTTATACATGCCAACAGTAGATTCTAAAGTATTCCAGAAGAATCTCCTCAAACTGGAAGCATGGGGAAAAATAGATTCAAATGAGATTCACCCGAAATCCTGTTCAGTCATTACATTTTTTGTGCTCTTGGGTACCAAGAAAAAGAAAAAACATAAGCATTTCAATATCTGAGGATGTCATTTTATGTGCCTGATTATAAATGCCTTTTAGCAATTCACCTCTTTATTTTAGCACTGCCAAACAGATCTCCTTCTTCCACTCACCTTGTCTTGTATATCTAGTTTTTAGCTTGTAAGCCAGGGCCTTTTTCATTCATATCAAGCACTGGCCATCAGCGCTGTGTTCTGAATGTAAATTGCTTTGGGAAACAATTTTTGTCTGAAAAGCAGGATAAAAATACCCCCCAAAATTGTTACATACTTCTATGGTGTGGCCAGATTTGTGATAGTATGTCTGGGCCTCTTTAGTTGGGAAAATGGTGACTGAAAAGAAAACAGTTACAAATGGTATTGTGTAGATCTATTCCATAATACTAGAGCTTGCAGGTGATAATAAATTGATTGGTGGCAGATTTCCAGTGTTAAAAGAAAGTACTTTTTTGTATGTTGAATCATTAACTTTATAGAATTCTCTGCCACAGGATGTGCAGATAAAGATTAAAGTTATTTACATGACTTTAAAAGATAATTAGAGAAATTAGAGAACCAGGCCCACTGAGCAAGGTTGGAGTCCAGTAGCATGTTAAAGATCAGATAAAGTTTCTAGTGCTGCTAGACTTAAGCCATAGCCATCTACTGCAGACCAACATGGCTAACCACCTGAAAAGATCTATTGAAGACTATTCATTGGGATAACTACCTCTGGGCAGTATTCTGAAGATGTAGATGTAGGTCAAACAGCAGGAGCATGGTTGCATCTTGTCCCATTTGTGGCATCCAAGAAGCATATGTCTGATCACTCTTAAAAATAAAAGACTGGACTAGAAGGACCCTTGGGAAAAACAGTAAGGCCTCCTTATGTTCTTCTTATGTTCTCCTTTATGTAGCTACTGTGAAGGTGGAATCATCTTCAAATGAGTGTTTTTTCATGTTTATAATTGGAAAATCTGAGGATCAAATAATGTAACTAATATCCTTGCTCTTTTGGCAGATAGTAAAGCAGCAGAATTAGACCAAGGGGCTGGTATCTGGTAGTTCTTTACACAGTATAAGAAAAGGTGACTGTAGTTACACTGCAAACAGTATACTTTTTCTGCCAAATGGCAGCTCAGTATGAAAAATGGCTAACTGTCAGCTGAGATTCCTCTTCCCCCTCAGAGATCAGCATTCTTCATTGTTTTATTGAGATAAACTGACAAGACATGCAGACCTGGGACTTTATTTTGCACATAGTAAATTGAAAATCAGGAGTTGTCAAGGGGGACTGGCAACTAAATAAGGAATGAGGATCTGACCATCTCAATCAAATTTGCACCCAACAGCCTGTTTTGAAAGCACAATTTAACCTCTTTAAGGTGAGCTTGCACACAACGTGAGTTGCTGGAACCCAACAAACTTTCCACCTTTGGGGGCTATTATTTGACAACTTTGTTACAATAATCACAGCAAGTTCCATCACTGTAGTTATGCAACATCCAACAGTACTCTTGAAATTCCCCATTATAACCTGTGAGAATTTCCTAGAGGAAGCTTTGGGTCTAGCTATGAGCTGAATTCCATGGACATATGGTAACATGACAAAACTGGCATCGGATTTCTTTGTCACATAGCCATATCAAACATATGCAGCAGGTAAAACAGTGTGCGTCTTATGCAACAGAATTTATGACTGAGTGGAGGTTTCTAACATCCCAGGCCAACCCTCAAACTAGACCCCCCATCTTTATACATTACAGAGTTTACATGTTGAGACTCAGTGTTCAAGCTCTGCCAGACAAAATATAATTATACATGAAGTGTGAGTTCTTCTCAATTCCTAAGCTTGTAGTGCCTGATTAGGATCAGGACTGTAGTACCCATGGAAAAGGGTCTTCAGCCTTCCTTCCTGAACCACTTTCCAAGCTCAAAGAGTCCCAGGTGGATACCTTTCAACCTGTTGGAGAAGCAGGGCCAGATCTAGGGGGGGGGCAGGGGGTAGTTTGCCCCCGGCGCCGCCAGGGAGGGGCCGCCGGGAGCAGCTCCCAGCTGCCGGAGCGCACAGGCGGCAGCACGGGCAGGCTCACAGCCCCCCGTGCTGCCTTTTGCCTGCCCTACAGGGCAGGGGGTGCACAGCAAGCCGGCCGCTCCCTGTCCTGCGGGGAGGCGAATGCCACGGGCAGCCTCACAGCCCCCCACGCTGCTTTTGCCTGCCCTGGAGGGCAGGGGGTGCACGGCAAGCCGGCTGCCCCTGTCCTGCGGAGCAGGTGAAAGCAGCGTGGGGGGCTGCAAGGCCCCCCGAGCCATTCGCCTGCGGGGAGGCGAATGGGGCGGGCGGCTTCTCAGCCTCGCACGCTGCTTCCATCTGCCCTGCCCTCCAGTGACATCATCACACAATGCGGGGAGCGCGCGTGAGAGGCAGTCAGCCAAGGGTTGCCCTGGGTGTGGGCAACCCTGGATCCGGCGCTGTGGAGAAGCCCACATATACCCCAGGGAATGTATGGATTTCACCAAATAATGGCCTCTGGGCTGTTTTAGGTTGGGAAAATGACACTTGCAATTGTGCATGCAGTTGAGACTTTTTATTCAAACCAATGAAGCAAAGCAAAAGATATTTCACAATGAGAATTATTTCTAAAATTGGGTTTTTATTTCTGTTTGCTAACATGCCAGCTAGTTCTTGCAAAAGTATACCCAAGATATTTATTCCTATTAATCTTCAAAAAGACAAGTGGTAGGCCTATATTCTGAGTGAGAATAAACAAGTAGTCTCATTAACAATACGTTTCACAATATAATGCTCTAAACACAATAGAGTCAATGTTGAATATTTTCCAAACCAGTATCATTTTGGGCTCTCAGGGATAAAAGACGCTTTCTGTCAAAAAAAAAAAAGCTGCAGTAATACAGCTCACCGCATCCAGTCAAAACAACAGGTTACTTTGAATTATCTATTCAAAAATATAAGTCATATCAAGGCTCTTTTGAAGAATTTCCCCTTTAGTCTTTTTACAAGTAAAAAACTTTCAGTTTTCACAAGAAGTAGTTCTTAAAGGATGCACAGAGGAGAAAGAAGGACTTGTATTCAAAATCAGAGTGCGCAAGGGAAGAAGAAAAGGAAGAGTGAAGACCTATCACACTTCTGCCACATGCAGGCTATTTTAAATGGTCCCCAGAAGATAGTTACATAGTAAAATAAGTGAAACAACTTATTCATGTTATTGAGGGGTGATATTTTCCACACTAATGGTAAGATCTCAACTCTGCCATGAAGCTTACTGGATAAACTTTTGCCAATCTCTGTCTCTCATCCCAAATTGTCTCACAGAGATTTTGTGAGAATATAATGGTGAGGAGGAAAGAAGTATGCTGCCCTTAGGATACAGGAGCTGCTGTGCTGTTCTGAAGCAATGGTCCATCTTTGTGAGCTGTAGGGGGCACCAAAATGTTTCTAAGTGTCCATTGGCTTCTTTGACAAAGCATCTCTTCCCCAAAGTGCCTCTTTCTGGCTTTCTTTCACCTCACTGCAGTCAAAATGCTTCAGAAGAACTCAAGAGGCATGACTTTGGTGCCAGCAGGGATTACTTATTCAGAAACTACTGCCTCTGCCACAGCAGGATGCTTGGCTGGCAATCTCCCTACATTTTGATAGATCAAGGTGTTTGTCTGTAGCAGTAGAAGAGATACCATGTGGGTATCTGAAAGCTCATACCCTACCACAAATTTTGTTAGTTTTATAGGTGCTACTTAGGAGTGCCATTCCCCTGCCTGGGGTGGAGAATCCCCTGCTCCCACCCTCCACCCCCACCCCTACTTACCTGGCTGGCAGGGGGGGACACACTTCCTGGGGTGCACCCCCAGGAAGGGCGGGGTGCTCCCATGCCCACAGCAGCCCTAGTGAGTGCAGGAGCACTCCCAGGCCTCTCCTTGACCCACATGATGATGTCACTTCTGGAAGTGACATCTTCATGCAAGCCAGGAGCACATGCGTGAACAAAAACACAGCAAGGTAAGTGCTGCTGAGCCCCTGATCTCCCACTGGGGGAATCAGGAGACTTGGCAATCCTAGCAGTACTGGACTCTTGCTCTTCTCTACATTTTGTGAGCATCCCATGGCTGCTATTTTGTGACTGTTCCCCATGGCAGCTGTTCTAAAGTGGAGCCAACTCATCATCCTCACAATCCACAGGCTTGATAAAATTGGAGGCACCTGGTTTATATTAACAAGGCTTCTTAGAGGAAAGACAGGATACAAATGTAATAGAAGTCTAGATAGAAGAGAAACTAGAAAATTCCTTCAGCTGTCCTCACACAGAGAAGAATTAAACTGTGCCGGTATACACAGAAGGTGTTTGTTTGCCTCAGAACATATGTGAAGCTCTATATCAGAGCACACATTCAATAAACTACCTCCTGTTATTGAATGAAATGTGGAAAATGATCTCTAGTTATGCTGGATGAGTTTATGTAATGATTGAATAAGAAAGTGTGTGCTACAAATTGTGTTGAGTACAAACATCTGAATAAAAATGAGTTTGCCCGTTCCATCATTCATAACAGACTGCTCAATTAACAGGCGACTGCTTTCCCTAAATAACGCTTGCAAATTGAATGGCAGCAAACAAAAAGACAATCCCTTTGTTGCTGCTTGCTAAGATGTTGCAAAGATGTCATTGCATCTCAAGTTGAAATCCCATTGCTCACATTTCTGAAACAAGAAAACGTCATAGGTGGATTAATGTCTTCAGGTACAGCAGTTGTCTCTAGGCTGACAGAGCCTTCAGGAGACCAAGCATATGCAGTCATATTGAAAAGGCTTAGAAAATAAAAAACAGGTCCAGTCAAACATACGAACTGGGAATAGGTTTATTAAAGGAATGTTCAATGTGAGAAGCATTGTTCTGCCTTTCTTCATGCCTCTCAGAAAGACAGCATAACAATGATGAAGAAAAGCTTGAATTTTTTTCTGCTAGAGGAAGCCTGCTAAGTATGGAGAGCACATTGAGCGAGTGTGTGGTAGCATAATGGTTAATAGGCCCCACTTATGAGCAGGACGCTTCTAGTTAAGGTCTCAAGCTGGCCATGAGGGAAGCCACCGTCTCAAAGGCACGTGTAGTCTGATCTGCCAGGATACTCTTCCAATGAAATTATACTTCAGAAGGATTGGATCCATGTACATATTTTTATTGTAGTATTTCTTTATAAGCCAGAATTTCTGCTGCAGCTTAGAAATTTGGTATAGATTTTGCAACAATAGTTGTAAATAACAACAACATTCGATTTATATACTGCCCTTCAGTATGACTTAACATCCATTCAGAGCGGTTTACAAAGTATGCTATTATTATCCCCACAACAAAACACCCTGTGAGGTGGGTGGGGCTGAGAGAGCTCCTAGAAGCTGTGACTGACCCAAGGTCACCCAGCTGGGTTCAAGCGGAGGAGTGAGGAATCAAACCCGGCTCTCCAGATTAGAGTCCCATGCTCTTAACCAAACTGGCTCCCTGGAGATTTTCTTGTTTTAAGTAGGGGTGTGCAAGCCAAAAATTTTCAGCTATAGCCGAAAGTAGAAAGCCGAAAGAAGATTCTCTATCGTTAAAGCCGAAAGCCGAAACAAGAATCTCTTTCGGCTTTCGGCTTTCGGGATTCTTTCGGGATTCTTTCGGCATTCTTTCGGCTTTTTTCTATGGGAAAATGCCTCCGTCTCCCAGGACGCCTGGAGGAGGCATTTTCCCACCGAATAAGCCCAAAATTGGTGGGGACCTTCCTCTAACCCTTCTCTAACAACCACCCAAGTTTCAGACAGTTTGGACTTTGGGGGGCCATGTTATGGCCCCCCAAAGCAGGTCCCCCATCCTCCCATAAGAAAGCGAAGGAGCAGCATCTTGTTAGCATGCTGCTGCTCATCTTTCTTAATTATTTCCTATGGGGAAAAAATGAAGAGGCAGGCTTCCTTTGCCAGGGGTGGCATTTTGCATGCAAAATGCCCCCTTACCCTCAGGGGCCCTTCTCCCACCCCTCCTCCCACCCCCCACCAAGGCTCAGCCTGCTCCCACTTGGGGGGGCCATTTCATGGCCTCCCCAAGTAGGTGCTCTAATCTCTACCACTGACAGCTGGGGGAGGCTTGTGTTGCCAGGGGTGGCATTTTGCATGCAAAATGCCCCCCAACCCTCTGGGGCCCTTCTCCCACCCCTCCTCCCACCCCCCACCAAGGCTCAGCCTGCTCCCACTTGGGGGGGGCATTTCATGGCCTCCCCAAGTAGGTGCTCTGCTCTCATCTCTACCACTGACAGCTGGGGGAGGCTTGTCTTGCCAGGGGTGGCATTTTGCATGCCATTTCATGGCCTCCCCAAGTAGGTCCTCTCAGCCCCTAAAGTCCACCCCTTACAGCCCCACACAAACCCAATTCCCCCCCAGCTGCCACACACAGACCCAAATCCCCACATTAGCCCCTCACAGACCCAAATCCACCCCCACCTGCCCCACACCCATAACCCCAGGAACAGGCTGGCAAAGGCCAGCCCTCTCCCTTTGTTCCCTATGCTGGGAACTTCTAAACTCTCTTTCCCTGGGCAATTCTGCACAGCCCAGGGGTGCCCCAATGGTGGGCATACTTCTGAGTGCCAGCTGGTCCCTGTGAAAGAGCACCTGAACCACAGACACCCTCCCTCAAATTCCCCCACCACCTACAGAGATGGCTGGCCAGCCAGCCCCATTGTTCCCTATGATGGGAACCAACTGCACAACAAAGAATAAAACAAGAACAACACAAAATAAAGTTTTTAAAAAATTATTTTCTCCCTTCCAAAGTACAAGTAGGCAAAGCATTATGACACATTACACCAGCAGTCCCCCACACAGAAAAATAACACAACTCACTTAACATCAGAGAATCACAAAGCATGATTCCTGTCAAAAACACTTTATTTCTTGAACAGCTTTAGGTTACACAGCAGGGGGGAACACTGCCTAAGAGGTTCAAGTACCTGAGCTACTGTTTGGTTCCCTGGCTACACTAACAACCGGCCAGGAAGAATGCGGGCGGCTATGTTCGCAATGATTATCTTGTACTGTTGGGTATGGGACTCATTGCAGAGCAACCATTTTAGTGTCTTGGGCTAGGCATGATCCCATGCCTGGTGGCATTGGCAAGGTGGGCCTATCTCTTTCTGTTGCACCTACGGCCACATTCCCGCACAGAGGAACGGTTATAGTGGCTCCAGCACACATTTAATTTAATTTATTAGATTTATACTCCACCCTCCCCACAACAGCGGGCTCATGCCCATCGCTTCTCTGCAGGTTTCACAGTGACAGAGTCCCTCACTTTTCTACTTCTCAGTATAATACCCGGAATAGGCAGAACACGTCTAATGCGGTGTAGTTAATGTACATTGATTAACTCAGTCACCCTTGCCATGCATTGCTGGATTCCTGGGTGCATGGAGGTGGCCAGTAATGGTTCCCCAAACTGGAGGGGAACGCTACAGTAAGCCCCTATGCAGAAATGGCACAGCATTTGCTGCTGTAGTAGGGTTGGAAATCCTCATGACCAGGGCTGGAAGGGCTGGATTCTTCCTCACAATCAGAGGCAGCATTCCTGGCCTCTGTATAAATAGCACATCCCACACCCTTTTTGGAGATTCAACATTAGGCTCTCCCCTCATCTTGCTCTGAGCACAAGTAAATAATCCTCAGCTTTCTCTCCCCCCACCTCGATCCTGGTGGAAGCTGGGTTCAGGTAACCAGGTTAACTCAGCCTTCCGTCCTTTTGAGGTCGGTAAAATGAGTGCCCAGTTTCTTGGGGGTAAAGTGTAGATGACTAGGGAAGGCAATGGCAAACCACCGCATAGCGGAAGGTCTGCCAAGAGAATGTCATGAGGCAACATCCCCTGTGGGTCAGTGATGACTCGGTGTGCACAGGGGACTACCTATACCAAACGGTGTGCACAAGTTCACCTTGCATGGTCAACTAACAAGTTTTCTTCAGTCCAGTATGCTGCAGGACGTGGAATCTGCACTGCGGAACCCCAGGGGACTGGTTCTTTGGGCGCATCCTGGATGGAGTTACGGACTGGACCTGTTGCCAGTGAACTGTGAAAATTTGTAACAACTCATGGGTTCAAGGGAGTCTGGGGCTGTGTGCTTCCTCCACCTCAGCAGCCGTCTCAGATGGCATATGCTGCTTTGCTGCAGGGGCATGGGGCCTTGCATCCAACATCTAGAGGGGCATACAGGGTCTAGCTCTGTGGTCCCTTCTCACGTGCCCAGGGTAATGCCGATCGCCAATTCGGGGTCAGGAAGGACTTTTCCTCCAGGCCTGATTGGCTCTGGGGTCCTGGAGGTTTTTCGCCTTCCTCTGGGCATAGAGCAGGGGTCACTGTGCCATCCACGTGCCCCCCCCCCAGAATGTGTGTTCTCGCCATTGGTGTGGTCTGCCTTCTCCCCCCTCCCATTTCCTAGGGGATGTTGGTCACCAGCAGGCTGGTCCAGGGATTCCCTGCTGTGGATGGGGGTGTTTCACACAGCTGCATTGTTAGATCCTAAGCCCCCTGCTGATTCTCTCTTTTTAGCTGCAGGTTCTGACCTGGTTCTGGTACGGACTTGCCAGAGAGGACAGCAATGGCCAGGTCCTGTGGTGACAAGGTGGCCAGGTCCTGGAGGGGGTGCGCCAGCACAGTGGATCCTAGCAGTGACCACGTGGGCACCTGCAGTTCTTCAGGACCACCAGGGGGCTCCTCAAGGGGCTCCAGCTCAGGATGAGCCTCCTTGAACAACGGGCTAGAGAGTTTTGCAGCACCCTGCCCCGATTGAACAGGATGCAGGGGGCAGAGGCTGAGGGGCGACCAGTGGAGTCCCATGGGGTGATTCTTCCCTGGTCAGCTATCGTGGTACGGCGATGGTTCTTGCCGGGTGTTGCCCTTCCAGCTGGGGTCTGGATGTGTGGCTGTAGGACACTGAGGTGTTACTGGAACTGCTCGGTTAATAGGATGGGGAGTTAGCTTAGCAGTCCAGAACTAGAACAGCGCGGATCTAGCCAATGTCTACCAAGGTCCTGCCAAACGGAAATCTCTGTGACAAAGAGGCAAACTACAAGTATTCAATCAATAACGTGTATTTTCTAATGGTGTAGCGTATGCCTAATCTTCCACACACATACAAGATTGCATACAAGAGCTAAGGAATACAGAGTAGGATAATTAGAGACTAATACACAAGCCGGGTATCACGATGAATTGGGACAAGCTCACCTTCCTGAAGTGGAGTAGAGATCTCAGCAGCGAAGGGGGGGGGGTCCAGTGCCTGCACCAAGACCCCAGGTAGATGGGTAACACGGAAATTAGGACAGGAATGACGCGCGTGCCCTCGGATTCGAGAGGCTAGCTTATATACCCTCAGAGCACCCAGGGGCTGGCGCCTTATTCTGTGGTTCTCACGACTTAAATCAAAGAAATTGAGCCTATCGGGACTGCCTTGATTGGACCATGTTTGAAGTCTGATTAATTTATAAATGACACCTTTGGGGAGAGGGGATGGAAAGGAAGAAGAGGATCCGGGCCGTTTGCTCGTTCCCAGCGCACATCCTGGTGCCTTCAAGCCCGGAGTTCAAAGGTTGCTTTGATGTGCGCTTGTTGATTGCCCTGGCTGACTGATGATCAATCTCCATTCTGGCTAGGTGTTAAGAAATGCGGAGGAGAGAGAGGGCAATGCGCACGCGCTAGCGTTTGGACGCCTTGTCTCCACTCTCCCGAGGACATCCAAGTTAACAGCTTTAAAAGAATGTAAACTGCTGATTGAAACTGCTGAAACTGATTTATGAGACGTCTGGCACAACAAGAAGAAGCTTGGTGAAAAGAATAGGTGAGAGGATAACAGAACTTGTTTAGTTTTAAAAAGGAAGGGAGGACGAGCCGAGACAGATAACATGGCGGCTACTGTGAAAGGCTTATCAGAACAACTGGCACAATTTCAAGCACTAATGCTTGACTCCCAGACCAAAATACAAACTTCTTTAACTGAGCTAACAGCAGAAATGAGAAATTTGGGCTCAGAGGTTAAATTGGTGGCAGGCATTGCATCGGAAGCCAAGGCTCTTGCGCAACAGAACAAAGTGGAGATTGATTCATTGAAAAAACAATATGTAGACTTATCCGACCGTAATAGGAGGGGGAACATTATTTTCTTTGGTATTTCTGAAGAAGTTAAAGCATGTGATTTAGAGCGGACCCTGGTGGGATGGTTATCACAACAGGAGCTGGAAATAGAAGAAGAAGATATTGAACGTGCCCACAGACTCCAAACAAGAAGAATGGGGGGGGAACCGCGCCCAGTGATAATGAAGCTTGTGAGGGAGAAGTTACAGCAGAGGATATTCAAAACACTCAAGAAAAATAAAGAGCTGACATTTAAAGGCAGAAGGGTTTATGTGAAGGAAGATTTTTGCAAAGAAACGCTTTATCAAAGGACTCAAATGAAACCTTTTGCACAGAAACTTAACCAAAGCAACATTAAATTCAGCTGGGCGTACCCAGCATCCCTGGTTATTTACCAAGAGGGGAGGAGGCTTTGTGCGAGGAACCCTGAAGAGGCACGGGACCTATTAGAAACTTTGGGAGTAAATGTGAGGAATACTGAGTCAATCCCGATGGATGAAACGCATCAACCTCGGCCACAGCAACCAGACTCTGAGGAAGGTCCATCTAACCGTCAGGACAAGAGGCCAAGACTGTCTCGAGACTGAGACATATTAAGGGAAGTATACAAACAAAATTAAAATAGTATTAAAATGGTTATTAATATAACTCGGGGAGTGGAGGGTGCGCTTACCCCAGATGTGTAGAGAAGGGATGAGTACTCATCCCAGCTCATGGCTCTACACAAGGGAAGGGGAGGGGGAGGGAGGGGGAAGGGAAGGGAAGTTGGGTATACAAAGGGGAATATCAAACTAAATATCGGGCCAGGGGAACAAAGGGAAGGTAAATCTGAGTTTGAAAATGGATAAAACGCTACAGGTGCTGACACTGAACGTCAATGGTCTGGGTTCGGATTTAAAAAGGTATAAACTTCTTAGATTTCTTAAACAACAGAATATAGATATAGCATGGCTCCAGGAAACACATAAATCAAAGAAAGATAAAAGACCTTTATTCAGAGACCCTAATTGGGGGATCTTGGCAGAGGCACGTGGATCATGAAAATCAAGAGGTGTGGCAATTCTGGCTCACAAGAGGAATGATATAAGAGTAATAGAAGTGATAAGAGATGCTGAAGGGAGGTTCATAATGGTTAAATGCCTGGTTGAAAATAGATTAACAACATTGATAAACATATATGCTCCAAATATGGGACAGAAAACCTTTTTATTAAAGGTATTAAAAAAAGCGCGTAGCTTCTCTGAAGGAGAGGTAATTTTGGCAGGAGATTTAAATAAGGATTTTAATAAAGATAACATAATTAATTGGAAACAATGGGATCTGACTGAAGTACACAAAGTTCTTAACCTAGTGCCCAAACCCACATATTTTTCAAGTAGACATAAAACCACCTCATGTTTAGACTATGTACTTATAAATAGAATGAGTACCTGGGAGGTAAAAAGAGTAACCACCCATCCAACATGGATTTCAGACCACGCCCCGGTAAGTGTAGAAATAATACTAATGCATAAACAAGTTAGAAGACCATGGAGATACAACAACATGATTATGGCTAGGGAGGAGGACAAGCGATATATTACGGATCAAATAAAGCTATACTTCAAAGAGAACAGAGGAACAGTGGAGACAAATACACTATGGGATGCGGCTAAGGCGGTAATTAGAGGGCAATGTATTATGAAAGAAAAGGAGATAAGGAAAAAATGGCATGCCGATAGGGAAGGGAAACTACAGGAATTAAGTAAGTTGCAAGAGGACCAAATAAAGAAATTTTGCCCCAATAGACATAAATTAATTAGGGAACTGCGGAAAAAACTGGATGTTCTTGACTCCATGGCATTATGGAAAAAGCAGGTTATGGTAAAAAACGAATACCAGAGAAATACACTTAATTCAGCCAAGAGATTAGCAAATTACCTGAGAAGGGAAAAGGAGAGACAAAGGGTGAGGAGTATTAAGATAAATAAAAAGGTGACACAGAATCCAGAGGAGATAAAAGGAGCATTTGAGAAATTTTATAAAAGTTTATATGAGGAAAAAGAGGTGAAGGAATTTGAGGAAGAGATAGGGACAGTGTTAACGGAAACTGAACGAAGGAGGCTTGAGGAGGATGTAAAGTGTCAAGAGATTGAGCAGGCGATAGGTAGCTTAAAGACAGGTAGATCTCCAGGGTTAGATGGTTTTTCAGCTGAATTTTATAGGGAAATGAAAGAGGTATTGATCCCTGAATTACAAGAAGTATTTAATAATATACTAAAAGGAGGAAAGGCCCCGGATACCTGGAGGAAAGCAGAAATAACGGTGATTTTGAAACCTAAGAGAGACCCCCAAGAAGTGGGTTCATATAGACCGATTAGCCTGCTGAATCAGGATTATAAACTCTTTGCCAAAATATTGGCAAATAGACTTAAGAATATTATTCGGAAAGTGATAAAAGAGGATCAATACGGTTTTATGGAGGGTAGAAACATTGCACACCCAATAAGAAATTTAATCAATGTCTTGTGTCATAGTAAATTTAGGAAACTGGCTTTATTAAAATTAGATGTTTATAAAGCTTTTGATACACTGTCATATCAATTTTTATGGACAGTTATGGCCAAATATGGAATTAGTCAATCAATTATACAAGTATTCCAGGAAATATATAGAGAAGGCACAGCGGTAGTTAGACTCAATGGGGAACATACCTCACAATTCTCAATTCAGAGAGGAGTTAGGCAAGGATGTCCGCTTTCCCCGTTCCTCTTCATAATGGCTATAGAACAACTAGCTCAACGCATTAGGAACTCTGGGAGGATAGAGGGATGTCAAATAGGCAAGGAAGAAATTAAATTAAACTTATTTGCAGATGACCTGATCATAGTTATATCTAATCCGAAAGAAGGAGTCAAAGAGACAAAAATTATATTAGAAGACTTTGAGTTAAACTCAGGATTAAAAGTTAATATGGCAAAATCAGAGATAATGTATATTAATGTGAGGATGGAAGAAAGGAAAGCGATACATAAATGGACAGGAATAGGTTTAGGGGTCAAGAAATTCAGATATTTAGGGATAGATATAGTTAAAAATGTTAATAAGATGGTAGAGAGGAATTATAATCGGACGTGGAACACAATATTGAAAGAAATGAGGAGGTGGGGCAAGAAGACATTAAGCATAACAGCTAGGATTAATATAGTGAAAATGTTCTGGACCCCAAAGTTATTATATTTGTTTCAAACGATACCTTTAGAAATCAATAGACAAAAAATTAACAGTTGGAATGCGAGAATAAAAGAATGGGTCTTTGGCAGTAAAAAAAGTAGGGTTTCTAGATATTTCATATATGCTCATAGATCTGACATGGGATGGGGTGTCCCAGAACTGGGAAATTATTATGAAGCATTTCAAATAAAAACATTAATGGAAATAGGGGAGAGAAGTGAACAAAAATGGGTTAGAATCGAGAATGAGGCAAATAAAGGGGTTGGAAGATTTGGAGTATTTACAGGAGGAAAGTTTAAATACAGTATGTTAGAACCGGGACCGAGAAAAACAGCATTAATGATTTGGAGGAAATGGCAACCGAAATGGTTAAAGGGAGTATCTAAACAAGTATTATTAGAGGTATTGGATGAGGAGGAGGAAGATGAGAAGTGGTGGAGATTACTTAAACAGAAAGGGTACACTAGATTGCAAGATATACTATGTGGGCAGTCACTTAAACCACTACAAACATTACATGATGAAATAGGAAGGCAATATTGGTTGAAGCTAATAGGTTTACATAATAGACTTAAAAAGATAATCGAAAATAGGACTCTGACGGCGGGGGAACCAATGGAGGAGTTATTAAAGGTGATGATAAACACAAAAAGAGGATTAGCAGGCAAGATATATAGAAGGATGATGTCTGATAAAGATCGGACAAGAACCCTCCTTCAGGGGAAGTGGAGCGTAGAAATTAGTCTAGCGGATAGAAGGGTTGACAGAATTATAAAAGGTATACAGGAGATAAAAGTGCATAAATTCAGAGAGCTGGAATTGAAATTCTACACGAAGTGGTATAGAACCCCGGCTATATTAGCTAATATGTTCTCAAGACTAAGTTCAAACTGTTGGCACTGCAGAAACGGGAAAGGATGGTACTCCCATATGTGGTGGGAGTGTGCAGAAGTTAAAGCTTTTTGGGAGAAGGTAACAGAGCAACTTTATAAGTTCTTCGCAATAAGACCAAAGATAGACCCAGAATTGATGTTAGGTAGTACTTTAGGTCATAAAGATATCAGAAAAGAAGGACAGGACTTATTTAAAGCAATGGTGCTAGCCGGTAAAGCAGTAATAGCATTTGGTTGGAAAGACAAAACTAAGTGGACGGAACTAAACTGGCAGGATTATTTATTTGAATACATTCAATCAGACATTATAGCCATAATTAATCAGGATGAGTCATGGGAATTAAGAATAGGAAAGATTAAGGAAAAATGGCATTTATATTTAAAATGGGTCATGGAGGGTCAACAACGGGACGTTCGGTGGAAGCTCCTAAGCTTGTGCCCCTGGCTAGAAAGGATGAGTAGCTAAAGGGAGGGCGGGAGGGATAAGGGTATGGGAATAAAAAAAAAAAAAAGAAAAAGAAAAAGAAAAGGAAAAAAATAAAAAAAGAAAAAAACCTAACAAAAGGAGGTGCTAGAATATCCACCTCTTTTTTTCGTTGTATTTTGCACTGAACATACAGCCTAGTGAAGATTTCTAGAGGACTCAAAAGCTTACTCACAATTTTGTGATATTTGGTTTGTGTTAATAAAAGTGACTATCTTTTCATTGTATGGGACTTTAACAAAAAGAGTAAATGATATCAGGTGAAGTTCTTCACTGTTAGGAAATGGCTGAATATTTTAAGTGACTTCTGTTTTAGAAGAACTGCTTCATTTAGATCTGTAATTCAAAATTGTTTTTTTTAATTACTTTATAGCAAACATGGGTAAAGGGATCCTCCATCCAGAGTGAAAAAAATTCAGTGCCAATGACTGGCATGCTACTCAGCAAGATGGAAAGAGCATACTTTTATCTGGCTGGCTGGCTGCAAGGAAAGAGAAAACCTGAGGAGGAAGAGGAGAATTCACCCAACTTTGTGACATGTTGCATGTAGTATTTCACTTATAGTGTATGGCCTATGGGCTGTTAAATTTGAATAAACTGAAACTAAACTGCAAAAAAAAAAAAAAATGCGGAGGAGAGTGGGATTCTCTTGCAGCGTACGTGATCTGCTCGTTTCTTCGCAATGGCTTCCCAAAGCAGGCTGTTCCCCTCTGCTTCTTGGCTGTTGGCTAGGGCTTACCCGCAGATTGTCTGGTAGTGAGGGCAACCAGCCCACGGGAGGCTCCCGGCAGGAGCTGGCCACCCTCGCGAAAGGTTTCCCCTGGCTGGCGTCTGGCTGCTGGCAGCGTAGCTAGAGCCCAGAGTGAGGCAAGCTCTCATGGCAGGCAAGGGAGCAGCATTTAAGACACAGTCCATGGTTGGCAACAGGGCAGCATCACACAGGAGAGTCCAGATATAAGCTTGAGCAGGGCAGTGCCACGTAAGAGTTTTGAGAGCAATTGTCCAGGAACTGTCAGTCTGTTGCACCATCAGATATGAAACTGACACGTGTATTAGAGGAACACAGGCACGGCAGTCTTTTAGTGTAGAACTCAGACCCAGTTCGTGGCTGGCCTCAGGAGGGAGGGGGGGCTGCTCGGTAACAGAGGGGCCCACTTGTTTTGGTTTTGCAGCTCTTGGAGCGTTGGTGGTGAGCCTTTTTGTGGCTCTTGTGGCGGATTGGGGCATTGGGCACCGATCCGTTTGGGGGGAAACAGGGCCCTCAGGCTCAGTTTCCCTATTATGGGGATCCCCATAAGGGGTCTGGGGAGTGAGGAATGGCCGGTGCATGCCCAGACGGGGGCTGTCAGTCCGCCTCACTCCCAGGTGACAGGGGATGATCCACACAGGGGTGTACACCCACCTGGCATCCCACTGACTGTCATCCCATGGTTCCCCCCCTCAGCAGGGGTCTGAGGGGGCGTGTGGTTCATCGGCTTGGCAGATGGGTCAGCCGATGCTCGGATCTGTGCCCTATGCATGCCTTTGCTCCCTGAGCTGTAATTTCAATAAAGTTGTGGCCTCTTTACCTCCAGCACTGTGTCCGTGTGTTTCTTGTCACCATGCCCCCTCCCCACTCTCCTCCCCCCAGTTAGCACTCGCCTGCAAATAACGGCTCCCAGACTCACCTGGGGGCCTGAGTTGCAGGCGATGCAGGGGCAGGTGAGTGGGGAAGCGGCATGGGGGCCACCATGTTGAGGAGGGGCGGGGAGTGTCCAGGGGCCAGGTGATTCTGCCCAGGCACATCCAGCGCGGGCCCCTGGTCGGATGGCTAATCCCCGCCCCTCAGCACTTGGCCCATGGCGGCATCCCGCCCAGCCCCCCCCTTTTGTCACAACTTTGGAGTGAGCAGGCTGCGGATTAGGGCATTGGGCACCGATCCGTTTGGGGGGAAACAGGGCCCTCAGGCTCAGTTTCCCTATTATGGGGATCCCCATAAGGGGTCTGGGGAGTGAGGAATGGCCGGTGCATGCCCAGACGGGGGCTGTCAGTCCGCCTCACTCCCAGGTGACAGGGGATGATCCACACAGGGGTGTACATCCACCTGGCATCCCACTGACTGTCATCCCATGGTTCCCCCCCTCAGCAGGGGTCTGAGGGGGCGTGTGGTTCATCGGCTTGGCAGATGGGTCAGCCGATGCTCGGATCTGTGCCCTATGCATGCCTTTGCTCCCTGAGCTGTAATTTCAATAAAGTTGTGGCCTCTTTACCTCCAGCACTGTGTCCGTGTGTTTCTTGTCACCATGCCCCCTCCCCACTCTCCTCCCCCCAGTTAGCACTCGCCTGCAAATGTAGGCGTTCTGGTCTTGCAGCTTGGCTCTTCATTTAATTGAAGTTTACAGAGCAGCAGTCTAGGGAAGGGAGAACATGCGGTCACCGGGCGCCCCCCTTCCCCTCCGCTGAGTGTGTGTGTGGGGTTTCTGTAAACTTCAATTAAATGGAGAGCCAAGCTGTAAGACCAGGATGCCTGCATTTCCCATCAAAACTTGAGGTAAGCTGACAAGTATCCAACCTGTGTCAGGCGTCACTTGTAGCTTGGGTCTCAGATCACCCAATTCTAAAACACTTCTACCAACAAACTGGGGGCCTTGCTATCCTATGTATCCTATGCATGCTCTGCAGAGGGCAGAAAAGTAAACAAAACATCTCACAACTATTTGCAGACAGTATTGCAATTGCATCAGAATCCATAGCAACTCTGCCTCAACTCACCAATCATGTTGATTATGCCACCATGACAGGGAAAAATGGAAATAGCCAACTGTTGATCAGCCACATACTCCTGACATCAGCCTGCCACCCACATGCAGAACACAACAAAGAAGAAAACTCAGCACCCTTCACTGTAAGTAGGACTGCTGTGTAGAAGAAAGAGCCCTGGAAAGAACATGTACCAGAGAATTCTACAGTTGTTTGTCTGAGTCCCCTCCAGCAATCTTGTTTCCTCAGGAACACACATAGGGAAGGAAACATGGGCACTCTCGCTAAACCACCTACACATCTCTGTGGTTCACAAGTTCTAATAGAATACCCAACCCCTACCATAAAAGGGTTTGGAACCTTTATACTTGTGAACTCACCCTTCCCTCTTTGATGCAAGCTAGCCTAAGGACTCAGCTTTCTTCCAACACACCAGGACAGAAGACCCTGTCTCAGTTTTGCAAGACTATTTATGCATGCCTCACATTTCAGCAGCAAATAACCATTTGGACATTTGTTCAGATGACTACATTAAATATATCACAAATGGACAGAAAAGAAAACCGAGGAGCCCTGTGGATTTAAAACACATTTCTCCCACAGACCCTGAATTATCATTATTCACATGTGACAGCCATGAAGCCTGGAGAATGTGTAACGATCAAAAAACTTGTCAATTAAACCTTTCAATTTGCCTTTGAAGGGGGGGACACTGCAAAATACTAATAATTTTCCAAATGACGTCCTGGCATAGACAGGAGGTGTTCAAAGCCCTGACAGCTGCAAATGGGCCTCTTTCAAAATGTTGATGCGGACAGACAGAATCCAATCATTGACCTCAAAGGAAGAGCAAGCAAGGGATTTGGAGACTTCCCCCCTCTTAAGGTGCCCTTGTGAGATATAATTGCCTTGTTGATAAAATAACAGCAGGTGCTATTATTTGTAAATATTATAGTACTAGTAACAAAGCCCATTGTGGGGAAAAATACAACGGGGTCTAGAAAGCTGGGGCTGGGGAGGGCTGTCAGATGGAAGGTATGGGAGGACTAACAGGCAGGGGGACATGGGAAGGTTGACAGGCAGGGGGACAGGGAGGGCTGGGGAGGGCTGGCAGGCAGGGGGTCATGGGAGGCCTGGCGAGCAGGAAGGGCTGGGGAGGGCTGACAGGCAGGGTAGGCTGTGGATCAGCTGGGAAGAGAGAAAGACTTCTCCCTGCCCAGCTGAGCAGTGGGCGGGCTCCTCCATCGCTCCTCTGCCAAGTTGCCTCGCACCACAATGGGACAGGTAGCCCTGTGTTGCAATGCTGCAACAGGCCCATCCGAGCCGGCTGGCACTGCAACAGGCCAGGCAGCCCCATGTCGCAGTGTGCTGCTGGGATGGCTGGGTTGTGCTGCAATGGGTCAGGCTGGGCTGCCCGGCACCACAACAGGCCAAGCAGCCCCAGGTTGCAGCACGCCACCAGGCTGGGCCATACCACAACAGGCTGTGCTGTGTTGCAATGGGCCACCAGGCTGGACAGCCCCACACCTCAGCAAGCCCGTTGGCTGGGCTGTCCCGTGCAATGGGAAGGCCCAGCACCAAGGCACCGGGCCTTCCCGCTGCTGCGCTGGGCCTTTCCAGGCCTGTGAAGCCGGTGAGGAAGCAAACCATTTTGCCTCCGCTTGCTTCTTATTCCTGCGCATGCATGGCATACTGCACATGTGCAGGGATAAAAAGTGAGTCATTGGCAACATGGTTTGGCTTTTATGTCTTAGGATTTTGTTCCTTATTTGCAAGAAGGAGCTTTCATATCTGTCTTGACAGTTCTAGTCTCAAGAATATTTGTCCTTCTTAAAAAATTAGGAACTTTCCAATAGCATCAACATGTAATTTTCATGGCAGAATTAATTTTTTTCTAGTACCCATCATTCAAATGCATTTGGGTATTGTAAAGGATAAGTCCAACAGAAGTGGCTCTGCAATGGTAGACTCCATAAATCCAAGTGGTAAGTGAAAATGGGGCATGAATCAGTCTTGATATGTTTTTGCAGCTGAGCTGAAAGTTACAACTAATATTTTATTCTGACATTAATACTAACAAGGGACCAAACTTTGGAGAGGTTTTCGCTATGTTCAGAGAGGTTTTTGCTGTGAGGCAGTTTGATTGTTCGTGTCATTTCAAGCGCGTTATTAATCATGCTGGGTCTTTCTTGAGAAAGAGAGCTTTCTCCATATTAAAATGACCTGTGAAATATGCTGTTAATAGGTTCTAATTATATGAAGGCTGGAAAGCTTTGTGGTCATGACCCACTTTCAGGGGAGGCTTTTAAACAGTATCTTGCATTCCACACATCTGCACAACAACATCACATCAACCTCCTTAGGCATCTTCAAACATTCTAGTCCAACCCTAGAGAATAGTCATCCTATTTATTTATTAAAGTAAATGAGACAAATTAGTCAAAATTATTTTAAAGCTCTTTAATCTCAGCAGGTATAATAGTTTGTTCAGGACTGAGGCCTACTTCTAACTTCATGTAGAAGAAACTACATGGCATAAAGGACCACCTGGATTCCATGTTTTTGCACTGCAACAAAATGTAGATCAGCAACTGACAATCCATACTTTTGAAAATGTACTCACCTTTAGGTCCTCTAATAGATAAGGGAAAATGCAGATTGATCAGATCACTTGAATTTTAAATCCCCATTTCCAGAGACTGTCCTTCACATTACGGTGACTCTTATTTATTTGTTTACACATACAAAACATGAGCCACGTGGCGTAGAGTGGTAAGCAGCAGTACTGCAGCCCAAGCTCTGCCCATGACCTGAGTTCGATCCCAGTGGAAGCTGTGTTCAGGTAGCCAGCTCAAGGTTGACTCAGCCTTCCATCCTTCCGAGGTCGGTAAAATGAGTACCCAGTTTCCTGGTGGTAAAGTGTAGATGACTGGGGAAGGCAATGGCAAACCACCTCGTAAAAAGTCTGCCAAGAAAACGTCATGATGTGATGTCCCCCCATGGGTCAGTAATGACTTGGTGTTTACCTTTTTTACATAGAAAACAGGTGTTAGAAGTGAATTAATCAGCATCACTGATGGAAGTATCCCTAGTTAGACTCAAAGTCATCTAGGCCACCGGCTCTAAGGGATACCAAATTAGACAGAGAAGAAATTTTCTCTGTTTAAAAATATATTAATATATTCTAGACTTCTCATTTTTCTCTGTATTGAATGTAGGTAGGCACCCAAATCATAGTTTGCCTAGAGCACTGAAAATTCTTGGGCTGGCCCTGCTTAGCTCACTATGAATGTCATCGCTAGGCTACCCAGTGAGCAAACCATTTATGCGCATGGCATCTACATAACCAAATGAAGTGTGATTATTAGAATACCATTATTTATTTATTATTTAATTAAAACATTTATTATCCACGTTCCTACCTTGCAGGAACTCAAAGGTGCTTACAATATAAATAAAATCATCATCATCAAATGAATAAAACAAAATTTAAAAACAAAGTTTAGGATTGCCGATAATAAAAATTCATTTAATTTAATTAAAAGCAGTCCTAAATAAAAAATATCTGAAGTTGCCTCTTTATCATTGGCAGTGAGAGGGCCAGGTGTATAGAACTGAGGACACCTGATTTCAAATCTTCAGTCTGCAATGAAACTCAGTGGGTGATCTTGGCTGATCACATTCTCTTAGCATAACTCATGAGATCCTGAGCAACTTGGAGGATATTCAGCAAATAAAAATGCATGCTGCTATACAAATAATTAAATTGTGGGATTCGCCACCAGTGGATGTAGTGATGCCCTTCCAAATCCCGCAATGAACATGGATAAAGGTACCAGCGCGGCATCGATTTCCTTCAGTGTCTGGCAATCTATAGTGCAGAATGGAATAAGGCCATTTTCATCCACAGACCTCTGCAATGCATGTCTCTGCTGTCAAAACAGAAGAAAGGACTCTTCTGGGGAGCCTCCCATGATTTTGCTGTAGTATCTGAAACTGCACTCCTCTCTCTCTCTGACACATACACACACAGTTTCCTGTTTACTTCCGAATATCTTCTTATATAACCTGAGTGTGAGCATCAAGCCTGTTCCAATAAAATCCCAGGTTGGAAATGACAATAAATCAAAATTTAATAGAATGCTGCTACTTGATATTGAGTTTCACAGAAGTTTCATACATTCCATATATTGCAGAGTGCTTGGCAAAACAAGGCACTGTGGATTTTCAAGTAATCAGTACATTTTGTTCTGAAACTGAGCCATAAATACTTTATTTGCTGATGTCAAATTTATTGTGCAGGTTAAAAGGAAACACAAGGAGTCCAAAAAGATAACAAGAGAATCTGGTTTTGCCATTTGAAGTCTTCTAGTTGCATTTTTTAAAAATAATAGCAGCCATCACAGAGAAGATTGTTTACTAGATGGGAAAAATAGATATGAAAGGTTCATACTTAAGGATGCAAAGAATAAAAAGTCTGAATTCTGCAAGAGGAGGAAAACCAGGAAAAAAGAGTGATGGATAAGATGGTATCCCAAAAGTACCACCCTAAACCAGAAAGAAACCAGGATGAGAAATCATCCTGATAACGATTCAGCCTGATAAAAAGAACTCTGCATCAGATACCTGAAGGTAGAGAAGCTGAGACATATATTTTTTATAGAGGATTATGGATGGACCAGAAATAGAAAACTTTGAAATCCATTTACACTGTATCTCGGTTTGTCGTACTTCCTTTATGAAAGTCAATTATACATCATCGCAGATGACAGTCCTAGTATGACAAGCAGCTTCAAGAGACATGAAAATCAAAAACGACTGTTCCATTTTGTTTTTGATGTTTGTAGGAGTGAATTAATGTTCTTGGCACACTGAGTGGTAAGCCTAGTGGACAGGCAATGGGCCGTGTGGTTACATGAAGTGGTTTTCATTTATTATTAATATTTGTAAAAATGCTATTTTGCAAAATTACCATTTTACCAAGGTAATTTTCAGGACAGCAGAAAGTCCTTTAGAATGAATGTTTGGGGCTTTAAACTGACATATAGCCACATATTTTGATAAAGCATATCTTACTACTAAACGATGATGGATGAGGCATCTAAATTATATTTTCATAGAAATGCAATCCCACTTGTCCAGCAAACATTTTTTGTAGGAATCCACTATAGTGTTTAGGACAGGGGAATTACCAAGGAAGTTGTTGGTATATCTCTACTAGAGGCACCACTTGCCCATTTCCAACAGGCCTTTGCCTGCTAATCCTCTCACTTCCTGCACTTGCTAATTGTCTTGGCAAGAGAAAGGGGGGGGGATGTGACCCAGTACTGACAGGAAGCACAGCAAGATCTCTATGGACTTTACCTTAGAGATGTGGGTGGTTGCTAGAGCATTTGTAAGTGATGTCACTTCTTGGTCCAGACACATCCCCCTCTTTTCTCCCACCACAGTGATGAGCTGACCTGGCAATCCTCAACAGTGGGGTGCATGTTTGTGTGCATAGCCTTCCTTGGCACTTTCTAAATGCAACATATGTGCTGTGGTTGGTGTGTGAGTAAACCTCCTTATTCTGTTAATCTGCTGCTGAGTGTGGGAGGAAATGATCATTCAATGGATAGAAGACCTTACATCCTGATCTATATTTGAGCGCATGGTTAGACTTATTTTTAGATATTTGGAAACCCTTTGTAGATGCTTATGTGTAGATCGTCATATTTTTATTTCTATAGTGCATGAGGCTTATTTAAATTTTTCCCTTTTTCTCTTCTTTTCAAATAAAATTAAAATTTAAAAAATAAGAACATGAGAATGCTCTCCACTAGTTCTTCTCAAATCTAGATCATTCTCTGTGTTTTTGTTGTTGTTGTTGTTGTTTCTTGGTAAAAATCTAGACTTACTACAGTCATATGAAGATTGTTCTATCAAAGTCAGCATTGTCTTCTCCGGCTGGCAGTGGCTCTCCAGAGTCTAAGACATCCACTTCACCAATTATCCCATCCTTTTAGCTGGAGATACTGTGGCCTTTTCAGCACAAATCAGATGGTCTACTACTGAGCCACCATGGCCCCTCTTCCATCTTTTTTTTTCTTAGAGAACAGCAGGTTGCTTGCTTTAAAAAGTACCAAGTATCAACTAACCAACAAGCTATCCAGAGTACCAGCATATAACAAAAATATATATCGTATTTAATAGTTCATGTACAAAAGTGCTTACAGTGAATAAATACAATATTCCCAATCATTCCAATTCATCAACCTATGCACTGGAGGAAGACTTTTACATATACAGGATGTATACCAGCACTCTGTTATAGTAAACACAGGTAACTGGTGGGATATTATAGTAACTGATTTTCCAATCTACAAAGTGTACGTGAACAATCAAATATAGTTCTTCAAATACAACTTTTCATTCCAATCTCTGAGGTATATACCTACAAAATTCAAAACATAAATATAGACAAGTCACATCATGTAATTTCCAGGACACACAGTCTCTGTAATCTGCAGTAATCATCAATCTTGAGCAGACATATGAATGTACTGCGCCAGTTAGCGTTGAGAAGACCAGCCATGCCCTACGGGTTTTGCCAGCATAGAGACTCCTCCCCGTTTCGTCCAATCACTTCCTCATGGGCAGCATTAATTCATATAATCTGTGAAATGACATGTCTAAATGTACCATTTTTCAAAGCATTTCGGTAAAATAGCCCTTAAACCCAAATGCTTACTCTATTTCACACAATCAAGATCACACCACCATAATGGTTAGCTCAGGACGGTCTGATGCCGTGAAGCGGCGCTCCTTTTGCCTTCCCTTTTAAACACAATCATTTAAAGGGACAGTGTAAGATTTTTGCCTCATAAGAAACAGCTAAGCTCCATAGTACCATTTAAACCATGGGGACTCAAACAATTTAATCTAAATATGCCAAGGACCTCCTAAAACCTAGAGGTGGCCCTTCTTTTACTAGTTTATGTTCAGATTGTGACTGCCACTGGATCAGATGGTCCAACTTATCTGCTGTTTGTTACAATCTGGAGAATGTTTTGTGGAAATTTCTTCAACCACCACTGGGTCAGAACTCTTATATGTAATGTGCCCTTACAACAGAGTATTGTCTAGAGCTTTATATGTGCAAAAATGCATCCATTCTCTTGCACACACATGCACAGTCTCTAAAACAAAGCATACCCCTCTTTGATATATTTCCTTCCAGCTTTTGACAAGTTGAATGTGTCAGTAATAGCCCAAGAAGTGTGTGCATAACTGCATTATTCTGCAATGATGCTCAGTTTGGAGCATAATTAAGGATGTCTGTGCCAGGTTCTTTTATGCATATTTTTTTTAACCAGCATGATCACTGACACATATTTCTTGCAGTTTGCCTGACAGCCTTGAAGTTGCTTCTTAAGTTGGGAGCATGATTATGCAGCTCAGAACAGGGTACATCCTTAGATAACCACATGATTGATTCTCATTAAGGACACACAAGACAGTGGGTCCATTTTCATTTCTCAACATCTCTTTAGCAAGAATTTCATCCAAGCATGACTTTCGAGCTTAGGCATCATTGTCCTACTTTCATAATGGCCTTTTAGATTACTACTAGATTACTACAACTACTACTACTACTCTTTTTGTACCTCTGGTAACCCTGAGGCTTGAAGTGAGAAGGAAGCCTCCTATGAAAATGAGAGCATGGCTGCAAGAAAAGGTATAAGCCAAAGTACCAAATTGGGAGCGAGGGGGTGGAAATCAGAATAGACTTCAAGAAAGAAGGGGAGAATTCGGGAACAGAAAAGAAAACTCTCTGACAACATGGCAGGAAAGTTGATCAGTCTTTTCTAGATCAGTTTTCCTAATGTGCATTCTTGGAGAAATTGCTTAAGAAAAGCAGTAAGCTCATCACTACCCCCTTTTACATTTTATTTTTGAAATCACAATGAAGAATCTATCTTCCATGACTTTATGCTTCAGCTTTATTGTGATAAAAATATTCTGTGCTCATGGTAAGCAGGCAGAGACCTTGAAGCATATTCTCTCTGCTTTGCAACTTTTATATGTGACCAGAGCCTTTGCCTCATGCGTGTTTGCATGCACAAATGCATACTTGTGCTTTGTCACCTTCTGCATGTATACTTGCACCACAGTACCATTTGCCTGCATTTACATTTGAATAAACACTTTATGCATAATGTGGAAGCAGGAAGAAAAGTGGTGAGTATGTATCCCCTTTTCATACTTCTTGCACCTTTTGCATAAGAAGCCTCCCTTGGGAGAAATACAGACTCCCAGGGCAGGTGTAGCCTCTCCCTGTGTTCCCCTTTCACAACAAAAGTTCTGAAAGATGCTTCCATGTGGTGTGCAAAGATATCCTTAGTTGTGTCTGCATTTGCAACTACAAGTTTGACACAACTGCATTGGAGTGAATTGTTTGGACAGCAACAAAATACATTGGTGAGTCTCATGCAATTCATTCAGGCATCATCATGCCTACCTGCAGGGTTTGTGCTACAACCTATTGAGGCAGTTCTTTATGAAATATGTTTAGCATCATGCTGGACTCCCACAGTCCAGTAAGCTTGAGTGACGAGCTTACTGGATTCTGGGAACTCTGTCGACGTGATTTACCTGGATTTCAGTAAAGCTTTTGATAAGGTTCTCCATGACATTCTAATGGGTAAACTGGAAGACTGTGGACTGGACTATAGGACAGTTCAGTGGATAGGGAACTGGTTAGAGGACTACACCCAAAGAGTGGTGGTCAATGGTGTTTCATCAGATTGGAGGGAGGTGTCCAGTGGGGTGCCACAGGGCTCAGTTTTGGGCCCTGTACTTTTCAATATTTTTATCAATGATCTGGATGAAGGGGTAAATGGGCTACTCATTAGATTTGCTGATGATACCAAATTGGAAGGAGTGGCAAACACCCAAGAAGATAAAAATTCAATAAGACTTGAATACTCTGGAGAAGTGGGCAGTTGTGAACAGGATGCAATTCAACATAGATAAGTGCACAGTATTACATCTGGGGCACAAAAATGTAAAGCACAACTTCAGGATGGGGGGATACACTTCTGGGTAGTCGTGTACATGAAAGAGATCTCGGAGTAAGAGGGGACTATAAACTAAATATGAGCAGTCAGTGTGATGCAATGGCAAAAAAGGCAAACTCAGTCTTGGGTTGTATTAAAAGGGCCATTGCATTGAAATCACAGGATGTCCCTCTCTATACTGCCTTGGTCAGCCTGCACCTGGAGTACTGTGTGCAGGTCTTGAGGCCTCACTTCAAAAAGGAAGTGGACAAAATCAAGAGGGTGCAGAAGGGAGCAACGAGAATGATCAGGGGTCTGGAGACTAAGCCCTATGAGGAAAGGCTGAGGGCCTTGGGAAGGTTTAGTTTGGAGAAGAGGAGGTTGAGGGGGGACATGATTGCTCTCTTTAAACATTTGAAAGGCTGTCATTTGGTGGAGGGCAAGGAGCTGTTCCAGTTGGCAACAAAGGATAGGATCTGAAGCAATGACCTTAAATTACATGCCGAAAGGTACCTGCTGGATATTAGGAAAAACTTTTTCAAGGTCAGAGTAGTTCAAAGGTGGAATCAGCTGCCTAGGGAGGTGGTGAGCTCCCCTTCTCTGGCAGTTTTCAAGAAGAGGCTGGATGAATATTTGTCAGGGATGCTTTAGGCTCATCCTGCATTGGGCGGGGGGTTGGACTAGAAGGTCTGTATGGCCTCTTCCAACTCTGTGATTCTGTGATTCTGTGACTTCCCTCCTCTTTGAATAACCAATAGGGAGTAAGTGTGTTGTGTTCCTATACCAAAAGCCTTCAGCTGCTTTATTAATGGAGTCAAGACCTCCTCCACTTTAGTGGCAGGAAATGAACAAATTGCAAGGTGATAGACTTCCTATCTAGACAAGGAGGATTATCTTCATCAATCATGATGCCAGACAATTCCCCAGATGGATTTTTTGTGCAGCCTAAGAAGAGAATAAAATTGGTTTGCTCACAGTGTTATCCTAAACAGAGTTATGCTCTTCTAAACACATTGACTTCAGTTGCTTTAGGTGGGTATAACTGTACTTAGGATTCCACTGTCATTGTAAGAAACTGAGATGAAAATGGGGGTGGGGAGAATTAAAGTGTCTTACCTCAGAATCTGCTATTATGCTATTGCTCACATTTATTACTATATGAAAATGAGCAAGTACATCCTCTAAATGACATTTTCTAGACTCCCAGTATATTTTTAAAACTCCTGATTCTGGACTCTGTAATCTGTGGCCTTCTTTGGTTACATTTATTCTCATTTTTGCTTCCTTCTTTTGTTCAGCCTTCTCCCTGTTCATCATTTACCTGTTGAATATGCAAAACCTTTTTTTTTTTTTTGCAGTGGATGGATTAATCTTTGAGGGAAGGCTTAAAGACTGCATGATACATAGGCAGCATGTTGGAAGTAGGTGAACTGTGGAAATAAGGTAACCAAAGGAAACTAGTAAATAGATATACATGAGCACAATCAGGTTAGGAATAAAAGTTTCAAAGCCTCAGATGAAGCAGAAGATGAGAAAGAGGCAAATGACCACAAAGCATCTCTGCCAATGGCCATAAGGAATAGTAGTACAGAAAGCTTAGTACCTGAGTTATTGGGCATATTTTTGTAAAATAACTCTTAAGTGGAGCATTAATGTGACCAGTCTCTGTGGTGTGAGATTAGTAGCAGACTGTGATACGTAAAATTAGTAGCAGACTGAACAAAATATTTGGATGTTTACAAATAAATATTTAGATAGGCAAAGGTAAGGGTAGTCCCCTGTGCAAGCACCGAGTCATTGCTCACCCATAGGGGGATGTCGCATCACAACGTTTCCTTGACAGACTTTTGTTACGGGGTGGTTTGCCATTGCCTTCCCCAATCATCTACACCTTACCCCCAGGAAACTGGGTACTCATTTTACCGACTTTGGAAGGATGGAAGGCTGAGTCAACCTTGAGCCAGCTACTTGAACCTGGCTTCCACCAGGATCGAACTCAGCTTGTGAGCAAAGCTTAGGCTGCAGTACTGCAGCTTACCACTCCACATGATATAGAATTCACCTGAATCAGTTAAAGAATGTCCATATAGAGTAAGACCCAATCCAATCATACAATGGAATGAGGTGATAGAATGGACAACATCACTTGAAACACAAGGTAAAAGATGACATTTTATAATGCTCTCTGGTAAAGGATCTCCCCATAAATAGAAAACAAACAGAACAGGAAGCAGGCTGAACTAGAACTTGCCCCCACTCCCAAATTAAAGAAGAAAATGGTTTCCGCTGGGTTTTATTTATTAAAATCTGATCTGAGTCCAGTTCCAAGACCAGCCCTCAATGGAGATACCCTATCTACTGGCCTGATAGAGGCAATCTGACCCTGGCTCCAAGAGAGAAGGAGACTAAATGCAGGTGTCGCTTTTTCTAAACTGCTTACCAAAGGTATGCCAGAATAAGCTGAAACTCCACAACCCTCCCCCATGCTGGAAAACATTAGGGTTCAAGCTCTTGAAACTCCAAGCCAAAAGAGGCCTCCCCTCCAACAGTCCAAACGGTAGGCCCACCATGGAGGACAACCTCTCACCCCACAAGCTCTCTCCCACTCTGCCTGCTCTCACAGTGGAAGAAAATGCAGGAGGAATGATGCCATGGACTGGGCAATATCACTTCCAGCCACTCACTACATCTACAATGCTTTAGGAATTTCCCAGATCCCTATATTCTTTTCCATAGAGACTGGGGGAATTCCCAGCACATCCCACAATGATGCTACTTCTGGATCTCCATCTGGAAGTAATAGCATTGTATCATGCAATTATCACTATGTCCATGTTGAGCCCCCAAATGCCTCGGGATTGCCACATGCAGGCCTGGCAACCCTACCCTCTGGGAAGACATTAGAGGTTAGATTGGGAAGCCTAAACCACCCTGCCTCCATTTTAAGATTCCCCAGGGTGCTTGCCAAACATTTCAAGGTTAAGCAAAAGCCTGCACTTTCCAGCCAGTGCAGTAAGGGTCTAACCACTTGAATGCAGGCCTTGTTATATCAATACCTCACCCTGAAATGGTGGCAAAGTGAAACAGGGAGCAAGTACCACTTTATCCAATTATAGGAATGGGTAAGTGGGCAGCTCCTAGGGTTGCCAGGTCCCCTTACCCTCCCACCAGGAGGGTATGCACTCCTAGCATGGCCCAATGAGGTCTCTTCCTGGGGTGACGTCAACGTGCAGGGCCCGTAAGCACTCCCAGCCTTTTGGGGGCCCAAATATGCCCATTGTGAAGTGTGTGAGTAATCCTGGGGCCTGTGTGATGATGTAACTCCTGGAAGAGATGTTGTCACTCCACAGCATGAGCACACCAGGGAGGCCTGTTCCCCTGCCTCCCCCCTCCACTGTCTAGGTGAGTGGGGGGGGCAGCAGGTGGGAGTGGGTGATTCCGGGGGACCTGGCAGCCCTAGAAGCTCCTCAGGGCAAGTGCAGTTAGTTGGGAGGAGCAAGCCTATTATACCTGCTTGTTCCTCATCCCTGATTTGGGAGGAGGGAGCCCAGACTCTCAGCATGCACACCCAACCAAATTCAGAATCTTTCTTTTAAGGTAAAAAGAGAGTTGGCAAAAGCAGCTCCCATTCAACAGAGTTAAGTTCAAATGGTGAAATATATGTTTCTCTACAATTGTTGGCCATTCATAATGTGTAATGATTGTTCATATTTCAGGAAACTGAATATGAACCAAGATTGTCCCTATTTGTTGTCTTCATGTGTTTTTCTACATAATTTCATGCAAAGACTTCACCCCTTCAGCTGTGTTCATTAAAATCAATATGGTGCAATCTACACTAGACATGGACACAAATCGAAATACGAATCAAATTTCATGATAAATCAGGCCGATTGGTGTTTTGCGAAACACATTTCATGGGGCTGCGATTTTCACAAAATTCATGACTTTGGGGGCTGATTTGTTCAATTTGTGAATGATTCATGATGCCAGACAGGCTGGCGCCAATCCATTGATTCCCTAGGCAACATAGGCCCAGAATGTCTGCAGACGTTTTGTTGCCATTGGAAACCCCAATCTTAGCCCACATAACCTTGACAGGCAACTCTCCCTGCCAACTGGAGAGCTTCCATTCTGCCCTATACAGCAAGAAGCAGGGGGGTTAATCCCCAAGGCAACTGAGATGGGCCTTCTGTAGCCATGGGAACATCAATCTCATTCCTCCAAAACCTGTTAGGCAGGTCTGTCTGCCAACCAGAGACCTCCTGTTCCGCTCTATGTGAGCATTTCTTACATAAGGCACAGCTCTGCCTCGTGCTTTTCAGTTCCAGTAGTCAGAGGGAGAGGGAGAACCAGTTGCTGGGATTTGGAGTGAGAGAATGGAATTGGGAGCTTTTGGTTGGATTTGCGGCTGCTTTAAAAGAGACTGAAAAGCCTTTTTCAGCTCTTGGCCTTGCTGGAAAGGTCGTTGGGTGAGGGTATCTTCTTTCCTCCACCCCACCCAACCCCAGTCTCAGGGCATTGCCTAGCTCTGGGGCCTAGCTTGACTGAGGCCTACCTTTTTTCTTTATTTTTCTTTGCTTATATTATTATTTAGAGCATTTGTTCTTCCTGGATTGTTGGGTGAGGGTGGGTGGAGGAGAGCCTGCTGAAATCTCCCTGTGAGTTTGGCATCTCTAGTTATGAAGGGGGCCATTGAAGTGCCCTGGGTTCTGACGAATCACAAAATTAATGAATCATTATACGAAACAGGACAATTTCATGAAAGTTCATGATTCATGACTCGTGGAATGTGACGAAACATGAAATGCTCATTTTATATTATTTTCCATTTCGTGCCCTTCTCTAGTTTACACTGTGAACAACCAGTGGCATTTGGATGCTGTGTTGCTTATTGGTTTATCACACTTTTCTGGGAAACTTAAATTGCTAGACTATTACAAAGCTATAATGACCGTTATGTACTAGGGACTTGTTATCCAACCCTATGTTTAACCTTTTAAATATCGGCAGCCCCCACCCCCGATCACTGAAAAAAGGTCTTTTGAGCTAATAAAGCATTTTTTTTTTTACACAAAAAAGGTCAGAGAGGTCTCATGAAATTACAGTGATGGGGGAGAATAAACAATTTGGAAAGTTTCACATTACTCCCCCCCCCCCTTTCTTTAAATTTTCAATGGATCGATTTCCTCATCTCATTGTGCTTTAACTGCCTGGCAATTGCTCTCAAGAATTGTACCTCTTCTTCAAGATTTAATGATAAAGGCAGGAGAATGATCTCTTGATTAATTTACAAAGTCCAGTTTTTCTGCATACCTAGGGAGGTCTCAGTTTCTACAAACCCTTTCCTTGTCTGTGGGTGCTGTGGTTTGCTTGCTTTTGTGATTTGCACAAACCCACCAATTTACTATTAGGTATTATTACATGACTCCTTCCTACCACAATCACTCTCTTTTTGCTACCCACAATATAGGTATCTTGACTCACCAGACAGGGTTATTGTGAGGATCATTGAGGGTAGGTATCTCTCTGTGTACCATTCTCCTTAAAAGGCAAGTAATAACTATGTGGCACTGGGGGGGGGGGAACTACATTGAAGGAAAGGAGTAGAGACTTTTTAAGGGAAAGGGAGGGGGGAGAGAGAGAGATGCTTTTCATCACGGAGATTAACTCTTTCCTGATTCCAATGGACTAGAAATTAATTCACATGATGAAAGTTGTGACCGCAAAGACATTAAAAATGTAGGACTATCATCAGAATACTTTATTTCATTAGGAATGTCAAATCACTGCATTATTTTCACCCAGAAATATTAGTTCTTCCAAGCCTTGGCAGGCTGTTTCTTTATGTGTTTGTGGTATTTTTATATCACACAGCATGTTTGCATTTCTGGGTAGAATTATACTGAAGGGAAGTGTGTTGCCAGATAATGTTGCGCATGGAGATGAGATAGTCATTTATTTGGTCCTATGAATATTTTATTATTGGTGGCAATTAGATGCAGACAAGATAACATTATCACGAGTTGCCTCCTGATATTAATTTTACTTCTCTTTCATTTTTGCTCACTCCTGAAGGATCTGCTTATTTATTTATCTGCTCTTCTAGCATGGTAGAAGAATTTAACTGTTTCCCATGGATTAGAGTTAAAACACCACTTGCAATATTATGTTTCCCTACTCAATGTTAAATGTAAGGAGTAGTGATAGGTAAATTCACCTCATCTCAATACAGAACAACGCTCAGCAGACTATTTTCCCAAATATTTGGAAAATGCATGTGTGGAGAAACACCCTTTTGTTTGTGATTTAACTTTCTATAGGCTGCAGGGAGGAGGGGCCAGTTCCGGAGTAGAATGTGATTTACAGAAATAGAGTCAGTTGGTGGAAGGGAAGGAGGGAGGAAGTTGACAGGTGAGGATAGGCTCTGAGGGAGATGTAGGTCTAATGTAACCCCAGCAAAGTATTGTGCCTGCCCTACACAACATCTAGTTAGGGCATGAGTATAGAGAAAGAGAGGGAGACAGAGTAGGGGGTTTGTTTTATGTTGTGTTATGCCTTCCGTTCACTTTATACTTGCCTGTGTAGAGTTAAAAGTTAAATAAATGTTTTTGAAATTAATGAAGGAAGAAAGATCCTCTGTTCCACATAGTTCCCCAACTGCTTGGGATCGCTAGCAGAGGAGGGAGGTTAGGAGGCTGTCCCACCTATCTGGAACCAAATACAGGGACAGTGGTGGCAGCAACTACCCAGAGACAGAAAAGTGAGATGCCCCCTTCAGGTGCTAGGCTAGGCAAAGGGAGGGGTCTACCAGTTGAAAAAAAAAGAGAGGCCCCAATTCACCACAGCATCATTTTTTTCTGAAGCCGAGTTCAGAATCCACACTCTGTCACACCACCTATGGTGTCACAATCATTACAACAAGCCATTAAAATCTCCCATCCTTTTATTCCCCCAGCCTTCTATGAACCCCTGTTGAGTCCCTATCTTTCTTCAAGAATGATGCAGTGGTGATGGGCAGGTCTGTGGGGTAGGGTTTTGGGCAACACCTCCTTTCCTTGCTGACTCCCTCCCTCACCAATTTTCCGTATTCTGCAACAGCAGTGTTGCAAGTGCTGGAGTGCATGAAAAATAGAGTTCTTCAGGACATCCAAGTCTGTAGTACGGTGTCTCATACAAACACTGGCACACAAATGTAGGAACCCTGGGTCCTAACACATGAAAACATCAGATCTTCATCTAGCAAACTATTCAGGAAGATCTGGACTGCCCTTGGCAATGGTACAATGCATGTCTTTAACCATTCCTTGCCACTTCCTAAACTTTAACATTAAGATGTGAGTAGAGATATAGTGCCACTAATAGCATCACATTTCTTCATTGTACTAAACTACTGCTTACTCCATCCCCACCCCCACCCTGGTAAAACATTTGGGGGACCATTTTAGGCTTCAGCAGGAAAAAGGAGGGCAGGTAGTCCCATTGTTCTGACAGAAATCCCTTCTATCAGTGGTGATTTACCTCAGGATCCAAGCTATGGTCAGAGCCCAACTTTGTACATTTTTTGTATAACACTTAAGATTCCTTCACACTTCATACATATTAAATAGCATCAATATAATCAGTGTTAAGATTAATTATTCAAAAATTAGAAAAAGTACATGATTTTAAGCAATTCTTTGTTTTAAGAAACTTTTCAAAGAATACACACATGCATTTTGCTAAAAAAAATTGAACTGGGTCATCAAATCCAGTTCAGAGGTTAACTAGTGACCTGGAAACTGACCACTGACTATACTGTGGGGAGATTCGCTATGAGGTAAGCATGTAATTGTTACTACATGATGTAGAATCAGATCATGAATTTGAATATTTTATCACAGGTATGTTTTAGGAATATCTATCTCCAGTTGAAGTTCAGCAAAATGAGTTCATACTTTGGTTGTTGTGGGTTTTCCGGGCTGTATTGCCGTGGTCTTGGCATTGTAGTTCCTGATGTTTCGCCAGCAGCTGTGGCTGGCATCTTCAGAGGTGTAGCACCAAAAGACAGAGATCTGTCAGTGTCACAGTGTGGAAAAGATGTAGGTCATTTGTATCTACTCAGGAGGGGTGGGGTTGAGCTGAGTCATCCTGTAAGAGTTTCCCCGGGTGTGGAATGCTAATGGCGGGAGGCTTCACTGTATCCTGAGGAGGTTCTTTTGCATATGGATTGGTACTTGATGTGCTAATCTTCTCTGCAGGGCTATTGTCGGGGATAGAATGTTTTGTTAGCCTGGTGTTTTTCAGAACTGGAAACCATGCTCTGTTCATTCTTAAGGTTTCTTCTTTCCTGTTGAAGTTTTGCTTATGCTTGTGAATTTCAATGGCTTCCCTGTGCAGTCTGACAAAGTAGTTGGAAGTGTTGTCCAGTATTTTGGTGTCCTGGAATAAGATACTGTGCCCTGTTTGTGTTAGGCTATGTTCAGCCACTGCTGATTTTTCAGGTTGTCCAAGTCTGCAGTGTCTTTTATGTTCTTTTATTCTTGTCTGGATGCTACGCTTTGTGGTCCCGATGTAAACTTGTCCACAGCTGCAGGGTATACGGTATACTCCTGCAGAGGTGAGGGGGTCTCTACTGTCTTTTGCTGATCGTAGCATCTGTTGTATTTTTCGGGTGGGTCTGAATACTGCTTGAAGGTTATGCTTTTTCATAAGCTTTCCCATCTGATCAGTAATTCCTTTGATATATGGCAAAAACACTTTTCCTGTAGGAGACTGTTTTTCCTTGGTTGTTTGATTCATCCTGGGTTTGATTGCTCTTCGGATTTCATTTCTGGAGTAGCCATTTTCCTGAAGTGCGTGGTTTAGATGATTAATTTCCTCATTGAGAAAGTGCGGCTCACATATCCGTCTTGCACGATCCACTAATGTTTTCATTATGCCTCTTTTCTGTCGGGGGTGGTGATTGGAGTTTTTGTGTAAGTACCGATAAGTGTGAGTTGGTTTCCTGTAGACCTTGTGACCTAACTGAAAGTTTGCTTTGCGGATGACCAAGGTATCCAGGAATGGGAGTTTTCCCTCGATTTCTTTCTCCATTGTGAATTGTATGTTCAGGTGGATGTTGTTGAGATGATTCAAAAACCCCATCAATTCTTCTTCCCCATGGCTCAAAATGATAAATGTATCATCCACAAACCGGAACCATACACTAGGTTTGTGGGGTGCTGATTCTAGAGCTGTTTTTTCAAAATGTTCCATGTAGAAGTTTGCTATAACTGGGCTGAGTGGGCTCCCCATGGCCACCCCATCCATCTGTTCATAGAATTCGTTGTCCCATTGGAAGTAACTGGTTGTCAGACAATGGTGGAATAAGGCTGTTACATCCTCTGGGAAAATCTGATTAATAAGTGCAATAGTGTCTTTTACTGGAACCTTGGTAAACAGGGATACAACATCAAAACTGACAAGTATGTCTTGTGGATTGAGTTTCAGAGAACTGATTTTGTTGATGAAATCTGCTGAATCTTTGATGTAAGACGAGGTTTTCCCGATGTGGTCCTGCAGGAGATCTGCCAGATGTCTAGCTAATTCATATGTCGGTGAACTACTTCCAACTACTTTGTCAGACTGCACAGGGAAGCCATTGAAAATTCATAAGCATAAGCAAAACTTCAACAGGAAAGAAGAAACCTTAAGAATGAACAGAGCATGGTTTCCAGTTCTGAAAAACACCAGGCTAACAAAACATTCTATCCCCGACAATAGCCCTGCAGAGAAGATTAGCACATCAAGTACCAATCCATATGCAAAAGAACCTCCTCAGGATACAGTGAAGCCTCCCGCCATTAGCATTCTATGACTCAGGGGTTGAGCTGAGGATGACTCAGCTCAACCCCACCCCTCCTGAGTAGATACAAATGACCTACATCTTTTCCACACTGTGACACTGAGAGATCTCTGTCTTTTGGTGCTACACCTCTGAAGATGCCAGCCACAGCTGCTGGCGAAACGTCAGGAACTACAATGCCAAGACCACGGCAATACAGCCCGGAAAACCCACAACAACCATCGTTCTCCGGCCGTGAAAGCCTTCGACAATACAGTTCATACTTTGTCATGAATTCCTGTTTCAGAATTTCCTTGGTGGACTTTCAGGGCTCGGTGAATTACATCATTCTGTTTATTAACAGATAACTATATTCAAACACCACAGTATGGCTTAGAAAAGTTCAGTGTTTAGCCAAATAGCTGCTCTCATAGCCTGATTTCCTGACATTAGAAAGAGGTCCTGTGCCCTTTATTCATCTACATGTCCTCAGGCCTTCATGTGGTGTGCCACCCAAGAGAAAGAACAACCATGTAACATCACCATACTCTAGTTTGTTTGTTTTTTTAATCAACCATCCAGAGATAAGTGAATGTGGGACAGTGATGAGCACTCTGTTATCAGAACTGTGACACTGACCTGAGTGTAGGTTCTATTGTATTCTGTCCCCCTGTTTGATGAATTGAAATACACCGAAATAGGAAGGCATAATAGAAGGTTCCAAGGTGATCTAAGACTTGTTGTGCCAGTCTGAGAGCGGAACTGCAAGTGACAAAAGGCACAGGTCGGACACTTGTCAGCTTCCTTCAAGTTTTGATGGGAAATGTAGGCATCCTAATCTTGCAGCTTGGTTTTCTGATTGCTGTCCAATGGACTTTTCAACTGTCACTTGTCCAACACTCCACCAAGCTGCCTACATTTCCCATCAAAACTTGAGGTAACCTGACAAGTGTCCAATCTGTGCCTTTTGTCACTTGTAGTTCTGCTCTGAGAAACCAAAGTCCTTTTTGTGCAAGTAACTTGCAAGTATATTATCTTATGGGAACATTTATCACTACTGGCACCAATCAGCACATGTATTGACAGTAAGAGACGAGGAAACTTAGATAAAAAACAGAATTTCTTTCTATAGGAAGTTATACTTTTAAACATGTGTTGTTAAGAAACACATTGCCTTTTCTGTTTTCCTTTCATACACAGTCGAGAGAATGAACCACTAGAACAGTGTTTCTAAATCCCAACGCAGAAAGGTGGACCATGGTTGATGGTAAAGAAAGCTGTTGAGAGACACAAGAAAATCAACAAGGTCATAGTTTTTCTCCTGGGACCTATGTTCATCAGTCAGGACAAGCAAGACTGTCTCTGTCTAAAACCTGGTTAAAATCCAAATTAAATACAACAGTCTTCAATGGTAACTGGACAAGTAGAGCTCCTTGGCCAGAAACTTCTATTGCATTTGGTCTCCCCATCTGATGTACTGACATAAGTTAAAATACAGAGAAGAAAATAAGGTGCTACCAAGTAGTCCAGAGACTCTGTACATTTCTGAAAAACCAAACCCAATTATGAAACCATGAAACAAAATCAGGGTGAGAATGATGCTGAAGGAGCAATTATTTGTCGTTTTTACAGTCCTTTGCTCCCAAGATTGCTAAAACTCTTGTCAGGCCTGATTCAGGTATAGGTGTGCTCTTAAGAAGCCTAAGGCATCTAGTTAGTTTTCCTATATCAGATCATTAATCTCCCAGTAAAAGGTACACCAAAGAATGCTTTAGGGAGGTTGTTGCAGGTATTGTGCACAAGAAAAAAATAGATAAGCTGGCCTCCATTTTATCTTTTAATAAAACATAACTATTTATATTTATCATTGACTAACAAGACTATAATACTGCCATCCATTGATCTATATTGTTAATTACAGGAAAGTATTTAGCTAAGTTCATTAAATGTTTCTTACCCAAAAGTCACAAGGCAAAGAGTCTCTTCCAAGAAGAAGCTGATAAATCAATTCAGATTCCCATATTTATAGGCTTTCAAAACTTTTTCTAACAATAGCTAGCTGTTCTGTTTGGCAGGCTACACATTCTTAGCTAACTAATTATTGCTTCAAAAGTCATACTAAACTTACCTGTACTCCTATAAATGAAACCATAAATCTATGAGTTTTTAATGAAATGCATCCCTCCTATGCTTTGCCTCAATTCATGGTCACTGGGTTTTCCTTTGAACATTACTTCACAAATAAATGAAGCAATTTATTTGTGAAAAAATACCCATCTCTTGAACAGTCCCCGCTACCTGATTACATCACTTGACATTTGTGTACCTGAAAAGGATACTTGAAGGAATGAAGGAAACATGGGAGAGAGCTCTTATGTTGTGCACAGGAGGAAGACTATTAGTAGACTCCTTAGAAAAAAATCAGTAATATATAAGTTACAGAAGTGATTTAGATGCACAAATAGACAATATCGTAGAAATATAACAACAACAACAACAACAACAACAACAATAGTGCTTATTAGTTCACCCAAAGCAGTGAACAAGTTAGTGTTATTATTATCCTCACAATACAGCTGGGGAGCTGGAGCTGAGAGGAATGGCTTACTCAAGGTCATCTACTGAGCTCATGGCAGTAGAGGAACTTGAACCAGTAGAGTGCTGATTCACAGCCGAACCACCTAACCACTGTGCTACAGCAGCTCTAAAATGTAAAAAACTAAAATAAAAGCACCCAATACTCAGGCTTGCCACCTATTCCATTCTTAGTAATGCTCATGGAAAAAGATGCAAAAGAAATGCAGTAAACAACTTTGTAAAGAATAATGTAGTCTAATAAACTATTGTTAGTGATTTGACACATGTAACACATCATTAGCTTCATGATCTCACAAGGTGTTCCTTGTTCTGGAGCTCCAATAGGGGTGTGCAATTTGGTATTGATATACCAAATATATACCCAGATGATGGCTAAATTGGCATTATCCAGGTATACTGAATCAAATTAGAGAATCCTAAATAATATCCGGCTACTGAATACATTAATGCCAGATAAAACTCTGTCAAACACAACTCAGCCAGTTTAAAGCTGACTGGCTGCTTATTCAGGGAGTGGCCATTGGACGTACATTGGGGCAATAGCTTTTTTCTGGTTGTGTTAGTTTAAAGAGAAGAGTTGCTTGCTTTGCTACTTGCTAGTGTTTCTTTATGTATTATTAACAGCTGTTTTTGTTGGAGGGGGGTTATTTAAGCAGTTGCTTGCTGATTATTTATTTGTTGCAGTGTCCCTCATTTCACTTAGGTTTTGGTGGGGTTCTCTAGTTTGATGTTGGTTCCCTTGCTTTAGTTTGGTTCTGTTGGGATTTGTTGGCTGGGGGCGGGGTCTCTAGTGGACAGGAAAAAGTTGGTCCCCTGCAAATGTGGTGGAATTTGCTTGAAAAATGTCCCCCCCCCCAATAGTTCCCCCCCCCTAGTGAATAATGGCCAAATATTTAAAACCAAATTTGACTTGACCCAGATATCAGGAATGCTGACTATTCATGGTATTCCAAATTCAAATTATATCATTTTCTTTTTTGCTGCACACCCCTACTTCCAATAGCAGGGATGAAAAACCCAGACTGAAGCACTGCTGTTCATTTAAAAACTGGGACTAGTAATGTGCACCCAGGTTGCTGAACAAAGCAAGAAACATGTTTCTCCTCTACCTGTGCTGGATAAGACCTTGGTGCCTTGCCCCCTGTTTCCCCTAGTCCCTACTTTCTTCCTTTGTTGGGGACAAGGGTTCCCGATGCATGTAGACCCTCCTTCAGTGCTTGGGCCATGCTCTAGCTGCTCTAGAAATATGAAGACCGTGAGCACATGAATGAAATTCAGAAAAGGAATACTAGTAGGAATAAACCAGTTAACCTCCTTCCTCTCTCACTGAAACATCCAAGTCTCTGCCTCTCCCTCCTTCCTGGCTCCTAGAAAAATTGGTTGCCTCCTAAGTTTTGCAAAAACCAAACAAAATTGCACCTTATGCAATACAATTTCCCATGTACCGAGTCAAAAGCCAGCATCCCGTGTGCATCAAACCTGGGCAAATAACTTTGTGGAAATGGACTTATTCTTTGAATCTCTGCCTCAGAGAAGGCAATAGCACATGGGAACTATTCTGACATAAAACTCTACATTTTTCCCTTTTTCCTTTCACCACACTCCAGCATTACTATCTTGCATCAGCTTCACTGAATTTCGGCTTTCCCTAGAATAAGATTGCTGTTTCTAGCCCAACAAAGCTCTCCGCATACTGCCTCCTCTCTTCCACTCAGCTTTCTTATGGGATCCATTCCAAAAGCCATGGAAGTTAATAGAAAGCATCCCACGAACTGCAGGCAGCAGCCATGAAATCAGACTCCAGATGCAGTAATTCAAGCAAAGGTCACTCAGCAATAACAGATCACAAAAACAACAAAAGGTCAGTCAGATTATTTGTGCAGAACAATTCTGGACTGTACAGATACCAAGGCTGAGGATTTCTTCCCCCACACCCCAAGGATTGACAGTCCCGTTTAGGCAAAAGGAAGAGGAATTTATGGGCCTCTTTCCCAAGAGACCTACTCTCAAGTCTCTTCACTTTATTCATTAGTGGTGGCAAAGGTAGTTAACATTTGGCTGATATATGAAAGCAGCCAGGAACTGAAGGGAGCATCAGGATATTTTATTGCTTTGGCTTGAGAACTCTGAATTTTTTTTAAGTCAATTATTGAGATATGCTACCTAAAAATTATTTTTTTAAATAAACATTTTTTTCTTTGCAGAATCAAATAAGAGAACCAGACAGAAGAACTAGGAAATTGTCTTTGCCGTAATCAGAGTAGTGTTGTCACTAAAGCAGATAAATGCCACAGCGTTGTTCATAAAATTAAAAATTCAAACAGCCTCCAACCAATATAAATTACTATTTCAAGGAAGCAACATATTCTTGTGCCCTGCTTCCTTCTTTGGAAATTGTTATATGCTGAGCAGTTGATACTGTGGCCTACTGGTCCTAGTGTATATAATAGATATTATAAGATCAACAGAGTTCACCTCTTTTCAGATCTCTCCTAATACTTCTTGTTGAAAGATGAGCACGTCAGATGCATATTTTTAATGACAAATATTAGAACACCAGAACAGGCTATGCCTGTCTCTATTCAGGGGTCACATCCAGATATTCCAAGAATCTCCGAAGCAACTCAGCCAGTTTGGTGTAGTGGTTACGAGTAGCAGGACTCTAAACTGGAGAACCGGGCTTGATTCCCCACTCCTCTGTTTGAAGCCAGTTGGGTGACCTTGGGTTAGTCACAGCTCTTCCAGAGCTCTCTCAGCTCACCCACCCCACAAGGTGATTATAGTGAGGATAATAATAACACACTTTGTAAACTGTTCTGAGTGGGCATTAAGTGGTCTGAAGAATGGCATCTAAATCTAATTTTTAAAAAACCTCAGCAATCCTGTGTTTGACTTACATTAGACTTAAGGCTCCTGGAGAAAGAAAGAGTTGTGCTGGGATATTGTTCTGTGAATATAACCCACATCACTCCAGTAAACACTGAAACAGGTTCTGGTATATTGATAATGTGCTCATGGTGACCTAACCAGCAACTGATCTTGCTGTTAGGCCAATTTAAGGTGCAGGGTTTAAGAAATTGGTCCACCAGCCCTCGCTTGGATCATATTGGTTGCTCACAAGGATAATAAACCTATAACTGGATAAAGTCACTCCTTTAGATTCCTGAAAACAGAGTAGGGTTGTGAGTAGAAATGGGCACGAACAGCAATACAAACTAAAAAAAGCCATGAACAGCCCAATCAGCTGTTTGTGAACAAGCTGTTTGTGAGGCCTCATTCTAAACAAACAGGTGGTCATTGCAAGCCTCGTTCGTTGCTGTTTGTTGCTGTTCGTCAAGCCAGACAGTCTGGCACCTGCAATCAATTTCCTTGGCAACCGAAGGCAGGGATTGCCTGAACTCTGTCTAAACTCCTGCTGTTGCCCTGGAAACCCCAATCTAAGCTCAATTTAGCTTGATAGGCAGGTCTTCCTTTCAAGTGTGGAGCTCCAAATTTGTTACAAGGAAGCAAAGAGCAGGGGGGAGGGGGGCTCTCAGCCCTGGTTTTGCAGACAGTGAGAGAGAGACAGTTGCTGTTGGAATTTTGAGAGAGAGAGAGACAGGAGAGTGCATTGGAGCTTGGATTTTCTTTGTGTGTGGTGGGATAGGGATCTACCTCTTCAAGTTCCAGGGCTGCTGCCAGGCTCTGAGGCCAAGCTATTATTTATTATTGGTACATTTCCTGCTGCCTGCTCAGGTAGGGGTTCTGGGAGTGGTGTGGTAGGGATCTTGATGGCTGGAGGAGAGCCTGCCGGCCCCCATGAACAACGAACATGTTCGTGAACAGATCATGTTCATCAATGTTCATTGTTCATTGTTCGTGGATGGCAACGAACACTGAACACCATGTTCAGGTTTTTTTTCTGTTCGTGCCCATGTCTAGTTGTGAGTCTGATTATTTGTGACTTTGAAATGCTTATGTCCTGTTCCCTCCATAAAAATTCCTCATGCAACATTAAAACAATAAAAACAAATAAAAATGGCAGCACTAAAATACTCAGAAGTAACTATAGAAGCATGAAGAGCAGCAATAAAAAGAGCAAGACAAACCTAAGGCACAGAAAAGATAAACCGTGAAAACACAGGTGCAACAACAGGTGACTTAAAACTATCAATAAAATTCCAACTGTGAAAAGTCATGGGAATAAATTATTTTTGTGGTTACAAACTCTTCGGGCTGGAGAGACAGCTGCTTTCTCACACATTGGGTAATGCACTTTCAAGGCACTTTAAAAAAGAGTCCAGTAGCACCTTTAAGACTAACCAATTTTATTGTAGCATAAGCTTTCGAGAATCACAGTTCTCTTCGTCAGATGCAAAGGCACTTTCAACACACTTTAGCAATTGTTTGCAACTGGATTTTCCTGTGCAAAACACAAAATCTACTTGCAAATGATTGCTAAAGTGCATTATCCAATGTGTATGGAAGCAGACAGAAGTGAAATGAGAACAAGGGAGCCACTCAGTTCTGCCACTGAGAGGAGAAGATCTGTGAGGGTTCTTATGTGCTCAAGCATGACACATTAGAAGCCATTCCCACAGGTAAAACCAAAATCTTGACTCAATGAGAATGTACTTCACAGAGCACCTAAAGCCTGATCTGCATGTGAAGATTAGAGTGGTAGAATGGTTTGAACCACTTTAAAGCACAACAGAAAAACAGAAAACAGAAAACTTTAGAATTGAAAATCAGTATGGCAGGCCCAGGCTTAACTAGAACTTCTTTCTTTGTGTTTTGGAGACTGTTACATGGGATGAGATTCAATTATAGTATCCCTCTTATTAGTTGTCCAAGGTGGTACTGTTCATTCTCCCATTCTACCGGCTGTGGCATATCTAGAACTAGCCTAAAGCAAAACAAAAGGAGTGGACCAGATAGCAACGGGTAAAATGCAATCTGTTCTAGCCTACTTCAATCCTGCTTCAGTCCAAACTCTGAGATTTCTATTCACAGCAATGCAAAAAACAGGAGGGGTGGGGTTGGGTTGCTCCTAAGTAAGGTTGCTACTTCCAGGTTGGGAAATTCCTTAAGTATGGGGAAGGCAAGATCTGGGGAGGAGAGGACCCTCAATATCATACAGTCCACCCTCCAAAGCAGCTATTTTCTCCAGGTCAACTCTGTTGTCTGGTGATCTCTTGAAATAGTTTGGAGAAAATTTATCATCTAAACCAATTCCCAATGGAAGCAGCACACTCTGTTTCCCCAGGTTCTGTTTTTGCCTGGTGATAATTAGCAAAGTTCATTATCAAATAATTCATTCCTTTGGGTTTTGTTCTTAAATCCTGATTTCACTTTGTGTGACTTTCTATAATCTTCTTAATCATTTCTGATACACTGCTTGCATCACTGTTTATTTGTGGTGCGTGCCACAGCAATGTCAGATGCTAATGCTTTATATGCAAATAGGCTGTCTCATTGTCTCAGTAAATATTTTATTATATCATCAGGGCTGATCTCTGACTCTTTTATTAGCCTCCCTCTGATTAAGTACATAATCTAATAGCAGACAACAAGGGAATCCATTTTAAAAGGAATTCAATGCAGTTCCTAAACTTGTGCATAAAATTAATAGCACCTATAAAGTATAGCAATTTATTAATTCTTTTCATGTACAATTTGAATATTACAAAGCCTTAAAAGTGTTGAAAATCGAGGGGACACCGTGACCCCTTCCCTGCATTTGAGTACTAAGGGTAGATTCTACCTCAGTCCTATGGGAACTGATGGTTTTACTTCTGAGATGACACAAAAATTGCAAGCAACTGTATGAGATTATTCACAGCTCTGAAGTTTGTGATTATTAATATGCTGAAGATGCTCATGTCAGCAGTCCATACAAACAATTTCCAGATCGGGAACTGCCATTTCCATCTTGACCCAATACTGAAAGTCATGGGCAAAGTGAATAAAGATGGATTCACTCAAAACAGAACGGTGAGTGTTCATAGACTACAGGAGATAGATATGCCTGCCATTGTAATGAGGTGATTGTTTTCCTATTTGAACTGGTGAGGCGCACAGGGGTGCTTCTAGATCTGGGCTCACTTTCTGACAAGCCTATGGTTGTCATTGCTAGAGGTATTTTTTACCAACTCTACTTGTTCACCAACATTTTATCACAGCACAGATTTTTCATGCTTTCAGGCTTGATTACTTTGGCCTGCATCCCCCTTCAAATTACTGCTGACTGAAGGATTTCCACCAGCAGAGCATGACTTCCTTACCTTTCTCCTCCCACTGCAGCCCAAATCCATCCCCCATACTGCTCTGGGTTGTCAGGGCCCCTCCAGGAACTGCATGGGGGAAGAACTTGGAGGTCTGCCACAGGAGGAGGGGATTGGCAAAAATCACACCCATTCCTCAGTGAAAATGTTTGGTAGAATCCAACCCTTCATGTTATTCAATATGTATAGGGTTGCTGAGTCCCCTTACCCTCCCAGAGGGAGGGTGGACCTGGTACTCACCTTCTCTTCTCTCATGCATGCAAAATGTGTTCATGCTGTCAGTGCAGCACGATGACGACATGCCTGGGAGTAATGTTATCGCACTGCACTAGGAGTGCACCCAGGACACCTGTTCCCCTGTCTCCCCCCCCCCACCAGCCAGGTGAGTGGTGGCAGGGGTGTGTGGAAGCAAGGGATCTCCCACCCCCACCGGGAGACCTGGCAGCCCTAAATATGTAGGAACTACCCTTGAAGATGACTCAGAAGCTTTTAGGTGGTACGAAATGTAGTTGCCCCCATTTAGACATGTGTAGGGAAGCACATATACAACTGGAACTGTGCCAATTACATTGGCTTCCAGGGTCTTTCTGGGCCCTGTTCTGAGTCTTCTTTGTGACTGTTAAAGCCCTATATGGCTTGGCATCCACATGCCTAAGAGACAAATTTGCCCTGTCAGCTCATGCTCAAGTTATAATCAAGAAACCAAATACTAGTAACCAGTATGCATTCTTGTAATATTTTAGTTTTAAACCTTTCCTTGGACATTTATTATGTCTCCTCCTTATGTTACCTTACTTTTACCTCAGAGGGGCCCTGGTCATAACCCACACTCTTTTTATTTCCACTCAAACAGAGCTTCTCTACTTTATCCAGGCTTACACCTTGAGGACACCTTCTCTTTGGAGTTTGAATTCCATTGGTAACATCACCTGTGGTGTTTTGTCCTGTTTGTGTGACCGATATATTGCTGCGTCCCTGACTCCCTCAAAAGGTTTTCGCTACCACCAAAGGCTTCTTCTGTTTAACTGATATTATAGGAAGGCTTTGGTATAAATAGTAGTATTACAGAAGGGGTGTGTGTCTGTTTTCCTTAACCAAAAGTAGAATTTATTTATAAGAACGGTTGCAAAGTTTTGATAAGTGTATTGATTTCAGATTAGTTCTTAAGCTTGGTGTTTTCAAAAATAGTGATATCTTTTTAAAGGTATATTCACAGATTCAATCTCAAAGACTAATTTTCCACACAGATCTTCACTAACAGAATAAACACTCCTCTCATTCACACAGACAAAGATTAACTCACGCTTTTCCACACAGCTTGCCTGACCTAAATAGAATAACCTCTCTCTGAGTTACACAGACTGACCCACACCATTTGCCTGACTTAGACAGAATTTCTCAGAACTTCACACAAATTAATTGAATTTAGCAGAAGGAGACCCCTTTCAGGCTTCCACACAGTTTTCCTGAATGAGTACTACTCTCTGACTAAGAACTGTAGTTCACTCTGCCCCCCTATGGTACAGCTACCATCCAGTTACAGCATACTCCATCTACCCATCCACCCTCACACCATATTAATACGCACACGCTTGTTAACATGCAAAACAAGCTCCATGGGAGTGGGGCTTGTGTCATTATTTCCTTTAGAATCTGGAAGTGAAGAATGAGGAGATTCTGAACAAAGAATGTGAAACTTTTTTGTTCGTGCAATTTGCCCTTTAAAGATGAGTGAAGATCCATGATCTTTGGCACATTCGTTTGTGCCATAAAAAAGAGCCCAGTTTGTTAAGTTCAAGGTATTTCCTTACTAACATCCCCCTCAAATAAAACATTTTAAATGTTCAGTTTTTTACTATGGCATTCTGTTAGAAATTCTTAAAATATATGGCTGCTTTAATGACCTCGCATACATCAGAGGGTTTTTTTCAGGATGTCTTTTCTGGCAAACTGCTCAACATCACCCATTTTCACAATGTATTATTAATACAAATTGCCTGTGACACTAAAATTGCAAGCAACAGTATTACTTTGATTGTCAGGTGTTTCTGTTTTCTGAGCTGTGGTGAACTTTTGCCATTGCTCCCTTTACTGCGATGGAGTCAAGATTGAATGATTGCTACTTGTGCACAGAAGGGTCTTCTCATGTTGTGCATTTATAGCTGCCCTCTCTCTTCTTCTAAATACATGAGAGGCTACTTGTATTTGTCATTATCAGCAAGAGAAAACGCCTGTCCTTGACCTTCAGTTGTCACAGGGAGAATCTATATGCATTAATACAGAGCTAGCCAAAGGCATTTTACTACCCAAACACTGCACTGCACAATCTAAAAGGTGGTCCCAGAATTTTCTAGTGATGCTGGAGTGCTGCAGTCTATGTCCCAGCACCCTCTATGACTTTATGAGGGGTCAGAGGGCATCCCTTTCAGAATTCACACTGCTTTATTGGCTCAACTATTGATGTCCTCAATAAATGGTTTGGATACTTGGACAGTTAGACTAGTTCTGCAGTCATGTTTTGCTAGTATTTATTTATTTTCTTAAAACAGTGCTTTAGATCACTGGGAAAGCAAAGGGCTGAAATAGACCTTATAGACAATAAGAGAACAATTAGTTTTTCCATTATGCTATCCAACTCAATAATCTTTTATTTATGAAATATATTGGGGTGGGATCCTACAGGATCCTCCAATGATAAGATCCTCCAATGACAAGAACAACTTCTCTATACATTTTGATTAAGGAAGTGTTTAAGGATGTCAGTATGATATAGTGATTAGAGTGTTTCTTTTGTTCTGAATGTTTGAAATCCAGCTCTACTGCATTGGTTGTATGAATTATAGTGTACTGTTGCATGCATTATTCTGTTTTAATGCAGTTCTCTATTTTGCCGTCCATTTTCATTCACTATTGGCTATATGTTTTATACTGTTGTTATTGAGTTGTTTTTAATTGGGTAATCCACTCAGTGAAAAAGACTATAAATGGCATGAACAAACAAACATTCTGTCATTGAGAAAGAAACTTTTCTTCCTACACATTTTCTCTATGCGTGCATACTTTTAAAACCCCATAATCACCTCTATTTCAAAAACCTCAACAGCTTTAGTATTTCCTTATACAAAAGATGATATAACGCAAAAGATGCTGTCCTCAACACACCTTTCAAAGTCTATTGAAGTGAGTGGGGCTTAGAATGGGGTAACTATTTATGATTGTACTAAAATATACAGTGTGTGGGAGATCTGCGACTGTGTCATTCATATTGTTAAAACTTCAAAAAGCATCCATAGGTGGCTGGGGTTATGGTACCAGGAAAGGGGGAGTCAGCTGTTCTTCTGCCCTCTTCATTTCCCTGATTGACATCTTTCCCTTCCAAGCTGCTATTAGCCTGATACGGGTACCTGTCTTTTCCCCACACTAGGGCTGAAAGTGTCTATGAACATGTCCATGGAAAAAGAGATTAACCCCCTACCTGCCCAAGGAGATGGCACCATGGTCCTAATCCAAATCCTTCAATTTTAGTGACTGTTTATGAAGTTTTAAAAATACATATTAATTACATACAATTCATTCATTCATTCATAGTCTTTCTCACTGAGATCCAAGAAAGATTGCACAATGCAAGTCAATCAGAATAAACACAATGGCATTCAATAAACAAATACAATAGGGTATGGGTTGTGGAAATTTGAAATGGGTATAAATCAGAAACACAGAGAAACAACGTTGCTGAAATAAAGCCTAAGTAATTAAACATGACATCTTTAACAATGTGGAAACTGCCCAGTAGGAGCATATCTACTTCACGAGATAGTACCCAGTAGAATATTCTACAGACCCTGTCCCTATCCAAAGCATCTCTCTGAGCCAATTCTTATAGCACAGCCCTATTACCTGAGTAAAAAAAGTCCTCCTGAAATAATTCAATTTTGCATCATTTGCAGAAAGCCAGGAGAGTGGGAGCTTTCCTGACCTGCCCTGATTCAGCTGCCCATTTCACATCTTATCTAAGTAAGTTTTTTAAAAATCTCCTTACTAATATATTTATGGTAATTCGTTCAATAGCATATTATCCTATCTCCATGCATAACAAGCTTGCTACAGGGGAGGGGGAACTCACAGCACAGACAATGTGCAAGAAACTCCATTAAATTACATTAATACAATAGGAAATGAACAGTTTACAAAGGGTGGGACATTGCTGTGCCATAATGAGTATCTATACTCCATGAGAACTACCTGACACCCTTCATCACATCTAAGTCTGCCTGTGTACTTTTCAAAGACTACATCCAAAGCTGATCTAGCCCACATTAGGAGTACTGACTCATGATGACATAAACCCCAGCATGGCACTCTAACAGTGAAATACTGATTGGCAAACACAGTACCCCACCTTGTGATGCTGCACTTGTGCAGAAGAAATTATGACCCATCCTCCACCCTTATTTGCGAAAGGTCACTGGATTAAGCAGCAAGTGAACTAAATCTGGTACATCTAGCTACTAGGCTGGTAATGAAAGAAATGAATAGGTCTATATAATACAGATTATGACTATCGTATTTCTTTCTTTAATCACAGTCAGGCACTTGGGCAGACATGCAGTGTCCTTGACATTGGGAAGTTCTGATTGATTGCCATTTGAATTAGCAGCAACAATGGCAGCAATATGTTTTTTATAGTTAAAACCTGTGGAAATGCCTTCTTTGGAAGGAGGTGGGGCAAAACTGCCACCAAATGAGAAGCCACTTCAAAATACCTAGTAAAGTATGATAATAATGTTGTGGTCACCAGAGTGACATTTCCATCATTTAAAGTCTACTTTCTTATTAAAGGCTACTTTCCCAACTGGCCTAGTATCTTTGAAATTAATTGCTCTTGCACTAACTTCAGTATCATAAGAACTGGCTTAATTTCAGAATTTCTAGACTGCTTTTTATTCATTGATACTGTGCAGCACTGGTGGCCAATTTTATAAAATTTGAGTAGCCAAACCAGAGTAACTAGATCCATATTTGGAATTTAGGATTATTTAGTTTGTCATTGCCTGACTGTGTTTTTAAATGGACTTGAAAAAGAAAAGATGTAATTGTTTTGGCTTTACTTGATTTTTTTCCCCTATGCCATTCCTAGGTAGTTTAAGATCTGAGTAAAGTCATCAAAACCATATTTTTAAAAAATCCAGTCTCATGTTTTGTCTCAGAAACTGCTATTTATTCCAGTTCAAATATATGAACCAATAAACTATTTTAGTAATAATTTTAGTAATAATTGGGAGGTAACTCTCAATGTCTACAGTACACATTATAAGGTATCACATTATAAAATATCACATTATGAGACGCAGTGTGGTGGTGCCATGATTAGAGTGTCTTACTAGGATCTGGAAGACCCAGGTTTGAATTCCTTGCTCCTCCATGGAAGCTCAATGGATGACCTTGGGTCAGTCACATTCTCTCAGCCTAACCTACCTTACAGGGTTGTTGTAAGGATAAACTTGAGGAAAGAAGAATCATATAAGCCACTTTGACTGCCTGCTGGCCAAAAAGACAGGGCATAATTGAAGTAAATAAATAATACATATACCAAAATACTGACTGACTCATCAAGTATGAATGAACGGCCACCCGCTGGAAAAATGTAAATGCTCCAGATCTTTCTCTATAGCATAAAAAATTATGGGACAATTATACTATGGCTGCCATTACAGATAATTAGACATGGGCACGATCCAAAAAATAATCCCGATTTAGCTGATCGTGATTCCGCGGCGCTGCCGAACCCTGGTTCCCAAACCTCACCGATCAAGTTCCGTTTCCGATGCAGAATCGGGAATCGGGAATCAGGAAGGCCGACGCGGGAGGGTGTCCCGCGGTTTCCAGCGCTAAAGGAATGGTGAGTGATGGCGGCCGCCGGGCCTGGCAGGCCCGGGGAGGCGGCAGTGAGATGCCTCCCCTGCGGGGGCGGGGGGTCTGGCTGCTCGCTGGCTTCACCCCCCATGTGCCCGGCCACCGGGCCAAAGTGGAGCTGGGCATATTCCCCGCCAAGGAAGGGAGGTGGGTGAGGAGATTCGAGGAGATTCGAGTGCCCATGGCTACAGAAGAACACCCCCTTCCCCCGCCCTCCCCTCTCTTCTCCCAAATGGACGAGACGGGCACACGCTTTTCTGGCTGCTCCGTGGTTGGAAGGAAGCCCTGCTGATCAAGGAAAGCTGGGCTTCCATTCACGTTTCCAGGGCGACAGAAGGAGGGCAAACAGCTCCGGCATTCCCCAGGCTCCATTTCCACGGGGCTTCGTTCCCTCGGGAACAGATGGCTGGTGCCAGACTGTCTGCAGACTGCAATCCTGAATGTAAACCGATCGATCCGATCGAGACCCGATAGAGCGCCCCACCAGAGCGCTGAACTGGGAGCCGTGGACAGAACCAATCAGCCCGGTCCCGATGGCGCAAACGCCAAAATTGGGGCAATTTTCAGACCGTAATTCTGATCATGCCCATGTCTACAGATAATCTCTCACGTATAGCCTCCCAGGTGACATCAAGGGACTTTATACCTAGCTGGTACCCAGTCTTAGAATACCTAATGAAACAACAAGAAATCCCCAAAAGACTGCGGTAAATTGGAAGTATATAATTCCTCTATATCTCCACTATTAGTTATACACGTCCACTTCCACATGCTCAGATATAATATCACATAACAGGATGGATATTCAGTACAGTAAGATATAATCTTTGCTATATGGTTGTATATGAATTGTAAATATATGTTATTTATGGTTGTATGAATGTATAATAATTTAGAAAACATATACTGAATGTAATAATTGTCTATAGATACCTATTCTTGTAAAAGTTATTTGTATTGGTGATTTTAAAAACAACAACAGGATTTGAAAAAATAAGTATGAATGAATGAATGAATGAATGAAGGTTTATTGTGGTCAAAGACCATTACCATAGTAATACATCCTTAACAGGTAATAAAATAATTAATTCCAGCATAAAGATGTAAAAAGACATAAAAATACATTTAACTTTTGAGGTATTTAAAACACATTAAAATATATATAGTTCCCTGGGAACAAAAGTGATCTGAATAGTTAATATATTAATATTAAGATAGAAGTCGTAAAAGGAGCAAAACAAACTCTGTATGACCATGCTTCTTGTTATGGAATTTAACTAGATGGAAACAGAATGTGACTCATCAAGTAGAATATAATGCTCTCAATAGAGCCCTATTTCTATCTTGATCAAAACTGTCTATTTTTTACATTTTCATTCCACCCTTCCTCCAAGGAACTCGGGGAGGTATACACAGGACTCCTTTCTTCTGTTTTATTCTCAAAAAAATACTGTACTGATTTTCCAGTATGGTCTCCAGAGCAGGTAGTCCACCACGTAATGGGAGATTTATGCATAGCTTTTGAACCCCTGTCCAGACCTTCGCTAGCCACAGGCCAAGTTTCACAGGCTCCAGAGCAGACATATAGGAAGTGCACAAAGACAAAGACATTATCTATAACAATACATTACACTACCTGTGCATGCACCTACGTGCACATGCCAGAGGGGATGGAACACAATGTTCTGTTGAGCTTTGCTTGGAAGTGCCTAGAAATTCTTCTGCATGGCAGCAATCCCACATAGTATGACCTATGAAAATTTCTTGTGTTGTAGAATTGCCTGGATCATGTGGAGAATGTCCATCCCTGGCAGCATTGCACAGCTGAGAGTATCATGAAGATTCTCTCTGCAGTCTTGGAAATCCACATGTAAGAGGGTCTTACGTACTACCAGAGATGCCTGTGATCTCTGGAATATGTGTTGTTGAAAATTGAATTAATCACGCTCAAACAGAGTGCAGAATCCTGCCAGTGTGGCGCCTGTAATATGATTGTAATTCAAATCAGGCACTGTTTTGAAAAGCTTTTCTCACATGCAATTGGTGGTCATTTCAGCAAGGCAGCTGCTGCCAGGGCACCTGGGTTGCTTACAAATGGAGAAGGTGGGTTGATTACAAATGCTCTGGGGTCATGGGCAGATTGTGATTCAGTTAAATCAACTACATTTTGACTTACAATTGTGAGGCGGAGCTGCTGCTGTTTCCAGCCTTTCTTAGCTGTGTGATGTCAGCTTGGCTGAATTAGACTGCCAACAAACATTTGCATTTGACCTTAAGAACTGTTTATTCCAATAGAACTTGCGACTAATGGATTTCAAAGCGTGTAGGATCACTGCAGCCGCAATCAAATGCAATAAAGATTCCGAAGGAAGACATAAAAGACAAAGTGGAAAATCCAATAGCAGACAATGAAATATATATTAAATCAAAAAAAGGTCTTCAGTTTGCCGAGACAGGAATGCTACTTTCTAATTCCTATAATATACACGCTACAAATCCCCTGATGATTGTCTGAAAAATAACACGACACGTTTGTTTTATCTCTGTGCTGTTTGCTCAGTTGCCCACAATTCATCATAATTGTTTATTTTTTAAGACTCATTTAAACACAACCTCATTATTTCTCTACTGCTCTGAAGTAGACAGTACACCCTATAGAGGCACATAGAACCCTATTTATCCTCACATTTATTACAAGCTTCTTGTTGATGCTACTTTCCCTTATGAGGTTGTTAGTTTTTACTGTTTCTAAGACTATTGAGTGGCTGCTTAATATAGTTGTTCCATATCACTTTAGCTCATTAATGTGACAGAAATATTACTGATACAACCACCTTCCATCATCCATAGGAGTAATTATATGGTGTTTTCCATCACTCCCCTGGTAGATTTTCTGAGTCACCTTCTCCACACTAATTTGGCTATATTTATAACCTGCGTGCCATTCGTAACTAGAGACTGTTAAAAAAATAATAACGTGAAATGTGAACAGAATGTAGACTTCTTCCCCTTTATGAATCCAACAGTGAGTATAATTTTGGGAGTAGAGATAGATGACCTAGTTGGTGATCAAATTATTATTAATAATATAGCCATTTTAGCCACAGCCAGGTATCCACAGGTATTCTGATATTTAATGAAATGTGTAGTTTGTTGTCATACTAGAAATTATGTGAACACAATTCATGCATATCAGCCTGGATGGATCTTGAGATGCTCACAACAAGGGCTGGTCTTTTTTTCCCTCCTTAAAAGAGGTGAGATCTGTGATTGCCAGGGCAAGAATATTTTCTGTGCTGGGCCCATCCTTATGGAATAGGGTGCCAGCTGAAGTCAAGGCTGCCGCTTCCGTCATCGATTTTGGGTGGCAGTATAAGGCTGTATTGTTTAGGTAGGCTTTTCCCTAACTTAGTCTTAATGGTGTTTGTGTTAAATGTTTTAATGTGTAGGGGTTTCTGGTCAGCTTTAAGCTGATAGTTTGAACAACAGGGTAAAACAGTATAGAAATATAGTAAACAAACAGAGATAGTTGGTACAATGGCTCCCTTCTGCTGAGAGGACTCTTTCGTTGGGAGAGTCTTCCTTCAATGGAAGAATTCTCACCTGGCGGAAGTGAGGCCAACACCTGACCCCAGAATGTCCTCGCTTCAGTGTATTATTTGCTGGTGACCACAAAGCTTACATGCAGTTCTCCCTAGGGAGCTGAGTTCCTGCAGCATGTTCAGAATGTGCAGTATAATTGCTTACTAGTCAAGGTAACCTTGACCACTTCTCCCTTTGCATGGTAAATGGTCAATCGAATGTAACAGTGCTGTTAACATTAAACCTTGAATGGTATACTTGAGGTAGGCATTTTGAAATTCACTCTAGTGGCTGTTTAGAGATTTCCCAATTGAATCCATAGCTAACCAGAGTGGAACCTATTCCTATTTGTTACATGTCTTCAATCAGTTCATTTACTTAACAAAAGCCTCACTGATTTCTCAAGGAGTACTAAAAAAGAGCAAGAGACCAGTAACATCTATAAGACTAACAAAATTTATTGTAGGATATGAGCTTTTGTGAGACACAGCTCACTTCTTCAGATACAGCTAGAATGTGAGTCCATCTGTCCTTATACCTGGGGGAGTGGAGTGATTTCAGAAGCTGAATGGCAATAGCAGGTAAATGACAATTGGTGGTGAATGACAATAGCAGATGTGATTAGATTAGGCATGAAGAAATCAGTACAGGTGGATCCAATAACATTAGCCATACCATATCAGGTTCATATTCCTGCTCATCCTCTAATGTTATTTATGCCATCACTTGTCAGCAATGTCCTTCCACCATCTACATTGGACAAACTGGGCAGTCCCTTCAACAAAGATTTAATGGACATAAGTCTGATATCAGAAAACACAACATTCAAAAACCTGTGTGGGAACACTTTAACCTTCCAGGTCACTCAGCTGATGACCAAAAAGTAGCAGTTAATCTTCAACAGAATTTCAAAGAGAGGTTAGAAAGAGAGACTGCTGATTTACAACTGGTAATGAAGCTCAAGACAATGCATCCACCTGTATTGAATTGAGATCTAAGCTTCCTGTCTCATTACCAATGCTGATTTCTTCACACCATTCCAATCATACCTGCTATTGTTGGCTGAAGAGGAAGCCAACTGTGATGGGCACATGGAGGCTTGGGATGCATAGAGTATGGCACAACGATAGTGTCTGAAAAGTTTCCCTGTGTAAAGCTACAATTAGCTGCAATTAAAGCCAGCTACAAAAACTTTGGGAGCTCCAAGAGAGCTGCTCTGAGGAGTCAATTAATATGGGTCAGTGTTAGGGTTACCATCCTCAAGGTGGGGCTTGCGTTCTCCTAATTAAAACTGATCTTCAGACTATAGAGATCAGTTCCCCTGGAGGAAAAGGAAGCTCTGGAGGACAGAGTCTATGGCATCACAGCCCACAGAGCTCCAGTTCCCAAACTCTACCCTCCACAGCCACTACTCCAAAGCTCCAGGAGTTTCCCAAACAAAAACTGGCAACCCTCGGTGTTGGAGTGAGTTGCCTTTCCCTGTGAAGACAGAGAGGAATGAGCTTCCAAGCTTGCATTGTGAACCCTGAATGTTTTCCCCTCATACTATCAGAACAGAAGAGAGAAGCTTCCTCTTTCTTCATGCATATCCAGATTATGTCTCCAAAGGAAAAACATAAAAGAGGCTAAATATTATTTTCAATGGACAATAATAATAAATCAAAAACCAACCAGAACAGTGTTTACATATTACACTGCTGGCTCTCTGGCTTGGGAAGGGCTCTGATTCTATATAAGTAGGTGCTCATGTTGGCTTGTTTTTCTGTTCTCTGGTACTTCATAGAAGTAGTGGCTGCAGACAGAAACTGGGGAAATGAAGGTGAATATGAAACTTATTCTCTCGTGGATGCCAGGCAGGGTCTGCTGTCTTCTGTCAGTAATATGAGTGCCAAGATTACATGTTATATGAAATACATGACTCCACTGAAAATTGCACCCCTCTTTTAAGTTCTCCTTTCCCTCCTGTAATATATTTAGGATTACTTATCCTATGCTTTTATTCTCTGGTTTTTTATCAGCTGGGTTTGTAATGGTTTGGTATTATGTTTTTAGGATTTTATGTTGTTTTATTTTGTCAGCTGCCTCAAGCAAGCTTTCTAGATGCAGCACCTAAATGTTTCAAATAAATACCAAATAAAGAAAATTATCCAGTGTTGTCTTTCCAGTGTAGTGGTTAAGAGCAGCAGGACCCTAATCTGGAGAACCGGGTTTGATTCCCCACTCCTCCGCTTAAAGCCAGTTGGGTGACCTTGGGTCAGTCACAGCTTTTCCAGAGCTCTCTCAGCCCCTCCCACCTCACAGGGTGATAATAATAGCATACTTTGTAAACCGCTCTGAGGTACTTTTCACACTCGTGCTTTACACACCTGTTTCATGTCTCATGTTTGCAGAGGTTTCACACTTGCAAGCTAGTCATGGGATGCAGTGCCGCTCATAGTCTGCGGTATCCTGGATTTTTCCCCCTGTGGACATACCACAATTTTAATTTTGAAGCCGCTGTCGACTCGCAGCTGACCTGATTAATGCCAGTGTGAACACTTTTGTCCTCTTTTTGCTTCTCTCCCCCCTTCTCCTTTCCCTTGTGAGCAGATTGGTCTGTGCAGTTCTGACCACACCCACACTCCTCAGCTCCCCAACCACTTTGTCTGCCCCCTTTTTTTAATGTTTCAGTGTTTGGTGGCACTGTGATGAAGTGTTCCCGGCGCACCTGGCTGGCAGGCAGCAGGGAACTGGGCACCCATCTGGCTTGGGCCAAGTGGGGAAAGCAGAGCACAGAGTGGGAGAGAGGCAGGCAGGGCCGAGGTCACGGGTGCAAGTGTGTGCACTCGCTCTCTGTGCCCTGGCACCACTGTCCGAGCAATGCTCCCAAAGAACTCGGGCTTGGCTTAGCTAGTAGCCCTGGTGGGGGGGCGGGCTTCAGCTGTGCAGCACGCGAGGTGCTCAGTGCGAAGTCTAGGGCTGGGCTGACTATCTTCGCTCATCTGCCTCTTGCTCTTGCCTAATCCTGGTGAGTTTGTGAACCAGGGATTATCTTCGGCCAGGAGCAAAGGAGGGTGGAAGGCTGGGATTGAGCAAGGGGCACAGGGGACTCTCCCTCCAGCAAGGCCTCCACTCAGCATCTCCTCTCTTCTGGCTCCCACCCTTGCACTCCCTCCACTCCTGCATCCTGCTGCCGCAGCTTCCTCTTAAGCTTCCTCATCACATTTGAGCTGATTAGTCTGTGTGGATCTAATAAAACCCACCCGCCTCAGCACCCCATCCACTTTTTCTGTATTTTTTTTTTTGTATTTCTAAAGGACAGTAACATTTCAGCATTTCAGCATTGTGCATCTTTTTTTTAATCAATGGATAGGAAGCAACGCTCTTGCGTTATTGCTGTTTGAGGAAAAGGTGCCGTGGGAAATCACCACCAGTAGATATGTTTTCTGGCTCCACAAAGAACCACTTCAGTTCATTTAAACGTTGGACACATTTCCCTTTTGATTTTTAATGCTCAATGTAAATGATAATGATACCCTTAAAAATGGTATTCGAACAAGCATGGGAAGTCTACAGTTTCTCCCAAAAGATCACCACACCAGACCCATTCAGGGTTCACGTGATCACGTGAGACCAATGGTGGCTGGAAAATTTGCTGGGCAAGGACAGTCAGCTCTCAACAACCCTCAGCAGTATTTTCAAATGTGAAAAGTTAGGTGCGAAAATGACCACACAGAGATGCAGTATTGATATGCATGGGGGAGGAGGTTTTCAAGTGGGAACGTCACAACATTACAACGCATATGCAAACTTTTTTTTAAAAAAAGGGGTGATGTGAATTCCAAAGCTTACAAAGCCCACAATAAAACCGGGGCTTCAAAGGGAGTGTGAAACAAAACGCAGGACGCCAATTCGATATTTCTCGGACAGTATGAAATGCACAGGTTCTGAGCCGAATCTGTTGCGATTGTGGTGACTCTTCAGAAATGGCGCATTAACTCGTGAGTGCGAAAAGTACCTGAGTGTGGCATTAAGTCGTTATTATTATTATTTATTTACTTGTCTGTTTACTTTTTTTTATATAATTTTTTTTATTTTTCATAACTACAAAACACTACACAGCACTACACAAGACTATCACAAGGAAAGGGGAGAGGGAAGGGACAAAGGAGGGTGGAAAAAGAAAAAGGGGGGGAATGAACTACAAACACTAAACACTACACTTCAATGTTTTCCCTTCATACTGTCATAATACAAAAATAGCTCCATAGGATAATGATGGAGTGGTTAATCATACAGAGAATAGGCATTTCAAATTCTGATTAAACTTTCCTCCCCCTTCTAGGTCCCGGACGCAGTTCTCTCTGTGCAACTGCTGTTGCAGTGCTCTCCTCCTCCCCCCCCCCCTCCGGCTTCTCCTTTTCTTCGTTCTCGGTGCAGCAGAGTTCTGGGTTTTTATTCGCAAAATCCTTTAGTTGATCTTCTGATAGTATCTTATAGGCCTGATCTTTATATCTAAACCATATTCCTTCCGGGAATAACCATTTGTACTTTATTCCATGGTCCCTCAGAAGAGCTGCAAACTTTTTATACTTAAAACGCCTTTTCCGGACTAGAAATGGAACGTCCTTCAAAATCTTGACTTTCAAACCCATAAAGTCCAAATCCGCATTGTATGAGTTATATAGGATGGTGTCCCGAATCTTTTTAAATGAAAAGTCAATAATGATCTCACGAGGCAACTGTCGCTTTGTTGCATATTTTGAAGAAGCCCGACGGACCTCCAAAATGGCGCTTTTAACCTCTTCTTTAGTCGTCCTCGCGGGTATCGCCAATAGTTCCGAGACCACCTCCCACAGATCCTCTTTTTCCTCCTCTTTCACGTTTTGGAGACGCAAAATTGTCTGCGTTCGTTCCATCTGTAGCCCGATCAGCTGGTTCTCAACCAACTTCAGCTCCTTTTTTGTAGCCTTCACAAGTGACGCACTTTCCAGAGCAGACTTCTCTGCCCCCCCCCGCTGCTGCCTTAATGGTTTTCACTTCGCTTTCAATTAAGCCCACCCTTTGATCAGTTTCGTTCAGCTTGTCAACAAAGGGTTTTATGGCTTCCACCACCGCCCTGCGCACCAACTCTTCGAGCGACTCTCCCTTCAAGGTAGCCGAAATTGACTTACCGAGAGCGGGACTTTGCTTCTTTGCTGCCATTTGGGGGGGGGGGCGCCAACAAAATTCTGGAACTCAGCGAAGGGGAAGAACGAGTCTTCTTCAGATCAACCTCTCCTTCACGAACGCTTGTAGAACAGAAGGGATTCGCTTGTTTACGGGCTTCCGCCTGTTTCTTTTATTTGCCGTTTCTCGTTGCCCGGCGGCACTCGAGGCGCCGCGCACGTCTGCCGGCCTCCATAGGGACAAACGGGCAATTCCCCCCCCCGCATTGATTTCGGGGAGTTCTTCCCGCAGCGTCCCGGACCCTGGCTCCCTCCCTGGGAGTCCTGGGGGCTAATCCTTGCGGATCAGCCGCCCGGTCAGGGTGCCCGGTCGTTTCCTCCCGGACCAGCCGAGAGGAGCGTCCGGCATGGCTGAGAAAACGAAACCGAATCTTTACTTGTCTGTTTACATTACTTAGAGTCCACCTTTCTCACTGAGAGTCAAGGCGGATCACCCATTGTGAGTTTCCCGTTCCTTCCAACAGCAGCCAGTGATGTGAAGCAGCAAGAAGACTCCTAAGGAGAGTATTCCTGTCACTAGGCAGGCAAATTATCAGAGAACATGACATGTCGATCCTCTTTTCAGCCACAGTTCTGAAAATTAACATGGAAAATTCTTAAATAGTTTGCTTGGTCTGGGTGGGGTTTTTTTAAAATAAATTTCTGAAGTAATTTTGTCAAAAGCACTTCATGCTGATGACTGAAAAATATAGACAAAGTTCAATTTAGTGTAATATTCCTCCAACACTTTTGGAAAGTCTATGGCTCAGTCTCCAGAGAAAAGAAAACAACTCTTCTACTTTTTTTTTTGCAGTCGTTTCTGAGCAACATGCTTTAGCTTTTAACAAATATGAGGTGACATATCATTAGGTGTGGCGTCATTTACATTCAGCATACAGTTGTTATTTTGACTTTTTATGGTTTCCTGTGGTGGTAAATTTCACTCTTGCAGACAGTAAGAGTAATTGCTTTGCACCAAATAATGCTTTTAGAAAGTTTAACTCTGTCATCTGGCACCCATTAGGATACACATTCCTACAGATAGCAGGTTTATAAGGACATAAACATTCCTGGTGCTTGCAGAACCAAAGACAATTTGCACATACAGTCAAAAGAGATGACTTGCATGATGCCGAAACACTACAGCAAGAGGAAAGAATTCTTTTTCAGCTAAATATGTTTCATTGCTTATTTGCTATTGCAATATTTACTCTATCTGCAGTAGGATGTGGAGAAATTGTGCTTGACTGGTTAGTGCTATTGAAAGCCACTGAGAAGTCCAGAAGAACCAACTGAGATCCACTCATCTGTCATCTGAGCAGTGCAGGTCATTTAGGAGGCTGACCAAGGTGGTTTTTGGTCTGAAGCCAGTTGAGAAGCCTCATTTAAAAAGGTCTAATTAATCCATTTTATCTAGAAACCCCTGAAGTTGTGTTGCTACTACACTCTCAAGTACACTTGCCCAAGATGGATAAATGTAACACCCTACCCACTGGGTCAGTCTTCTCCTGGCAGATTCCATTAAAAAACACAAGTAGAAGCCCACCTATCTCTAAGGTTTCTGTCCACATGTCCAGGCTGCACTGACTGAAATATGTCCATTAAAAAAGGAAGCTGCAGGAGCATCCATCACGGCTGTAATTAATCAGGATGGAGTCCAAATTGAACAGAACAGAATCAATTTTACCTGCAAAGTGTTTAGCAAATTGGCTACAATGAATTGATAAGGGTCCTCCTAACAATGTCTGCTGGGTCCAGAATGTTATGAGCACTGATGCCCTCAAAACAATGTTGCTGGACTACACCTTGCTGATGCAAAAGGGGCAGAAAAATAAGCCTCATTTGCTTCCATCTTCACCATGTGTAGTTTGTATGGGTTTTGTCAGTTTTAGGACACTGTCCCTCCAGGGATTATCTAACTCCCCAGTAAATATGGGAGCCAAATGAGCTCTTTCAGAACATCCACATTAGCCAAAATCTCTTGGTTGGGCTCAAAATTAACCACTCAGAAGATGCTTCATGTCTGACCTGATGGGACTTTTCAGTTGCCTTCTATGAAATGGATCTTGTTGTGTCCAAAATGGATGGAGGTATTGGTGATCAGCAAGTAAAACTGTGTAATCACAACCCTCTGTGTGTAAGTTTGTGTGTGCG